>NC_086326.1:136265423-136972090 GCF_036172605.1 Pelobates fuscus | reverse complement strand
ACTTGATATTAATTGCAGTTTTTAAAATTCCTTTAAGTGCATTTTGCGTGTATTGTTGTGCTGTAGATACAATGGGAAATATAGTTTGGACACTATTTCTGTTATAATCGTATTCTGAAAATACATATTTTTCGTATCCTGCTTAGAACTGTTTCTTCTCGAAGGCCGGATCATCTTATTTACATATGCCGTAAGGTAATCCATCCAGGGCTTGTGATACCAGACAGAATACTTTAATTTAGAAGACGTTCCCCAAGGCACATGTTAATAGACTGTAGCCTTGTCATTTACAAGTGTATTTATGTTCGCTTCAGCTTATGAGATGGAGTTTCAACCAAATTTCTTATAAAGAAGAAATATTAACTTGTTATTTTTTTTTCTTTGCCTGCCCATTTCTTATATCTGATTCAATAGTGCCTTGAGAATTTTTTTATTTAAAAATACATTTGCCTGCACATCTGTGACTTGTTTGTGATATTACAACAGCCAGCATGAGCTTAATATAATCTTTTAATGTCAATGTATTTTTATATTTGAAATCTATGCTATGCATCATTTTTTTTTACGTGAAATGTGCCCCCATAGTCCTATGCAAAAACATGATAATGAAAGAAACCGTACGAATTTGAAAAACTATAAAAATGAAAATATATTTAAAAAGCTAAAATGAGGTTATAATAATATGTTTTGGAATAAACTTAAGAAACTCACAATGATTATATTCTGGATGATCTGTACTATTAAAATGCTTTGATAAACTTTTAGTAACTTCACTTTTACCTGTAGATGTATTACTGAACTATGTTATTCACTTGATAGTATTCAATATTATATTTTGCTGAAGCTAAATTAATATCTTTTAGAATAGACAAATTTGTAGCTTAACAACAATTGGTTATTAATGTAATAACAACGGAGTTCTCTTGACCTAAAGAACAAAGTTCTGAAATATATAATAAAAATCCATTCACATGGATAGTCTGATATTGGCACGGTATAAGCCAATGCATTTAAGATGACTTCTACCATTTAACAATCGGTACTTATATAACAGCAAGTTTGTCCGTGCTGTGTTATATTATTGTCATACATGGAGGTGGACAACTGGACTAAATAACAGACAATCTAACAACATATGAATATCAAGGACCATATAAGGAGTTGGGCCACTCATTGAGTTCGTTGTCTACATCTTCAATGTTTCTTGTAATGCTGAATGATATGTAGTGGGGACTTTTATGCAGTTATTGAAGAAACTATGCATGAGGGCATAAACGTTGTAATTATTGCTCAGTCATTTTCTATAAAGCTTCTAGTGCAGGAGGAGTGAAAACGTTGTAGGTAGTATTCATTTCTAAAATTATTTTTGCACAAAAATAACGTGAGTTTAAAGGGGAACGATGACATCTCAGGATTTTTAATATCATGTTTACTTATCCACTATATGTAATGTTTCTCCTGGCTGTCCTTTGTCTGAACTGGATGTTGATGCAATTTACTTATCTATAATATTAATTTAAATAAAAATAAAAAAAACTGAAAAAAATTTAAAGTTAATGGTAATTTTCAGGTTTAGTCAATGGTGTAAATTCCAGAGAAGTAATAGTCCCATTGTTAGTGCAATCTTTATAGAAGTGCCTCGTCTTTATTTGTATAAACCATATTAAGGAGACTTTAATGTTTTGTAAACTTGCATTGCATTACATAAATTAGCTTGTCTATGGTTATTGAGGGCTGGTAATGTTTGGACAGGAGGAGTGGTGGGAACAGACACAAACTAATGGCTTTTTGTTTGTTAAAAATATCCCAGATCTCTGTGTGGATGGTCCTACTCAGCAAAGCAGTTAATGTGTGCTTTTGACATATGGAGGCTGCCGAGGTTGCTAGGTGTGACCTTACTTCCTTTAGTATGACCTTTAGAGTGTGACACTGTAACCTATGACTTCATTGCTAGCAGTGACGACCAACATGCATTATCAATTTTGTGAGCACTGTCTTAACTTACCCTGAGGTCACTTACAAATACCTCCAGAGACATCATAATTACTGATCCTCTTCTGAGCGCCTGGTCAACCCAGATACTATCCCAGCAAGGAAGTACAGATCTGGAGAGCACTGAAAGCATCGGCCACCAACCCATGCTCAAACTCACAGTTAGAATAGCACTGTTATAAGCTTTGTATAAATCCTGAATTAAACCTCCGCCCTGAAGAAATGCGAGATGAATGGTTTGAGGTTGCAACAAACATCCTTGTCAGTCTTCCGATGCAGTCCTCCGATGTTCCGATTGCCACCTGTCCACTTGCTAGCCTTCCCATTATTATTCCTTTATTCCATTTTATTTGCTCCACTTTCTCAGCTTGCATTGCACCACTGTCTACCTCTATCAATAAAAATAGATGTGATCAAAAAGCAGGGACACTTGTTTATCAAGTTCCCATTCTCAATTCCCATTCTCAAATCTTTCAATTACCCTCTGGGAATGTTTGGAAATGCCCAATTGAGGATTACTTGTGGCTTCATTAATTTATCATATCACATTATTTCTTAGGCTTTCCACGAGTAAACACAATAATGATTTTTTTTAACATATTTTCTTTTTTTCCCCGTCCACTTCTCCTAATTATACTTTATTAAGCAAAACATGAATTTGAAAGCATTTATTTAATACAGAATACATAGTGATCAGTCTTCTGTGATACAGTCTAGAGATCTGGCCAATAAATAATACTACACAGCAGAGGCCACAGTGCATTTATAGTGATACTTGCTACATATACATGCACATTGGAGGTATGAGGCCGGACTCACCGGGAGCCCCAGCGCCGTACAGTTATATTGGCTATACCTCCCTGCTGACAGCCCTGGGTATCAGTATGCATCTAGGATACCTCCTAAAAACTAAGCACTGACCCTAAATTGTTCAGTTTTTCCCCTTGATAAATATTTATCGTATTATTATTATTATTATAATTATTATACTTTATTTAAAAAGTGCCAACAAATTCCAGTGCACTACCCATGAGTACAATTTATACAGGTAATAAGATAAAGACACAAGACATCTGATGTATAGAGATTTATAATCTCCCGAATGCCACTCACATCTGACTTCTTTATCGAATCATGCATTCAAATTGATATGTGAGGTTACACAGAGGGAGAGGTTGTTGCAGAGAGCCAGAGAACAGAAGTGCATCAATAATAATGCATCGTACTATGATTTATAGTTACATATATAGGCAAAGGTACGGGTATATCATTAAATTACCTTTGCCATGTAAAACTATCTCTCTGATAGTTGGAGCAACTACGGCTCCAATTTTTCTGAATAAATGGTAGAAAGCTGAATGATGAATGATCTGGCTAGACCTCCCAAGTCACATGATATCTTTGCATACATCCCAAGTTTCCCACTTCCAGCAGCCATCACTCTGTAGTTCCTGGTGTCCCCCATCTAAACCAGGGAACTGAACCAGGACAGCACAGTATGAGTGCATCATTAGGTGCGCTTTCATTGTGAAGTGGGCACTAGGACCATGCAGGGAGTCCTTTAGAAGTGCTCCATGCATGGTCCTGAAAACAGGGGGGGAGGCCAGAAGGATGTCCACCCTTTTTCACACTGACCCAATGCTTTTCTGGGCAGACTCACCCATTGTGGGTGTTGGTAGTGACACAGATTGCATCGTTGGCTGTGCCCTCTCCGAACTGCACCCACCCATCCCGATTTGAAGAGACCACATATTGGGAGATAAGTCTTTGAGCAGTGCTACAGCATGCATATCTATACTCACACTGCACTTGGAGGGAATTTCAAGACAGTCAAACAAATACACACATACTACAGTAGAACTACGGTAGCAAACAGGCAGCCTGTCATTCTGGCACACATGCTCTCTGGCATAACACAACACTTTAGGGGTAGTTAGCATCATGGTCATGTCCATTTACTGGCCACAACCGCTCCCTTTTCCAACTTCAGACCTGCTAAATGTGGCCGGTCTGTGAGACTGCAGATATATGAGACAGCAAGTAGCGAGGCAGCGGCTGAAATAAAAGCTACTTTAATTTTCAAAATTAATTTATTAAAATGAATTGTAAAATTCCTCCTTAAAGAGGAACTCTCACTTCTTTGAAACCAGTACCATTGAATAAAACATTGAAAATCTTGTAACAAAAGTACAGGGGTTAGGAGGCAGGCATAGGAGGAAGCTAGTGGGATTGGTTAATGGAGGGTTAAGGGGTTAGGATATATAAGAAGAAGGCAGACATTTTGGAAACATCACTTTTAACTTGCCTACCTGGCTGAGTTTGTCCCACCCTCTCTCCCTGGGTTTTGGCCATAGTGGGGTTCCCGTTTTGTCACAGAGGTGGGATAGGGAGCTCTAGGAGAGAAAAGAGGCTCCCCAGTAGGAAGGTTATGTTAATGGTTATTGGTATGTTTGGTAGGTTTCGAATCCTGTCAGTGGCTTAGAACCTGGTGGTGTAGGGGTAGCCGGGTATACCCCTACCATGGTTACATTTTAATAAAAGGTTGGCACTTTAAGTGATGTTATGTTGGTATAATGTTATATATATATATATATATATATATATATATATATATATATATATATATATATATATATATATATATATATATATATAGTGGGGACATTGCCTCTTATACCTAACGGAAGGATACGAAAATAAGGGCGGCTCATAGGGCAATGACCCAAAAGTTTCTATGTTAAGTTATTATTATTTATACATTTAATAAAGCTGTGGACAATTTTGCCCATATACCCTAGTGTCCGTGTTTTATTGGGGTAGGTATGTGGGGGGTTTGTCCAAGGTTCCGGATGCCCATATGGCGACGATACACCGGTCATGTTTACCTTTTGTTAGCGAATGTTGTGCCCATTCACAAGAAAGGTAATAGGGAGGAGTCGGGCAACTATAGGCCAGTAAGCCTTACTTCAGTAGTGGGGAAAGTGATGGAAACCATGTTAAAGGATAGGATTGTTGAACATCTAAAAACACATGGATTTCAAGACCAGAAACAACAAGGGTTTACTTCAGGGAGATCATGCCAAACTAATCTTATTGATTTTTTTGATTGGGTAACTAAAATTATAGATCAGGGTGGTGCAGTAGACATTGCTTACCTAGATTTCAGTAAGGCTTTTGACACTGTTGCACATAGAAGGCTTATCAATAAACTACAATCTTTGAGTTTGGATTTCAATATTGTTGAATGGGTAAGGCAGTGGCTGAGTGACAGGCAACAGAGGGTTGTAGTCAATGGAGTATATTCGAAGCTTGGGCTTGTCACCAGTGGGGTACCTCAGGGATCTGTACTTGGACCCATTCTCTTTAATATTTTTATTAGTGATATTGCAGAAGGTCTTGATGGTAAGGTGTGTCTTTTTGCGGATGATACTAAGATATGTAACAGGGTTGATGTTCCAGGAGGGATAAGCCAAATGGAAAATGATTTAGGTAAACTAGAAAAATGGTCAGAGTTGTGGCAACTGACATTTAATGTGGATAAGTGAAAGATAATGCATCTTGGACGTAAAAACCCAAGGGTAGAGTACAAAATATTTGATAGAGTCCTAACCTCAACATCTGAGGAAAGGGATTTAGGGGTGATTATTTCTGATGACTTAAAGGTAGGCAGACAATGTAATAGAGCAGCAGGAAATGCTAGCAGAATGCTTGGTTGTATAGGGAGAGGTATTAGCAGGGCGGGCCTTAGGCATTTGGGCGCCCTGTGCAAAAAATCTTCACAGCGCCCCCCCTCCCCACTCCTTACCCTTTCCCACACACCCTGTCACACACACACACACACACACACACACGCAGGCAGACAGCAGTACACACACACACAAACACACTCAGGCAGTCATACACAGACAGCCACACACAAACACACACACAGACATAGAATGTGACGGCAGATAAGAACCATTCGGCCCATCTAGTCTGCCCAGACAGTCACACATAGGCAGTCACACACAAACACACACACACACACACAGGCAGACAGCCACACACACACACAGGCAGACAGCCACACACACACAGGCAGACAGCCACACACACAGCCACACACAAACACACACACAGAGGCAAACAGCCACACACAGACAAACAGTCAAACACACACAGACAAACAGTCACACACACACACAGACAAACAGTCAAACACACACAGACAAACAGTCAAACACACACTGTCAGACAGCCAGACACACACACACACACGCACACAGACAGTCACACACACACACGCAGACAGTCACACACACACACACGCAGACAGTCTCACACACACACGCAGACACTCTCACACACACAAACATAGGCAAACAGTCACACACACACAGGCAGACAGCCACACACACACTCAGACACACACACTCAATAACAGACAAACACACTCACAGACACACACTAACAGACACACACACACTAACAGACACAGACACACACTAACAGACACAGACACACACTAACATACACAGACACACACTGACATACACACACTAACATACACACACACTAACAGACACAGACACACACTAACATACACACACACTAACAGACACAGACACACACTAACATACACAGACACACACTAACATACACACACACACACACACTAACAGACACACACACACACACACACACTAACATACACACACACACACTCACCCACATTAACAATTTTTTTTTAAATGTATTTAGACACCCCCCCCAGCCTCCTTACCTTTGGGAATGCTGGGGGGGGTCTCTTCCTCCCTGGTGGTCCAGTGGCTGCTGGGCTGGGCGGGCGGCGCTGGCGGGCGGCTGGCGAGGGAGCACTTCCTCTGAGCTGTTTGCTCAGCTCCCTCGCGCGCCGCAGAGTGAGGCTGGGAGCCGGAATATGATGTCATATTCCGGCTCCCAGCCTCACTCTGCGGCGCGCGAGGGAGCTGAGCAGACAGCTCAGAGGAAGTGCTCCCTCGCCAGCCGCCCGCCAGCGCCGCCCGACTGCCCAGCAGCCCGGCATGTCTGTTAGCCGCAAGGCTAACAAGACATTTGCCTTGGGCATTTGGGGGCGGCTTTTTTTGCCGCCCCCTGGAAAATGCCGCCCAAGGCAAATGCCTTGTTAGCATTGTGGCTAACAGACATGCCGTGTGAGCTATGCGGCCGCAGGGCGCCCCCTGCACCATGGCGCCCTGTGCGGCCGCACAGCTCGCACACCCCTAAGGCCGGCCCTGGGTATTAGCAGTAGAAAGAGGGAAGTGCTCATGCCATTGTACAGAACACTGGTGAGACCTCACTTGGAGTACTGTACACAGTACTGGAGACCCTATCTTCAGAAGGATATTGATACCTTAGAGAGAGTTCAAAGAAGGGCTACTAAACTGGTTCATGGATTGCAGGATAAAACTTACCAGGAAAGGTTAAAGGATCTTAACATGTATAGCTTGGAGGAAAGACGAGACAGGGGGGATATGATAGAAACATTTAAATACATAAAGGGAATCAACACAGTAAAGGAGGAGACTATATTTAAAAGTAAAACTACCACAACAAGAGGACATAGTCTTAAATTAGAGGGACAAAGGTTTAAAAATAATATCAGGAAGTATTACTTTACTGAGAGGGTAGTGGATGCATGGAATAGCCTTCCAGCTGAAGTGGTAGAGGTTAACACAGTAAAGGATGCGTGGGATAGGCATAAGGCATAATGCGTGGGATAGGCATAAGGCTATCCTAACTATAAGATAAGGCCAGGGACTAATGAAAGTATTTAGAAAACTGGGCAGACTAGATGGGCCGAATGGTTCTTATCTGCCGTCACATTCTATGTTTCTATGTTTCTATGTTTGTTAACCTTTTTTCATGCTCCATTCATTCATCCTCCAAGATCCTCCATTTTCATATCATCCAGTTCAGGCAAGCCAAAGCCAGAAAAGCATTAATAATGAACAGGGATGATTGATACAATTTTATTTTTTTTTCAATTCCCCTCTTTTTTGTATGCTTTCTTGACGCTGATTGCCATTTGCTTAAAACAATGACTGACAGGAAGCTTAGATCAAGGCAATCAATGATTAGGCAATCAATTGCAGGATAAAGAGGTGTGAATTTCTCAATTTAAGTTCACTTTCCACACCTCACAAATATATACTTTTTACACATAGGGATAAGTAAATATAATATTAAAATTTATGGCAAGTGACAGTTCCCCTTTAAAATAATAATTACATCAATGAATTTTACATAGTATCTGGCAACTGGAGAATCTTCCAAATATATTGTAATAACATATAGGGAGATTTAGATCAAAATATTCATAGGATGTCATGTATTCTATGTTTTTAGTGTATTATGTCTCAAGTAATTTTTTCCTCCACTCGTAGAGCCTATATGAAGCAGTGCAGAACATGTCCTTTTACTTATTAATAGCATCACACATGCTCTTCCATTTTATAATGAAGATAGTTTTTTTTTTTCCAATCTAACTGTTCTTAGCCATCCCTTTAATCATGTTCTGATTTGATTAATTGTTGCTTAAGAATACCTAATGTTCACTCATTTGCAAGCCTACTGCCTGATTCTCGGAATGTTTCTAAAATTCAAGGGCTATTGCTAGCTTTGCTTTTCATCAGCTAGCTGTGGTCCCTTTAGGTCAGACGTTCTATATTATGACAAATCTGTCCTATTTATCATTTGCAGAGCACGGTGAAATGGATTGTTGTGTGGAGATTTTATATAATGTATCTTTATAATGAGTTATGACACGAGAAATCATGGTGCCCTTTACTGAGAATTCGAAACGGAGAATCCCAATACATTATATAAGTTAATTAAAAAGTTACCGTATATACTCGAGTATAAGCCGACCCGAATATAAGCCGAGGCCCCTAATTTTACCCCAAAAAACTGGGAAAACTTATTAACTCGAGTATAAGACTAGGGTGGGAAATGCAGCAGCTACTGGTAAATTTATAAATAAAATTAGATCCTAAAAAAATTACCGTATATTAATAGAATATTTATTTACAGTGTGTGTATATAATGAATGCAGTGTGTGCGTATGAATGCAGTGTGTGCGTATGAGTGCAGTGTGCGTATGAATGCAGTGTGTGTATGAATGCAGTGCGTGTGTATGAGTGCAGTGCGTGTGTGTATGAGTGCAGTGCGTGTGTGTATGAGTGCAGTGTGTGTGTATGAGTGCAGTGTGTGTGTGTCTATGAGTGCAGTGCGTATGTATGTGCAGTGTGTGTGAGTGCAGTGTGTGTGAGTGCAGTGTGTGTGAGTGCAGTGTGTGCATGTGAATGCAGTGTGTGTGTATGAGTGCAGCGTGTGTGTGTGAATGCAGTGTGTGTATGAATGCAGTGTGTGTATGAATGCAGTGTGTGTATGAGTGCATTTTGTGTATGAGTGCAGTGTGTGTGTATGAGTGCAGTGTGTGTGTATGAATGCAGTGTGTGTATGAATGCAGTGTGTGTGAATGAATGCAGTGTGTGTATATGAATGCAGTGTGTGTATATGAATGCAGTGTGTGTGTGTGTGATGCAGTGTGTGTTCGTGTATGTGTTGGGGGGGTGAGCATTTTGATTATTGTTATTTTATTATTTTAATCATTTTTTTAATATTATTTATTTATTTTATTAATTATTATTTTAATTTTTTTGTTAGATTGTTATTTTTTTTATTATTATTTTTTAATTTTATTATTATAATATATTTTTTTCGTCCCCCCTCCCTGCTTGATATATGGCAGGGAGGGGGGCTCTCCTTCCCTGGTGGTCCAGCATTGGCAGTTCAGTGGGGGGGAGAGGGGGGCTGTCAGAGCTGTAACTTACCTCTCCTGCAGCTCCTGTCGGCTCTCTACTCCTCCGCGCCGTCCGGTCAGCTCTTCTGTCAGCTCCCAGTGTAAGTGGCTCTCGCGAGATTTACACTGGGAGCTGACCGAGGTGCTGAACGGACGGCGCGGAGGAGGAGGGAGCTGACAGGAGCTGCAGGAGAGGTAAGTTACAGCTCTGACAGCCCCCACAGCCCCTGTCTGTATTATGGCAATGCAAATTGCCATAATACAGACTATTGACTCAAGTATAAGCCGAGTTGGGGTTTTTCAGCACAAAAAATGTGCTGAAAAACTCGGCTTATACTCGAGTATATACGGTACCTTGATTTTGGGGTTGTAGAGGTGCCTCTAAACATTAGTGTGTGCTCATAGTGTAGGTACATTATTTGTATTTTTTATTAATGCAGAGCTATAAATATTATCTAATTGTGTAAACTAATCATGGTCAATGTAAAGCTCTCTAGCTCCTGTGGACTGAGATTCAGTTATCAGAATAAAAGGGGATTTGAGGCAGACCCAGAACACGCATTGCTCAGCAGTGGTTCTACTGTAAAGACTAAAATATATACAAAACACAGATTGAGGGAACAGCACAAAGAAAAACAATCTATTTCAAATCTTAGTTAGTTAAAATGACGTATCTTATCAAACAAATATGGGGATTTAGTTACTCCATGTTTCCATATAGTGTCAAGCCTACTACTCTATCAAAGTACCCACTGATATTGAGGTACTATGATGTTTTGGTAGGCTTAAAGGATCACTGTAGTGCCAGGAAAACATACTTGCTTTCCTGGCACTATAGTACCCTGAGGGTGCCCCCACCCTCATGGACCCCCTCCCGCCGGGCTGGATGGAGAGGAAGGTGTTAAACTTACCTCTTTCTCCAGCGCCGGTTGGGGAGCTTTACTCCTCCTCTCCTCCTCCTCCTCTCCTCCTCCTCTCCTCCTCCTCTCCTCCTCCTCGGCTGAATGCGCATGCGCGGCAAGAGCCACGCGCGCATTCAGCCGGTCTCATAGGAAAGCATTTACAATGCTTTCCTATAGACGCTGGTGTCTTCTCACTGTAATTTTCACAGTGAGAAGCACGCAAGCGCCTCTAGCGGCTTTCAATGAGACAGCCACTAGAGGCTGGATTAACCCTAATATAAACATAGCAGTTTCTCTGAAACTGCTATGTTTACAGCAGAAAGGGTTAATCCTAGCTGGACCTGGCACCCAGACCACTTCATTGAGCTGAAGTGGTCTGGGTGCCTATAGTCGTCCTTTAACACAATGTGGCCATACAGTGTTACTGAATCCCCATATTTGTTTTCTAATATCTGTGATTTTAAGATCTAAAACAGTACTGGTTTGTTTGTGCGCTGTTCCTTAATCTGTATTATGAGATTTCGTTACCAACTACCAAATGGCCAAAGTATCTTAAGTATTAATAATTTTCACCAGTACTATATACAGTGGGGTATTCTGGTTTTGTGCTCACCTTGGCATGACAAAACCAACACACTCTTTGCCCGACAGACACACACCCTCACTGATGCATACACTGACATACACTCACTGACTGATACACATTCATTGTCACAGGCACACATACACTCACTGACAGGCACACATACACACTCACTGACAAACACACACACACACACTGACAGATACACACTCACTGACAGAAATTCATACACACTCACTGACAGACACACACTCATTCAGTGTCAGACACACACACACTGAGACACACATATACTCACTGACAGATACACACTGATAAACACGCATACACACTCACTGACAGACACATATACACTCAGTGTCAGACACACACCCACTCACTGACAAACACACACCCACTCAGTGTCAGACATACACATCCACTGAAAGACACACATACACTAGCTGACATACACACACACTGGCAGACATACACATCCACTGACAGACACACATACACTAGCTGAACAGACACACACACACACACACTGGCAGACATACACATTCACTAACAGACATACACACTCACTGAAAAAAACACATATGCACTCTCACTGACAAACACACATACACACTCACTCACTGACAGACACTAACACACTCACTAACAGACACACACACTAAGATACTCACTAACAGACACACACACTAACAGACACACATACACTAGCACACTCACTAACAAACACACATACTATTAAATTCACAATTTTTTTTTATTTTAATCCACACAGCCTCCCTACTTTTGGGAGTGCCAGAGTGGATTCTTCCCTGGGGTCCAGTGGAGCTGGCTGCAGCACGGTTGGCAGGGCATGCAGGCACACAAAAGCAGGTGCAGGCACAGGAAGGCAGGCATAGGCTGACAGGTGCGGGAGCTCTGATCTTCCTCCTCAGCTCCCGTGCGCGCCTCTAAGTGATGCCAGGGCCAGAGTGACGTCATATTCTAGCTCCGGCATCACAACAGGGCACGTGAGGGAGATGAGCAGGGAGAGCTCAGACGAGAGTGCTATCTCACCGCCTGCCTCCTACAATGGTAGATGCCTGCCTTGGGGGAGCCCTGGGGTGGCTAACAGGCCAGCTTTTGGGCCCCCCAAAAAGAGGCTGACAAGGTATCTGCTGGGGCGTTTGGGTGCTGCTTTTTTTTGCCACCCCCCTGAAAGTGCCTCCAATGCAAATGCCTTGACAGTCTAGTGCTAAATACAGCGCTGCCTATATACCAGGAACCTGGGCAATACAAGCTAAAACTGAAAGAGAGAGGAATATATACAGGGAGTGAATAAGTCCATCTGGGGCAAAGGTAAAATTGATATACATACTTGTTGCCAAGTGAAAGAAGATAAAATACCATAAATAGTGCAATAGGAAGAGGAGTAATGATTTGCCAAATATGACTGAAGAGGAAAATCAAATGGTCCAATCAAATGAAGGCATTGAATGCTGTTTTAGGAGCTTCGCATAGCAATGTATTTCAAATATATTTATTATTATTTTACTCATCTATAAGGGGGGGGGGGACTAATTTATCATGGATTTTGGAGAGAAGGGTTGGAGTAACCCTTTAAATAATACACATTTCTAAAATACAAAGCTTCTCCCCATTAAATATTGTTCTCTTTCATTTTATTTTGTGAGCAGTAGTGTTAAATCCCTATTCTAAATGCAGCATATGTTTTCTAATTCACCCGCAATACACAGTTAACCTGCTTTTGTGCGATTTGCTGTTTTGCAGACTGTGTCAGATTAATATATTGCCTTGGATATTCTTTTCAACTTAAAAATGTCATTACAAATTATTAGCTTTATCTCAGTAGCAAGCCTCTTTTTTGAAAGAAAAAGACATTTACTACAAGTGGCATATAAATATAAACGATTACAATACAAAAGGTATTACATTTTAAAGTGCTTAATCTCTTAACAGTACACATGGATCCAAGCAAAAGAAGACAAAAGTAGATTAACCAGGCTGAATCTTTGACACATGAGTCGAGTGTCTAAAATTGATAGTACAAAGTGCTAACAGAATAGCTAATATTGTTTTATGTCGTGATTTGGTTCTGCTAAATGTTTTGGCTTTATCATTTTCTCTGCATTGACATTTCTATATGACACAGAGAACGAAGAAAAAATACAATTTTGAATAACTAAAGTCAAACTACCAGTATTATAAACATATGTCTTTATTGGACAAGTAAATTCACGTAGACTCTTGATTCTCCTTTGTTGTAGAAATTCTCTCAGCAGTTCTATGAAAACTCTTAAGTTTTACAATCAATCTACCTCGTTAAGCTCAGGTTTACTGTTTCATGATAAACAGGGGCACTAGGGGGTGCTGTTTCACTTGTGCCCAAGATTTAACCGTTTGATTTGCTGTTGACGCATATAATTATTATTATTACTATAATATTTATATAGCTCCATCAAATTCCGTTGCGATTTACAATGGGATATATTTTTCTATGTACTTTTTACTTTGAAAGAAGGGTAACAAATGAATAAAAAATAAATGTAATCATTTTTCTCCTTTTCTTTAGGAAATCAGTGACGCGGAGATAGTGGAACTCGTGCACAGTTCGCTTGGGAGAATTACAGTGATACGGCAAATCTTTCCTTCACTAAAAGACAACAATATAAGGTGTATGAGAAATAACCATCGAATACCGTCTCTTCCTTGTGATCCACAAGAAGGCTACCTCCAAATGCTACAGGTCAGTGAAAAGACAAAAATCTAGGATCTCGGGTTAAAATGTCACACAATGAATGCTATGTATAAAACTGCTCTGTGGTTGAATACATGGTAGAATTAAAGTACAACTGTCGCATTAAAAAAAGTTTTTATATGATAATCCTTTCATCAAGTTTTGAAAATAAATATATATTTTTAAATTAAGTAGATGGAATTTAAAAAAAACAAAAAACGAATACCTCCCTTTAGAATATTACAAGATCCTTCAGCCATTTACATGCACCTTGGCTTAGATCATGTTTGTAAACCGATAGTTAGTCTCTATGGTCTTCCTTGCTTCACACCTTGCACAGAAGCAGGAAGACCATAGAGACTAACTCTCTGTCCAAAAGTGCATCTATATTTTACATATACTTAATTTAATAAAAACAGTATATTTATGACAAACGTTAATATATATACCGATCTATAAAAGTGGTGACAATACTTTGGTATCTAACTGTCGCCCGATATCATTGCTCCGAGTATTGTCAAAAGTATTGGAAAAATGCGTCCACACGCAACTATGTGAATATTATCAACAATCAAACAAGGAACAAGGAGACCTAACTGGAGCTATTTTCCTTGATTTTGCCAAGGCCTTTGACACAGTAGACCATTGCATTCTTTAGCAAAAACTTAAAAACTCAGGCATTGGTGATCGTCTGCTAACCTGGTTTTGATCATATGTTTCAGACTGATTGCAATATGTGGCCATTTCTCATAGCACTTCCCTCCCTCTTCCAGTCACGTGTGGTGTTCCCTAAGGCTCCATTTTTGGTCCCCTCGTATTCACATTATTTATAAATGGCCTGCAAATCCTCAACTGTACAAGTGTACACAGACTACACTGTAATCTACGCTAGTAAACCCAATCTACCGCAGCTTGAGGCTGTGCTCCAAAACCAATTCACAGAGGTAGAAAAGTGGATAGCAGATAACAAACTCTTCCTAAACACTGACAAAACTGTTACAATGATCTTTGGAACTGTATCTAAATTACGTAAACTACAAAATCAGCAACTGTGTATCAGAACAAATTCAAATAGTACACTGACAGCAGGCTGCTCTTTTAAATATCTAGGTATGTTGCTAGACCCCAATCTATCCTTTGGCCTTCACATTGAAAAAACTCTTCAAAGCTTTACCCAAAACTAGGTGCCCTGTACAGAAACAAATCCTGTCTAAGCCCTACAGTAAGGAAACCGATAGTACAACAAATGCTAATGCCGGTCATTAATTATGAGGCTGTAGTGTATGCAACCGCACCGCAAACCCACCTTAATAAACTCAATACATTATATAATTCGTTCTGTCGCTTTGTACTAGAATGTAAAGATTTTACCCACCACTGTGACATGTTAAAATAGCTAAACTGGCTATCGCTGGAATCCCGACGCACTCTTCATCTTTCCAGCCTTGTGCATAAGAGCATTTCTGGGAAGCTCCCACCCTACCTGAGTAGAATGCTCTCCCCGACTGTTCCCACCTCCTATAACCTCCGATCCAGTACTAGCACGATATTTAGCATACTGAAATACACAAATAAAGTGGTGCGATCCTCATTTTCCTACAGAGCACCACACTTATGGAATAACCTCAGGGACACAGTCAAATCTTTATTCAATCTAAAATATTTTAAGATATCTATGGCACTATACCTACATCTATGTATTACCTGTTATGTATTAAATTATATGGGTGTATGTGTATATATATTGTATTTTTTTTAATTTTATTTTATTTTTGAAATATTGTACCCTTTTGTAATAATGCAATGTTTTGTGGACCCAGGACAAAGCAAGATAAATATCAATGTATCCATCCTGGTAAAATATTTTATAAATAAATAAATAAATAAATATATATATATATATATATATATATATATATATATATATATATATATATATATATATATATATATATATATATATATATATATATATATATATATATATATTTAATATATTTGAAATACATACCACTTTATTAAAATACTTATCAGAGGGTGTTGATTGGATTATAGTCAGAGGCGGCTCTCTAATTAGGCGATTTAGGCGGCCGCCTAAGGCCTCGCGCTGATGGGGGCCTCGCGGCCGCCTAAATCGCCTTAGGGCAATGTGACAGGTCGGGACCTGACACAGGAGGGGGCCCGGCGGCTTGCCCTTAATGCCGCCGGGTGCGAGGCCCCTCCTATGCCTGCCCGGGAGAGAGCCAGCCTGTCTGCAGCTCCGCCGAGTGCAGAGCTGCAGACTGAGTGGGTCTCGCGATCTCACCCAATCAGAGCATTGCCGCGGGTTACCACGGCAACGCTCTGACTGTCTGAGATCGCGAGACTAAACTCACCACGTGGTCTGCAGCTCTGCACCCGGCGGAGCTGCAGACTGTAAAGGGAGCCCACCGGACCACCAGGGAAACAGCCTGGCCGCCCACTGGACCACCAGGGAAACATAAGGTACCCTCTGCCCCAGCCACCCCACCACCCACAGCCACCCCACCACCCTTTGCCCCAGCCACCCACAGCCACCCCACCTCTGCCCCAGCCACCCTCTGCCCCAGCCACCCCACCACCC
Source organism: Pelobates fuscus (assembly GCF_036172605.1). Lineage (NCBI taxonomy): Eukaryota > Metazoa > Chordata > Amphibia > Anura > Pelobatidae > Pelobates > Pelobates fuscus. The sequence goes on along the minus strand of NC_086326.1, from coordinate 136,955,455 downwards.
TCTGCCCCAGCCACCCCACCACCCACAGCCACCCCACCACCCTCTGCCCCAGCCACCCCACCACCTGTGCCCCAGCCACCCACAGCCACCCCACCTCTGCCCCAGCCACCCCACCACCCTCTGCCCCAGCCACCCCAACACCCACCCCACCACCTGTGCCCCAGCCACCCACAGCCACCCCACCTCTGCCCCAGCCACCCCACCATCCTCTGCCCCAGCCACCCCACCAGCCACCCCACCACCCACAGCCACCCCACCACCCTCTGCCCCAGCCACCCCACCACCCTCTACCCCAGCCACCCCACCACCCACAGCCACCCCACCACCCTCTGCCCCAGCCACCCCACCACCCACAGCCACCCCACCACCCTCTGCCCCAGCCACCCCACCACCCTCTGCCCCAGCTACCCCACCACCCACAGCCACCCCACCACCCTCTGCCCCAGCCACCCCACCACCCTCTGCCCCAGCCACCCCACCACCCTCTGCCCCAGCCACCCCACCACCCACCCCACCACCTGTGCCCCAGCCACCCACAGCCACCCCACCTCTGCCCTAGCCACCCCACCACCCTCTGCCCCAGCCACCCCACCACCCACAGCCACCCCACCACCCTCTGCCCCAGCCACCCCACCACCCTCTGCCCCAGCCACCCCACCACCCACAGCCACCCCACCACGCTCTGCCCCAGCCACCCCACCACCCTCTGCCCCAGCTACCCCACCACCCTCTGCCCCAGCCACCCCACCACCATCTGCCCCAGCCACCCCACCACCATCTGCCCCAGCCACCCCACCAGCCACAGCCACCCCACCACCCTCTGCCCCAGCCACCCCACCAGCCACCCCACCACCCTCTGCCCCAGCCACCCCACCACCCTCTGCCCCAGCCACCCCACCACCCACAGCCACCCCACCACCCTCTGCCCCAGCCACTCCACCACCCACAGCAACCCCACCACCCTCTGCCCCACCCACCCCCAGCCACCCCACCTCTGCCCCAGCCACCCTCTGCCCCAGCCACCCCACCACCCTCCTGCCCCAGCCACCCTCCTGCCCCAGCCACCCTACTACCCCAGCCACCCTACTACCCCAGCCACCCTACTGCCCCAGAAACCCTACCACCCTCTGCCCTCCTTCCACCCCACTACCCTGTCACTGTCCCCCTACCACCCTCTGCCCCAGCCACGCTACCACCCTCTGCCCCAGCCACCCCACCACCCACAGCCACCCCACCACCCTCTGCCCCAGCCACCCCACCACCCACAGCAACCCCACCACCCTCTGCCCCACCCACCCCCAGCCACCCCACCTCTGCCCCAGCCACCCTCTGCCCCAGCCACCCCACCACCCTCCTGCCCCAGCCACCCTACTACCCCAGCCACCCTACTACCCCAGCCACCCTACTGCCCCAGAAACCCTACCACCCTCTGCCCTCCTTCCACCCCACTACCCTGTCACTGTCCCCCTACCACCCTCTGCCCCAGCCACGCTACCACCCTCTGCCCCAGCCACCCTACCGCCCCAGCCACCCTACCACCCTCTGCCCCAGAAACCCTACCACCCTTTGCCCCAGCCACCCTACCACCCTCTGCCCTCCTACCACCCCACTACCCTGTCACTGTCCTCCTACCACCCTCTGCCCCAGCCACCCCACCACCCTCCTGCCCCAGCCACCCTACCACCCTCCTGCCCCAGCCACCCTACCACCCTCCTGCCCCAGCCACCCTACTACCCCAGCCACCCTACTGCCCCAGCCACCCTACCACCCTCTGCCCCAGAAACCCTACCACCCTCTGCCCTCCTACCACCCCACTACCCTGTCACTGTCCCCCTACCACCCTCTGCCCCAGCCACGCTACCACCCTCTGCCCCAGCCACGCTACCACCCTCTGCCCCAGCCACGCTACCACCCTCTGCCCAGCCACCCTACCACCCTCTGCCCCAGCCACCCTACCGCCCCAGCCACCCTACCACCCTCTGCCCCAGAAACCCTACCACCCTTTGCCCCAGCCACCCTACCACCCTCTGCCCTCCTACCACCCCACTACCCTGTCACTGTCCTCCTACCACCCTCTGCCCCAGCCACCCTACCACCCTCTGCCCCAGCCACCCTACCACCCCAGCCACCCTACCACCCTCTGCCCCAGAAACCCTACCAGCCTCTGCCCCAGCCACCCTACCACCCTCTGCCCTCCTACCACCCCACTACCCTGTCACTGTCCTCCTACCACCCTCTGCCCCAGCCACCTTACCACCCTCTGCCCCAGCCACGCTACCACCCTCTGCCACAGCCACCCTACCACCCTCTGCAACAGCACAATGCAAACCCTATTTTTAACTTTAGATGTTAGTGGGGGCCTCATGTTTGAGTTTCGCCTAAGGCCTCACAAAGTCTAGAGCCGCCACTGATTATAGTGGTACTATCTTAATAATAAGTAATGATTATTGTCAAGAACATCCACCAAACACATTACCGTCTTTCCAAAAATGCTACTGGGTCTTATATTAATTCCCCCCCCCCCCAACCAACGCAAAAAGGCTTATTTTCGGGGGATGTCTTATTTCAGGGGAAAACTGTAGCAAGCATGTGCTAGAAAGCAGGAATTCCCCTGAACATAGACCAGTTTAATAGGGCATGGAATCCTGCAAATCTATGTTCAGGGAAACTTCCCCGAACATAGCTTAGTGAACTAGCGACAAGGGCTTATTTTCAGGGTAGGGCTTATATTACTTATTTTCAGCTTTAAATTATTAAAGAATTATTAAAGAAACATGCATCTTTATTATATAAAACCAGTCAGTCACTATATCACCTCGCTTACAATTAGTGTTGTCGCGAACCCGGAATTTTCGGTTCGCGAACGGCGAACGCGAACTTCCGCAAATGTTCGCGAACCGACGAACCGCGCGAACCGCCATTGACTTCAATAGGCAGGCGAATTTTAAAAACAACAGGGACTCTTTCTGGCCACAATAGTGATGGAAAAGTTGTTTCAAGGGGACTAACACCTGGACTGTGGCATGCCAGAGGGGGATCCATGGCAAAACTCCCATGGAAAATTGCACAGTTGATGCAGAGTCTGCTTTTAATCCATAAAGGGCAGAAATCACCTAACATTGACACCTGTCCTCAAAGCCCAGCCCTGATACACACTGACACAGAGCAGAATAGAGACTGTTCCCCCTACATAGGGTCACTTGGCAGATATGGATTGACACCTGTCCTCAAAACCCCTGATACACACTGACACAGAGCAGAATAGGGACTGTTCCCCCTACATAGGGTCACTTGGCAGATATGGATTGACACCTATCCTAATGATCCCTGATACACACTGACACAGAGCAGAATAGAGACTGTTCCCCCTACATAGGGTCACTTGGCAGATATGGATTGACACCTGTCCTCAAAACCCCTGATACACACTGACACAGAGCAGAATAGGGACTGTTCCCCCTACATAGGGTCACTTGGCAGATATGGATTGACACCTATCCTAATGATCCCTGATACACAGTGACACAGAGCAGAATAGGGACTGTTCCTCCTACATAGGGTCACTTGGCAGATATGGATTGACACCTATCCTAATGATCCCTGATACACAGTGACACAGAGCAGAATAGGGACTGTTCCTCCTACATAGGGTCACTTGGCAGATATGGATTGACACCTATCCTAATGATTCCTGATACACACTGACACAGAGCAGAATAGAGACTGTTCCCCCTACATAGGGTCACTTGGCAGATATGGATTGACACCTATCCTAATGATCCCTGATACACAGTGACACAGAGCAGAATAGGGACTGTTCCTCCTACATAGGGTCACTTGGCAGATATGGATTGACACCTATCCTAATGATCCCTGATACACAGTGACACAGAGCAGAATAGGGACTGTTCCTCCTACATAGGGTCACTTGGCAGATGTGGATTGACACCTATCCTAATGATCCCTGATACACACTGACACAGAGCACAATAGAGACTGTTCCCCCTACATAGGGTCACTTGGCAGATATGGATTGACACCTATCCTAATGATCCCTGATACACACTGACACAGAGCAGAATAGAGACTGCTCCCCCTACATAGGGTCACTTGGCAGATATGGATTGACAAATCCCTGACAAACAGCTACCACATGCAAGGAAGGCAGCAGGGGCGCAAATGACCCACTCCCGACGCGGGAAGGTAGTGACGACAAATAACAATACAGGACTCTTTAGAGGCCCTGTAATTGTAATCAGTCCACTTGAAATCCTTTAACTTTGATCAATTGGAGGGAAGTCTGGTGCAGAGCCACTGACCCATGCGCAGGGCCAGCCTTAGGCCTTTGGGCGCCCTGTGCAAGAAATCTTCACCCTGTCACACCCATGTGCAAGAAATCTTCACCCTGTCATAGGGTCACTTGGCAGATATGGATTGACAAATCCCTGACAAACAGCTACCACATGCAAGGAAGGCAGCAGGGGCGCAAATGACCCACTCCCGACGCGGGAAGGTAGTGACGACAAATAACAATACAGGACTCTTTAGAGGCCCTGTAATTGTAATCAGTCCACTTGAAATCCTTTAACTTTGATCAATTGGAGGGAAGTCTGGTGCAGAGCCACTGACCCATGCGCAGGGCCAGCCTTAGGCCTTTGGGCGCCCTGTGCAAGAAATCTTCACCCTGTCACACCCATGTGCAAGAAATCTTCACCCTGTCACACACACACACACAGGCAGACAGCCATACACACGCACACACTCAACTGCGACTGACTAGGTTTGTCACCTCCTCAAAAGGACGCATGAGCCTACAGGCATTGCGCATGAGCGTCCAGTAACGTGGCAAAAAAAATCCCAGCTCCCCAGAGGCTGTCCTAGCACCCCGGTCATACAAATACTCATTATCATTAACAGCTTTTTCTTGTTGGAGCAGGCGGTCGAACATTAGGAGTGTTGAATTCCAACGTGTAGGGCTGTCGCAAATCAAGCGCCTCACTGGCATGTTGTTTCGCCGCTGGATATCGGCAAAGTGAGCCATGGCCGTGTAGGAATGCCTGAAATGGCCACACACCTTCCTGGCCTGCTTCAGGACGTCCTGTAAGCCTGTGTACTTATGCACAAAGCGTTGTATGATCAGATTACACACATGTGCCATGCACGGCACATGTGTCAACTTGCCCAACTTCAATGCCGCTATCAAATTTTTTCCGTTGTCACACACCACTTTGCCGATATCCAGTTGCTGCGGAGTCAGCCACTTTTCCACATGTGCGTTCAGGGCGGACAGGAGTGCTTGTCCGGTGTGACTCTCTGCTTTCAAGCAAGTCAAACCCAAGACGGCGTGACACTGCCGTATCCGGGATGTGGAATAGTACCTGGGGAGCTGGGGGGGTGCCATTGATGTGGAGCAAGAAGCAGCGGCACAAGAGGACTCAGCCGAGGAGGTTATGGAAGAGGATGGAGTAGGAGGAGTAGAGGAGGTGGCAGCAGGACTGCCTGCAATTCGTGGCGGTGTCACCAACTCCTCTGCAATGCCACGCATTCCTTGCTTGTCAGCCGTCAGCAGGTTTACCCAATGCGCAGTGTAGGTGATATACCTGCCCTGACCATGCTTTGCAGACCAGGTATCAGTGGTCAGATGGACCCTTGCCCCAACACTGTGTGCCAGACATGCCATGACTTCCTTTTGCACAATCGAGTACAAGTTGGGGATTGCCTTTTGTGAAAAGAAATTCCGGCCGGGTACCTTCCACTGCGGTGTCCCAATAGCTACAAATTTTTTGAATGCCTCAGACTCAACCAGATTGTATGGTAAAAGCTGGCGGGCTAATAGTTCGGACAAGCCAGCTGTCAGACGCTGGGCAAGGGGGTGACTTGGTGACATTGGCTTCTTACGCTCAAACATGTCCTTGACAGAAACACATGACTGTGGGCAGATGAGCGGGAACTGCTCAAGGCGGGAGACGGAGTGGCGGATGGTTGAGAGGGGGCAAGAAGGACAGCAGTGGTTGAAGTGGCTGAAGATGCTGGACCAGGAGGAGGATGGCGGCTTAGAGTAGGCGTGCTGCTTGTACTCATGTGTTGATCCCATAGGCGTTTGCTATGTGAGATCATGTGCCTACGCAAAGCAGTTGTACCTAGGTGGGTGTTGGACCTCCCACGACTCAGTTTCCTTTGGCACAGGTTGCAAATGGCATCGCTGTTGTCAGAGGCAGACACACACAAAAAATGCCACACTGCTGAGCTCTGCAATGACGGCATTCTGGTGGTGGACACAGCATGCGTTGATTGGCGTGCTGTCGGGCTGACCTCGGGTGCCGATGCATGCTGTCTGACTGTGCCACTAGCTCCTTGCGACGACCCCCCCCTGCTTCCAACTGGTCTCCTCCTCCTCCTCTCTGTCTCCCCATCTGAACTTTCGCCCTGTTCTTCTTCTCTTCTAGCGGGCACCCACGTGACATCCATGGACGCATCGTCATCATCAACCGCTTCGCTTGTATCTGACAACTCAGAAAAGGAAGCAGCAGCGGGTACAACATCATCATCATCACACCGTACCTCCATGTGTTTAATGCTGCCTGCCTGAGACATATCCCTGTTATCTACATCCTCTAGCAATAATGGTTGCGCATCACTCATTTCTTCAAACGGGTGTGTGAATAACTCCTCTGACATACCAAGTAAAGCGGCTGTGGTGCTAGTTTTGGTGGTGGTGGCAGGCGGGTGAGTGCTATCTTGAGAGGTGCCTGAAGCTAAGCTGGAGGAGGATGGTGCGTCAAGGTTCCGAGCGGAGGCTGTACAAGATTGGGTGTCCTGTGTTAGCCAGTCAACTAAGTCCTCAGAACTTTTCAAGTTCAGGGTACGTGGCTTCTGAAAACTGAGCATTATTCTAGGGCAAAAGGGAATCACAGCACCACGACCACGACGGCCCCTGCGGGGTGGCCTGCCTCTGCCTGTCATTTTTTGGGGGATTAGTGTTACTATGCGTGCAAGCTACTGTGAGACCAGATATGATTGGCAATGTGCACTGGAACAGTTCTGCAGAGCACACGCTGAAGGAAGGACTGACAGAGCCGCTTGAAGACAAGTAACTGCTATTCAATCTATAACAGTGAAAAACAAATTTTGGTTGTAAAATCTAAAGCTTAACCAATTGTTAAAACAGATATGAGTGGTGGCACTGGGCAAATAGGCACAGTATCCAATGTGAACCTCACACAGAAGCTGGCAGGCAGGCAACTGCTCTTCTATTACAGTGGAAACAAAATTTTGGTTGTAAAAGCACGCTATAGAGACACCAGATATGATTGGCAACTGTCAAAGCACGCTGGCACAGGTCTGCAGAGCACACGCTGAAGTAGGCCTGAAACACAGACGCTTGCAGACAACTAACTGCTCTTCTATTACAGTGAAAAAAAAAATATTTATTTTAAATGTAAAGCTTAACCTATTGTTAAAACAGATATGAGTGGTGGCACTGGGCAAATAGGCACAGTATCCAATGTGAACCTCACACAGAAGCTGGCAGGCAGGCAACTGCTCTTCTATTACAGTGAAAAAAAAATATTTATTTTAAATGTAAAGCTTAACCTATTGTTAAAACAGATATGAGTGGTGGCACTGGGCAAATAGGCACAGTATCCAATGTGAACCTCACACAGAAGCTGGCAGGCAGGCAACTGCTCTTCTATTCCAGTGAAAAAAAAATATTTATTTTAAATGTAAAGCTTAACCTATTGTTAAAACAGATATGAGTGGTGGCACTGGGCAAATAGGCACAGTATCCAATGTGAACCTCACACAGAAGCTGGCAGGCAGGCACCTGCAATTACATTACACAGGAAAAAAAGAACAATAAAGCAGCCTGATGTTATAGCCCTAAAAAGGGCTTTTTGGGGTGCTGTCCTTACAGCAGAGATCAGATGAGTCCTTCAGGATTGTAGTGGGCACTGAATACCCTAGCCTAGCTATCAATTTCCCTATCTAATCAGCAGCAGCTAAACTTTCCCTCCTCTCACTAAGCATGCATCTTCCGAATGAATCGAAAATGGATGCTGGGAGGGAGGTTGGAGGGTGTGGAAGGGAGGGAGTGCTGCTGATTGGCTGTAATGTGTCTGCTGACCGAGAGGCACAGGGTCAAAGTTTGCCCAATGATGACGAATAGGGGGCGGATCGAACTGCGCATGTGTCCGCCCGCCGCGGCGAACGCGAACACGCTAATTTCGCCGGGAACTGTTCGCCGGCGGACAGTTCGGTACATCACTACTTACAATACAATAGTGATGATATCAGGAAAACTGCTGGTTGCACAGCAGGGTTTAATATAATATTTGTTTAGATAAATCCTCTAGTGGACTCTAAGGAACCTGTTATTCTTAACTGATCATGTTTGTGATATTAATATTGGCTATGCACTTGTGAGTTAATATACATTTTTCGTATGGAAAGGGGAGACAATGTGCTCAATCTAGGGAGAGGATTTTCTATATTACGGGAGCAGCTGTGTTTGGAGTCTTGTGATGTTATTAGAATACAGTGATGTCACAGTATGTCTTGAATACAAATACTGTTGTTTACTTAGCAATTAAATAAGAAGTTGTTAACCCCTTCAGGACGGAGTCAATAGTACACGTTCTGATCAAAACAAAACGTAAACAAAAACTGGAATTTGCGCTATATGTCTGTTCAACCGTAATTCACCTCTTTCATATTAAATGCACCCACACTTATTATATATCATTTTGTTCAGGAGAAACAGGGCTTTCATTTCATATAAAATATTTGTATATGAAACAATTTATTATGAATAAAATAAAATAAAAACTGAGAAATTTTAATTTTTTTTTTTAAATTTGTCGTTCCGCCTCACATTTTAGCTGTAAATGTCCTAATACTGTTAGGTTTTACTGCAACAAAATGCACATATTTGTAATCAGCTATGTCTCACAAGTACAACAGTACCCCCCATTAACAGGTTTTATGGTGTTTTGGAAAGTTACAGGGTCAAATATAGAACGTTCCATTTTCAAATTGAAATTTGCCAGATTAGTAATGTTACCTTTGAGACGGTGTGGTAGCCCAGGAATGAGAATTACCCCCATAATGGCATACCATTTGAAAATGTAGACAACCCAAGGTATTGAACGTGGGGTATGTTTAGTCTTTTTTAGTAGCCACTTAGTCACAAACACTGGCCAAAGTTAGCGTTCATATTTGTTTTTGTGTGAAAAAAGCAAAAAACTAATATTTGGCCAGTGTTTGTGACTAAGTGGCTACTAAAAATGACTGGACATACCCCGTTTGCAATACCTTGGGTTGTCTACTTTTGCAAATGGTATGCCATCATGGGGGTAATTCTTATTCCTGGGCTACCATACGGTCTCAAAGGCAACATAACTAATCTGGCAAATTTCAATGTGAAAAAAATGAAATGCAAGCCTTATATGTGACTCTCTAACTTTCCAAAACACCATAAAACCTGTACATGGGGGGTACTGTTATTCTCGGGAGATTTCACTAAACACAAATATTAGTGTTTTAAAACAGTAAAACATATTACAACAATAATATAGTCCATAAAAGTGCCGTTTGTTTGTAAAAAATGCAAAAAACTTCACTTTTACTTAAAATATCATCGTTGTAATACAATTTACCAGTTTTAAACACTAATATTTCAGTTCAGCGAAGTCTCCCGAGTAAAACAGTACCCCCTATATACAGGTTTTATGGTGTCTTGGAGAGTTACAGGGTCAAATATAGTGCTTGCGAATTAAATTCTCTGCACTTTCTCCCTGTGTTGTCAGGCATGTCAATCAAATTTTAATTAATCAAATTACATAATTATGTTAAAAAATTACTTAAATATACACGTAGAATTTTAATATATATGCATTTATAGGTATATAAATTCTACGTGTATACTAATGTAATCTTTTATGTAATTATATGTATTTATCTATATATATATATTTGCGGTTATTTGTATTTTATATATATAGATAGATATATATAGAATGTCATTCTAAGTGTATTCTGTTTCCAATATATATATATATTAATAACAAAATACAGTTAGAATGAAATTACATATGAATATATAATTTATTTTAAATTTTGTTTCAATATTTTATTTATTTATTTAATTATTTTATTTATTTATTATTGTAATTATACGTATATATATATAATATATATATGTAGATCTATTATATATAATATATATACATATTATATATATGTAACGTCATTCTAAGTGTATTTTAATACTAATATATATACTAATATTAATATTAAAATACATTACGTATGACGTTACATATATATATAATATGTATATATATTATATATATAATATATATATACATATTATATATATATAAAAATGCATTTAATTTATTTTATAATATGTTTAATATTTTTTTTTTTACACTACCTACCAGCAGGGGGACTGTCTAATATTTTAGACAGTCCCCCTGCTGGCAGATCCATAGCCAGCTATAGGGGGCCATGTGATCGCTCTTTGAGAGCGATCACATGGCCCCCGGGGGCCTCATTTGCCGGAGGGGGGCTGCCTGGGCTTTCAGACAGCCCCCCAGAAGAGGATCGCGGCGGAGGTGAGTACCTCCTAGCTCCTGGGGCTGCAAGCCGTTACGGCGTTCTATGCCGCCGCAACGGCTTTAAAGCCCTTTAAAGCCGCGACGGCATAGAACGCCGTAACGGCGTTAAGGGGTTAAATATGAAGCAAATCATAATAATAATAATATACCAATAGAGTTGTGGTGGGGAAAAAGTGTGGATGAAAATCCCTTCCACCTCAAGTAAGTGAATAGTTAATACTTTGTTAAACACAAACACACACCAGTCAAGCCATTAGACTTGCTTTTTCCCACACAAATCTCACTTTAACAGTGCTCTCACTACTGCAAGGGATTCTGGGTAGGCATATTCAAATGTGCTCAACAAATTCCACTTTATACTTGGATTCCTTGGAGTCTGTATCTGCTGTATACAATAGCTTTGAAACACAACTCAGGGAGAGGAGCAAAGCTAGTGTACCACTCATGTGTCCATGATGCAACTCACCAGCATGAGGTTGGTTACTGGCTTGCTATGGAGGCTTGGCGTTACTTGTAAATTACATACCAAAAGAGTATCAAAAGAGTATGAAAATCCCTTCCACCTGAAGTAAGTGGATAGTTAATACATTGTTCAAACACAAATACACACACCAGCCAAGCCAAGCCATAAGACTTGCTTTTCCCATAGAAATCTCACTTTAACAGTGCTCTTTTATTTATATATATATTGATCAGCATTGCTTCAGACCTGAGGAAGAGAGGAAAACTCTTGAAAGCTTGTCTTTGAAAAATTATGTCAGTCCAATTAAAAAGATATAACTGCATGCTGCAATACTCTGCTATTTTGGCATCTTGTCTACTGAACTAATACGGCTAATTCAATCTACACAATATATATGCCACACATGCACAATAACCCCCCAGTGCTTCCCTATAGGGATCATTGGAGTACCTGAAATCATCTATAATAATGGCATCATCCCAGAGAGGACTGGCAGGAGACCAGCATGCCAGGGGGATTAAAGGTGAGTAAAACTCTCCAGTTTACTCATTAAAAGGGACCATAATTATAAACAGATAGGGATACACTATAATGTTAGGAAAACATGTTTGCATTGCTAACTTTGGAGTGTTCCTTTAAGCTAGCAGGCAGCTGGTCATGGGGCTCTTCAGTTAGCTGTAAAATCCATCTGAGCTCTTGTCACAGGAGGCTGCTTTCGGCTGTCTGCGGCTTGTATTAGTGGCACTGTAAAAGCTGCGCTGTACCACATTGTGCACGTTGTAAATGTCATGCTCACCATTGTGCTTTGGGTCTCCCGAGTCCTCAGAACATGTTTGTGAAACATAAAACTGCAACTGCATTTAACTGCCTGGGTATTGGAAGAATATGGTAATACTGAAACCAGCCTTTTCTTACACCAGGATTCGAAGTGAGTTATGGGAATACATGCCCCACAATCGGCCTATAATGTGTATACCTAACTGTATCTTCATTACCTATCCTGGTTATAATAATACCGAGCTGTTATTTGTTGAACGCGCATGCTATACTATACATTACATATTCTATATTGTGAAGAACGCTTCCAGTGCTCAGTAAGTTGTTAATTTTGTTTAGAATTTTGCATTGAATGCATGACGGTTATATTAACCATACCTCCCAAGTGTCCCTATTTAAGAGGGACAGTCCTCCTTTTTTTTGCTCAAATCCCTCTGTCACTGTTTTCTCCTACTTCCCCTCTTTTCTTGAATAATAAAAAAGTATACTATTTATTATTTATGATATTTATATTATAATTGATAATATGTGTTATTTATATTGATATTATTTATATTATAATATTTAATGTGTATAGAAATCACATCCACTGTGTATTTCCATCCAATGCTGCCTGCTACTGGGGTGACATGCCACGCTGCTGAAGCTGGAAGCCGATCTATTTGTCATCTGTTGTCTAAAAGCGTCAGCTGACAACACAATGAATGGCACATTATGCAAAACAAAATGTGCACATATTTGACATTATCCATCCTTGAACTCTAGTTGCTATAGGTGGAGTTACACCTCTGCCAGCCAAGAGATAAAACTTAATATGCTGTATATACAGGCACCATGACCAATTTAAATCACTAAAGTGATTATGGTGCTTGGAGCAGCCCTTTAAATTTAAATCAAACTCGTCATTGCTTACAATGGATTTTACCATACCTCACCATTTTTAGTGTATTAGCATTAGGGTTAATTTAACACATTGGAACAAGGTAACCTTTTCTGTTAAAGTACCCAATATGATGGGATATTGAAGCCTGTGATTGGACCAATTGTTGGTTTAGAATGCATGAGCGCTCCAGGCCAACAAAGGAGGAAGGCGGAGGGATAGAGGGGAGAGGCAGATGATTTATTTTCAAAATGCCTCCAATGGAGGGTGACAAGAGAAAGCCCCCATATAGAAGGATGGTGGAAGGGGAGAAATAGCTTGCAGAGCACCTGCAAGGGGCATGTTTTTGTAATTTTGTGCTAAATTTACATCTGGAACACCCAGTTTGAGGCTTCCTGATTGAAACAAAAGTGGAGCTACAAAGCTAGCGCAGTGCTGGACTTAGATTTTGGGGTTAAACGGTTTGTTAACCATTTAACCACTCAAGGCAAGCCGATGCCTGGGAACTCCTTGCACTACAACAATTCTGGTGGTGCAACTAGCCTCCTGTACATAATGACAGAGATCTCTGGAAGTGCAGTGTTTCGAACAGAAACAATGCACATACAGTCTCCTACCGACATGGCCACTTCAAATCACCGAAGTATTGAAGTAATCCTTTAAGAATCTTATGGGCCTCATAGGTATTTGTGTAGTTCTTGATTTTTTCTTGACTTTTGACTCACTCTATATGAAAGTGTCTTTTAACAGAGATACATGTCAAGACGGATACAGAGAGGTATAGCGAAAGAGAAAAAAAGTGAAAAAAAAAAAAGAGAGAAAATGTGTCCAAATTGGTATAATTAAATAACTTATAATATAATGTGTTTTTCCTGTGTTGATTTGCATTTCTGACTCTAAAAAGAACATTGCTCCAGAGTCACTGGCATTCTTCTTGTCTGATAACCTCGGTTGACATAAAATATATCACTTCTGGAAACGGCCTGTGAATAGCAGGGACCTGGATATATGGCGGGGCTTCTGTGAATTAACCAAAGTAATGGGTAATCATCAGTTATTTGGACAGAGGCTTGTCTACTTTTATTATTATTATTATCACCATTTATATAGCGTCAACCGATTCCGTAGCGCTTTACAATATTATGAGAGGGGGGATTTAACTTTAAGTAGGACAATTACAAAAAAAACTTACAGGAACGATAGGTTGAAGAGGACTCTGCTCAAACGAGCTTACATTCTATAGGAAGTGGGGTGTAAAACACATAAGAACAGGAAATAGCAATCAAATAAGGTGGGAGTGAAGCAGAGCTGGAGGAGAGAGTAGAGTGCTGCCCTTTAGGAGAGAGCAAGAGGCAGTTTTCTCTGGGAGGCCTTTCCTAAAGAGACGGGTTTTAAGGCACTTCTGAAAGCATTGAAGACTAGGGGAGAGTCTGGTGGCAGTAGGCAGGCAATTCCAAAGGAAGAGAGCCACCTGCAAGCATGAGTTGGCCGTAGGGATGCAAGCAGTGGACAGGAGAAGGTCACAGGCAGAGCGGAGGGACCGAGAAGGGGCATACCAATGGATCTATAAAGAAATATAAGAAGGGCTTGAATTGTTCAGTGCTTTATAGGTACGGGTTAGCACTTTGAATTGACTCCTATAGGATTCGTGGACAACTCAAATTCTTAATCCTGTGTCAATTTGTATTTTTAACCCTGTGCAGTGTTACTAGACCTAATTCATTATCTCAGTGACCTTTAAAGACATATAGCCTGCGACACCTTATATGCAGCAGGGACTTACATAGTCTTCTATCTTCTGCTTCTAAAGGTTGGATTTTTGGTCAGTTTGGACAGGTTTGGAAAGTTTTTTTAAAAGCTGCTTTTTGCAAACTGTGTGATCTGTATCAAGCAGCTGCCGCTCGATGACAGCCAGCCGTGATTCTTGGGAATTACATGTTACAGCTTAGAATACTCTTCTGTGGTCTTGTTTTTCAGCAATTGATCTAGTGTCCAAGAAAAAAATATATTGATGTAGCGACCACGATTTGCAGAAATATTTGAACAAGGTTTTGCATTCTGCCTGTCCAATAGTAATAGATAATTGGAATTGCTTTATATATTGCTTTAGATATTGTAGCTGGGTTTGCTTACTTCCAATATCCGTGATTGGTCAAACATTTTGTTTTTAATTTCCTATGTAGAAGCTATATGTTAAGAAAAACGAATCAAGCTAACAAATCCCAGCATGCTATTTTCTTCTAATCCTATCTGAACCTAATTAGAGCTTCAGGAAAATATATTGCTTCTACGTTGCATTAGCCATGCACAAAAGCATTTACCAGGTAATTAGAAAACATTCTCGCTGGTAAGGAAGGTAATTTCCTTTGGTCTATAACAGAGGAGATTTGCTTTATTTATGTTCTTAACTCTTAAGAGGTTTTGTTTTCGTTTCGTTAAAAACAACATGTAATTAGAAGCAGCTAATGTTGGAAAAATAGATAAAAAAGACTTTGCCGGCAAAGCTCTATATTTCGTGAGATTGATTAACAAATTGCTCCCATTCTATTAATTTTCCTAAATGTCTGTGCATTTTTGTAAAACTAAATGAGTCCCAACGTGCTACCTCTAAGAGTTTGCGTGTAGAACAGAACTCCAAACACCTACATCAATATGTGTGAACTGCAATCGAGTAACAACAGCATTTTCTGACTTTTGGCTGGTGTAGCAAGAGTTGATCCCTATCGCTGACCATATTACTTCTGGCAATGTCATAGAAGTCTAATAACGGTAAAATATTCGTCAGAACTCATTATTTATTTGTTAATCTCATGTTGTTGACTTCAAAAAGCCAATATTAAAAGGTTAAAAGCACAAGTTGAAGGTTACAGACAGAAAAGTGTATTGATGCTAAAAGTGTCACTTATGTCAATAAAGTCAGTGTAGTGTTTATGGTGTCTTTAGGCTGCAGGTGTCATCACATGGTTTTTGAGCAAACTCTTTTCAAGCAGTTTAACCAAAACCAGGTTTCTCAAAGTTGCATCCAGCCTACCTCTTAAATTGCTATGATTAAATACATCCATTTTGTAATGGTATTCATGGGCAGATTACATCAACTGGTCCTCTATAACCCTTCTTTAAGATCACTTTATCTCTAAGTACCACTAAATGGACATTTTAGGTGTTTTGCATATTTTGCATGTTTTAATGTTATATTGTAGTTATGGTGTTTATCTGTCTATTTGATTAATAAGGAATTGTTAGGTCACAATTCTTGCACACATTACCAAATCTGGAGTTTGTTCTTGTTGGAAAAGGTGATTGTAAAAAAAGTGTTTCCAGCATAGGCGTGCAGAGCCTACTGCGTTAGGGTGTGCACCCTAAAGCACAAACAGACGCTGCGTGTATATGTATGTGTGTGTGTATATATATATATATATATATATATATATATATATATATTTATACACACACACATACACACTGCTGTGCGTGTGTGTAAGGGCGCTGTGTGTGTGTGTGTGTGTGTGTGTGTAAGGGCGCTGTTTGTGTGTGGGTGCTGTGTGTGTGTGTAAGGACGCTGTATGTGTGTGGGTGCTGTATGTGTGTGTGTGCTGTATGTGTGTCGGTGCTGTATGTGTGTGGGTGCTGTATGTGGGTGTGGGTGCTGTGTGTGTGGGGGTGCTATATGTGTGTGTAGGTGCTGTGTGGGTGCTGTATGGGTGCTGTATGTGTGCTGTGTGTGTGTGGGTGCTGTATGTGTGTGTGCTGTATGTGTGTGCTGTATGTGTGTAGGTGCTGTGTGTGTTGGTTCTGTATGTGTGTGCTGTATGTGTGAAAGTGCTGTATGTGTGTAGGCTGTATGTGTGTGTGCTGTATGTGTGTGCTGTATGTGTGAAAGTGATGTATGTGTGTAGGCTGTATGTGTGAAGGTGCTGTATGTGTGTGTGTGCTGTGTGAGGGTGCTGTATGTGTGAGGGTGCTGTATGTGTGAAGGTGCTGTATGTGTGAAGGTGCTGTATGTGTGTGTGTGCTGTGTGAAGGTGCAGTATGTGTGTGTGTGCTGTGTGAGGGTGCTGTATGTGTGAGGGTGCTGTATGTGTGAAGGTGCTGTATGTGTGTGTGTGTGCTGTGTGAGGGTGCTGTATGTGTGAGGGTGCTGTATGTGTGAAGGTGCTGTATGTGTGTGTGTGTGCTGTGTGAAGGTGCTGTATGTGTGTGTGTGCTGTGTGAGGGTGCTGTATGTGTGAGGGTGCTGTATGTGTGAAGGTGCTGTATGTGTGTGTGCTGTGTGAGGGTGCTGTATGTGTGAGGGTGCTGTATGTGTGAGGGTGCTGTATGTGTGTGGGTGATTGTGGGGGGTGGAGGTGGGGGTACATGACTCAATATCCCCCCTCCCTTCTTACCTTATGTAGGGAGGGGGGGATTCTTGTTCCTGCTGCCTTCCCTGGTGGTCCAGTGGAGGTGAGGTGCCGTTTAGTTAATATCCCCCCTCCCTTGTTACCTTATGTAGGGAGGGCGGACCATGCTACCGACATCCCTGGTGGTCCAGTGGAGAGTGAACTCTACCCTGCGGGGCTAGAGTTCACTCTCGCGAGATTTGAGCGTTGCTGCGGCAACGCTCAGATCTCGCGAGAGAAACCCGGCGGAGCTGCTGGTTGAGCTCCCCGGGTCCTCTCCTGCCTCCCTCCCTGCCTGTGGGTCGGTGGGAAGGGAGGCTGAGAGCAGAGCCGGCGATCGGATAGCGCCGGCTCTGCATGAGCCGACAGGGGAGATCCTGAGATCTCCCCTGCCGGTCTCAATACATAGGCGTGCCTCGGGGATTAGGGTGTGCCCAGGCACACCCGGCACACCCCGTGCGCACGCCTATGGTTTCCAGTGATGTTTCAAGTCTTTTTATGAATTTAAATTCAGCAAGTCCGATTCTGATTTTTCAGTTATTGAGTCAAAAGCTTTTCTTCAAAATGTTTCTGGTTCTGGTGTCATCTATCCTTGGACGCGCTCTCCTGTTGGCATACGAACGTTAAAAATATAAGCCTTGCACTGAGATAATTTTCAACTTTCAGGCCTCTCCAAAGATTATTTCAGACTGCCAAACATAAGCAGCAAATTGCTAATCATGCCATCCACACACAAATTAGCAGTAACAGCGATAGTATCTTTTTTCATTTAATATCCTCGTAAAGTAGGACACAAATAATTATTATGGAAGAAAGCAGGACACAGGTTCCAAGTCAGTAATGACACTCCAGAATATGGTCACTTCTAAGATGTCTTCATGGAAAACTGAAAGATCAAAGAGAATAATATTTTTCACATCCAGCTCAGATCATTGCCATAACTTGGATATGGCTGCAAATATAATAATTAAGATATATAGTTAAATGGACAATCTAGGCACAAAAAAAATGTTAGTTTAATGAAGTGGATTTGTGTATAGATCAAGCCCCAGCAAATTCATTGATCAATTCTTTGCTATTTAGAAGTTAAATCACTTTGTTTATGCAGCTCTAGCCACACCTCCTCTGCTTGTCGCTCACACAGCCTTCCTACACACTTCCTGAAAAAGAGTCTACATTTTTTAAGCTTTCCTTATGGCACAGTGTGTTTAATTAATAATGGATTATCTCCTTCTCTGTTAATAGTCTGCTAGAGCCGACAACAGCCTGATGTGTGATTAAAGTTCAATTAACAGAGCAGAGGATGAAGGTACAAACTTCTTATTAACCCCTTAAGGACACATGACATGTGTGACATGTCATGATTCCCTTTTATTCCAGAAGTTTGGTCCTTAAGGGGTTAAACACACTGTGCTGTAGGATCTTCTTGAAAATTATACCATTTTTTTTCATGCAGGCAGTGTGAATCACATCCAGTGACTAGGGCTGGCAAACAGAAACAACAGTGATTATTTAACTCCTAAATGGCAGAGAATTGAGCAGTGGGAGTGCAGGGGCATAATCAATACACTACAACTTATAAAATGCTGTGTTGGTTTTGTTTTTAGACACACCGATATCTTCCTTTTATCTAGACAAATGTCCATGCTATTCATAATCCAAATATGTCATCATGTAAGAAAATGTTATAATGCACTTAAATGAACTGTGCTTCTTTGTTCTTTGAATCTGCATAAATATGTAGTGACATATTAACAAATATATGAACTTATGCTGGTCTCTGCTTACAATTGTCCAAAGTTTGAAAAGTGTCAGGACACAAGGTTAATATCCGCGCTACCTGTTGTGAAATCAAATCAAAGAAACATGAGCTTCAAGAAGAACAAATAGACTGTGGAAAGCAAAAGAAATATTTAATTTGTTTACGGACCGAGAACATCAGCCAACACTGATTAGTGATTCTCCTTTCTAAAACAATGAATTATGTAGGATGGAAACCAATAGTTTCTGCTAATTAATACTATAGGAGACTTACCACCTACCTTTGACTTTTCTACTAATTTAATTTTAAAACGTGCGCAATAAACCAAATTTAGTTTTTTTTAATGTAAATATTATTTGTGGGTTTTTTTATTCGATAGTGTAATTTGCAGCTTATCCTTTCCTTTTTTAAATATTTTTTTAAATCTTTTTTTATTAAATAGTGTTTATACTTTGTGGGGGAGTAACAAGAGAAAAGAGGAATGAGTTAAAAAAAAATAAAGGAAATGAACAAAAAACTGGGGGTAAACAGCCACCCCATTGAAAGACAATACTTATATTGTATTATATATAATAATATACAGATGGAAACATAGGACATATACTTAATCAAATAACATAATGTTACACGCTATAATTCACTGGTATGACAACACCTTGAATATAATGTGCAATTTTTCACCTGTGGAAAAAAAAGGATAAAACAAAGTAATGGAGAAATTTAGCTATGAAGACAGGTTAGAAAATGTAAATCGCTTTAGTTTGGAAAAACGGTTCCTCAGAGGGAATACGATAGCATTATACAAATATAGTTGGGGCCAATACAAAACATTGTCTGGAAATCTATTCTCAAACAGGACTATAATTAGGACACACAGTCACACATTAGACTGGAAGAAAGCAGATTTAGATTGAGGCAAAGGAAAGGTTTTTTTTATTGTAAGAATTATAAGGATATGGAATTCTCTGCCTGAAGCGGTGGTTTTATCAGAGTCCACACAGATGTTCAAACAGCAATTGGATAAATACTTGCAAAAAACATAACATACAATGATGTAATTTTTAATCAGTGTGAGATATTTGACTGCCATTTTGGGTTCAAGAAATAATTTTTCCTAGTTTGTTGCAAAATTGGAAACGCTTCGTACTGGGTTTTTGGCCTTCTTTTGGATCAACATCAAAAACAGATGTGAGAGATGCTGATCTTGATGGACGCATGACTCTTTTCTGCTATGTAACTATTTTGCTCTTTTTCTTTTATATAGCTAACATGGGGGGCTGTAACTAAGTAGACACGTTTAAACTGTAGAAAGATATGTATTCCTAAAACTTCAGTGTCCCTTTAAAAGTGCGTGAGCAATGCAAGTAGTATACTTTTTGCTGGAAACACTAAGTAAGACTGACTTGTTGAATGTCTTTTCTTCAACACTTTTTGGTCATCCATTTCCCCTAGAAACTGACATTTTCTTATTTAATAATGTATTTCTCTCTGGGTGACTTACCCTCCCCTGGTTATCCTCGGTTACATTAAATTGTTTGATTTGTTTTTTTTCATTTATATGTACCAATGTCTTATCGCTCCCAACTGCCAATGTTTTGGTTGACACATTTCTTGGTTCCACCACTAGGAGAGATGACCCAACCATCCACAATAACTGATGTAACCTTTGAGGTCGATTCCAATGGTCAATGTTATTCTATATATGTACTAAGCGTGGTTATGTAGGTCCATAAATGTTATGCAATGTATTGTTTCGGTTTAAAACACATCAGGATGTCCACAAAATCATTTCCTTTTCTGTGTTATGTATTTTTTTTTATAAATTCTTTATTTTTCGTTTTCAGTAATATGTGGGTAGGGGGTACAGAAGAAAAAGAAGGGGAAGGGGTGGGTAGGGGTAACATAATGCAATCACAATTTGTAATCCCTGCGTCTCAGGTCGGGCTCGTCTACTCGGAGCCGAGGTCGGGTTTGGTCGTGGGTAGGCTGCTACCTGTGCTGATCCGTACCCTACTGCTTGTTTGTGTGCCTGGTTCTAGGGTCTGTGTGCGGTCAGGTCTTGTTGGTTCCGGTAGGGCCCGTCCTCAAGGCTTTGGTTATGTGAGGTACCCCTGGTTCTCGGGAGTGCCTGTAAGCATATTGTCGGGTGACTCCTTTGGTTAGGTAGCCTTGTCTAGTGTTCTGTGTTTGGTTCTAGGGACTACGGTATTCCATTGTTAGTTTTGTTGCATCAGTGGATTAAAGGTCTCGCGTGTTTTCTGTTTGGAGCTGGGTGGGTTCGTCTAGGGGTAATAGGTCGAGGGTTGTGGGGTAAGGTGGATGGTGTTTGGTGTGTTGTGCGGGTCTGGGGACTGTGCCCCCTGTGGGTCTGGTTCCTGTTCTGTCCCCACTCTTGCACTGATCTGTTGGTGATCTGGGTGTCTTCTTTCTGGTTGGGGTTGACCGTTTTGGCCCAGGGTGCGGGGTTCGTGTTGTCGCGAGGTGTAATGTGTAGGTGTTGTCTCATGGTTGTGCTGGTGCGGGTGTGGTGGTGTTCCCTCCTCTCAGTGCCCTCGCTCGTTCCTCTTTCTCTCTATTAGTGGCCTGAGAGTGTGGTGCGTGGTTGGTGGGTCCCGCCCCGTGTCTGCGCGTCCACACCGACCGTGCCCCTGGTCCGCTGAGGGCCGTCAGGGCTCTCTGGACTGGTTATTGTCAGTCTCTGTCGGTGGGATTTGGGATTGGTGGGCTTGGGGGGGGCGGCAGGGTTAGGTCGTGGGGTTCGTATGAGCAGTGGCCGTTGGGGTCGGGCCTGTCTGTCTATTGCATGGCGGTCGTGTGCCGGGTCTCCTCCCGGTCCTGTTTCGATGGTGTTCGGTTGTGGGTGGCTCTCTGGGCTGCGGTTCGGCTTTTTGCTGGGATTGCTGGAAGGGTGAGTCTGAGTGGGCTTCTTGGGAGGAGCTAATGGTTCTTGTGGGTGTTGTTATGCAGTAGTCGTACCCGCGGCTTAGTAGTTCATGTCCCAGAGGTCCCATGTCCGGTGGAAGGCCTTGTAGGAGTCGTGGATTTGCACGGTAAGTTCATCTAAGTCTCTCGTTTCTCTGATTTTACGGATGACTGTCCCCAGTTCGGGTGTCCGCTGGTCTGCCCATAGTTCTGCGATTGCCCTGCGTGTGGCTAGGGTTATGCGGGCCATCAACTTGTTTTCCTGTCTGGTGAGGGTGTCCAGTGGTTCGTTTAGTAGCATTGTCCATGGCTGTAATTGGATGGGTTTCCCTATCACCTGTTCTATGAGGCCCTGTATTTCCGTCCAGATCTTTTTTAGTTTGGGGCATGTCCACCAACAGTGGAGGTAGGTGCCCTTCTCTCCGCATAGTTTCCAACATTCGTCGGTGGGTTTCTGTCCCATGTGGTGTAGTTTTTGCGGTGTCAGGTACCAGCGGAAGATGGTTTTATAGGCCTGTTCTTTATGTGTGACGCAGGTGGTAAGGGAGTTCGTGGCTGCCCATATCTCGGTCCAGTCGCTCGGTTCATCCGGTGGTCCGATGTCCCTTTCCCATGCTGTGATGTAAGTTAGGTTGAGTTGGGAAGTGTGCGTTGTTAGCGTGGTATAGATGTCTGAGATTTGTCCTCTCCGAAGTGGTGCATCAAAACATTGTTTTTCGAATGGTGTTGGGGGTGCCAGTCCTGCCTGTTTGACTACTGGCTGTTGTGCTAGGTCTCTCAATTGAATGTATCGAAAAAAGTCCGCCGAGGTTAAGTCGTCTGCGTTTGGAAGTTCAGAGTATTTGAAGGTTTCCCCTTGTTGGTACAGGTGGAGGAGTCGGGAGATGTCTCTCTGGTCGAAAGCCTTGAAATGTTTTGCCGTCATACCTGGTGGGAAGATTTTGTTACGGTATATCGGTGTTACCGGGGAGAGGAAAGAGGACAGGTCGAACTTGTGGTTTAGCTTGTCCCAGAGAGCTATGGTGTGTGTGATTGCTGGGGTGGTTGATGGTGGTAGTGGCCTGTATTTTGGCGGGACCCACATGTAGGAAGTTGGGAGGTCCCATCCCATGGTGTCATGTTCCATGTCGACCCATCTTTTGGTGCCCGGTGGTGCGTGCCATTGTTGGACATGGGCCAGTTGTGCTGCGTTGTAGTAGTGGAGAAAGTTTGGGAGCCCCAGTCCTCCTGAGAGTCTGGGGACGTACATCGTTGCTCTACGGACTCGGGGCTTCCGGGACTTCCAGACAAACCTGTCGATAGATGCTTGTAGGTGCTTGAAGTCCATTTTTTGTAGTGGGATTGGCAGTGTCTGGAATAGGTAGAGGAACCTTGGTAGCAGGTTCATTTTAATGGTGGTGACTCTACCCAACCACGACACCCCTAGTTTATCCCATCTTAGTAAGTCTTGTTGTGCTGTTGTTAGTAGCGGTTTGTAGTTTAGTTCATATGATTCCTCTAATTTGGTGGTTAGTTTGATGCCTAGGTATGTGAGGGAGGTGGTCGTGATGCGGAAGGGGAATAATTGTCTCAGGAGGGTGATTTGGGTTTGTTTCATGGCCATCGGCATGAGGGTGGATTTTGAGAGATTAATTTTGTATCCTGAGAAGGTGGAGTATTGGGCGATAAGGTCAATTGTTGCTTGAAGAGAATGTATGGGGTCTGCTAGTGTTAAGAGGACATCGTCCGCGTATGCCGCTACCGCGTATGTCTCCTTCCGGATTCGGATGCCCTGGATTTCGGGGTGGGTACGGATGGCCTGTAAGAGAGGTTCTAGTGAGATTGCGAAAAGCAGTGGGGACAGGGGGCAGCCCTGTCTAGTCCCGTTCGCGATGGTGAATGTCTGCGTTTCGGTGTTCGGGATCAAGAGACGGCCTGTAGGGTGGTCGTAGATTGCGGTGAGGATATTGATGAATCCTTCCGGGAATCCTTGATGCTTAAGGACGCTGAAGAGATAGGGCCAGAGAAGGCGGTCAAATGCCTTCTCTGCGTCCAGGGATAGCATTACTGAGGGTATGGTGCGCTGTTGAACATACCAGATTGTGTTGTAAGCTCTCCTCGTGTTATCTGCTGCTTGTCGTTTGGGGATGAAACCGACTTGATCGGGGTGAATCATGTGGGGTAGGTATCTGTTGAGGCGGTTGGCTAGCGCTTTCGTGAGGATTTTCAGGTCAGCATTTAGGAGCGATATCGGGCGGTAGTGTCCTGGGTCTAGATGTTCTTTTCCTGGTTTGGGTAGGAGGCACACTTCGGCTGTAAGCATGTCTGGGGGAAGACGCTGTCCTTGTAGCAGAGAGTTAAACATTGCGCATAGATGTGGGATGAGTACCGCCTGAAACGTTTTATAGTAGAGTGTTGTAAAGCCGTCTGGTCCCGGGCTCTTCAATGGTTTCAGTGTCTTAAGGATTAGCGTGAGTTCCTCCGTATCGATGGGTGCCTCTAGTGCCTCTGTGGCCCTGGTGGATAGGGCTGGCAAGCCGAGGGGTTCCAGGAACGCGGCGATGGTTTCCGCTTGTGTCGCGGGATTTACGTGTGGTGGGGCGTCGTGGTTGTATAGGTTTGTGTAGTACCGTACAAATTCTGAAGCTATTTGTTCAGGTTTGTTCGTAATTTCCCCAGAGCGGGTGCGAATCTTCGATATCCTTTTCGTGTCCTGACGCTTCTTCAGGCAATAAGCGAGGAGGGAGTCGGCTTTGTTACCCTTCTCGTAGAACCTCTGCTTCGTCCACATGAGGTTCCTTGCCACATCTATTCTCGAAAGTTGCCGGATTCTTTCTCGGGTTTCTGTAAGCTGGGTTTGGAGCTGGTCCGATGGGTTTTGTTTGTGGCGCGTTTCCAGTGCCGTCAGTTCTGTTAGGGCGTCGGTCAGGTCCCTTAGGCGTTGTTTTTTAGTTGCTGTGGCTATCGCTATTAACTTCCCTCGGATCACGGCTTTGTGGGCTGCCCATACGGTTGCTTGGGGTACGTCCTTTGTTGTGTTGATTTCAAAGTAGTTTTTAATGTCTTCGGTCACCGTGTGTATGGTCGCCTTGTCTCGGAGGATCCATGGGTTGAGGCGCCAT
Organism: Pelobates fuscus; assembly: GCF_036172605.1. Lineage (NCBI taxonomy): Eukaryota > Metazoa > Chordata > Amphibia > Anura > Pelobatidae > Pelobates > Pelobates fuscus. Next base: position 136,930,552 of record NC_086326.1, on the reverse strand, counting down.
CGCCACTCTCGGGACATCTGGGGGATTTGGATGGTCATTGCCACCTCCGCGTGGTCGGACCATGCTATGTTGCCTATGGTTGTCTGAACCGTCCATGGTTGAGTCGCCTGCAAGGTTAAAAAGCTATCGATCCTAGAGTACGATCTGTGCATGTGCGAGTAGAAGGTGTAATTCCTGGCTGCTGGAAGGTGCGCTCTCCAAACATCTATGAGGGGCGTTTCTTTGAGAAAGCTAGCGTATAGTTTGTCGTTTCTGGTTGTGGTTGGTGGCTTGTCTGGATGTGCTTTACGGTCCGCGGCTGGGGATTGTGTCGCATTGAAGTCGCCGCCGAGAATTACGTGTTTGTGGTCTAGGCTAGCGATATGGGTTCGGAGGGAGTCCCAGAACCGAGTGTCTGGGGTGTTGGGGGCGTAGATGGAGCCAATGGTTATTGGGGTAGCTCCCACTCGCCCTGAGAGGAATAGAAATCGTCCGTTGGGGTCTTTGGTCACTTGAATTTCATCCAGTGGGCATGAGTTGCGTAATAGGATTGCCACTCCTTTAGTTTTGGGGGCTGGGGAATTGGCCAGGTAGTATCTTTTAAAATGTCTGTTGGCTAGTGGGAAGTGTTTGTGGTCTGTAAAGTGGGTTTCCTGGAGAAGTATGATATCAGAACCCGTGCGGTTGGCCCACCGCAATATCCCGTGGCGTTTGCCCGGTGTATTCAGCCCCTTTACGTTGAGGGAGGTGAGGCTGAGTCTTAGGTTGGGGGGTGCCATGGGGGCGTCTCCGTTCGCGTGTGTCTAGTCAGAGGGGGGGGTGTGGGGGTCCGTGGTTAGATATGTCTACCAGAGGAGGGGGGGGAAGGGCGTGGGTCTTGTCCGTTGGCAGGTGTTTGCCGGGAATGTTTTGTTATTTTTTGTGGGGGAGGGGGGGGGGGTAGAGGGCCGGGGGGGGCAAGTCTCCATCTAGGTAGGTCCGGTCCGTGTGGACGCTGCAGCCCTCCGCGGCGGGTACCCGGGTGAGGTTCGGGATGAACTGGGCTTATCGCTCTGGCTAGTTACCTGTTGGGTGGGGAACACCCTCCCCGAGTCGGGGGTCCTTGTAGTGGTCCCGAAGGAGATGGGTGTAGATCAGTAGGTGTGAAAAGGTGTGTACAAGTCGTGGCGCGGCCTGCCCTTGGCCTGCCCGATGTGTGTGTCTGGTGGCTGAGCCTTGTGTGATGTGGGGAGGGGGCCGGGGAAGAGGGGGGAAAGGAGCAGGGGGGGAGGGGGGGAGGGGGGGGATGTCCCGGGCGGGGGAGACCGGGGTCTGTGGTGCTCTTGTGGTGGGCTCTAGTGAAAGTTCTCCTATCTAGGCTGGTTCCAGCTAGAGCATCTTGCTGCATCCGTTCCTTCTCGGAGGATTTGTGTTAACGCGAACTTTAACTTAAACTATGGTGGAATGAATTACTATAACTTTTTTGCTTTGTGAGCTGTTCGCAGTGTAGCTCTTGGTGGTGTGTCTCACCCTGGCAGTGTTGTGAGTGTGTTATTAGAGTGGTAATGGTCCGTGTGTTTTGTTGCATCGTCCTCTATTCCTTCCCTTCGCAGCTGGTATGTCGTGCGACTATGTGTGCGGTGTATCATCGAGCTACGTGTGGTTGAGTCTGTGTCTACAATGTGATCATCCTGTGATTCTCCTGGTCTGTACATGCCGTTCTCAAACTTATGTTGGTGTGGTGATTGTCTGGGGTTTCTGTTTGGTGGGAGGTTGTAGTCGGTGCTCATCACAGAGCTGCTTGGGTTAGCGAGGTTCGGTTACGGGGCTGTCGTATGGGGAGGGCTGTTGCATCTCTTGTGGCGGGACTCTATGGAGGTCTGGTTCACGCCATGTCAGGGTTTGGTACAGTGTGATGTGATCTCCTGTCTGGTGGCCCGATAGGGGCATAATCTCCCCTCCACCCCATCCTACCCATCGGTCTGTGGTGGTTTCGGGTTGTTGTGCCCTCTGTCCGTTGTAGTCTACGTAAGTTTGCGGGCTCTCTGCCTCAGCCGGGGAGGGGGAGAGCCCCATGGACCAGGGTGTTGTCGTGTCCTGGTTGCTAGCATATAGGAGCACAGTTAGGGTCTGTGCTCCCTGAGGCTCTATTGTCGTTGCTGGGGCAGTTTAGCTTGCTGGCAGCGTTGTACGCTCTGCCTGTCGCCCTTGGGGCTGAGTGTCCTAGGCATTGTGGGTCCTGTTCAGGGGGGGTTCTGTCATCTTGTGAGGTGTCCCATTCCGTCCAGTGTCGTGTCCCTCCCCCCCCCCTCTCTGTCCTGGGGTATTACTCACTACCGTCTTTTAGAGAGCTGAAGCGTTGGGCTGCTCCCGTCTCAGTTCATGTGATGTAATGATGTGCCCCAGCTGTGGGAGTGTGCTTGTTGTCCGTGGGGCATCGCTGTGGTAGCTTAGTGTTATGGGGGTTTTGGTCCTCAGTCCCAAGTCTGTGCTGATTTATGTTTGTGGCTTCCTGTGGGTTCCCATTATATGGCTCGTGGGTCCGGTCGGGGAAATTTGCCATCCTGTGGGGTCTGTCCCGTTTCCCTCCCCCCCCGCCAAATTCCCAATCCCCCCCCCCCACAGTTCAGATGTTGACCCCCCCTCGCCAAATCCCCATCCTCCCCCCGCCCCCACTGTTCGGCTGTTGCCCCTTGGAGGGCTAATGTTCTCTTGTGACCCAATCCCAGTGTATGTTCTAAGAAACTTTAACGTTTTTATATGGGGGTGGGTCTGCAGGCCCCGGGTACCGCTGTGGCAACAGTGGAGTGTGGGGTATAGTGGCCCCCGTACCCGGTACCTGTTCTGGTCTCTGTCTTTGGCTTCCAGCGGGCACTCCATCTTAGGTGCTGGTTGTGACTCTGTATGTCTCTTCTGGGTTGCTGCTGGTTGGGGCGGATCGGTGTTCCGGTTGATGGTCCCTGAGGGTGTCCGGTCTGTACTGTTGGTCGGCTGTGCTGCTGTGTTCGTGCTGGATTGCTGCTCGGTCTTTTTCCCGGTCTGTGTGTCATGGAACTCGTGTGTGGGTGCTGTGAAGGGTGAGTTTGCTTACTGGTTCGCTGCTTCACTGTGGGGCTTCATCCGTGTGCCGGTGCTCCGGGTTCGGATGGAGGCGGTTTCTGCTTCTCGCTAGGTTGTTGTGGGTCGGCTCCTGCTGTGCTGCGGAGCTGTGAGCGGTGCGGGGTGGCTCTGGTAGGGGCGGAAGGCCCAGTTGGACCAGAAGGTCAGGTATTTCGTCCGGTCTCGCTATAGTGTGAAATCTGCTATTGTTGCGGATTATGATTTTGAAGGGGTGGCCCCAAGCGTAGCGGAGGCCGTGCTGGTTCAGGTGGTGGGTGAGAGGCCGCATTTCCCGTCGTCTCTTGAGGGTTACCGGCGCCAGGTCCTGGTATAATTGTACCGGCGCTCCCTCCACCTCTAAGGGGGTCTCTCTAGCCATTCTCATTATCCGTTCTTTTATGTGGTAATAGTGCATCCGCACTATTACGTCTCTCAGGGTAGCGGAGTTTATGCTTGGGGGTCTCAGTGCCCGATGAGCTCGGTCCATGAGGAGGTCTGTGGTCGTTGCTTCGGGGAGGAGGTGTTGGAACACGTTGGTGATAGTGTCCGTGAGGAGCTCAGCGGTGACTGACTCTGGGATGCCTCTGACACGGATATTGTTGCGGCGTGTTCTATTGTTGAGGTCCTCATTTGTGTCTTCTAAGATGCGCATCTGTTCTCTGATGTCCTGCAGGGCTCCGTCGTGTGAGTGCACTCTGTCCTGCACCTCCGCCATATTGTCCTCCGTGACTTGAGCGCGGGCTGAGAGGTCCGCCATGCTTTCCAGGATGGGGTTTAGCCGTTTGTCTAGTTCCTCCGCTACTGACTTACGAAAGTCCGCCAGGAATCCCCGCATATCTCTGCGGGTGAGAGGGGCCTCCGTTCTCTCTGACGGGGTTTGGCTGCTCATTTCTGAGTCGGATTCCGACTGCGACTGTTCCGATGCCGGCGTCTGGGCCTTCTCTTTCGTCCGTCGGAAGATTGGAGCGACAGCTGATTGTCGGTTTTTTTTCCCTCCGCCCATGGAGAGGGTAGGTGAGGGTGTCTGTGTTATGTATTTGATACCCTATAAATAAAGAATGTAGATTTACTCTCTCTGGGCATTTTCCTCTTGAGTTTCTAGAAGAATGAGTTTTGTCTTCCTTTATCATTAGATAAAGCTGTTATAAACACATCTGCATGACTTGAAACCGGAAAATGTTAGGTCATCTGGTCGGAATATTTTTCAAAACAAACCTTAGATCATTTGATCCTTTGTATAACAGATCACAGATTTGGGAATCCCTTTTATAGTAAATTTGACAACATGATGACAATCCCTTTACTGTTTCTCCCTGATGTATGTAGCTGATCCAACAGTTGTGAGTATTCCGCCTAGGTGAAGATGGGGAATTAAATATCAGAAAAACTTTTTTTTTTTTTTTTAATTAGTATTTATTCCTACAAAGTAATGAAAGAGAACCGTACCTTTTATCCGTTAGTGGTAAAGAAAGTAGGAGGCCTATTCATTTTAGTTAACACTTTTTTTTTTCAAAATTTGTTAGTGTCATGGGATATTATCTTCATTCTGGTATAAATAATTGATTTTATTTTCTGTGAGATAATACGTGTAACAATCAAGGGTACTCATTCAAAGTTGCTTGAAGCTCGCTGCATGTTTTCATTAATTCTCAAGCACAATCTGTTCTGTTTCATTGATCTTCACACAGGATCTGTGAGTTGTTAAGTACTACATTTCTTCCATGATGAGAACGTGGTTTAACAGAAACATTTTATCTTTGGGAATAATTATTTTCATTTGGCACTTCTGGAGAAACATCTAATTCTGACCAAATTTATTTTGAAAACTGATTTGTTGTTTTGAGCCCATCTTATTTCTGAAACGTTTTAACGTCTTTTAAACACTAGCTCCTAACTTTCCTTTAACGAGGGTAAATGAGTTTGATGTCACTTATTGATATAATTTATGTGTTCTAGAAAACTGATTCTGATCATACATTTTAGTTGTTTTTTGTGTGTTTTTTTTGTTTGTTTATAGTATTACTACTAAGAAGGCCTCTACATTCTAATCCAGAAACTTGCCACAATGTTAGCAGTCAAGCCATTCACTAATGGTTTAAATATATAGCATTACATTAAGAGATAATTAGTGCTGATAAAAACGAATTATCCCTTGGCATAAGACAAAAAGGTGATGGTTCAAATGGGGGTTATGGTTACCTCCTAACACAGTGGCAGATAAATAACCTTCTGGTGCAATGGTAGACGTGTAACCTATATAATAGCCAAATAAAACACCATCATAGTGTAGTATATTAGGGTTTTATAAAATAACAGAGATTGTTATTGGGAAATCTTACAATTGTCTGAGCCAAAAGTTGGCTGTAAACTGAATCAACATTTCGCCAAGCAAGAAAGATTGTTGAAAGTCCTGGTCCTCTACCAACTCCTGTGGAACTCAAAAGGTTTCAGGTACCCAAAGATGAGAAGCAAGAGGCAGAATAAACAAACAGAATATTTAAAAAAAGGTAAAATACAACAAAGCACAATGTGTTTCGACCGTTTCCTCAGTCTTCCTCAGGTGCATATTTCCATGGTATTTTACGTTATTTTATATCATTTTTGTTAATATTTTTTTTAATACATTGGTATCGATGTTACCCATGTCCTTATCTAAGGCTGTCTTCCCCCAACATCCCTCCCCTGTCATCTAGGTAAAGAGATGTCTGCAGAAAAGGATCAGGCTAAGGGCTTTTTGGTTGGAGAAACCTTTTTAAAAAATAGCAAAATATCAGATAGTATTTTATGGAGAAAAAAAGAGTGCACACATATAATTTCAATTAATAAATGAATCATGTAGTGCTGGAACATACTTTTAAAATTGAAATGAAAGCATTTTTGTAATAAAGAGATTGCAAAATAGATAAATGGCGATGCTTACAAAAGGTAAATGTAAAAATTGAAAAACAACATTTCTGGTCAAATTTTTTTTTATCAGTTTCTCAGGTTTTATGATACCTTCATTCAACTTACTCAAAAGACTAAATGATATAATGAGTTGACATTGTCTACTGAATTTAATAACATCTTGACTAATTTTCTTTGGTTTAAATGTGCAAACATTGCCGATTATTCCATTGGCACTTGCTTAGGTTTTGAGTAATTTAGTGACATAGATCTATATAATGAAACTAATATTCACGATATTCAAGACATTTTGTGCATCATGTTAATATATGTACCTCGTGACAGATCCGCATGGTTCATTATAACATCGCATGTTGTGAATAGACATTGCTGGCCATTGTTGTGATTAGCAGGGGATCGGCATGCTGAATGGACGAAGTTTGGCTGGATTCTGTGAATGGGGGCGAAGGGGTATTTAAAGGATAGTGTTTAGTAATGTTTATATGCTCATTCTGTGTTGCACCAGAGTTTTATTTTTGTTTTTATTGTATGTATTACTCTGAATATCGATTTATGGGACGTCTGTTGAATGACAAAGGGCATAGGGCATGTCCAGATCCCTTATGTAGAAGCTTGGGTAATGTTAACTATGATATATGCTGATAATCTTTTTATATAAGTTAAGTGTAATAAAATATTTTTTTTCATATGGAATAGAGAATGTTCTTCATCGTTTGTATACTTCACTTTTAGTGTATTATCAGAATCCATGCTTAACAACAAGAGGATTTGAGATTTTTCTATATTCCTGTCCCACCTAGAGGTTTGTGAGTGCAATATAGAACTCATATTGGGCTCTCTCCCCTAAACAGTGCAATGCTATGTGGGTTTATATGTTCTTTTATAGGTTGGCTGTATCTCAATATGTTGTTTATATTATATACATAGTGCCTATTTGTTACATTTCATATAAGTTTCCTATAGGTTTTACAATGTAGGATTACATGTAGTGTTTGAGCTGACTTGTTTTCTTTGATTTGTTTATGACTTGTTCAACATTGTGTGCAGAATTGGTTTTGACATTTTGAAGCTATATTGACTTAGTTAATTCAGTCTTTCTAACCTTAAGCAGTTTATTCAATATAATACAAATTGGATCCCAAGGCATGTTTACATCTAACATTCCTTCAAAGAGGGGTTGGATAACCTTAACATTTTGTACTATGGGACAGAAGAAAATGTATTTTCAGACCTTCTTGGTTCGTCTTCAAGAGCTATCCAAAATATTTGGAAGATTTCAGTAAGCTCCATTAAGCCTGCAATGTTTCAAGTTTATTCTAAAGTTAACTTAAACTTGCTCTTCATTTCCGTTTTTTGTTAAGACAAGAGATTTTGCAGAACAACATTAAATAGGATCAATTACTTTATTCTTGCATTTAATCTATTTTTAATTGTGAGCCGATTTAATTGAAGAAAACCTACATGCACATTATTAATGTAAAATAAACTCTTTCCACCAAAACAACTTAAAGGGTTTTTCCAACCACCTTGACCGCTTCTGCTTTTCATAGAGGTCATGTTGATAGGAGTCAGTATGTGCTTGAAACACTGCACATACTGAGATGTTTGCACTTGTGGGCCACAAACAAGTTACACCATCAGCACACGTGATTATTGCAGCCCAAAACTATGGACTGGTCTGCCATCTGTGACATCCTGTCCGATGCCACCTGAGTGAAAAGGAAGTGGAGGGACAGACCCGATGTGGTGTTGGACTGAAGATTTTGTGGTTAAACTGTTTGTTAACAGCTTTACCACTGACGATAAGCTGGTGACACTATAACAATCCCATTCTGGTGAAGTTTTTATGGTGCCTGAAGTGCCTCTTTAGAGTTTTTAAAAAGCATGGACTAAATACAGATACAACAGATTTTGAAAGCCCAGCTCTTGAGAATTATACTTTACACATATGGTGCCTTGACATGAAACATCCTTTATTCTTTAGTGCATTTCGAAACCACTTTGATTTGTTGTTTTACCAGTTGTCTTTAAATGGACACTATAGCATCCAGAGCACTTCATTAAGCCTACCACTAGTGGCTGTCTAGCCTTTCACAGAGTTTTAATCCATGAAACGATGTTGGATATCCTCACACCTTGCATGAGGAGGTACAGCATCTTCTAAATCCCCGTAGACAAACATTAATTTAATGTTTTCCTATAGTGAAGGCATAATGCATGTACAGCGCTTACCACGAACGTGCATTAGGTCCCCCACTCCTCATCAACTGGTGTCAGAGGGGGAGGAGGAGTCTGAACCTCAACACTGTAATCAGGCAAGTGTAACAATAGATTTTAGCATTTTACTTGTCACTGAGGCGGAGAGGCGAGGGGGATAGAGGGACACTATAGTTTTAGCATTACATCTTTGTCTTCCTAACACTACAGTGTTCCCTTAAAATCTCACTAGTCTTACTAGATTAAAAACAGTAATAAATAGGGATTAACTATTAATGTTGGAATCTACCCTCCTTGTTTTTCATCTTTTCCATTCTGATTAACGCTAGAGTTTGGCATTAACATATCTAAAGATATGAAATAAACGTAATCCTATTTCTAAAAATTGTCCACTCATTCAAAATATATTGATTTTGTTTTCTTTGATCTCATTATATGGCAATTTGAATATATAAATATGAACATATGTAGTATGTACATATATGTATTCTGCATATGCAGTATGCTTAGTATGTGCATAGTGTACAGATGGATCATACCATACTATAAGGATGAAGATAGTGATGTCTGATATTGATCATAAGCAAGACTCTTAGGGGTGGACAGGACTGGAATGGAGAGTCTCAAGCCTTCTTATATGCAGTGAGCATACTGACATTTATGAATGGGATATATGGTGCCAGCAGTGCCGTGATGCCTCCCTGTTGTAAGTAGTCAAATCATTTTAGAACAGTTTGACTTCCTGAGGTCCACTGGGTGCCACATTACAGCCTACAGGAGAGTCGGAAAGTCTCTGTAAGCACTGCAAGGCATAGCTCATTGATTGAGAGTGATCAGCTGTTTTAGAGCCCTGTAGACTACAGGTACGAAACTGTTATACATGGTTTGACTACGTGCAAAGGAAGAAGCACCTAGGATTTTCTGACACCTGGTCGTGATGTATGGACTGTTCCAAACCCCCCAAAAAAACAGATACCAAAATGGGACTGGGAACCACATTTGTATCTCTTAACACCTTTATCATTCAGCATGCACATTGACTGGGGAATTTTTGCAATCTAAAGAAGTCTCATATTTTACATAGTTACATAGATGGGAGGCTTGCATCCCCCAAGTTCAGGCTTTCTCACATATGTTTTTGCTGGTAATCCAAAGGAAGGCAAAAAACCCAGTCTGAAGAGCTTCCAATTTTGCAGCAAACTAAGAAAAAAATCCTTCTTGACCCCAAAATGACAGTCAGATATCTCCATGGATCAAGAAGCTATTGCCCCACTAATTAGAAATTATATCCCTGGATGTTATGTTTTTACATGCATTTATCCAATTGCTGTTTAAACATCTGTATGGACTGTGATAAAACCACCTCTTCAGGCAGATAATTCCATATCCTTGCTCTTACTGTAAAAAAAAAATTTATATTTAGGCCTCAAAACAAAGGAAATCTGTAGATGACACAGAACACTTCTCTGGCTTGGGCAACTTCTCAACGTCCATCTCCAACACCTTCCAAATACCCCTTTAGCTGTGCGTACCCTGCCAAATTCGAATAAGTGCAAATCGGGGTTTTAAGGTTAGACTAGCTTGAATGGGTACATGTCATTGTGTGCAAAGTCTTTTTTCAAGCTTTGAATTAGAACCTCTAGATTCAGTATAGACTAAGGGAACTGTTATACCCAAAAAATCAAATGGAAAGATGGTGCACGCTATATATATTAATAGCATACATTGTGCATTATGCTGCTACATACAGTATCTTTTAGGCAATAATTAGCTATATTACGTTTCCTAAAATAGGAGCCTATGCTTAGGAAAGGGCATTTAATTTAGGTATTTGAAATGAAGTGTTCTAAATTCATCATTAATTATGAATCATTGAAGGTGCAATCATAAGAAATTGCCAATTAAAGTATTTAATGAAAGCATTATAATTTCCCTAAGTGATATGATAAATTTACACTAAAATGTGAATGTGTCGGTTCGAGTGAACCTATTTGATTTACTGTATGTTTTCAAACCAATTTTAGTATATAAAAGATATGTATAAAAAAAATAATGAATGTATATTGTTTACAGGTTTCCAATCTGTATCTGTATGACAGCGTACTAATGCTGGCAAACGCGTTTCATAGAAAATTGGAAGACAGGAAGTGGCACAGTATGGCAAGTTTAAACTGTATGAGAAAATCAACCAAGCCATGGAATGGAGGGAAATCGATGTTGGAAACTATTAAAAAGGTAACGGTCATAAATGTTTTATTCCTTTTTTTTTTTTTTAACATAAATCCTTTTTATTATACCATTTTTGGGAAATAGCAAAAAATGCAATGCAATAATAAATCAGATAATGACATCCAGTCTGAGCTGTGAATAGAGAGATGGTGTATGTGTCACGACAGGTAATGGAATACACTTATAAGGATGAGAGTGGGGAATGAGGGTAAAATGGAGGAGATGAGAGTTCGATAATAAATTACAGGCCATCAGGAATGGAGATAGCCTAACACACAAACCTAAAGGAAACCATAAAGGTACATATACCGGTCCTTAGAATGGCTGGGCTAGTGCCTAAGATAGATAAACAAAATGACTTCAAGCAGAGAATAATCCAGAGACAGGCCAAAGTCTAAAACAACAGAGATACACAGAATCGATAGTCAGGCTACGGTCAGGATAACAGAGAGCAAGAATGATGGTCAAACAAGCGGAGGTCAGGTGAAGGACAAGGAAACAAGGACAAGCAGGAAGTATATATACCATATAGTGGATTGTGATTTGATATGGGATATAGTGATGTCATTAGTGTGTGCCAACAAGCACACAACATGAAAAACCTGTCATTAGTATATAGCCTATAAATAGAGACTCAGGCAAATCGTTGTGTCATAAATTATGTTACTTCTGGAACTGTGCGGCACCATGAGAACAAGTAATATTACACAGGAAGGTAGAGATATACAACATGGTCCCGGAAAACTTACACAAAATCAAAATACATTGACAGATATAACTAGAATTAATTGAAAAAATTGAATATCATATAACCCGACAAAGATATTGAGACAATGTTTTATATGGTCGTTTGTGTCCAAATGTGAATAGATAAAATTATCTAGACTGGCAAAAGACCCCCAGGTTACTTTTTACCAGGTCTCTATGCTAGTTAAACCACCCACAGTAATGTACCGTAATTGAGCCATGAGACGCACCTACTCATTGCTTTATAACTAATTTTTTTTAAGTTGAACTAACCATTCATCATAGTTGGGAAGTTGGGCTCATTCCATTGTGATGCAATTAGCGTTAGTCCTCTGCATTCAGTAAAATATCGGAGTTCTTGTGCTTTGTTAGGGAATCGGAGGCATGGTTTAAAAGTATATTAGCCAAGTTAAAGGAGGATGGAAAGTCAAACATAGTTATCATAGCTTAGGTGTCAAAATAGAGTGTACTCTCTACAAAACTAACATACTTAAAAGTGCCATTCTTTTCTTGGCCCCACACCTTCAACACATGCGCATAGTATTAGGGAAGATTGTTCTCAGTAGTGATGGTTTACAGTACCATGTATACTGATTCTGCCAAAAATGCTGATATTTAAATATAATATTACATCATACAAGTCTTGTTTTGCAGTTAAGATTGTAAGCAGAGTATGAAACCATCATGCATGTAATATCTATGGTGGAAAATGTTGTAAAAATGTAAATTTTTCACATGCCCTTTTATGATGAATACTCAGATTGGTCTAAAAAACCCATTACTTTCAAGAACATTCAGCCCTAGGATAAATGCCAGACTATCTTTCTCATTTCACTGCCATGTTGAGTTATTTACAAATGAAGCAGTCACTTGAGAATTATTTTCATAGAACACCAGTTGTTCTTCGAACAGTCCATATGATTCTTTGAGAACCTCATAAATTTACGGTGATGCTGGAGACATTTTCGTAAAAATGTGTGGTCTCACGAGGGCAAACTTGAAAGACCTAGTCATGAATTTTTTATTTGTTTTTTTTATCAAAATTAGATATATTTTTTTCATGAGAGCAAAATAGACTTAAGTTTTTGGATAAATACATTTATTCTTGCATCATGTATTATACTTTGCTGTATTTGACCTACATTTTAAATAAAGAGTAGATAGTCAGAGATTCATAGAACATTGTATCCTCTGTTTTTGGACAAGATGCTTTAGGTTTACTCTTCAAAGTAATAACAAAAATAATGTAAAATGTGTTGCCTGAATAGGTTGTTTTATCAGATTCTTTAGAGATTATTTTTTTAAAATGTCTGGATGATTCTTCGGAAAAACAGAATTTTATAGGGTGCAAAAGTTAATGTGGGTGGTAACATTGTTGATCCAAGGAGATATCTGAATGACATTTTGGAATCAAGACGTATTTTTGTTTAACTTTAAGGTTATTATGTTACTAGTCCTATAGTCTATTGAATTCAGTATTTAACTATTGAAATCTGTCAAATCAGTGTGAGCATATGTAAATGTGTGTGTGTTCGTTTCCTCTGTGTGTAAATGTGTGTGTGTCAGTGTCCTCTGTGTGTAAATGTGTGTGTCAGTGCAAAAAAAACATGGTAAGTGAATACCCTGAAAAAGAATAAATTCTCAGAGAAAACTGAGAACGGACAACAACTCAAGTAGCCTACCCTTCGGTGGGTTCCTGCTCAGATCTCAAGTAGGTTTTAGCTCATCTTTTGTCATTACAAAAAGAACCAGGGCCATTTGCATGTCAGACTGATCCCACCCATTTGGTCTAGATCCAAAACGCAGGCCAGTTTTATCTGCACAAGAGATACAGCAACTCGGGGTAATCATTTCAAACTTGTGAGGCATCATCATTGAAGTATGGCCAATACCTTGCTAGGCATAGCTTGCATGGAGTCTAGGTCTGCATTTATGTGTGATAAATATATGTGTTTACATAGTGTCTGTGTGGTGTTAGAGAGAATAATCGTTCAAGTGATTATTGTGAGAAAAACTATTTGGATGAACCAAAATGGCTTGAAAAAGTGCCTATTAGACTGCAAATTATATACATAATATAAATGTTAATAGGTGCAGTTTCATGTCATCTGATGCACGGGTCAGGTAAGAAGAGGTAACCAATAGAGGGAGAAAAATAATCCTTTTTGGCACCATGGATGAAAATCCATTTACGAAACAAGCAAAATGGCGTGTTTATTCCTTGTATTGTTTGTCTTGTGATTTAGTCACATGGTTACTCGGAGTTACAGAATTCAGATGACGCGCTGATCATTTAAAATTGGGGCAAACCCTTTGCATCTCTTTATTGTATATATTTATTGCAGTCATCAATAAAAACACAAAATATGTGCAATGCACTTCGAATAACAATATAATTACAGGATAAAAGGTATTGTTTTCAAATAACATATTAGGTTTCAGGATTGAATTATTTGTAATGTCATCCTTCCATGGATATACAAGAGGTACATTTAAAGTTATTAAGTCAAAGGAAAATGTGTTATTCTTAGATTCGCAATCCCTTGTCTTCTGAGTAGCAAAACCATACCCTGTTAATTAAATTATATGATTTTTTAGTAAGTACAAAACAAAGGAGATTGTTTTAAAGATAAGCATTTCTATGGCCTATATTAATTGCATTTCAATAAACGAAAGACATTAAAGCTAATTTTATTTTCCAATCCTATTTCTTCAGGGTCGGATAACAGGATTAACTGGGATTATGGAGTTTACAGAAGACAGCTCCAACCCTCACGTACAGTTTGAAATTCTTGGAACAAGCTACAGCGAAACATTTGGCAAAGATGTGCGCAGGGTAAAAGACCAACTATCTTTCTCTTCCATTTATTAAAAGTTTAATATAAGCAACGTCCCTTTATTCTATAGGATCAAGTTGTATTATACAATTTTGCTGAGCATGATTAAACGACGACGAGTTCTTCTGTTGCTATGGTTACAATTTCCAACATGTTAGTTTAATTAAGTCCGTTACGGTTGTGTAAGATTTGTATAATGTTAAAACATGACAGAACACCCTCTATACATGTTTCAAGATATGATACAGCTTTATAACTTCATTGGTACATATAATTTCAATGTTAATGTTTCAAAATTAGTCTCCGGCTTTGCTGTAATTTGCTTTTGAAAAATTTGTATTTCAGTAAAAAAAAAAAAAAAACAGGAATAATACCATAGCATTTAATATAGTAGGCATATAAAAATGATGTATACATGCTGTGGTGTACAACAGGTGTAGGCAACATTCAGCACTCCAGATGTTGTGGACTACATCTCCCACAATGCTTTTACACCCAAAATGCTGGCAAAGTATCAGGGTGGATGTAGTCTACAACATCTTGAGTGATGAAGGTTGCCTACCCTGGTTTAGAATGTGACTTGTCGAGACGGTACCATGTAGGCATAGCATGACTTTACTGCTGTGATTATTTAAACATTTGTAGCCACCCTATGACCTTTGCCCTAATTTAAACCTCCTCAGCATGTCTGCATGTTTTATATACCAAGCTGCAATCCCATGATGCACTATTTTATGTGTAGACCCATGTACCAAAGATAATCATAGATAATCTTTTCGCTACCAAACCTCTAAGCAGTGGAAGCTCATTCATAAGAACAGCTGTGGCAGTGCCCCACCAACTTTTCTTGCAATCATTTTGTTTTTTGTAGGGTTTTAAAACCTTTAATATGTGTCTGTGTGATAAAATGTGTTCCGTCACTACTCCAATTTCCCTTGTTATTCTTCTCTTCTGTAGCTTGGTAGGCCCAAAATCTGATTCAGTCCCTGTTTTTTCCTAATGGTGCTCATTAGGGCAGCAAATAGGTGCCTAGCCTGCCTACTGGACTATGATTGTTTGTTTCCACCAGGGGATGGAGTTGTCAGAACCCCACTTCCCCAGGTGCCTGATGTATGTGTCTGACTTTGTTCCCTCCCAGCTTCCCAGCAGAGCTCCAGCTCTCCATCACAACCTCCCCAACAAATCTCTCTCCTTCTCTCCCAGCCCCCCAGCTCAGCTCTCTCCTTCTCTCCTAGCTCCCAGCACAGTGCTCTCCATCCCTCTCAGCTACCCAGGACCCCGGCACTAGCAGCCACTGTTTTGAGGACAGGCTAGCAGTGACTGCATGTAAACCTTATTTTGGGCCCTCGGCCCCTGTAATGGTGGCAGGTATTGCTTTAATGTGAGGTTCCTCAGCCGATCTGCCTCTCTATGCTCTCCCTGGCCATCTTCCCGACTGTGAACTTAATTAAGGCAGGAACAGCTTCATACATTGGGTGTCTGGCTTAATAAGCTCTTCAGATGCAAATATCTAATTCAATATGTATGTAATACCAGGGATATGTTATACTGTCCAAAAATGGTGGCTAAACAAAAAAAGGGAGGGGCTGGTTGAGCTCTCAGGAAAGAGAAGGCTTCTCTCTCCTACTGGGGGATATCAGCTGATGTGTATCTTTAATCTTTAGCCATTTAATGGGTGAATGCACTTACAAGAAAATGGATATGCCTGTTTCATCTGTTTTCTTGTAAGTGTATTCACCTATTAAATTACCTTTTTCTATACACTATTGCACTATCCTGCTGTTTTCTCTTTTTCAAATATTCCAAGGTATCTAGAGATTGGAGATGACCTGCTTCAGTTGATATACACAGTGGGGGAGACAAGCCTGATGAAATATTTTCTATTTTGTGAGTGCTCTCCCACCCCTCCCCTTTTTCATGACTTTTTACTATATTACGCCATATGCAGTTTATGTTTATTCCTTAGATATTTACATCGATTTATTCTTGTGATATTCACGTTCCAGCCTTATCATTTTTTTTTTTTTACTATGAATCACTTCAGGAACCGGTCTATATGGCTTATTCCCTGTATATATAGGATCCTCCCCGTATTTTAAAGTTAATAGAGACATATAGCAATATATGTCTCTTTAAAAATATCTAGCCAAATCCATGTGTCCAATCTGGCGTCCCACCAAATTGAAATGTCCCACCAGCCACCACTGCGTGTAAGGGGTCAAATTCCATATGCAACCTCAAATAAATATGTGGATTTAAATTGTATATATCATGTGAAATATTACAAAAACAATTGTTCAATTAGATATTTATCCTGAAATACAATGCAGTGAAATGTTTAAAATGCAAAAGAAAATGGTAAGTGCGCGAATGTATTTAAGATATGATAAATGATTGTGCCCGATGGGTGAACTTTCATAATTACCCATTCGATTTATTGAATAAATTCAGAATATGTATATATGTATACGTTGTTTACATTCTAGATGTTAGGAACAGATGTGTAGCTCTTTGATATTGCTGCTCGTAAATATAATCCTCTATGTATACAGGCTGTTGGACATTAATTTCTGCAGTAAAGGCTGAAATGAAGTGGTTTTGAAATGTAGCACATTATAATTAGGAAATGTGTCTTAAATATATTTTTTTACACATACTGTAACTTTTTTTAAATGATGATTTATTCATGTTTACACATAAAACTACTTAATAGTTTGGACGTCTACCCACATAATTTGCATAGAAGTAATAAAATGTGCCCTATCATGAATTTTATCGAATCGCCAGCTAATGAATATAGGTTTTCTACTACCCAACTTGATGGTATTTATTTAATTGACCTCAAAAGTATGAAAAGCAGAGTTTATTGGTTGTGGAATAAATCTGAGGCTTGAACAATTACTGCCTTTGAAACTGTTATCAAATGAACCATGGCTGCCAAATAGGTAAATCCACCGATGTTGTAGAACTATTACTCCCATGATGCTTTGCAAGCATTGACAATGTATTTAGAATGACAAAGCATCATGGGAGTTGTAGTTTTACAGAATCTGAAGATCTACCTTTTGGGCAGCCCTGGAATAAACAATTTCAATGTCTTTACTCAAAGTTCTTTTTAGATTGAAAAAGTCGATGATCTCCGAAGTTACCATTGCATATAAATGATGATCCAAAGACAATGTGTTTATATTGTAATTAGTTGGATAAACATTAAATTAAACCGTGCCTGCATGTTACACTTTCAGACAGGACCATAATGGCATCACAATGTAAACACTTGCTGAAAAGTGACACACCAAGCTGGACAGCCAATAAATAATCTGTTTTCTCTCCTGACAACAGTGGCTAATCACTCACGCTCGGGCTGTCAGGATTAAATTATCCATTGTTGTTGAACACAGTCAATTAGTCCATTTACCTTTTATTTGCGTATATTTGAGTACTACCAAACATGAAAAGCTGAGAAACAGATGAGATAAAGTAATTAAGTAATTATGTTCTACAAGACACAGGTCATGATTACTAATAATGGTTACTGATTCAGTTCTCCATCTTTGGATTCATTGCATTCAAAGACGCCTCTTTAAAGGGGAATTGTCACCTCTCTAATGATTGCGCCATTGACTAAGTCATTGGAAATAGCCTATAACCCGTGTTATCCTTTTTCATGCAATGTTCTGTTTTCGGTTTATGTTAAACGATTTAGCAAGTGACATCACAGTTGAGTTTAGTCAATGCACAGCCGGGCCACATACTGCATTAGAGGATGAGTAACAGATCCCTTCCTGGTCACAGATTATCACAGATTATCTCTGCTTCTATTAACATATTTGACGCCAGTTGCATGGGGTTTGTATACTGACTAGTGAATAAAGATGCATTTCTATTTAAATGACATAAAATGGCAGAACAATTATTGACAAGGAAGCAAGATGGAGTCACTCAAATTCAGGATAGAGATAAATACAGATGTGGATTTTTTATATTTAGTTTACATTTTTAGACCTCACAATATATATATATTTTGTTAACATTGGAAATCAGTAAACCAAGTATTCCAATTCCTGGGGAGTGACAATTCACCTTTGACAATCTTGGATTCAATGTTTTAGTAGACAAGGTTCTTGTATAAACCAAAATGGGGTTTTCACTCTGTGGGAATCAATCACTTTAAACACCAGTCTGTGTCCCCAGTTATCTTTACATGCCCATTGTGGCGTTTTATTACTCCAGTCAGGAAGTATTAAGTTCTACAAAGATGTGAGTACCTTCGTTCCTTGTATCTGTCAGGGTACCTGAGGCCTCTACCTCTAAGGGAGGTAGAGACTTGGTGGTTTCTCCGTCCAGGCGAGCTGTTTCCTTCGTTCCTCGCGGTTCATCCACTCACTTAAACACCGGCCGCGAGGAATCCACGTCCTTTTCTAGCAGGACGCTCAATACGTGACGTCATGACGCTATTACGAGCGACCTGTCACTCAAGTGTCCGATATCCAATCGGTACTTGTCAGAGGCGTGCTTACCATCCAGAGCCAGGGTATTTAAGCTTACTTCTCTCTTCTGCTCATTGCCCTGTCGTGGTTCTAGCTTGTCTAGTCACTCAGTGCTCTGGTATTCTAGTTTGCTCTATTTGGTTTTGACTCGGCTTGTTGTTCTACCCTGCTTCTCTGTTCTCCCTTGACCCGGCTTGTCTCTCGCTTATCTGTCTTCTCGTTCCCTCGACCTCGGCTTGTCTCTGACTATTCTCTATTACTCTCGGTACGTTAGTCCGGCCATTCTAAGGCCCGGTATACGTACCTTTCCACTCTTTGTACTCTGCGTGTTGGATCCCTGTCCCGATCCTGACATTACGACAGGGCCAATGGATCCTGCAGGTACAAACAGTCAGCTTGGTTCTTCGGATCCCAGGTTTGACGCCATGGAGCATAGAATGGATCAGATGGCTTTGGCACTACAGGCACTTTTGTCTCGTACTAATAATCCACCTGAGGAGACACGTACTCCTTCTATTTCTCCTGCAGTCTCAGGTCTAGAGGTAGCCACTGTAGGTGCTTCTTCCCGTATTACCCCACCAGTACGTTATGGCGGGTCACCGGAGAAGTGTCGTGGCTTTCTGAACCAGATTAGCATCCATTTCGAATTACAACCCCGCTCTTATCCTACAGATAGAGCGAAGGTTGGATTTATTATTACTTTACTCATTGAGAAAGCTCTGAGATGGGCCAATCCTTTATGGGAGAATGATAATCCACTAGTCTACAATTATAATGCCTTTGTAGCTGCGTTTAGAAGAACTTTTGACCCTCCTGGTAGAAAGGTCAATGCAGCTAGATTACTGTTGCGCCTTAGACAGGACAATCGAACACTTGTGGATTATGCACTAGAGTTCAGGTCCTTGGCGGCAGAAGTTAAGTGGAACGAACAGGCTTATATAGATGTGTTTCTGAATGGGTTATCAGATGTAATTCTTGACGAGGTCGCTACTAGAGAACTCCCTGAGAATTTGGAGGATTTAATTTCGTTTATATCTCGTATTGATGAACGCTTAAGAGAGAGGCAGAACACTCGAGATAGGACCCGTAGACCCTCCTTTAAATTAGCGCCTACCTTTCAAAATTCTGAGTTCGAGGACTTACGTATTCCTGAACCTATGCAGATAGGCAGTACTCATCTCACAGAGAGGGAGAGACAGTACAGGAGAAGGGAGGGTTTATGTATGTATTGTGGAGTCAGAGGTCATTTACGCCTAAATTGTCCCAATCGTTCGGGAAACGCTCGCACCTAAGTTTCTCTAGAGGACAGGCCTTGGGTGTTTCTACTTTGTCCTCTATTCACAACTACAAAGAGCTCAGGCTTCTGTTACCCGTTTCTTTAAAGTGGGAGAAGGGAGTAGTTAAGACTATGGCACTAATCGATTCTGGAGCTGCGGAGAGCTTTATAGATCAGGGTTTTGCTGCCAAGCATGCTATTCCGTCCCAGTTAAAAGAGACACCACTGGCTGTTGAGGCCATTGATGGTAGACCGTTACTTGAGCCTGTTATTTTCCATGAGACCATACCGATTAACTTAACTGTTGGCATCCTACATAGAGAGGACATATCCTTACTGCTCATTTCTTCTCCGTCTATTCCCGTAGTCCTGGGGTACTCCTGGTTGAGGAGACATAACCCTATTATTAATTGGGAGTCAGGGGAGATAGTTTCGTGGGGACAGAATTGTCAAGGAAAATGCTTGCGGAAGGTCTCACCCCTCGGATTAACCAACACATCGGCTAACTCCGACAATCCTACAGAGACACAAATTCCACCTCAGTATCTAGATTTAAAGGCAGTATTTGACAAAAAGAAAGCCGATACCTTACCCCCACACAGGTCCTTTGATTGCAAAATTAACCTACTCCCTGGTACCATGCCCCCCAGAGGTCATGTATACCCATTATCTACGAAAGAGAACTCAGTTCTAGAGGAGTATATTCACGAAAATTTAGACAAGGGATTCATTAGGAGGTCATCCTCTCCTGCCGGGGCTGGATTTTTTTTTGTTCAAAAGAAGGATGGTTCTTTGAGACCTTGCATTGATTATCGAGGCCTAAATAAGATAACCATTAAAAATGCCTACCCGATTCCCTTGATCACCGAACTCTTCGATCGTTTGAAGGGCTCTACAATTTTCACCAAGTTAGACCTCAGAGGGGCATATAACTTGGTGAGAATCCAGCAGGGACATGAGTGGATGACGGCTTTCAATACTCGCTATGGCCACTATGAATATACAGTCATGCCTTTTGGGTTATGCAATGCTCCAGCTGTTTTCCAGGATCTGATAAATGAGGTCCTTAGGGAATTTCAGCAAGATTGCGTCATTGTATACCTAGATGATATACTTATACATTCTAGTGAGATTGAAACTCATCACAAGCAGGTCAGGAGGGTTTTGCACAAGCTTCTCCAGCATGGCTTGTACTGCAAGTTGGAGAAATGTAGCTTTGATCAAACCCAGGTAACCTTTCTCGGCTATGTGATCTCTGGGGAAGGATTTAAGATGGATCCGGATAAACTCCAGTCCATTCTAGAGTGGCCTTTACCCAAAGGTCTTAAAGCCGTACAGAGATTTATTGGTTTTTCCAATTATTATAGGCGCTTTATTAAGGGCTATTCTTCAATCATCGCACCTATCACTAATATGACCAAACAGGGGGCTGATACTAAGAATTGGACTACTGAAGCTCTTCTTGCGTTCAAAACTCTCAAGGAGCTTTTCGCTTCCGCTCCAATTTTAGTTCACCCCGACACTTCCCTGCCTTTTCTACTTGAGGTAGACGCATCAGAGACTGGTTTAGGTGCTGTCTTATCTCAAAGGTTGGGTGTTGATAAACCATTACATCCATGTGGATTTTTCTCTAAAAAATTGTCCGGTACTGAGAGCAGATATGACATTGGTGACAGAGAATTACTAGCGGTTATCAAGGCTTTGAAAGAGTGGAGACATTTATTGGAAGGTACTTTACATCCCGTTACCATTCTAACAGACCACAAAAACTTGTCTTATATCGGAGAGGCCAAGCGTTTGTCGTCCAGGCAGGCTCGTTGGTCGTTGTTTCTTACCCATTTCAATTACGTTCTGACTTACAGACCTGGCTCAAAGAATTCTAAAGCCGATGCGCTATCTCGCCAATTTGAGCCTTCTGTTTCAGTTGAACCACTTTTGTCCTCCATTGTACCCAAATGCAATATTATTGCTAATACCAGTCTGAAAATTCATTCTCCGCTACTTGACCAGATCCTGAAGTCACAACATCTAGCTCCCGGAGACACTCCTGAGGGAAGAAACTTTGTTCCTCCTGAACTTCTACTGGAGCTCTTACAATGTTTTCACGAAAGTAAAATAGCTGGTCATCCTGGTATTCGCAAGACATACTCTCTGATATCCAAGGATTTCTGGTGGCCTTCACTTCGAAAATATATTGAGGAGTTCGTCGCTGCTTGTGAGACTTGTGCCAAGACTAAACTACCTCATGCATCTCCATGTGGCCTGTTACACCCCTTGGACATTCCTGAGAAACCTTGGTCCTGTCTGTCCATAGACTTTATCGTTGATTTACCTGCTTCCAAGAGACAGACTGTTATTCTCACGGTGGTGGATAGATTTACTAAGATGGCTCATTTCGTGCCATTACCCAAACTTCCGACTTCTCCTGAATTGGCGGAGATTTTTGCGAGAGAGGTTTTTCGCCTACATGGGATTCCTTCGGAGATTGTTTCTGATAGAGGTTCTCAATTTGTCTCACGTTTCTGGAGATCCTTTTGTTCTCAAATGGGCATCAAATTGAACTTCTCCTCTGCCTATCACCCTCAGTCTAACGGAGCTGCTGAACGTACCAATCAAAAGATCGAACAGTATCTGCGTTGCTTTGTTTCCAAACACCAGGGCGATTGGGTCGGTCTGATTCCTTGGGCGGAGTTCGCACACAATAACCTTGTTTGTGATTCAACTCGCTCTAGCCCTTTCTTCATGAACTATGGCTTTCATCCTTCAATTTTTCCTTCGGTTTCCTCTTCTCAGGGGATACCGTCGGTTGATGATCATGTCGCCAACCTGAAGAAATTATGGGATCAGACTCGGCAAATTCTGTTACATAGTTCTTCGTTGTTCAAGAAACACGCTGACAAACATAGAAGAGCGGCTCCTGTTTTTGTTCCTGGGGATAGGGTATGGTTGAGTACTAAGAATATTCGCCTAAAAGTCCCATCTATGAAATTTGCTCCTCGCTACATAGGTCCTTACAGGGTTCTCACTCGTATCAATCCGGTTGCGTATCGCCTTGCTCTGCCACCTGCCTTACGCATTCCTAACTCTTTTCATGTATCCTTGTTGAAACCTCTTATTTGCAACAAATTCTCCTCTAAGGTCTCCTCGCCTCGCCCTGTTCAGGTGGAGGGTCGGGAGGAGTACGAGGTCAGCTCCATCATTGATTCCAGAATCTCAAGGGGAAAATTGCAATATCTGGTCAACTGGAAGGGATATGGTCCTGAGGAGAGGAGTTGGGTACCTCTAGAGGATGTTCATGCTTCTCGCCTTCGCAGAGCATTTCACCTCCGCTTCCCATCTCGCCCCGGTTCCTTCCGCCCGGTGGGCGTATCTGAGAGGGGGGGTACTGTCAGGGTACCTGAGGCCTCTACCTCTAAGGGAGGTAGAGACTTGGTGGTTTCTCCGTCCAGGCGAGCTGTTTCCTTCGTTCCTCGCGGTTCATCCACTCACTTAAACACCGGCCGCGAGGAATCCACGTCCTTTTCTAGCAGGACGCTCAATACGTGACGTCATGACGCTATTACGAGCGACCTGTCACTCAAGTGTCCGATATCCAATCGGTACTTGTCAGAGGCGTGCTTACCATCCAGAGCCAGGGTATTTAAGCTTACTTCTCTCTTCTGCTCATTGCCCTGTCGTGGTTCTAGCTTGTCTAGTCACTCAGTGCTCTGGTATTCTAGTTTGCTCTATTTGGTTTTGACTCGGCTTGTTGTTCTACCCTGCTTCTCTGTTCTCCCTTGACCCGGCTTGTCTCTCGCTTATCTGTCTTCTCGTTCCCTCGACCTCGGCTTGTCTCTGACTATTCTCTATTACTCTCGGTACGTTAGTCCGGCCATTCTAAGGCCCGGTATACGTACCTTTCCACTCTTTGTACTCTGCGTGTTGGATCCCTGTCCCGATCCTGACAGTATCTACACAAAATTATGTTTTTTTGTCAGTTTTCCTTTATTTTACTTGAGTGGATGGCACCGGCAATGTTTCACTGTTCACATATTCTTCTAGCAGATAAATTCTAATATTAGAATCTAATTTCATCTCTACTGAAAGGAGTAATTTTTCTTTCTAATATGCTCATTGCCTGCCTACGTTAGGAATGGTACCTGTGTTCTGGGGTGATTCAACTCCATTTTGTGCAGGACTATCAGTTTCTCAATAGAAATGGAAAAACCTCCAAATCACTAACACATAAGAAGTGTCCAAGTGTTCAAGTAAGTTGTACCTCTAAATTTGCTTTAAGAGGTACTCTCACTTGTACTTTAGGTGTACATTTCATATGATTCAAGGAAAAAGCTCATGAAATTAGTAAAATGTCAAGGAAAGTCTTTTTTTATGTCGGACCTCTTTTACTATGGATTACGCACTCCCCCATTACTTTAGGAAAACAAGGATATTTAATACAAAGAATAGTCACTGCATTTCTATATATTGCCATATATCATCTGATAATACACAACAATTACACCTATGTAGAGTTTAATGTAAGGGGATTTGAATTATCCTAATATACCACAAAGTATTGTTCAGTAGAGTTGTAAATGTCAAAGGTCTCCTTGCTCCTTTTTCAAAAATATAACCGTATACATATGTGAATATCAGATTTACATATGTTCCAAGTGTCCCTGTATAGGAAGGACAGTCACTATTTTGAGCCCAAATCCTTCTGTCCCTCTTTTCTATCCTAATCTCCATCTTTTTCAGGAGCTCCATGTTGTTAGTGAGTCTGACTGTAAAACAGAGTTCTACAGCAATAATATTCCCAGTAATGTGTCTTTAAAGGGACACTATAGTAACTAGAAAAACTACAGCTTAATGCATGGTTCTAGTGAGTATAATAGCTCCCTTCAGGTTTTTTTCATGTAAACACTGCTTTTTCAGAGAAAAGGCAGTGTTTACATTGCCTCTACGGACACCTTCAAGTGGCCACTCCTTAGAGGGCCACTGGAGGTGCTTCCTGGGTCAGTCCTGCCGAAAAAGCAGCCCTGACGTTTAACGTCCCCACGCTCTGCATGGAGACGCAGAATTTTCCTCATAGAGATGCATTGATTTAACCATGCATTGTAAACATTGCATTATTTTTCTGAAGGGGACCAGGGCACTGCACCTAGTCCAATTCAATGGAATTAAGTGGTCTTGGTGCCTATAGTGTCCCTTTAAAGTACAATAAATGTGTTTAGACATCAGTCTGCGTATCTAAGATACCTTGTTATTTTTCTATGCTACATTTTAGTTATATCCATTGTTATTATTAAGTCACCTACAATTTCTCTTTCATTTGAAATGTCGGGAGGGATGCATTTATTACATAATCTGTGTGCTATTTCAGTGCCCAGATAATATTTTAGAACCCTGTATTGCACTAATGGTAACTGTGTATTTATTTTTCATAATGAACAGGTAATAATAAAATGATCAGCTCCCTGCCCTCTGAGGGCCATGATCTCTGGCAAAACTGAGACATGTCCGTGTTTGCTTGAGATTAGCTGGATTTTTACTCCTAAATGGCAGATGTCAAAATTTTAATGATGGCAGCTGTAAATAGTAGCGGCCAAAATCTATAATTCCAGCAAATCGCAGGTAGCACTAATTTTAATTATATTATATTAACTATAATCATACTACCTATAATTATTTTAGTGGGCATTGAGACATCTCATTGAAATATCTCTTTCATAGCAAGAATCAAAAATAGTTTTTCACGTACCGTGTGTAGCTGAGAAATATTAAACATTTATTTTTTTCCCGTCTACTAAACAGTACAGCAATCAGTGCTTACAGTATTTCAGCCTATTTAGTAAATTAATATAAGTGGAACTAATGAGAAAATGTGGACTCAAATGTAATGGAGTAGGGAGTTAATTAGTCAGGTTAATGGACGACAAATACAATTCAATTAAACTAATGCGGGATAATGGTCTACGAACCAAACATTAAAAATGGAAGAGGTCGAAAAAAATATGAATTCTTCAGTAAAAAGCTCTATAATCTACTAAAAGGAATTTGTACTATTTTTGTACTGTGTGTAGCAGTGTGTTTGTGTGAAATACTGTGGGTAGTAGCATGTGCACGAGTACCGTGTGGGTGGCTGTGTGCATGTGTATAACAATGTTCGTAGTAGTGTGTGTGTGTGTGTGTATATGTGTTCAGTGTGAGCACTGCAGTGTGCTTAGCAGTGTGTATGTACTATACTATACTATACGTATGTAGTGTGTACTTGTCAAACTTTATTGAAGTGGCCATTCTGGCTCCAGTTTTCTCATCTCTGCTAGATATTACTGTTTTAAATCTAAGAAGGGCAGAGGGGGCATGCAAAGATCAGTCTCCTCAGACTGAATACAGTGATCATAGAGTCCTGCAGCCACAGAAATGGCAAAGAGTAACATGCAGAGTAGATACCTGTAACGCCCCATACAGGACAGGTACTTGTAGACAGCTGCCTACACTGCCTAATGAAAAATCAGCCTGGAATTAGCTGGGAATGGGATCAGCTAGATTTAGTACCTTTACAAAAAAGTACAATTTGCAAGAGGAGAGAGCTCGATGTAAAGGTATGTAACATTTACTTGTGAAACCTTATTAGTGTCAAAGCAGACAGGGGCACATTGTGCTGATCTCTGTTGTGGAATTGAAAGGGTTAGTATTGAAAATGCCTATTCAGGTTAGGTAACAAAACATCATCCTTTCTTTTAGAGTATAATTTGCCAAGGATAATATAGCAGGTTGGAAGGTATTTTTGAGTTATGTGCCCAAGGGGATTGCTATGCTTCAATTAATTTCTCTGGGGCTGAAAATTGCTGCAGTCTGGATTACACCAACTATTAAATAACATTGTCTATGGAAGGAAGCACCTGGCATCACATTTGGAGATCCAACCTGAATTGTAGAAAAACTAAAACTCCATATAATTATCTAATTTGTTTCCTTGCTAGTCTCTGTTACAGTTAACTTTCTTTATCCAAACATGAAGAATTTCCATTAAATTGATAGCTTGTCTTAATAACCTGTTCCCTCACCTGTCAATCAATGTCTTGAACTGCAAGTTTCCCGTACAGTGTGTTTATCAAGGTGTGATTGTCAGGACAGTAGCTGGACAGCTCTGCTTTACTTCACAATAACTATATTACATGCTATGTAGTTACTGTGATTATTTAGCTGGCAAATGCATCTTGTAATTTGCCAGAGAAATGCAGGAATGTGTTACGTTCGGGTTTGAGAATCATTAGCATGCTTACCAGCAGGGCTAGATGGAAAGGAAGGGAGCAGTGAATTATACTGGCTCAAATGGATTGAAGAACTGATTGAGAAGGATGGTAAAAGTGTTTGCATAATAATTACGAAAAAAAATGAAAAATATATAATTTATGTCCATGATAATTTAGATATCCATTGCTTAACCCCTTAAGGACCAAACTTCTGGAATAAAATGGAATCATGACATGTCACACATGTCATGTGTCCTTAAGGGGTTAAAGTGATACTGTAGGCACCGTAACCACATAAATAATTATAGTGCATGGAGTCCACTGGTATTGTCTCCTGTATACCTATCTAACCATTTACTTATTGTTTGACAGGGATTCAGGGTCCTTTGGTGCCTACAACCTGGCCTTCAAAATCTATATGGTTTAGACGTATAGTAGCTCCGCCTTGCATCATGCCAGGCAGCGATAGGTTGAGCGTGTCAACTGACAGTTTCAACCAACCAATGTTTGCTCTCAATATATAGAGCAGTGAGCAGTGGTCAAGAGCATCAGTTAACACTCTCAAACTATTGATGCCTGGTATGACTCAGTATGCAATACTCTCTTTCTTAGCTATACAGTCATTGGAGGCCAGGCTGCAATCCCTAAGCACTGTATCTCTGTAAAGTATTCAGATAACTGTTTCTTTAAGTAGGTGTCAGATTCAGTACTTTTAATTCAATCATTTTAGATTGTAAGCTTGTTTGTGCAGGGCCTCCTTCACCTACTGTTCCAGTATGTGGTTGTGGTTCGTGGTTTTAGATTAATTACAAGTCCCTACATAATGCTGCTCCAACCTACCTATTCTCCCTAATACACAAGTATGTCCCGTTGAGGCCCCTACGCTCTGCCAAAGGCCTACGTATATCCTCTGTCCGTACGCCCACATCTAACGCTCGCCTCCAAGACTTTACCAGGGCTGCACCTCTTCTGTGGAACTCCCTTCCCTTCTCCGTAAGAATTTCACCCAGTCTCCACTCATTCAAAAAATCATTGAAAACTCACTTCTTCAAGAAAGCATATCAATTAAACTGTTAGCAGGATTTTATGCCCCCCCCCCCCCCATGACTCCTCTCCTGCAACTGTCAAAAATTACCTGCTAAGCCCTCAGTGAATACTTTTCTAACAACCTACTTCGTACCCCTACTTTTACCCTTTGTGTCACTATACCCCACTCCCTCTAGCATGTAAGCTCATTGAGCAGGGCCCTCCACCTCTCTGTTCCTGTACATCCAGTCATCTGGTTACAATTACATGTATGTTAGTCCACCCATTGTACAGAGCTACGGAATCTGATGGCGCTATATAAATAATAAAATAATAATAATAATAATTAGTTTGCGTAATTCAAAGAGTTTTAAAATAACTACTGTGTTAAAATTTCAGCAGCACCAAAATGGCTGCCGACCATGTGCTTCAAAGAGCATCAAGATTGTCACCAGACATGTGTCCTGGCGTAACCTAGTACACTAACAATAGACACCAACAAAGCTACTTAAAGCCCACATATATTTGCAACCCTTTCATTTTGTACTGCTATTTTTTACATGATTAGCTGCATCAGATATTGTGACAACTGCCAAACCTTTCCCAAACAGCTTGCACTATAACTATGGTAACATCTCCATCCTTCCAGCCTATTCCCTACCCATCAACTTACCTCCTGACACTGAACTGTCTAAACTGGTTTATTAACTCTTTCATTGCTTAAAACTGGCATTTATGCAGGGTATATCTGTTAAATTGTGAACTAATGACTAAGGTATGGGAATAGAAGCACAAATATTGTGTTAAAATGTCCCCAATATATGTCAATCACCCTTTGTTAGAATTTAGTGTCTGTTATCTTTACCTGCTGTACTGCACTGCAGAATATGTTGGCACTATATCAGTAACTGAAATTGTAATTGATTTGGGCCTGTCAAGATTTACTCTAAGCTGCATGAGTGAATTTGTGCAAACTCCATGTTTATATTCACTATTCACTAACAAGGTCTGAGCAAGCTACCTCCTATATTGCAAGCTGTTTTTTAATAGGGCTCTCTTCACCTCTTGAGTCCATTGACATTTTTTTTCTCAATTATTTGCTGTTTTATTAGCCCCTGCAGAATATGATAATGATTATTACAATGATAACTAGAAAAGCTACAAATGCTGGGGAAATTGTGTGAAGTGTTCTTGCCTCCACCTGTAGTCTACAACTGGATTGGGCGGAGTAACTGGGTGGAGTGGCTGGAGTAACTGTTGTGTGGTTGGAGTGGCTGGAGTAACTTTGGAAAGGTTGGACTGGGCAGAGTAACTTTATGAAACATTGATTAGCTTTATTGTTGTTACATTGTATGTTACTGTTTTCCTGTTACAGGTATAACGAATTGACTAACATGGAAATATATTTATTAAATGTGATAGTGCTCACTTTTGTGTTATCAAAACTGTAGGAATGACAGCAGTTTAGAGAATGTGTTTCATCTAGCAGCCTCTGTGTTCCGGAACACTCTGCTGGCTGCTCATACATCTGGATTCTTATGGCAACTCAATCTACAGCAAGAGCAGAGAAGAATGGTTAAAAACAAACTGCTCCAAATTGCTCACTTCACCGGATGGTTGCCATCTTCGAATGGTCGTAGTTTAAAAACTACTAAAGCATAGTATGTCTCTGAAATATTAAAAATTAAGGCACAGTTGCAGTTTAGAAATTGCCCTTCAAATTTGAGATGGCTAGAGTGAAGTTTCAATGAATGTCAATGGACGGCATGAGTTGCAAACAAATGGTCATATTGTGAAAACTATCAGGACTATGGCTTAGCCGTGGACATTTTTAGTGGCAGCAGGGATAGCTGAACGTTTTGATATAATATTTGTGTAGGTGGGCTTGAAAATGAGGGAATGGTGGCAGTTTAGAAATCATGTCCTGATTTTTCAGCTTTTGCCAGCTCCCACTCTAGTTTTGAACATTCTGCTATTCATTCCTATGGGACCAATTTCGCCACAAAAACGACAATATTTTGTGTACCATTTGGCGAAACGTTCCACAAAGTACCGTATATACTCGAGTATAAGCCGACCCGAATATAAGCCGAGGCCCCTAATTTTACCCCAAAAAACTGGGAAAACGTATTGACTCGAGTATAAGACTAGGGTGGGAAATGCAGCAGCTACTGGTAAATTTCTAAATAAAATTAGATCCTAAAAAAAATATATTAATTGAATATTTATTTACAGTGTGTGTATATAATGAATGCAGTGTGTGCGTATGAATGCAGTGTGTGCGTATGAATGCAGTGTGCGTATGAGTGCAGTGTGCAGATGAGTGCAGTGCGTGTATGAGTGCAGTGTGTGTGTGTATGAGTGCAGTGTGTGTGTGCAGTGTGTGAGTGCAGTGCGTGTGTATGAGTGCAGTGTGTGTGTGTATGAATACAGTGTGTGTGTGTATGAGTGCAGTGTGTGTGCATATATATTAATTGAATACTTATTTTCAGTGTGTGTATATAATGAATGCAGTGTGTGTGTATGAGTGCAGTGTGCGTATGAGTGTAGTGTGTATGAGTGCAGTGCGTGAGTGCAGTGTGTGTGTATGAGTGCAGTGTGTGTGTGTGTATGAGTGCAGTGTGAGTGCAGTGTGTGTGTGCATGAGTGCAGTGTGTGTGCGTATATATTAATTGAATATTTATTTCCAGTGTGTGTATATAATGAATGCAGTGTGTGTGTATGAGTGCAGTGTGTATGAGTGCAGTGTGTGTGAGTGCAGTGTGTGTGAGTGCAGTGTGTGTGTGAGTGCAGTGTGTGTGTGAGTGCAGTGTGTGTGTGAGTGCAGTGTGTGTGTGAGTGCAGTGTGTGTGTGAATGCAGTGTGTGTGTGAGTGCAGTGTGTGTGAGTGCAGTGTGTGTATATGAATGAAGTGTGAGTGTGTGATGCAGTGTGTGTTTGTGTATGTGTTGGTGGGGGTGGGCATTTGATATATTATTAATTATTATTTTTTTTATTTTTTTATATTATTTTTTTTTTTTATTATTATTTATTATTTAATTATTATTATTTTTTTTTTTTTAATTATCTTTTTTTTTTTTCGTCCCCCCTCCCTGCTTGCTAGCTGGCCAGGGAGGGGGGCTCCTTCCCTGGTGGTCCACTGTCATTGGTAGTTCAGTGGGGGGAGAGGGGTGCTGGCAGAGCTGTACTTACCTTTCCTGCAGCTCCTGTCAGCTCTCTCCTCCTCCGCGCGGTCTGTGCAGCTCCCTCTGTCAGCTCCCAGTGTAAGTCTCGCGAGAGCCGCGGCTCTCGCGAGACTTACACTGGGAGCTGACCGAGGTGCTGAACGGACGACGCGGAGGAGGAGAGAGCTGACAGGAGCTGCAGGACAGGTAAGTACAGCTCTGCCAGCCCCCCTCTCCCCCGGTCTGTATTATGGCAATACAGTCTCTGACTCGAGTATAAGCCGAGTTGGGTTTTTTCAGCACAAAAAATGTGCTGAAAAACTCGGCTTATACTCGAGTATATACGGTAATAGCACACCGATCGGGAACAATCCGCACGTTTCGGTATATTATGGTCTATGTAGTGTAAAAACTGTGGGAGGAGTTAGGGTGGCAAATTTGGCTATAATTAGAAGAATAGTATATATTTGAGATAACTGTAAGTGTTCTTGCCATGCAAGAACACTTAATAATATTTTTTGATGACTTAACCTTCAAGTTGCACAGTAAAAAAAACAAAAAAACAAAAAAAAAAAAGAACAGAATAAAGAAAATCTAAAAATCTTTTTTAAGACCATTCAGTTGGCCTCACTGATCTGGAACTTTTTCATCACGTTTGCATTGTACCATCTGTAATAATGGAACACCTCTTATTGTGTGACTTGCAAACTCGTTTTCTGAAATCCAAGTTGTTTTTGCTGTTCAGACAAAATCATCATCTTTCTTTATATCGGTTATCTCTTTTAAAAAGAAGTCTGTTTTGTTTTTTGCATATTATCTCTCTCTACCCATTATCTCTTTTGGCTGCATCAGTAGTTATATATGCGTTCCACTATTAAAAGTAAACATAGTTTGTATACAATAGTTTTTATTCTTTATTTTCCTTATTACATTTAAGTTGTGTGATTCATGGATAATTCCTTTCTCTTTCCAATCTGCAAAAGCACATCTTGTTAGAAGGTTAAAATAACACAATAAGTATTATAACTGTGTTCTCTTTTTAGTGAAAACTACAGACTTGTGCCTACAGCATCTATAACAATAAGCAAGCGACAATTCTCTACTTTAATATTTTTTAATGGAAAAAAATGTTGCTATAAATATTTGAGATTTCGCATTACTATTTTATTTCTAAAGGCATTAGGGCTGAAAGCCCAGAATAAGAATATTTCACTTGGAAAGCAAAATCATTATTTCATCAGAAACAAGACGCTATCGTGTTTTAAAATTTGCTTCATCATGTTAAGCTACATCATGTACTCATGCTGAATATGGAAAGACATTATGTCCTATTTTTAAAGGGATATAACAACATTCAGGATGAATATTAGTTTATGCTGTTCTTCTCACATATCTTAAAGGAACACTATAGTCACCTAAATTACTTTAGCTAAATAAAGCAGTTTTAGTGTATAGATCATTCCCCTGCAATTTCACTGCTCAATTCACTGTCATTTAGGAGTTAAATCACGTTGTTTCTGTTTATGCAGCCCTAGCCACACCTCCCCTGGCTATGATTGACAGAGCCTGCATGAAATAAAAACTGGTTTCACTTTCAAACAGATGTAATTTACCTTAAATAATTGTATCTCAATCTCTAAATTAAACTTTAATCACATACAGGAGGCTCTTGCAGGGTCTAGCAAGCTATTAACATAGCAGGGGATAAGAAAATCTTAATTAAACAGAACTTGCAATAAAGAAAGGCTAAATAGGGCTCTCTTTACAGGAAGTGTTTATGGAAGGCTGTGCAAGTCACATGCAGGGAGGTGTGACTAGGGTTAATAAACAACGGGATTTAACTCCTAAATGGCAGAGGATTGAGCAGTGAGGCTGCAGGGGCATGTTCTATACACCAAAACTGCTTCATTAAGCTGTGACGAAGTGCCCTTTCCCACTTTGTCCTGGAGAGGCCTGCTTGCCTGCCTCCTCCTCTGCGACTATGGTCCTGGACTATATTGCCCTGTAAAACTTACATTTGGGGGTGGCAAAACCGACCTCGCCACGTGTCCTTGGAGGGGGCTGATTGCCCGCCTCTTGCCTTTGGACTATGGACCAGACTTTATGGGAATGTGATACCCCAGATAGCAATACCATGGAGCCTATTCATATAATGAAAGACTATGGGAAAGACTTTAGCTCCATGGCAATTGTACTGTGTGAATAGGATCTGCGCGCTATTCGGTATTTTTGTGCGCTCAGATCCCAGCTATCTGGGGATATGTGAAATGTCTGTGTGTTATGGATAAAAAACTTTCTGTATTTTAAAGTGTTTTATGTCTTTCTGTAACCATGTGGTTAATGGAGTCTGCTTGTTCCAGCACCTCAGACCACTGCTTGACCCTCAACACGGAGCCTTGTCTCGTTCTTAGGGGGATTCACTGTATGCTGTTGGAGATCGATTGCTAGGAGTGTAAGCTGATGTCTGCTTTTCCTGTTCGTCTGCTAGCAGCTATTCGTGAGGTTCCAGTTTGGAGTGCTATTTTGTATCCAGTTCTGGAGTTTGGTGTTCTGCAGTAGCTGTGCCTGTCTCTCAGAAAGGGGCATATCGCCTAAACAGATTTTAACCCCTTGTCTGCTGAAACGGTCCGTTACATAAGCTAAAGTTGTTCAGGTGACTATAGCAACGTGTGCACTTAGAGACACTACGGACCGAAACTGAAATAGCTTTTAATGCATTATACGGACAATGCTTTTAAATAATAAGCAAAATATAATAGATGAAGTGCTAAAAATATGCCATTGCAATCATATAGGAATCATATAGGAATAAGGAAATATGGACAAGGGATCCTCGGGTAGTGATCAAGAGTAATTCGAGTACTAATTGTGTACTGAGAAATGTTGACACTAATTATTATTACCTTTCATTTGCTAAATGTTCACATATTCAAGAGTACTGTTCAGATTAAGGTTAGAGCAATTAACCATTCAAATTCATGTGCAGTAGGGCACAAGGACCTGTTAAGGACACTGTGCAGAGGTGTACTAGGTCATATGTCCCCTAGGGCAGATATGTATTCTGGGAACCCCACATATTTTTTTTTTCTTGTTTCACTTTATACCCACTCATCCCTCTGTGTGTATCTCCTGACCCTTCGGGTGGCCATGTGTGTCTCCAGATCCCCTCATTCAGCTTTGCATGTCTCTTAACCCAACTTGTGTTTTTGTGTGTCTCTTACCCACGTTACCTCTTCTTTACCTTCTTATCCATTTTTGTCCCCCCACAAACACATGACATGCATGTATACATACATACACATTCACAACAAACATAATTACACAATTATATACAGTCACATGCACATACATATACCTAGGCACATAGTAATATACATGCACACAGATAAACACAGTCACATGTGACTGTGACACCTATACATTATGTTACATGGACACATATGCAAACACACTCTTAGTCACACACCTAGTCACAAGCATACAGTCACACACATAGTCACACAAGCACATCACATCCATGGTCTCAGCACACACACAGTCACTGTGTGCACAGTTACACAGTCACACACAATTACAGGCACACAGTCACAAACACAAACACACAGCCTTCGATCTGCCTTCTACCATTATGGGTGTTGGAGGTTGGAGACCAGTCTCTAGTGTTTAGTGGTTGGGGTGGAGAAGCAGGGACTCCTTCCTGCTTTCCTGTTGACGTATAACAGATACCAGGCAGTAGTTGCCAGCCATACCCTGCTCCCGGTACCAATATCAATGTTCCAACACTCTCGCTGCTATATCCAGGTAGCCCAGGTCCTGTGTGTATAGGCATAAAGGTTTTTTTACTTGTTAAGATATCAAGCTTAAAGCTGCATCGCCAAGTCCTCTTTATTTCAGTTTTCCTTTTCTTATGCCCCTTCTTAATGAATGTATAAGTATTAAGCTATGATCTCTATCACATAGCTAGCAAAATTCCTGGGACCAAGGTGGGCAGAGAAAAGAGCAGGCTTTGTGCAGGGGCTATGCCTGACCTTACAAGCTGAGCATGCATTGAGGTCTACGGATATCAAAATGCGGCACATGTCTATGTGACCTATTTTTGCTAGGTGAATTTAAAAATGTGGCACAGGTCTAAGTGACCTATTTTTGCTAGGTGAATAACAATGTTGTCTTTCAAGATTTAGCTTAATTTAACCCCTTAGTGACCAGACCATTTTTCAATTTCCTTACCGTTAAAGACCAGGGCTGTCAATTTAGAATTTAAGAATACGTGTACTGAGAATTTTAAGGGTTACTGCCAAAGAACACCCCAATATGTGTTCAGCAACATCTCTTGAGTACAGTGATACCACCCATGTATAGGTGTGTCAGGTTCTCTGGGTGCGCATTACAGTTTTGCAACATGGAATTTTCACAGCTGGTCATCATGCACCCATGTCCTATTTGGGACATATTTTAAGTCGGCCAATGTAATTTACCCCCATCAAACCATATATTTTTAAAAGGAAGACACCCTAGGGTATTTCAAATAGTGGTATTTTAACACTTTCCATGCACTAATTCTACCACCAGTCTTTGTCAAATTTTTGTGTAGTTTTTTTTTGTGTTATTTTTCTCTCACATAGTACTTTAGGCATGGATTCTCAGCTCCTGTTATGTGTTACTGACAAAGAACACCCCAATATGTGTTCAGCATCATCTCTTGAGTACAGTGATACCTCCTATGCATAGGTTTGTTGGGTTGTTTGGGGGGTGCAAACATACGCCTCCTCAGCGCTAAACAACATCTGTGACCTCTGTGACATGATCACAAACATTTTATTTAGTGATCTGTCACAAAAAAATAACCCCTAAAAAAATGCACAGGTAGCAAAATAAGTGCTGCTGTGCAAGTGGCAGTGATTTATAGTGATCACTGGCAAGATAGGGGTTAAGGTCTCTGAAAAGAGCCTTTGGTTCTTGCAATTTTACAAATCTCTACCTAAAACTACCTAAATCGTTCTACCTAAACACAGATCTCTCTCTTTCACTAAAACACAAGTGAAGAGTAGGAGAGCGATCCACACTGATTAGAGTCAATATTTACTAATATTGACCTGACCAGACAAATGGTCTGGTAATAATGAATCAAGCTCTGATTAGATGACCCTAGCCTGCCTCTATGATGAGGCAGGCTAGGGACACCCCCAGAAGCCCCATGATGCAGCGCTCATATTTGCTGAGGATATACTAGGTATGTCCGCAGTCCTTAAGGACCGTTTCTTAAGGGGTTAGACAGATACCTTTACTTGGCTAATATAAAACTTCAGATACGATAATATTCAGAATTACATGTGAATTTTTTGAGGCAAAAATACACATAAAATATTAGGAGACCATGTTCCGAGAAAATCATCACATCAAATGTAGCCACTGTTATTCAAATCCACCTGAAAATATATTAGGTCTGTTAAAGAATGAGTGATATAAAAAATGTCATTAACCAAGTCCTGTAAAAAAAATATAATTATAAATATGATTCCCTTTCTGTGCCGTGTTTACGTATAGCGTAAAGCCTTTACTATAAGGGGAAACAAAGTAAATCCTTATCTGTCTGCGTAAGATATGTTTGGTGGTCTAAATAGTATTTCTGTTTTAAATGTAAAAAAATGTATATCCCTTATTTTATATTATTCCTACTTTATTCCTGGTGATGGGGTTGACATTGCTAACATTAATCTATAGACTTAACCAACCTAATGCTAGTATTATTCACAGTTAATTGTTGTAATTGGTAAGGTTTGCTTTTGGGCCAATTTTTACTGCTGCAGTAGCTAAGGTAACTGTTATTAACTATGAGTGTAAGGGTATTATTGCCTATTAGGATAAGGGTGTAAGTGATACATTGAATGGATGGAAATGTAATAGTTTGCTCTTTATTAAGTCAGTTTTCAAAAGCAATTTCTTGCTGACTTTTTTAATCACAGATGGAACCAATACCATATTCATATTATAGAAGAAACAAAAGTAATTTACTGCGCCGGAAAAACACACGGGTAGAACCAGTGCTTAAAGTGACCTAATAGTGCAAATTGTGTATATGTATACGTACACTTAAGAAATCAAAGCACAAAAAAGTTTCAAAAAAAGGTTCAAACAAAGCACAATTTATACAAATAATACAATATGCCAAATCTATAGTGGAATAATAAAATAAATATCAACAAGATAAAGGGCTTAATACGCACACAGCCTTTTATCGTGTTGATATTTTTTTTTATATATTGTTATTTTATATAAATATACTTATCTTTAATAATATATTGAATAAAGTCAATTATTTATATAAGTCAAATTTGTTTTGTTTTTGTTTCTGATCTACGATCCTGATTCCTGCAAATCTCAGATGGGGATTGTACCACCACAGCTATATACACTAGAGCAAGTTACTCCTCTTAAATTTGTAAGAAGGATACATTTTTTCTTTGATACCATATTTATATGTACTTACTACATCATCAAAGCCTTTCTGCTTTTTTATACTATGTTTGACTGTTACTGGACTCACATCTGAGTGGATCTTCACCTATCCTAAGACAGGGATTGTACCATCCAGATTTTATACAGCAGAGCTCTTAGTAGTGCACCTATACATCTTAAAAATATTCCACTATAGATTTGGCATATTGCACTATTATTTGTATATATTGTGCTTTTTTTTTTTTTTTAAACTGGAACTGCTACTCTTTTATTTCTAATAGTGTACATATATTTACATATACACAATTTGCACTATAAGGTCACTTTAATTACTGGTTCTACCCGTGTGTTTTTTCCTGGCCCAGTAAATCACTTTTGTTTCTTCTACACTTTGTATACCACGCAAGGTCTGGGAATCCTTTCTGATTTACTGCAGCCAATCATGTGAATATAATATAGTGAGCACCTATTCTTACTTTTTACCATATTCATATTAGACTGGTCCCACCTCAAACGCAGTGCAGAGATACCAAGGTGGTTTTTGCTTTATGAGAGATACAGCAACCCCAGACAGTCATTTTGACTTTGCAAGTCCTTATCAGCGAACACAGTGACCCAGGGTCCTAAATGAGGTTTCTAATACATTTTCTTTTTATGTATTAGATCAGTCTGATGAGAAAAGGCCATGGGTTCCACCTGTAATGGAAGAATTAGCTACAGCTTGTTTGTGAAATGCGCCAGGGCTAACTAAAAAGCACATTGCTGTTTGTTCTTTTGTTTTCTCTGGTTTAAAAAAACAAAACAACTAAACCTCTGAACATGAACTAGGATATGACCAGACATCTAACAGAACATGATTAAGAAAACCAATGGCTCTTTTTAGATGTGATGGATATAGCACTATGTGAATATACGTATATGCATATTCTTCAGAACATGGTTGAATATGAAAGAACATTGGAGAAAGAAACACACCTGCTCTTTAAGCCGGCACACATAAACTAGTACAACGTGATATCCCCAGAATGTAGTGTTAGTCCATCCATAGTGACCCCATGCATTAGGTCACTTTAATTACTACTAATAGAATCTAAAATCAAAATACTTTGTAAAATGGAACATTCATGACATGTGAGACAAAGTCCTTTCGACATGGATAATGTTGGATTGCCCCTTCTTTACATCACATCAAAATATGTTGCATTCCTTTTCTTTACACTACGCAAAACAATATGGCGGTCCAATGCAGAGTTATTCAACAGTGAAAAGTAGCATTTACTTTAATTCATCGTGTGCTGTAGTGGTTATGGTGCATGGATCGTTTCATTAGGACAGAGTAATTATGCAAATGGTGCCGAATTATGTGCTGCATCATTATTTACTAAAAAAAAAAGTTAATACAAATAGAAAAATAATGTAAAAAACACATTAAAAAGCACTCTAAAGCTGGCAAATACACAACAAAGAGTAGCAGAAATCCCTCCTTGGCATGAAACGATAAAAGAAGACAGTGTTTTATGTTTTTTGTTTAGTTTTTGGCAAAGTAAGTATTTTGTATCTGTGTGTTCTGCAGTACTTGGTGAGTCTAGTAAGAAAATAGATGTAATATAGATTTTGCTAGCCCATAACATATTTTTAACCCCTTAAGGACCAAAGTTCTGGAATAAAAAGGGAATCATGACATGTCACACATGTCATGTGTCCTTAAGGGGTTAAACTGCCATGTAATTAATGTTACCGAAGAGAACATTTCATGTAATGTTTCATATGGATTTGTTTTTCAGTGGTTTATTGCTATCGTAAAATAAATCTCAGCAGTTTGTTGCCTTATTTGTTAATTAATGGATGCTTTGTTTGTTTTCCTGGTCTACTCTCTTGGCCACCTACAAAAGATGAGGATGTAGGAATACAGTACAGAGTACACAAAGGAAGAATAGCTTCCAAATCATAAGCAGTTCTAAAATAAATGTTCGCCAAAGTGAGATGGTTGTTGGTAAAAATGACTACAAAGATCTATTTGTGGACAAAAGGTGTGTGATGTATTTTCACTACTTTCCAAGATCAATACTTCTATAGCATGTTTGTTAGAGAGGGGAGAGGTGTAGTTAATAATAGACATGTGTTTTTGGTTCAAACAAATTGCAGTTTTCCAGTTTTTGGGGCAATTGGCGGGTTGTCAGATTTCCGTAGCTCCAAAACGCCATATGGATGAATCACAAAAAAAAAGCGAAACACGCAATGGATGAACAGTTTTGTTTAAATCATGATTCTGAGCTTCAACAATGGCACCAAAAAAAGATGATGATTGATGGGAAAAAAGCCCTATGTTACTAGCCAGTCCTTTAAAATTACTCACCACTGCAAACCATAGCAAACACACCAGCGGTAAATTTCAACTTACCAGGGCTAAACTTTTATTCATGAACAGAAAGATTTCAACACTCTCATTCGTCAATGTGTTCTCTTACAAACTCATTTTGTCTATGGCCATTCATGTTCTTCAGTGCTGCAAATATATGTGACGGTAATGAAATCATTTCTATAGCGGTATTTGGATGCAGATCAGGTCTCCTCTAACAGATGAGAGTATATCATTTTCCTGATGGCACGGGAAGCATAACATGAGTGATATTACTAGTTTAGAAATGTAAAGAAACTTTACAAAACACCGGAACAACAAACATGTATACTAAAATAATGCATCATTTAACTCCACCATCACATTCCATTCCCAAGCAGATACGAACAACGAAGGTAATTCTAAAGCCTTAGTTATTAGAATTTACGGTAGGATTGGGAGCGCCAGCGCGAGTGCTCACATAACTCCTGCACAGACATGGATACTTTAACCCCTTAAGGACGCATGACATGTGTGACATGTCATGATTCCCTTTTATTCCAGAAGTTTGGTCCTTATGGGGTTAAAATCTACTAGCCACGTGCTCATTGCTCCTCTTGTACGATTTATAGAAAAGCCTGGGTCGGCTAACAATTCTCAAGATACTTTTCAGTGGCAATAAATATACAGACTAGTATATTCTTTTTCTAAAACCTTTTTCCTATGTGATAATTATGTTGTCAATATTGGTCAGTTCCAGCTTGGAGTTCCCCTTTAATATTATAATTGCACTATATATTCTTATATAGCATAAACTAACAGATTGTTGTGGCTGGTGAACAATATAATATCAGCGCACTGCAGTAACATATTATACGTATTTTATTATACGTGTTAGCTAACAGGCTGTAATAATATTGCATGGCCCAGTATTGTATTTCATATGTAATATTGGTGGGTAACAACATCTGCAGTAGACAGATAAGGCCATATCCAGTATACACCACTGAATCTTGGGGCTATGCATTTAAACGGAAAATGTTCTGTACAAGGTAAATGATTTTCTATAGAATCAACATTTAGATACCTAGATGCTAACAAGCATCTATCACAACCCAGCAGTAGGTGATAGATGTAAGTGTGTATCTTTAAGCTGATCTTAGCACCAGATCAGATTGTTTGGTACACATCTCCAGAATGTATGACGTTAATTGCTCATTTACATAGATTTCAAACATGGCCCATGTAAATACCACTTCAATTAATACTTAGATGTTTTTTAATGGCTTCTAAATACCATGTATTAGTTCCATTAGATATGCGTGCCACTACAGCACTGATTACCTATTTGTTATAATAAACTTTGGTTATTTATGAGCAGAAAAAAAAATAAACAAAGACATAGTGAGGATGATCTATGGGAAGATAATTTAAAGTTAATTGTTATCAAAAAGGCAAACAAAAATGTCATCAGATTAAAAAAAATGTCAACAAATTAAAAAAAAAACTCAAAAAGTAAAAAAAAATACAAAGTGTGCTAATTGTTAATAATATATAATATCTAATATGTAGACAAATAAAGTAAAAAAAAATACAAGGAAAGTTCAAATGTCAATGGGCCATTTAAGCTGATTGCTAACATTTCCATAGCAATAACACTTTGAAAGAACTGTCTGGTCATTATGATACACAGTAAATATCTGATTGTGGGGGCCATTCTTAACAAAATAAATACTATGATTGATACTTAAATAGTATTTGTGAATATAGAATCAGCTACGGTTGTCTAGGACAATTGCATTATTATTGTTATCATTATTACTAGCATTTATAAACCACCAACATATTCTAGAGCGCTGTACAATTGGGAAAAAAGACAGTACAATAGACGCAGAGCAATTCAAAACATAAAGAGGACTCTGCCTGTAAGCTGAGGTCTGGACACTGAAACTCTTTCATACAAA
Organism: Pelobates fuscus; assembly: GCF_036172605.1. NCBI lineage: Eukaryota > Metazoa > Chordata > Amphibia > Anura > Pelobatidae > Pelobates > Pelobates fuscus. The sequence continues at coordinate 136,888,606 of NC_086326.1, read as the reverse complement.
GTATTAAGCTAGATAGATGTGAGCTTAGAATCTAAATCAGTTTGGGATTTCAGGTGGGTGGTGGTGGGTTCATGCAGAAAATGCCCAGTGGGCCTTGATGGCCATGAACCAAGGCCGGCAGGGGAGATTCTTTCATTTCCCTTGCAAGCCCATGCAGAGCCAGCCTTACTGTAAGCCCTCAAAGATCTCCCTCACCGGCCTGCTGGCACTTAGTTCCAGCAGAGATAGGGAAGGGCCTGGGAGGCTCTGTGTTCCTCCCGCGAGCAGGCTGGTTGGAGTGTTGCTGCACGTTCCTATACAGTGCTGTGCTGGCAGGAGGACAGGAGAGTCAGCCTGCAGCTGGAGGAGCTGCAAGCTAAAGTTAACATGCCACCACTGGACCACCAGGGATTGCAGTATTATGCCATTCCTCTCTGCTAAAAGGTAAGAAGAAGGGAAGGGGAGACATTAAGATAGATTTTCACATCTCACCCACCTACACACAGCATAGACCATATGCACCCTCCACACACAAACACACACTACATCCCTCACACACTACACCCCTCACACACACACACTGCCCCTTCACACACACACTGCCCCCTCACACATGTACCCACACACACACACATACAAACATGCATGCACACACACACACACACACACACACACACAGACTGCCCCCTCTCACCCAATGCACCCTTTACACACAGTGCCCCCTCACACACACAGACTGCCACTCACACACACTAAACAACTCACACATACACACACACTGCCCCTTCACACACACACAGCACCACTCACTCACACAGCATCCTACACACACTGTACCACCCACACACACTGCCCCCTCACAAACACTCCACCCATCAAACACACTGCACCCCTCACACACACACATACAGCACCCTCCACACATACAAAGCACCTCTCACACACACAGCACCTCTCACACACACACATCATCTCTAACACACACACACTGCAACCCTCACACACACTGTCCCCTCTCACACACACACTGCCACCCTCACACACAGCACCCTTCACACACACACTGCCCCCTTACACATGCACATACTGCCCCCACTCACACACACAGCACCGTTCACACACACAGCACCTCTCTCTCACACACATACACACACACATCACCTTTCACACACACACTGCCCCCTCACACACAACACCTCTCAAACACACACTACACACTTCACACCCTTCACACACACACACACACACACACACACACAGCACCCTTTACACACACACACACACAGCACCCTTCACACACACAGCACCACTGACACACACTGCACCTTTCTCACACACTACACCCTTCACACACAAACACACACAGCACCATTCATACACACACAGCACCTTGCAGACACACATAGAAAAAAGAATACAACACAGAAAAAAGGAACAAAATATATACATTTAAGCACAAATTAAAAAAAAATCCTTTCTTAAAAAAAAAAAAAAATGCACTTCGTTTATAAAATTAGTTACTTTGGCACTGGTGGGCGGTAAGGAAATGTTACCATCAACAAAGACACAAAAGTGGACGGTAGGTATTAAAAGGTTGACTACTGATCTAAGGGGAGTATATTTTTGTTAGTATTTAAATTGAAGTAGAACACCAAAGAATAGGACACACACAAGCTGAGACATGTATTGTGCAAACTGTAGTATCTGGACTGAATCAGAATAATGTACATAGTGTCTTATTCATGTAGCTCTATCCATATATTTCTCCCCTGCATCCAGCCTTCCCTCATCCTGCTCACGCAGTTTCTCTGAAAACAGTATCCCTTTCTTTGTTGCTTAAAATAATTATCTCTCAATCTTTCTACTCTATTTATTCTATGGGTCATCACCTTCTCCATTCTTTTTCGCCCCTGCTAGCATGCATCATATTATACTGGTGTGCTCAATGAGAAAGCTATTCATTGGAAAGCAACATAAATTAGAACGTTTTGCTGGTGAAGATCAGATACACAGGGATGCTCTCTCAATAGAGGAGTCATTCATTGAAACCCTCTACATCTATGTTCTATAAAGGAAAAGAACAAGCATATCCGAGTATGTCTGTCATGGTCCGTAATAGGTGATATTGATTTAAACATAGTAGGTATAGCTAGCATCATAAAATACAAAATGGTAAAATTATTATTTGGGTGAACTGTTATTCATGGGCAGATCTCTCTCTCTTTTCTATCATCTATCTATCTATCTCTATCTATCTATCTCTATCTATCTCTATCTATCTATCTATCTATCTATCTATCATATATCTATCTATATATCTATCTGCCTATCTGCCTATCTATCTATCTATCTATCTATCTATCTCACTGTCTTTCTGTCTGTCTGTCTGTCTCACTAACCAGTGATTTTTGTTAATTAATCAATTTTTATTTGGGTAGTTGAGTGTGCCTTTAAGGCTTGTAATGGGGATTGGTTTAACCCCTTAAGGACTGAGCCAAATGTACACGTTGTGAACAGAACAAAACGTAAACAAAACCTGGCATTTGCGCTATATGTCTGTCCAACCGTAATTCACCTCTTTCATATTAAATGCACCCCCCCCTTATTATATATCATTTTATTCAGGGGAAACAGGGCTTTCATTTAATATCAAATATTTAGCTATGAAACATAATTTAATATGAAAAAAATGGGAGGAAAGACATTTTGTTCTTTTTTTAGTTCTACATGACATTTTAACTGTCAATGTCATAATACTGTTTGCTTTTACTGCAATAAAATACACATATTTGTATTCAGCAAAGTCTTACGTGTAAAACAGTACCCCCTATGTACAGGTTTTATGGTGTTTTGGGAAGTTACAGGGTCAAATATAGCGTGTTACATTTGAAATTGAAATTCGCCAGACTGGTTACGTTGCCTTTGAGACTGTATAGTAGCCCAGGAAATAAATTTACACCCATAATGGCATACCATTTGCAATAGTAGACAACCCAAGGTATTGCAAATGGGGTATGTCCAGTCTCTTTTAGTAGCCATTTGGTCACAAACACTGGCCAAAGTTAGCGTTAGTATTTGTTTGTGTGTGAAAAATGCAAAAAACGCCAATTTTGGCCAGTGTTTGTGACTAAGTGGGCACTAAAAAAGACTGGACATACCCCATTTGCAATACCTTGGGTTGTCTACTATTGCAAATGGTATGCCATCATAGGGGTAATTTTCATTCTTGGGCTACCATAGGGTCACAAAGGCAACATAAGCAATCTGGCGAATTTTAATGTGAAAAAAATGAAACACAAGCCTTATATTTGACACTGTAACTTTTGAAAACACCATAAAACCTGTACATGAGGGGTACTGTTGTACTCGGGAGACTTCGCTGAACACAAATATTTGTTTTTCAAAACAGTAAAAAGTATCACAGCAATAATATCGTCCGTGTAAGTGCTGTTTGTGCGTTAAAAAATGAAAAAAACATCAATTTTATTGGCGATATCATCGTTGTAATATATTTTACTGTTTTGAAACACTAATATTTGTGTTCAGCGAAGTCTCCCGAGTAAAACAGTATCCCCCATGTACAGGTTTTATGGTGTCTTGGAAAGTTATAGGGTAAATATAGTGCTAGCAAATTAAATTCCCTATACTTTCGGCATGGGTTGTCAGGCAGGTCCTGCTAATTGTAATTAATTAGGATACCTAATTATGTAAAAATATTACATAAATATATGTGTAGAATTAATATATGTATATATATATATACATATGTGTATATATATGTATATAAATATATAAATGTATTTAAATATTTTTATTTATATATAGGTATATATATAGTGATATATACGTATATATATTTATGTATATAGATATATATTATTTTGTTCTACGTGTATTTTGATATATATATACATATATATATATATATATATATATATATTAATATCACAATACAGTTAGAACGAAATAACACACATCTATATATTTTTTAATTATTTATTTTTAATTATTTTTTTTAATTTTATTTTTTAACGTATTTACATTTTTTTATATGATATATAAATATATATATAACAATAATTATATATATATTTAATCAGTATCAGTCTACGTGTAATTTGATATTAATATATATATATATATATATATATATATATATATATAATTATACATATATTAATAGTAAAATACACCTAGACAGTGTATGTGTGTGTATGTATATGTGTATATATTTACTTAGATCATATATATATATATATGTAACATATATATATATATATATATATGATCTAAGTATATTATTTATTTTTTTACATTTATTAATTTAATTTAATTTTATTTCCAGCCAGCAGGGGGACTACCTGTCTTTACAGTTAGTCCCCCTGCTGGCAATGCCTGAGCCAGCTAACCCGGCCATGTGATTGTGAGGTCCTCGCAAGGACCTCACTCTCACATGGCCGGGGGGGGGCTTCAGGACGTCGGATGTGCCGTGGGGGGCTCCCTGGGAGTCCCCCCAACCGCGATCGCCGGCATTGGATCGCCGGCGACCGGGTAAGTAACAAAAAACGGAGGGCGTACAATTATGCCCGGCGGCGTTTAGAGCCACTTAAAATAGGGCGTAATTGTATGCCCTCTGTATGCCCTCTGGCTTAAATAAAAGGGTTAGATACTCTAAGAGATGATATACATTATTGGAGTCCAGATTTAAATTCCTTTTATTTTTCTACTCAGCTAGTTTGTTTTCGTTTTTAGAACGGATGGATATTACACAAGATATATTTGTATAAATGAACAGTTTCAACTGTTGATAAACTAGCTTCACTTTTAGCCTATTAGTGGTCATCGACCATGAAATATTGACTTCAGGGCTTATTGGAATGAGCTCCTTAAAATAGCATAACCTGGTATATCAAACCTGGAGAGGAAAGCTAAAAAAGGAAGATCACAACACTCAGACACATGAAAGAGGTCATCGGAGTGAAACCAATCTATTGTTATGGCCATTGGTGAATGGACACTCCATGAAGAGACAGGCCGACCAGAAAAAATAATGAAAAAAATGTAAAACAGATAAGAGGAAATAGAAAATCGTCTGATCCATATCGCATATAAAGCATTTTTTGGCTTAATAAATAATTGATTGTACTGTTTTATGCTATTGTGTGGATGCAATGTAGGCATGGAGTTGCACGAATTAAAAATCAAACAGGAAAAAATGATAACTAGCATAGCCTTTTCACATGAGCTACGTGGAAGTCTCTTAAATTTTACTTTTTAAATATTCTTGCTGTGCTTATTGCAAATCTCTTTTATCGATCACAATATTCAAATAGGGGCTGGAGGTATTACTTAAACTACAAAAATATAAGCTAAATTATTAAAGGGACACTCCACTACCCAATTACAAAATGAATAAAAAACACGGTTTAGCAGATATCCCAAACTACATGCATTTAATTATGCATTTTTCCATTGGTGGTAAATCTAAAAACAGCTTGCAAAACCTGCATTTCTCTTGTCTGCTGGCTTTGAAAACCCTCCCCTTCTAACTCCGCCCAGAATTTCTGTGGCTGTCCAATCACAGACTTCCCAATGAAGCTCGATGAGAAGTCTTTGCAAGGCAGGTGATCTGAGTAATTGCAGCCTCTTGAGTTTAGCTACACTGAGCTAACCAAACCAGGAATGCTTTTTGAGCTGCACTAATTTGCTTTCTGGGTATCTCTTTTAAACACATTTATATGAAATTGATTCATTTATTGAAGAAGTGGACACATTTGATCTGTTCATTTATTTTTAATAAAAATATATTTAATATGCGCAATGCAGTTTCAAATTAAGTTGTCTATTACCATCATAACATACTGTCATTAAAAGACCCTATACTGAAATGAAAAGATGCAATCATTCAACAAACTGAACTTGATTGAGCACCTAAACTTGAATAAGTTGGAAATGTCGTCCTGAAATCAGATTAAATTAATACTTTTAGAACACATTAGAATAGTAAAATAATTACCCAATAATTAGGTAGCACCGATTTTTCTTTTCATGTCTAGAAAGATTTTTAATTTAATAACGAGATAATATGTTGCCCTGTTCTATATCGGCAGAAAATGGTCACATTGACAACTAGAACATGGTCACATTTAAATGATTTTTTTTTTATTAATTATGCAATCAAATAATGAGCATAGTAAAACCTGCATATTTACTATTATAGGGAATGTCATAAGAATTATAGGAAATGTCATAAGAATTACACCTGGACCGTATCTTTTTATAGACTATTGTCAATTGCAGCTCTTTAACAAATGACTGTGCATCCCCGTAATGATTCATGCATTTGGGAAAAAAAAAAACCTGATATGAACATCTACCTGTTTCCCACACCTGCTCCCATATTATGATAAATTATGTCTGTAGGGAAAAAATATGAATAAAAAGATTTCTCTTCTTAATATAAGCCATTAGATTTCATTTTTCTTTCTTTCCGAGCTCGTCCATAATAGAATGTTTGTCCAGTGTCAGAGAAGAATAGATGCGGAAGGGTAATTTGCCCCAGAAAATAGGTATGAGAATAAATATCTACAAGGGCATAGTGTAGCTTGAGATAGTAACAGATTAACTAGTTCATATCTCACAAAAAATTCTAGATTCATAGATTATATTCTGTCTACATTTTAAGAAATCCAACACCATCTGTATTTATTTGTTCTGTGAGTTTTTGAAAGCATTTTGGTTTCTTTGAACCTGGTAGTCCTTTTCAAGGATAAATAAGATCTTAAAAGTATCTATTTGAGAGAAGAGAGGGATTGCAAATACTATGAGTGGGCTGCATGGGGCTCTGAAAAGTGTTTAGAGTTAAATTCTTTGATCTGTACTCATCCCGTGTCTTACTTAGAGCTTTACTGAATGCTAATGAGGCCCTATACAAACTTCAGATAAAGGACCCTCTTTCCTTTGATTGTGGTTTCTTTAGAGTAGACCCTGGGATCTAAAAGTGTTTGCACGAATTGCCTTATTTTCTCATGTACTATCTTCATAAACCTTTGGTGAGATACAATATCAATCTTGATATTTCTTAACATAAAGTTAGCGGGGCTGCTGTTGCACCCTGAAGTTGATTTTGACATCTTTAAATGAACACTCTAAGTCCCAAAACCACTACATCTTTGACACTGTCCCTTTTCTCTGACAATATAAAACAGTGCAATTTCTGACAAATGGCAATCTTTACATTTTGCCCAAAACATGCCACTCGCGGCTGTCAAGTAGCTTAGAAAAGGTTCACAAAGAAGCACTGGATTCAATGCTTCTCTATGAGAAGCATTTAAATGGCGGAGTGTGGAATATATTATGCACTATATAAATTCTTCTTGTCCTCTATTAAAAAGCATTGGTTTGGACAGAGATCGTAATGAGCGATGCTCTTACAGTAGGTATATTATGGTGCAGACAGGAGGTTGTCTTGGTGTTGGATTACAGGTAAGTATAATTGCATTTAGAAATATTTAAACAAAATGGGGTTTATATAAACATAGCAAGGAACACATCTACTTTTAAAAAATAATACATTTATTCTGTATAATATATATAAAATTTTCTGTCTCTAAATAAACGTTGTGTCCCTTTAAGGGGATCCTGATCTATCAAAGGAGTACATCATTTGCAGTACAGCAGTAGCTTAAGATCTGTTTGTCTCTATTTTACATGAAATACAACATACTGTTATGTCCTTGCTAAGGTTTAAGCAGAATTTGTACGCACAGCAATTTGTGTTCTATTCCCTCTTTTTCTCCATTTACCATATTACTCTGAGTTATCGGGAAACATGACTTAACCATTAACTGCATTTTTATCATTAAGAGATCTTCCCACCCCTTCACAAGTTTTAAAATACATGTATGAAAGGGACACTGTAGGTATAATACAGTGAGGGGAAAAAAGTATTTGATACCCTGCTGATTTTGTATGTTTGTGCACTGACAAAGAAATGATCAGTCTATCATTTTAATGGTTGGTGTATTTTAACAGTGAGAGACAGAACAAAAAAAAAATCATGAAAAACACATGTCAAAAAAGTTATAAATTGATTTGCATGTCAATGAGTGAAATTAGTATTTGGTCCCTTCGACTTAGTACTTGGTGGCAAAACCCTTGTTTGCAATCACAGAGGTCAGATGTTTCTTGTAGTTGGCCACCAGGTTTGCACACATCTCAGGAGGGATTTTGTCCCACTCCTCTTTGCAGATCCTCTCCAAGTCATTAAGGTTTCGAGGCTGACGTTTGACAACTCCCTCCACAGATTTCCTATGGGATTAAGGTCTGGAGACTGGGTAGGCCACTCCAGGACATTAATGTGCTTATTCTTGAGCCACTCTTTTGTTGCCTTGGCTGTGTGTTTTGGGTCATTGCCACGACCCATTTTCAATACCCTGGCTGAGGAAAGGAGGTTCTCACCCAAGATTTGATGGTACATGGCCCCGTCCATCATCTCTTTGATTCGGTACAGTTGTACTGTCTACTTAGCATAAAAACACCCCCAAAGCATAATGTTTCCACCTCCATGTTTGACTGTGGGGATGGTGTTTTTAGGGTCATAGGCAGCATTCCTCCTCCTTAAAAAACGGCGAGTTAAGTTAATGCCAAAGAGCTGGGTTTTGACCTCATCTGACCACAACACTTTCACCCAGTTCTCCTCTGAATCATTCAGATGTTCATTGGCAAACTTCAGACGGGCCTGTACATGTGTTTTCTTGAGCAGGGGGACCTTGCAAGCACTGTAGGATTTCGGTCCTACACGGTGTAGTGTGTTACCAATTGTTTTCTTGGTGCCTATGGTCTCTATCCTCACCATTCTCATGGTCATTGAAACTCCACAAGGTGAGATCTTGCATGGAGCACCAGACCGATGGAGACTGACAGTTCTTATGTGTTTCTTCCATTTGTGAATATTCGCACCAACTGTTGTAACCTTCTCACCAAACTGCTTGACGATTGTAGCCCATTCCAGTCTTGTGTAGGTCTACAATCTTGGACAACTCTTTTGTCTTGGCCATGGTGGAGAGTTTGGATTCTGATTGATCAACTGAATTTGTGGACAGGTGACATCTGAAAACCTTGCAGGATGAATTTAGGATTTCACAGCAAATTAAGTAATGTAATAGTAATGTGAAATCTTCATCACCGCCTTTTCTGCATTCAGAAAAATCCATTTACCTTCAACATCTGCCCTGATGAATCAGCTGTCTCGAATGTCCATGTGTAAAGACTCAGGACGGACAACTGTGAGTGTGCTAAATATAGGAAGAATATAAGGGCTCTATATACCATAGAGAACATCTGTTCAATAACTGTTTGTACACCACCCGCTCATAGTCTCCTTCTTGTATTCCAAGTTTTTTTTTTCTCTAACTTTTCTTCTATTTGTTTCAGAGCTGTTTAACAAGCTTTTGTCTGATAGCCTTTCTTTTTAGTCATCCAGGTTTCTCTGATCAGTACATCTCCTGAGCAAACATATTTTTAGAGAGAGTTACAGAGTTGTGTAATAGAAGTATTAATGGTAAGAAGGAAGTGGTTGACAGCGAGGGTAGAGAACACATAAAAGGAGCTCTCCTGAACCCAACTGTCACAAGTATTTTTTAAAGACAATTACTTCCCGAAACTTGAAAGATCCTGTCGTTTACTTTCTCCTCCTTTTACCTTAGTGGCAGTTACTTTGATTCTATTCTGCTGTGTGTTTACCTATGAAACATTGTGAAGCAGTGTTTGGTCACTTATTCTGCTTCAACTCTTTTCTCACGTTGTCATTACAAATGAATAGTGATCTTGTACACAGCAGCTATGTCATTCTCCTTCCTACCATGCCATAACCATTTTCTGACATTTTCATTTTGTGCAGGTATATACTGAAGCCAGTATCTTTTGCCTGGCTCAGAATAACTTAGTTTTAGCTGGTTTTAACTTCTGTTGCTTCCAAATAGTCATCATAAAAACATATTTATGGGCTCTCTCCATCTCCCCTTCTGAAACATTTTCACAGAAAAATGTAATTATGCTTTGGAATCACCAATAATGGAACAAATATTCTCCGTAATCTCGGTCTACGGGATACTGCTCTCTCCTGGTACTCCTCCTATCTACCTCTTCTCCCCAACCCCTCTCTGTTGGCGTTCCCCAAGGTTCTGTCCTTGGTCTCCTGCTGTTCTCTATCTATACTGCCTCCCTTGGTAAACGCATCAGCTTCTTTGGCTTCCAGTATCATTTATATGCAGATGACACACAAATCTGCCTGTCCTCTTCTGATCTCTCTACGCCTGAACATCCCATGCCTTCCCCCCTCTGTCAGTTCCTACATTGGTTTCCAGTTAGATATAGGGCTCAATTTAAGATTCTGGTGCTTGCTTACAAGTCCCTACATAATGCTGCTCCAACCTACCTATCCTCCCTAATACACAAATATGTCCCGTCGAGCCCCCTGCGCTCTGCCGCAGACCTACGCCTATCCTCTGTCCGTACTCCCACATCTGATGCTCGCCTTCAAGATGTCTCCAGGGCTGCACCTTTTTTGTGGAACTCCCTTCCTTTCTCCATTAGACTTTCACCCAGTCTCCACTCCTTCAAAAAATCTTTGAAGACACACTTCTTCAGCAAAGCATATCATTTAAACTGTTAACGGGTTTTCAGCCCCCCCCCCATGACTCCTCTCCTGCAATTGTCAAAAATAACCTACTAAGTTCTCAGTGATTACTTTTCTAGCAACCCATTTCATTATCCCTACTTATACCCTTTGTATCACTATACCCCACTCCATCTAGCATGTAAATTCATTGAGCTTCTAGAGATGAGGGGTTAAATGTTGAGCCAGGTGAGATGTAGTTAAAAGCCCTAAGCATGTGGGGTCCTAATTGTGGGTAGAATAATTTATAGTACTTGTTGGAGTACCCATCCAGGCCAGGGCTTTTGCCGTTCGGGGCTGCCTTTATTGCGTTATGTAGTTCTTTGCCCATGAAGGATGCATTGAGTATGTCACGCATTGTTTGGGACCTCAACCCCTCTGTTCCATGTGTCTGCTGTCTGGTTACAAATTTGTGTCTGTCAGTCCACCCATTGAACAGCGCAACGGAATTTGCTGTCACTATATAAATAATAAAATAATAATAATAATCATGTCTGCTGGCTAAAATGGAGCTGCGGTAAGTTAATAATGATAAATTGCTATTTTAAAGAATAAATGGAATATCTGTAAAATTGTCTTTTTGGTGAAAAAGGGTAACAGCTGATATAGTAAGGGACTTTATATAACCCTAGGCGTAGCCATAATACTCTATAACAGGGGTAGGCAACCTACGGCACTAGTGCCATGCACGGCACTCGAGGTGTCTTTGCACGGCACTCAAGGCTGCTAGAGTCAAACAGGGTCTGGCCTATCAGGAGTCCCAGTAAAACTTCAGATATCTGCTAATCCGAAAAGGTGGTGAAGGACAATCCTCAATTTATGCATTGCAGCACATAGAGATCACTTCCTCCCAGCACTTGTGAATAGGAAGCCACTCTGTAGTAGAGCAGCTCACAGTTGCTGTTGCAGCTCCTGTCCTTGACATGTACCTGGCCGGACTAGTCCCCACTGGAACCCAGGGAAGCCACCCACACTGCTAGATATACACAGAAATGCAGAATAACCCTCCCCTCATACAAATAATACAGACAGCCCACACACAAACCAAACACCTGAACAATCCACATACATGCACACAACCCCACATGCAATACCCCAAACAGCCCCCACACACTACCAAACACACACTTTGACATATCCATCCACACACAATTCCACAAGCAGCACCCATACACAGCCTACATTCAAATGTATCCTACACAATACCATAAACTACTCATGAACATAAACAATATAATAGCTCATATACGCAGGGCCTTCTTTAATGCGGGGCAAACTGGGCAGCTGCACCGTGAGCCCTGCTGGCCTCAACTATTTCTAACCCTCTGTCTGGTAATTTGCACACTAAGGAGGCCCACCGGGTGGCCCATGCACAAATGACCACCCGCTGGGCTTCTGTCAGCAGGGACCCGGTCACACACTGAGGTGCTTTAACAGCGCAAGCGGGCCCCTTGCTTTTCGGCAGCAGGCTGGGAGGAAGTGACGGCCACGCATCACTTCCTCCCACAAAGAGAGGAGCGCGCAGGAAAGAAGAGTAGGCAGATTGGAGGGGGGCTGGCCAAGAGCTCTAGGCCCCAACTCCCAACGCCTTCAGCCACCAGCAGGAAAGGTAGGAAACTGGAGGGTGAGTTTTAAAGTGTATGTCTGTGTCAGTATGTGTGTGTGTGTGTCAGTATGTCTTTGTGTGTGTGTGTGTGTCAGTATGTCTTTGTGTGTGTGTGTGTGTGTCAGTATGTCTTTGTGTGTGTGTGTGTGTCAGTATGTCTTTGTGTGTGTGTGTGTGTGTGTCAGTATGTCTTTGTGTGTGTGTGTGTCAGTATGTCTGTGTGTGTGTCAGTATGTCTGTGTGTGTGTGTGTGTGTGTGTGTGTGTGTCAGTATGTCTTTGTGTGTGTGTGTGTGTGTGTGTCAGTATGTCTTTGTGTGTGTCAGTATGTCTTTGTGTGTGTCAGTATGTCTTTGTGTGTATGTGGTGTTGGCGTGATTGCAAACACACACAAACATATTCCACAAAAACACACAAAAACTGCTTAGTGCTAAATACAGACCTGCAAACATGAGTAAATGGTAAAGCCCCAGCTGTCAATGCTATTCTGGAGTTGCACGACAGATGGGGATCTGCCGTTTAATCACCCGTGCAACAGGGAGACCGCCAAGAATTCTTGCACCTCTCTACTTTAGGTCCGCCACTGTGTTGAGGTGGAGGACGTGATTGCATGCCTGGGAAGGGGGGACAGGGTCCAGGGGGCCCTAAGCAAATGCTTTGCCCAGGGTCCAGTCATTATTAAAGACAGCCCTGCATATATCCGCACAAATACAACGATACAAAGCAATTACAGTAAAAATAACACAAGCAGAATACGGCAGCATACACACCTCGATTTATAAAAAAAATAGGACCGGCACGCTACGGGACATCACAATCCTAGATCGGCACAGTGCTGCTAAAAGGTTGCCTACCCCTGCTCTATAACATTGTGTAACGATATTAATGTACTATCTCTCTGTACATAATGACAATGCTCCAAAGATCCTTATCACATCAGCTTTCACTTGCCTTAAAGCATTAGATCATGCAATAAAAATGATGTCAATAAATCAAACATGTCCTCGGGACTTAGATAAGGTAAACCAAATAAATACTAACTACCATCAAAATATATCATTTATATTGATATGATATTTCATCTTTTAGCTAAATTTCTATTTCAGACTATTTTAATACACATACCTTCTTAGTTTCTTGATTCAAGTTGCCTTTATACTTTCATAATAATATACATGGTTAGTTTGACATGTTCTGTCTTTTAGATTAAAACATATAAGAGGCCAACTTCCAGTAGTTTGTTTTTCACCTTATGTTTTCCGAAATTATTTAGCAGGAGCCTTTTAACTTTCTACGAGCTCTTGTTGCTTTTGAAAACCTCCGTGTTATTTTCTCATGGAAACACTATAACGTTACAAAAATAAAACTTGTATTCCTAATGCTATAGTACCCATTTCTGTAGTTATATATACCCTCCCCCCCATTTTCCAATAAATTAAATTAAATTAAGCCTTTTACTCAATTTTTTTTTGTAAACATTGCAGTTTATTGTTGATTTGATTGATGTTAACTCTTTCAGAAAACTCATTTTAAACCATTATATCATGGGTTCACAGTGGCTTACATGGAGACTTTGTTTCACGGAGGAGTGTTCCCAGCTGTCAGTTTTGCTTGGGGTGCCAAGTAATCGAGGTACGCCTCTGGTTGAAGGTGTCTAAACAGTCCCACATACAGAGCTTGAGTCCTTATAGACTCTCCTAGACCTCTTTCATTAGCTGGTTGCTCTTTTGTTGATCCTATCACACAGAAGAGTTACTGTAGCTCAAATTGATAAAACACTTAATGCTGGCTATAATAGAAAGGTGTTAGTTGAATTTGCTCCATATGGGGTTGTGTAGCCGCAGACCAGAGTTCCAATGATGTCCCCTATACACCACCGAATGATCCTTCACTGGGGCTGTAAGCATCGGATCTGGACCACACAGCATTGGAAGAAAAATTGTTCAGTTATGGTTTGAGGAACATGACAAAGAGTTCATGGTGTTGCTTTTTCCTATAAATTCACAGGATCTCAATACTGAGATGTGCTGGAACAATAAATCCGATCCATATAGATTCCACCTCACAAATTGGTCTTCCAGATATCACTGGACACGTTCAGAGGTCTTGTGGAGCCAGAGCTGTTTTGGAGGCACAAGGGGGGACCTGTATGATATCAGGCACATGGTTTAATGTTGTGGCTTAGCAGTATATGGGGTGAAGGGAAGGGATTTACCAGAGCAAGTCCATATAATTAATTAGTAGGCATTTGCTTAAGTATCGCTTTTATTGAGTCAGGGAATCAAATAATGTTTCAATGCCATGATTTTTCTAAAATCAATATATGTTTAACATGATTTTCATATTTAAATTTCTGCTGTTTCAGCACTCTACTGCTCAAATAAAAAAAAAGGCTACTGCAACAGCTATGTATACTTAACATTAAAACGTGATCTGTACTGTTTCCAAAATTCCCAAATCACTGACTAAAATCAGTTTTATTTCCTGAATGTAGCTAACAGGCAGTGGACGGTGGCATTCATCACATTAAATATTTTTGTGCATAGATCAGAAAAAAATACCATGTCTTAAAAGATTGGTTTTTTTTTTGTTTGTTTTTTTATGTGTACTTACTTAAGAAACCTAAATGGCCCCATCTGTTTAATATCCCGTGGTTTATTCTCTCAATCCAACAGTTATGCAGATGCTGTTCCACCTGAACAAAAACATTAATTGCACATCAAAATTAATTCCACTGCTTTGCCCTATTACCTTCATACTTTCATATATAACTGACAGAAAAATATGTATTCTACCCTGTCTTTTCATGCCCTCTCTCATTCTCTTCCTTGTCTGTAATATAACTCCCTTGTAATTGCATTTATTATGTTTAAGTATAAATCAAGTAACTAGATTTACGTGTAGATAGACACCTTGTTGTCACAAAGGAGAAATGTAATTCAGAAGGATTTCACTAGTGAACTGTTTTTACATAGAAAGAATATATTAAAAGTTGCTTTAGGGATTTTGGTTATTATATATTACATACTTTGAAATCTCATTTAGAAATAGGAGCAAAAATGGTGTGCAAAGCTCCCAGAATTAATTATTCCTGTACAACGCACTGTCACTGATCACTCTGTAAGTAATTATGCTAAATTTAATTATAATATTCCTTTATTATTTTTTTTTTTTTTATATAACAAAGTAATATGAGGGTGTCCAACTTCCAGAACATAATTATATAATTCTTTAACATAACTGGGTATTTAACCCATTCAATGAAAGAGGTCAGTGCTAACTAGATGCACATTATTTTGTAGAACTGGCACTATATGTGTGTCTCAGGCTGTAGCTCAGTATGTCATCATAAACACACATCATCTATTATCCTGTCCACTCTGAATTTATTTTTTTTAGCTCAGTGATCTGGACTACAGCTCTCTTATCTTACATCAATCCATCATTTTGTTTTGTTTGGTCCAGAACCCGATTATTTCAGTGGATGTAGTTTGCTCGATGACTCTTCGGAGAGAGCAGATTTATGTGAGATTGAAAAGATATTTCTCTTTTCATTTTTTATTCTTTATTTATGTATTTATTTATTTTTGCACCTGCTTGCATACATTAATCTATAGGAAGCTCATAATTTTACATTAGCACATTGACTTTCAATTCATTAAAACGAAAATCATTTTATCTAGACTCACATTAGGTGTCACTAAACGTTATGTCTTTGAGGATGATAAAGTATCATAACTCTAAATCAAAATCAATGGCTTTCTATAGGTGTCATTGATTTGATAAGTATATAAACATAACTGCTGGTATGATTCATACCTTACAGCTGACTATTACCCATTGCCAATGAAGATTTAAAGATAGTTGCAGGATAAACAGGTGTGAATTACTATGTTTAATACAATTTTTCACACCTCACAAATTCATATGTGTTAAATATAGGGATAAGAAAATATACCGTAAAAAATCCAGAAAGTGACAGTTCCTCTTTAATTGCTTGAGAGAAAGGACAGTGATTCTTCGCTACATAGAGATATGAGGGTGGCACTTTCTATCTGTAAATGAGAAGCAATCCACCTACAAGCAATCCCCATAACCATGTGAAAAACAAACAGAGAAAAAAACAGTGGTGGTGGTGGACCGCTCTGAAGTTATACAAAAGGTAATGAAGAAAGTATATAATTACATACAGTTGATGGAAGAAAATTCTGTACAATATGTCTTAATAAAAAGAACAAAAAAGCATAATAGTGCAATACAGTTAGATAATATATGCATGTATTATCTAACTGCACTATTATGTTTTCTTTTGTTCTTTTTAAGACGTATTATACCGAATTTTCTTCCATCAACTGTATGTAATTATATACTTTCTTCATTATCTTTTGTATAACTTCAGCGCCACCACTGTTTTATTCCCCACTACATGCCTCCAAACAATCCCGAATTTTGCGGGACAGTCTCAAATTTCAGTTTCTGTCATGCCATCTTGACTTGCTTTTGAGGCCAGGAAACTGTCCCCAAAAATGTTTACTCAGGGCAATAGGACTCTGGAGAGAACACTGAAACAGTGCTCTGCGCATGAAACGCTTTTTGTGGGCAGGTCTACTTGACATATCTGCCCTATTTGGGAGGGGGCAATGACATTCAAATCACTGTCCTGCCCCCTTGTACCATCCCACCTGCATCCTGCTTCTTCGGTCTATTGCTGATATATTCTCAGAATTTTGTTGGGACTGCAGAGTGAATTTCGATGTTTGGGAGGTGTGAGTGTGCATGTCCAGGTGGTATTATTCAGTGGAGATGATATGATGTAAGCAGTATTGTCTAAACCAAAAAGCAGTACAGGAGGAGCATTGGACATGAACTGCATTTAACCCAGTTATAGTCCCATTTCAAAGCATATTTTTAGGATCCTAAAGTAACAGATTATTTTTTCAAGTTACGATCAGTTATAAAAATAATGATATTCCGCAGAACCAGTATAACAATATAAATGTACTTGAAAACTAAAGTCGAAAATTGTCTTTTTCAAAATGTCTTTCGAAGTTGAATATCTGTTTGTAATATCTTCGAGAGAAGGTGTGAGAAATCAGAAATTATGCAATACTGCTTCTAAATGATCGAATAGGTTTATCCGAGGTGGATTGATAGGAATTCAAGAATTGTTCTTTTGCTGCTGGACTGGGGTTTCCTAATGCAGCGTATTGGAATGTTTAAGCTATTTTCAGCCTATTACATAGATACTTAGAAAATACGGCATCGTGATTGTGAGTAAAATAATTGCTCTGCATATTTTTATGTCTACAAGCTATTATAGTTTATTATTAGTAATTATAGGAAGGATTTTATATTTATGACTGGGATCTCTAAACAAAGTAAGGATTTACCCTTTTTACTGAATAGCTAATTTCCCAAAGACTTCAGTGGATGAATTAATCAGAATATATTGTTACTGCTAAGTTGGTCTGCTACTGTAAGTCTGCTAAGACAGGAGTCCCAACAGACCTGCTTTTAGTGGGACAGTCCCAATTTCAGGTTCTTTCCCACCTTACCTGTGTTCTGCACCTGTCGCTCATCATTAGACACAGGTCAGCGGGCACTAAGACTGTGCATGAAGCACTTGAGCAGGGCTCCCTACGTGGTCCTGAAGGCTGGGGGCCAGTCTGCCCATTATGGACATGTGTAAGAATTCAGATTACATCATTGGTTCAGATCGTGCCATTGGTGACACTCCTCAAAGCCCTGCCCACCAATCCTGATTCTCCCGTGCGGATGGGTGGGAGATATTGCTAAAATAATTCAGCCCATAGTGTTCAAATAATTAAATTGTTCCATTTAGTCACATTTATTCAGGTACAATCCATTTGTTCCTGAATAATGAACACATTACCATAGTGCGTATACAAACACGATGTGTAAGTGGCATTTATTTGTTCCATGGGTTCTTACTTTGTTATAAACTTGACTTTATTGTAAATGTTTTTTTGACATGATTAGCCTTATGACCTTTTTTAATCAAAGACCGTAAGTTATATGAATACTAGATAATGCCATCAAATTATTGGTATCTTTTGGGAAAAAATACAGTTTGATTATTAGTGCAAAGATCCATTGTAGAGTGTATTAGAATCATTATTCCTATTGTTACCAAATACTTTTATTCAATGTAAAATGAATTAAGATTATCAGTTTGTGCAGAATATGAAGTCTCATCATCAAAATAATGATATATAATTAATGTTGTTCGGTGCCATTGGTTCTTGCAGTTACTTTTTTTTTGTTCCAGAAAAATAATAGAAAATTGAAATACATTATACAAATGTCATTTTATTCCAGTTTTGATTATGTCCGTTTTCTAAAGTATAAAAAATATCAGGGATTGCCTCAAAGCCTTTCATTTGCCTTGCTCAAAGCAATCACTTTGTTCCACATCTTGTTAAACCAATTTTCCAAAGTGCAAAAAACAAAACAAAAACAAATAGGGTAATAAATAGCAGATTTAGTTCACAGAGCATTCATGATCTTTGGTGGTGGGAAAATATTAAGAAAGAATATTAAACACAAAGAGGATTATAGAGCAAATTATTTCAAGCATTGAACCAGAGATCAGATACACTTGATATTTGTCTGTATTTTTTATCCTTGTAAATTAGAGGTTGTACAAGATTCAGCAAGTATGAGTGAGCAATATTAAAAAGACACATAAGCACCAATAACAGTGCAGCTCATTGTAGTGGTTATAGTGCAATCAGATCATTGTGATATTCACCTGGCTATCTGTCCTCCAGTTGCCCATGGCTTAACTTCCCTTATTGCCATTGGAAGTTCCACTTTTGGATTAGCAATGGGATTTTGTTCAGATTTGGAGAGTGTGGCAGATTCTGTACTATTCCCTTCCGTTGCCAGTAAATGTCCCCATATTTCCCGAATTGATTTGGACCCCCTTGTTCATGGACAGAATAGAGCATGTGTGGTCCTCCATTTTATACCCTTCGAACACCGACCATCCCGGACTCATTAACCTCAAAGGAACAATTAAGTCAAATGCTTTCCTTGGGTGGCTGCCATTCGTATAACCGAACACATGCTCTAGTGAGTGATGGTCATTGTGTCTTCCGAACACAGGCAGCAGTACATAGTTGTCTGGAAGTCTGGGATGGCTACACAAGCCCGCAAACTCTGGAGAAATATGTACCACTGCTTATTCCTCTCCCAGACGAGTTAGGAGAACAGCGTTCAGGAGATAGGAACTACTGAACAGTGGGAGCGTTCTTCTGTGTTCATGCAGGAACCTCCAAAAACAGACTGGCCGTCGACCCGTGTTCTTATGGAACTATTCTGGGCTATCGCCTTGTGGTCAAAACTTTACTCGAATGGCGATTTTGTTCTACCAAATGAATTTGAGCGCTATTTGGACAACCTGGGCGCTCAGATCCAGGCTATTCAGGGATGTAAAATGTGTGTGGTTACCTTGTAATATTTTGATATATTTTGGGGGCATTTTGTATGTTTTTGTATTAGTGCCTGTAACTGAGAGATAATTGAGTTAGCCTTCTTTTGACTCAATTATCTCCCAGACACAGGGACTCCTGGGTGGAGTTTGTACTATTTCCAATGGAAAACCCATGCTGGGGGTCAGTGCATTAAAAAAGCCGCTATGAGCACTTTCTTTCAGCTCTAAAGGACTTCAGCTGAGATATTAGGTCTTAGGATTGTAGCTCTGCTACAGAGAGCACTGGTTAACTTAGAGTATAATCTGAAACTCTCAGCCAATCAGTGTCACCCAAATTCACAACCAGAATATAGCATCAGTATCCTGCTTTCACCATAAGATCTACAACAGCCTGTGGTAGATGTTATGCTTAGAATGCTCTCTTTAATTTCAAACATTTGCCCAAAAGAGGCCAAAAGGAATCAAATAATGCACTGTTCAGAAAAAATAATAATCAGCATATTCATGGTCAGAGATAGAAAAGGAGAAATAAAGTAATAAATATACTTGATAACAATTTCAATAGTGGTTTTATGAATGTGTTACATTAGAGTAAACCTAAAATTCTAATTCAGATTCGGAAAATTGGTGATTATTTATTCAACAATGAGCATTGACGGTTAAAAATAAGAACAAAACTTTTTGTTATAATTGAGTGTATTTATTTGAGTTTTGATGTGATTCGAGAGACAGTAATCTCAAAACAGCTGATTGTACTTGAACCTGTGTGCTACATCAACAAAAGAATATTTGCAGATGTTTCATCGAACTTGGGTAGTGTATTTACTTCTCTTAGTAGCGATGGTTTCGGTTTTTGTTTTTCTCTTGAAAATATTGTTTTTTTGGAAAAATCATAGTTCTTTAAATTTACGAGTGATATAACCTTAATGTAAGTGAGAACAATTTCCTGTCCAAGGTTGATGTCCTTAAGAATGAACTAGTATGATCTGTAACAATGGGATTTAGAGAAGCAAGTTCCACACTAAAGTGTTTTATTGTCTTCAATCTTCCTTTCACCACTTGGTTATCAAGAGCCTTTGTTCCAGATCAAACGGAAAAAAAAAAAACCTTCTTGGCGGTGAAATGTAGAATGCAAAGTTACGCTTCAATTCAAATAACGAAAACCATAAAATGATTTTGACATTTTCGTTCTCTATTTGATAGAATGTTTTTCCACACTTGTGTTTGCTTCCTTTTTTTTTTTTTTAAATGGCTTGTATAAAAAAAAATTCAGTTGTAAGTAAAGCTTCCTAGAGGTCAAGAGGAAAATTGGTTATATTTTGAAGGTTTCTAAATAAAGCAAATAACAAGCGAATGGTTTGTGATTCAGCTTTAGAAACAAACGAATCAAGGCTACATTTTGTGTTAACAAATTGAATGAATGACTTATGGAGCATCATCATCTTGAGTATTAGCTATTTGATTTATTTTAATATTAAATGTGCGCTATGAACAAGAAGCAAGTGGATATTTAGACTGTAAGCCTTGGAGATATAATATAGAATCAATTATGTGTTCTAGACGTTTTTATCATCAAGCTTTTTTAAACAGGATTAAAAATTTTAGTTCCACTACCAATTTGGACTACGTGTTACTTACTCACCAGGGGTGAATGTCTACTCACCATGGATACATCCTCACTTGCCAATGGCTAGTGGGAGAGTGGAAATTTTGATATGAAAGCACTAGTCAAAGTCTCATAGTCTCTGGAGCTCCATACAGATCATACCCAGAAAATTGCTATTGCTATTCAGAAACCTTTGAAACTCCAATACACCCGGCTATTAAAACAACACCTTAAGTCCATCTTTTTAGTTACTAGTCGGACATCTAAAGACAGTGTTTTGTACGCACAACCTGTGTTCCAAATTGAGGCTGCAAAATGTCTCACAAATACATCCCTCTTCTAAATATACATACACGTATTATTTTTTTCTTTGTGTCTTTCGATATTCCATTAGCCTAATACTCGAGAAAAGCTCATTATGACTCAATGTCATTCTGTATGTGACAATAAACTACCCTTGATTTTACCTCTGTGCATGGTCCTTTGTATGCAATTCCATTTGCTACCTTATACCATGATTGCTGTTGCGTAACACTTTGATTTATGTCAACCAACTGTACATATATGCTATAAAAATGACATTCATGTGTTTCAGTGACAAACCTTTTGGGCTTCTCCTATGACACATTGACAGAGAAAAATACTGTTTTCATGCACGTTTTTATTTTTTAATTAAATGCTGTTATGTTTTCTTTTCTGTGATATTCTTTCAGTTGGCGACTTGGGACTCCATGAAAGGACTCAATGGAAGTTTGCAAGAAAAACGTCTTGATAACGATCTGCAAGGATTAACGATGAAAGTGGTGACTATCTTGGTATGCTGCAACTTAAAAAAAAACAAAAAAAACAAGAAAACAAATGGCTGATTAATAGTAGATTTTCATATTTTGGTTTTAACATTCTCAAACAGAAACATTTAAGTAAATGTATGTATGTGAAGCTATCTGGCATCGGAAGGAAACACAGATGATAAACGTAAGCAATAAATCTAGTCTGTTTCCATTCTACTAAGCAAACACATGCTGTGATTAAAATTTGTTCTACTAGCAGTCAGATTGACATCTATTTTTATCTAATGTACAAATACATGGCTTTCTATTTTTTTTTCTTCACCCCTAAAAGTCCTTTAACTATGCCAGTCTTGGCACAAAGGTATCCCTTGAAGTGACCTAGCATTTATATCTTTACAATCTGCCCTATTTAAGTGTGGAGTTTGGATCCTGAGATACTGAATACATTAAGAGTAAGCATAAAATATTAAAGCATATTGTTTTGTAGTACCTTTCATGCTGTCAAAATGTAGAGCACTCCTAGTGCAGAGATATGACTTGTTCAAATATTATTACATCTCAAGATGTAAGGGTTATGAAGCACGCTACAACAGAATATTTAAAGTTCATATTTTCGATGTTTGAGTTGAAGTGACTTCAAAATGAACTATCTCCAAGTATTGGGTGTGTTGACATCTTAGAAAAAAAGAAAAAAAAAAAAAAAAGTGTATATATATATATATATATATATATATATATGTTTAAGGTCGTAAGGCCTGTATTTGTGGGAGGAGTTAGCGTTCCTATATAAATGCTACTCCCCCCTTCCTACCTTGCCGTACGCACGCTGTTCACCTCGTCTCTGTGACAGCTGAACTTCCGGTCCTCGTTCCCCGTTCTTCCGGTCCCGGCGTCCTCTCCGTTCTTCCGCTCCTCCTTTCATGCGAACACCAAGGTAATCGGCAAATAGCCGCGTTCAGGCTATTTGCCGTTCGACAATTTTCAAATCATATTGCACGTTTTTTCCCTTTTCTTGTTTCACACGAACAAAACACTCAAACGAATTAAAACAAGCGAACGCAGTTACAATATTATTTTACACAAGCTATGTTCTGCTTTAATCAATATAATATGTATTGTATTAGATATCATATTCTTGCACCTAGGTTTATTAAGAAATTCTTTCATTGTCTGTTTGTTATTTAATCAATGCCTGCATACATATATATATATATATATATATATATAGAGAGAGAGAGAGAGAGAGAATAATGATTCAGAGCACTCCAAAGGGCTTGGTGAAAAAATACTTTATCTGTGTGGAAAAATCGACGTTTCGACCCGCAGGTCTTTATCAAAAACGTAACGTCGATTTTTCCACACAGATAAAGTATTTTTTCACCAAGCCCTTTGGAGTGCTCTGAATCATTATTCTCTACATAACAACGCTCTGCAGCACCAAGGCATTTTTTGAAGAGATAAGCAAGTAAGGTAGAGTGCCAGACTCCGAATTTGTTTATATATATATATATATATACAGCTCTGTTGGTTGAGTATAAGGGTCAGTAATTCATATATACACAGCAATGCTTTGGATTTTAAAGTAATGTCATAAGCTGAAGATTCAGCTATGCATACATGAAACCATTAAATTTTTTATTTATTCCATACAACTTTATTTGATTTGCTTCCAAGTTTCCTGCAAATGCTTTCTTTTACAGCGATCAATGCTTCCCAGCTCTATTGCCTATTTCCTTCACATAAGTTTGGACATAATGCAATTACTATGTTGGCGGGAGAGCATTCCTTTTTAAATTTGCCTAACATCACGTCCTTTTTTCAGGTTTATTAAAGGTGTATCTACAATTGGTGCATCCCATGTAATTCTACTCAATGTCTTACACTGTACTGTATATTGATTGTGCAAATGTTATCATCTTAGGGTTAGTTTGTGTAGGTACAATACTGCCCACAAGTTCCTTTCCTCCTTTTCTGCTACCTCAATTACAGATTTCACAAAGGCATTTACTACAACCCGTTACTCCCATAGGTTTCGTGCTTTTCAGGTACTAGTCTATCCTAATTCACGTCTCTATTTACTGCCTGCAAGACCACGCATCATTATAGGGGTTCTTAACATAAGGGGCTTGATTTCTCGCCTCGTCAGGCCACGGCTCCACACTACTACTCGTCATGCGGTACCAACATCTCACTATCTCGCTATAACCATCCTAGACTATCTTAGCTCCTTTTATTTCTTCACCATTGTCATCCATTAAATCCTACCACGCTTTAGCACAATATCCTCAAGGGTAACCTTATAGAGGAATAATTACTATCCTTAGTCTCTTCAGCACACTCAGGACCTTTGATTATAATTCTATAGGCAATATCACAGAATTCACTAAATAGATTACCTACTATCGTCTACCAGTACAACCAACTGTGTTGCCCTTCTACATGTCAGCATAACCTAATACTGTTTAGAAGCCACTTATATTTTAGGGTTGTCTTTTCCTTTTTTAAACTGCACCTTGATTTCAGGTCCAAGACAACATTCTATCACCAGTCAATTACTGGCTGGTTTTGCCTACAGGTTTCAATCAGGTACAAATACTTTTCGTTCATTTACTGCCTCATCAAGGCCACAAATTTACACGTTGGGGTATTGTGGTACGGGGGCTTGATTTCCCGCCTTGCCTCGACAGGCCACGGCTCTACTCGATAACTCGCTATATGTTTACTCAAACTCACTATCTATGGACAGTCGTCCTGTTTCACACAAGCCTCACTCTTATCAACCTCCTCTCCCCCTCTGATACTATCATGCTTTTCTTGGCACAACACCTTCCTGAAAATCTCCCTTCAGGGTGATATCCTGAGTTTCTTCATTACCCTCAGGGTCTATGGCTACTACGCTATTATCACCATCTCCAACAACTACACTGGGCTGTTCATACTTTTGTCTCTCTTCTATTCCACATCCTCAGTTCCTCCTCTTCTTCTTATCTCTTTTTTTTTTTTTTTTTACCTCCCTGTAATATGAACCTCACGGTTCCTATCAACCTCAACTCGGTTTGCTGAATACGTTACGTTCCACCCTCATCAAGCCCCCGTCTAGGGCTAGAGAACTGTCTGTTTAGGGTTAGGTTGCTGGCCTTAGTTGAACTACGGATCTGGTCCCGCGAGGCCAACTCCCCAATCTCAACATGTAGATTTTTTCCCCTCGGCCCAAATCATAGTTAGAGCCTCGCATTAACCCACCTATCGGGTTCATAGCTAGGGCCTCACCTGACACGGCCACACGTATTTGGATCTGTCACGAGAGGCCAACACCCGCCACCACGCTAGTGGCACGAGCCCCACGCCCAAATCATAGGTAGAGCCTCTCACCAGCCGCTTGGCAACTAGCAGGGCCTCACCTGTCACGGGGTAGAGAGCTTTTCGCTTCGGCACTAGTTAGTCAGCCAGTTCTACGCTTATTCAACTCTTTTGTTATTAATCAATTCTTTGTTGTTGTGATGTTTTTTTTTAGCACATCCCAAGAAGGTAATATGGGAGATGAACCATTCCTCCCTCATACGACTACTGAACCGAACCCGGAGCATTCTGTGTTGGGGATCGGCTCACAAGGAGAAATTTCTGCCATAATAGGAAGTCTAAACACCATTCTGGCCAATCTTTAGTCGTTCAATAATAGACTTTCCGTCTTAGAGAACACCAGCCCGGCTCATATAGGCTCTCCACACACACTCATTCCCTGCACCCCACAGAATTGGCTCCCCGCATCACCTTTCACACCCCCTCACGGTCTGGGTACTCACCCGCTTATTTGCATTGATTTTAACCTGGGCATATGTAGGTCTGCCAACTGTGTGTTACTTCACATATGTGCTATATGCCTCGGGACTCATGTCAAGACCGTCTGCCCATACACGTTGTATCAAAGATCGTGAGTTCTAAACTTTCGTTTTCGGGAGTCTCGTCCGCCCAGCACTCGGTGGTATATTCATCACACAAGTTCTACACTAGGTGGGGGTCACTCACACTGTGCACCCTAAATGTCCATATCTCCTCAGCTAATCACTTATTGTTTAATGTGCGCCACCGGATATACTAATAAACATCGCCTCAGCATTATTCTGTCTGCTCCGCTTTCAGTCGCATCCTCTGCCTTAAATATCATCACCCAATTCTCTCGATACTATAATCACTAGGGTTTGTAGCATATTATGGGCAGGCGTAACTACTTGGCCTAGCAGCTAGCACTCCTCTACGTGACCATTCATCCCTACAAACTATTGGTTGGGGACTGCCGGTTAAGTGGCGCTCAGTCTATGGCAATACTGGCTTTAGTCAAGCTTACTAATAGCGGTAGCCGCATTAACGAATAAACAAGTGAAGTCAAGCAGGTTAGTTGAAGGTTAGGCTGACTGCATGGCGGTCCGCAACATATTCAGTACAATTCATTCACCTTCTCAACCTTTGGGTAGATGGTTCACAGACTGACGGAAACAGGGTTAGAAGGTCCTTCGGCATGGCAGTCGGGGTCAGGTACAGGGAGTCAATAGAGCTCGAATTGGGTTTATGAGTTCATCTGCCTGGTTCCGACCAACTCCCAATTTGTACAGTTAAACCACTATCCTGGGTGGAAGCATCCACGTAACTATTAGGGATTCCTGGTCAAGAGTCAATTGGCCTAGTACCTCACCCAACTTACAACACCCAATTCCTTGTCACCACGGTTACTTTCCGCATTTCATAATCTGCATTCTAACATCCTAATCCAGTCACCCGGCTATCGGGACTCGACAACAAGTGATCACCAATAGCGTTTTTCAATTGCACTAAGAATACGTACGACAGAACGTGACATTATTACAAGACTCAGTGGAACACACATTCACAGGCATATTGTACAATTGTAGTCTATTCTGCCATTTTTGCCACCTTTTATTCAAACCTTCATACAACACGATCGCACTATACCGAACTGACATACAATAACACGTTCTGACAAGCCTGTCAAACCATACCCCGTCTTAACATAAGATATCAAAAGATAACTAATTGGTTCATCACTCTACAGCAACGTATGTCCACAGATGGGAATTCTGGGCAGTATCAGACTCCCTAAACAGCATCTGCATCACACAACCAGGTCTTAAATCTATGTGCCTGTAACCATACAAGGGTTCCGGAACCCTACAACTCCACGATCACAACTAATCAGACTGGCAAATCATGTCTCCTCAAGGGAGATTTAAGAAGGTACAAACACTACATCTTGTCATGCCAACATTCAAACCAGACAATCAAGACACTTGACTTACTAATCATTCCCTAACTACTTCTAAATACGGCTCTACATTCATACCCCTGGCATTAGAGTAGGTTGGGATCACTGGCTCCTATGTAGCACATCCTTTCAATAAGCACGGCATCCAGTAGCAGTACGCCGGTACACATAATTAGAGTCACTAGAAATCAGCTACATTATACAGGAACATTCCTAACGGATAAGAAGTAAGGCAAACAGATTTTATATGATAATTATAGTGCAATAAGTGTGTTTTCTTGCATTTCCTTTTGACCTCTTTTACAGGCCCACCCCCTACGTCGGTTGCGGCACACCACACCAACTTAATTCCAATCACAAGGTATTTAACTATACGATATTAACCGACCACAAGTTTAAGGCCATAAGGCCTGTATTTGTGGGAGGAGTTAGCGTTCCTATATAAACGCTACTCCCCCCTTCCTACCTTGCCGTACGCACGCTGTTCACCCCACCCACCTCTCCCTCTTATACAATTCATTCGGGGAGGCCCTCGGTTCCGGCCCACCACACCAACTTAATTCCAATCACAAGGTATTTCACTATACGATATTAACCGACCACAAATATATATATATATATATATTTAAAAATCCTTTAAATGCCCCTTTTAAACATATGTTTGTTTTCTTAAGAATATACTTTGCATCCTAAAATTATACTTTATATGTTACTTTCCTTCTTAGGAAGAACCTTTTGTGATGGTTGCAGAAAATATACTTGGACAGCCGAAAAAATATAAAGGTTTCTCCATAGATGTATTGGATGCTCTTTCTCAAAATCTGGGCTTTAAATATGAGATCTATCAAGTACCTGATGGCAAATATGGTCATCAGCTTCCCAATGGCTCTTGGAATGGTATGATAGGAGAACTTATTAACAAGGTAAGGAACTACGAGTGGTCTAATGCTATTGTGAAGGAAACAAAATTCAATATAGTAAGAAGAAATTGCAATGATATGATTGAATAATGTACACTACTACACCTGAAAAGACCACTCAAAAACACTGTACTCCAAAATAATCACAAAATTAAGAAACACCAGTTAGCTATTTAAACAGAAATATTGAAAGAAAAAAAAAACCTCCATAAGATAAAAGCAAAGGAAGAGGACAAATTTCTAATATACTGATGTTTCGGAAAATGTATTTCTATATTCTTCATTTAAAAAGTGTTTTACAAAACCAGAAGTGAGGTAAGAGAAAAAAGGTCAATATAATGTAACCAAGTTGTGTAGTAGGAATGCAACTATACTACAAAAAGCCTCAGTGGTTCGAAAACCACACATCTACCCTAGAAGGGATGGTCAGGGGAATTAGAGAAGAAAGAAAGCTTTCAGAAGGTGTCTTACACCATAATGGAGAGAGTATGTGACATTTTAAGGTAACAAATTAGGGTCAAGGTCAGGATTTCCAGAGATGATAATAAAATATTAACTGAGAAAATGTAATAAAAACACTAATTAAAATCAGCCACTAAGCTCTTTCGTCCTTTAGTAGATGTTCCCACCAACAATTTCCTCTGGTAACTAGTCATAGTGAGGTGTCTATACATTCTGGCATTCTAAGACTGAATTAGCAAAGTTATTATACAAATTGATGAGCATCATACAGATAGTGCTGCATATAGAAGAGAATTGCTGCAGGTAGTAAATCAGGTGATAAGTCAATCAGGAACCCTGCAGTGTATACATTATCCATAATACAGGGCAGCATTTTCACATGCTGCTAATCAACATGATAAAAATCCGGAAAAATCCGGAAAAAAAAATCCGGAAAAATCCTGAAAAAAAAATCTGGAAAAAAAAAATCCGGAAAAATCCGGAAAAAAAAATCCGGAAAAATCCGGAAAAAAAATCCGGAAAAAAACACTGTACTCCAAAATAATCACAAAATTAAGAAACACCAGTTAGCTATTTAAGTGGAAATATTGAAAGAAAAAAATAACCTCCATAAGATAAAAGCAAAGGAAGAGGACAAATTTCTAATATACTGATGTTTCGGAAAATGTATTTCTATATTCTTCATTTAAAAAGTGTTTTACAAAACCAGAAGGGTTGATGTTCCAGGAGGGATAAGCCAAATGGCAAATGATTTAGGTAAACTAGAAAAATGGTCAGAGTTGTGGCAACTGACATTTAATGTGGATAAGTGCAAGATAATGCATATTGGACGTAAAAACCCAAGGGCCGAGTACAGAATATTTGATAGAGTCCTAACCTCAACATCTGAGGAAAGGGATTTAGGGGTGATTATTTCTGAGGACTTAAAGGTAGGCAGACAATGTAATAGAGCAGCAGGAAATGCTAGCAGAATGCTTGGTTGTATAGGGAGAGGTATTAGCAGTAGAAAGAGGGAAGTGCTCATGCCATTGTACAGAACACTGGTGAGACCTCACTTGGAGTACTGTACACAGTACTGGAGACCATATCTTCAGAAGGATATTGATACCTTAGAGAGAGTTCAAAGAAGGGCTACTAAACTGGTTCATGGATTGCAGGATAAAACTTACCAGGAAAGGTTAAAGGATCTTAACATGTATAGCTTAGAGGAAAGACGAGACAGGGGGGATATGATAGAAACATTTAAATACATAAAGGGAATCAACACAGTAAAGGAGGAGACTATATGTAAAAGAAGAAAAACTACCACAACCAGAGGACATAGTCTTAAATTAGAGGGACAAAGATTTAAAAATAATATCAGGAAGTATTACTTTACTGAGAGGGTAGTGGATGCATGGAATAGCCTTCCAGCTGAAGTGGTAGAGGTTAACACAGTAAAGGAGTTTAAGCATGCGTGGGATAGGCATAAGGCTATCTTAACTATAAGATAATATCAGGGACTAATGAAAGTATTTAGAAAACTGGGCAGACTAGATGGGCCGAATGGTTCTTATCTGCCGTCACATTCTATGTTTCTATCTATGTTTCTAAGTCCAAGAAAACATAGTGGATATGGCAACTGTATAAATATGCCTAGAAACAATAAGAAAACATGGGATGGTATTTTATTGATTGGTGCGAGTAAATATATGTTGTAAAATCATGTAGCATAAGAACATGCAATTGATATTATAATTGTATAAAAAATGTCTTCACCCTTCTTAATCTTATTTCAAAACTGATGTAACAAGGTTTTCTGTGATAAGAGAACATCAGCCACAAGAAAACAAAAAAGCACTTTTGCTACAGTATACAATGGTGCAGACACGTGACAAAGTGGTTCTACTGGTAGAAAATATGTTCTCTCATCTGAATGTATATGACTGGTATGCCTTGTTAATAGATTTCTCAATTCTCTGTAGAGGGCAGACCTTGCTGTGTCCGCAATTACCATAACTCCGGAGCGGGAAAGCGTTGTGGATTTCAGCAAACGATACTTGGATTATTCAGTAGGAATTCTTATCAAGAAACCAGAAGAAAGAATTAATATTTTCTCTCTGTTTGCTCCATTTGACTTTGCTGTATGGGCTTGCATCGCTGCTGTGATACCCGTGGTCGGAGTATTAATTTTTGTCCTAAATCGCATCCAGGCAGTAAGAGCACAAGGTTCATCTCAATCTGGTCCAACAACCTCTTCCACTTTGCATAGTGCCATATGGATTGTATATGGTGCATTTGTGCAACAAGGTACATAGCTAGTCTTTTATTTGTTTATATAATCACAAACTCAAATGAAGTTGAGTTAAAACTAAGTTCTAAATGTTTAGAATATTTCACCTTAATGGTAATCAATTCAGTTACACATGACTACATTTCCCAAGAGACTACAAAAGCTGGTGGTCTATTTCCTGCCCATGTTTCTATCCTTTTTCTATCCATGTTTAACATTTGAAATCTGTACTTAAAAATAATTATCTATCTATCTAATCAAAGACGTACTGCACACAAGTAACTATACGTCAGAGCTCTGTGGAAGGGGGTCCGCAGCCACTAGGAACAACTAAATACAGAGGTTCACAGGCGTCACATAATAGGGTGAAGGCAAAACATATATTTATTTGAGTTCAACAAGGGGTAACATATTTTATCTTTTTTTTTGTACTTTTTGATCTCCAATAGATATATAATTTTGCCTTCACCCTATGTTGTGATGACTGTGGACAAGTATCTGTCAGTCTGTCTGTCTATCTATATATTTCAGAATGAGTTGAGAAGGTCTTCCAGAATGATTTATTATAATTCATTGTTTCAAATAGTGTTGGCTAAAGGACTAGTGTCTGTGATCATTTCCATCACCTACCCATCACATATTTTAGGCTTCCTCTAACCTCAGTACTCGATTTATGATGACACTTATTTGCATTGGTCATTTAGTAGTGTAATTGTTTCTTATGTCTTTTTCCTCTAATCTGCTTGCCTCGAGTTTTAAAGCCTGACCTAATGTACCTTCGTGTTATTTATAACCTTGTGACCTCTATCTTGTGGTGCACAGATGTTTCATCCCATGCTTCATTGGCTCCAAATATCTTTAGGTCATCCTGTTACTCATCGTGAGACTATATTGACACCTGAAATAATGACCTTTGTTATCAAATGTGTTTTTTTCCTTGAAAGAAGTAGCCTTTATGTATGACACTAATTATATCACACTAATTGATTTTATACAACCAGCCTCTGGATAGCTTGTTTCCCTTTCATAGTTGGGCATTTATTTTAACCTAGTGATTTTTTTCCAGGTGGGGAGTCTGTAGCGAACTCTGTTGCCATGCGGATTGTAATGGGAAGCTGGTGGCTCTTTACTCTAATTGTCTGTTCCTCCTACACTGCCAATCTAGCAGCATTCTTGACCGTATCAAGAATGGATAACCCTATAAGGTAAAACCACTTATTTTATTTTCTTGAAATAGTTTATGATAAAGTGGACCTTTCAGCTACAGAGATTGTAGCAATTTATGTGCTTTAAATTGGAGATACTTGACATTATACACACACACACACACACAAACAAACATAAAGACATACACTCTATTGAGCAGTTAACACAACCAGCTATTGATTAAATATAAAATTTAAGGAACTATAGCCTTGATTTAATTTTGTTTGAAAAGCTTTTCCAAAAATATTACATCGAGGCTTATATTTGTTTGAGATTAGTGTTACTTTAGAACTAAACACTAAACAATGTTCAAGATCGCACTCCAAATGATCTACATAAAGTCACAAGAACCATCCGTATAAGGCAAAATGTATTATGGTAAAAACAACACATGGTGATATTCAGATCACAATACTTATCAAACATAGTTGTAAAAGAAGTGCCTATACACCAAAACAAAACACAATAAAGAGGAGGAACAGTTAAAAAAAAAGAATAATAATAACACAATAAACAATAATAATGGGCGATTAATTTGTTTTCTGTCTCGCTCCACATTATTCAGTTATTTCTTTGTACATGGACACACTTTTTCTTTTACAACTATGTTTAATAAATAACGTAGGCTATGTGACTTTTTTCACCATGATACATTTCCCTATATGGATGGTTCCTGTGAATTTATTTAGATCCTTTGGAGTCCGGTCTGGAACATTGCTTTGTCTTGAGTTCTATTGATAACAAACTTTAACCACCACTGAGGAAATCTGAATGTCTTGAACAGTAAGTTATATTATTATTACTATTTATATCATTTATGTTTGCTAGTGTAGTGGCATTTGCCATATGTGAACGTTAGTGTAACTGCACTTAGTAAATGAGGGTATTATATCTTCACTTATTTGCAGGGCCGGTGCAAGGATTTCTGGCTATATAGGCGAACATGAATTCTGCTGCACCCTCTTCCCACCACCCTACATGCATTTTTATAATAGGATTTATGGGTTGTTAGCTTTTTCAAACTTCTGTGTAGGTCAGAGACTGGTGTTACGTAGCCATTATAGTAAGGAAAGGTTAGCCAAACTTACCTGGGATCCACATACTCCTATAAATACACTGGGATATCCATACTCTGATACATACAGACGATCATACCCACTTATTCCCATCATTTCATTGCTTAAAAATTCAAGCCAGGCCGAGAGGTTACTTGCCACCACAAATAAAAATTTTACAGCTTTATTTAAAAATGCAGGGATTTGTTATTTTAATGCCATGTGTGGGTGTATATGTTTGCAGGTGTTTACTGCTCCTTTGGCAATGTTGGGGAAAACAAGCAGTGGATGCTATAGGAAATTGGCAGTGGCAGGGCGAGGGTGCAGGGAAGTGGGATTTGGAGTACAGAGGGCAATGGCAGGCTTGTGGGAGCTTGGGTGGAGAGGGCAGTGACCAGATAGTGGTAGTTGAAGTAGAATTTGCAGTGGCAAGATGGTTGGAGTTGAAGTAGAGTGGACAGACAAAAATAAAGTTTTCAGACAGTCAAGGTGTTTAATCCACAGGCAGATTTATTGGTTCAAAAAAGTGAAAGAGCAGCAAGATTTCGACCTCCTAAGAGGTCTTTGTCAAGCTAACACCACATAGTAAACTCAATGTATATATATCTTGTGTGCAAATTGGTAATAATTATCCAATAATACATTTACATATATCTATTAACTATAATACATTCACATCAATAATTAAATAAATCATGCAGGTAAAATAGTAATAAAATATGTAAATGTATTATCGGATAATTATCAATTTACACATAATATATATATGCACTGAGTTTACTATGCAACTAAAACAAAACTCGTCTCACGAGGTAAGTGTGTAGCAAAAAAGTGCTTTATATTTATAAAATAGCAGCTCTACACTTTAATGTGGGACACCCTTTTCACCACACAACATAAAATTATAAACACCATGTAATGGTACAAGATACACTTGTACCTATAGTGGAGCGCTAAAGTGCAAGAATATGGGGAATGACTTACCCCCGTTTGAATCAAGTATATACAGTGCGAAATTCAATACACATGGTAAAAATAATTCAATAGTGCAATAGCTTAAAGTCAGACCACTCACATGTAATGGAGCCTATATATATATTGGCTCCATATAATAGGCAGCTATGCTCTTAGTGCAGCATCACACCACTCCTTCACAAGGATATATCCTCCAATAAAGAGAGAAAGAGACCAATATGGTGTAGTATGTCAATAGTTTAGATTGACATACTACACCGTATTGGTCTCTTTCTTTATATATATATATATATATATATATATATATATATATATATATATATATATATATATATATAAAATATACAAACCTGACTTTATATATATATATATATATATACATATATATATATATATATATATATATATGTGCTCTGACTAAGCTATTGCACTATTGAATTATTTTTACCATCTGCACTTTATTTGTATTCTTTTGTTTTTCATGTATTGAATTTTATACTGTATATACCTGTTTCAAACAGGGGTGTCATTCCCCATATTCTTGCACTTTAGCACTCCATTATGTGTACAATGTTTAGCACTAAACCTACTTTTTTAAGTATCCCTGTGCTCATTTTATTTTATTTGTCTGTATATGTTTATTTTCACCATTTCACGTGTAATTGAGTTTTTCAGTTCACAAACATGTTGGATTTTGGAAAGATAGTTTTTTTCAATTTTTTTCTTAATTTGCTTTCTTTCAGCAGCTGTTTTGGTAATTATAGTTTTTATCTATAAATGTAGGTTTTGCATTCTTTAATTACATTATTTATGCATCTTCTGTTTATCTTAATTGATAAACAAAACAAAAATGTTACCTGCGCATTATAGCACACCACAGCAGCCTTAATTTAATATATTTGTTAAAGTTTTTTGGATAAAATTTTTGGATAATCTTTAAAAATAATTTAATATTTTTGAATAAGCTTTTCTAGTTGCATATCTACAGAAATTGCCTTAGCGTTTAGTGATGACATTTTTAAATTAATAATTTGAAATGCTTATCCAAAAATAGTAAAGGAACATTATAAAGTTAGGAATACAAAAACCCTAGTTACACTTACTTGATTCCAGCGCCACTGTCCCTCGACACTGGGTCGACACCCTGCCTCCTCTGACATCACCTGACGGGGCTATTGCACATGTGCAGTGATTTAACTGATGCTGTATGTCCTCATGCAGAGCTCAAGGACGTCCAGTGTAAGGTGATCATAAGTTGCCTAGCAAGCAGGAAGTGCTTATAGTGGCTGTCTGATTGACAGCCACTAGAGGCAGTCTTAGTCCTGCAATGTTATCATTGTACTTTCTCTAAACTGCAATGATTTACATTGCAGGAATAAGGGGAACAGGGAAACTTCACCCATACCACTTAAATGAGCTGAAGTGGTCTGGGTGCCTATAGTGTGCATTTAAATTGAGGTCAATATTTGCAGTGAAACTAATGGAATTTCAGTACCACCAAGAAAGCTTTCAAAGTTCATGCTCATAGCATAAAGACAAACTTCGCTAATAATTCACATGGCCGCTTCCAGTTTAAAGGAAAATTCTACTTCTATTTTTTATAAACCTCTGCAAAATAGTTTACTCTAAACATGGAACCCGTGGGATTTGGTAGCAACTCTAGAACAACTCTGATTTATAATAAATAATAATAAATATCAGCTCTGCTTTCAAACTATCTCTGGGTGGCAGCAATAGCTTTAGTACATAATACATTGAGCCCATGTATTATAGCCATCAGTTCTGCTTACAAGTAATGAGAGTCTATTCTTCTTCATCTATCAATCAATCAATCAATCAATCAATCTATCTATCTATCACAAATGTGCTAGTTAAAAAAAAAAAACTTATTTTTTTTTGTCTATTACATTTTTATTTACATCAGGGCTGAATTTATTTTACAATTACAATTATTTATCTCAACCTGTGAAATTTTAACTTGCTCAATAGTTTAAAGGACCACTCTAGGCACCCAGACCACTTCAGCTTAATGAAGTGGTCTGGGTGCCAGGTCCTTCTAGGGTTAACCCATTTTTTCAGAAACATAGCAGTTTCAGAGAAACTGCTATGTTTATGAATGGGTTAAGCCTTCCCCCTATGTCCTCTAGTGGCTGTCTCATTGACAGCCACTAGAGGCGCTTGCGTGCTTCTCACTGTGATTTTCACAGTGAGAGCACGCCAGCGTCCATAGGAAAGCATTGTGAATGCTTTCCTATGTGACCGGCTGAATGCGCGCGCAGCTCTTGCCGCGCGTGCGCATTCAGCCGACGGGGAGGAAAAGAGGAGTATCGGAGGAGGAGAGCAGGAGGAGATCTCTCCGCCCAGCGCTGGAAAAAGGTAAGTTTTTACCCCTTTCCCCTTTCCAGAGCCGGGCGGGAGGGGGTCCCTGAGGGTGGGGGCACCCTCAGGGCACTCTAGTGCCAGGAAAACGAGTATGTTTCCTGGCACTAGAGTGGTCCTTTAAATGTTTTCATAAAATATTACTTGTTTTGCCTTAATAAACATGGCCCATATGTTTTAAACATGCTGTGATAGACTGTGCAGTCTTATGTTAAAGTTTTGTAACACAAACACTTGTCTATTTATTAGCAAAGCTCAGGGAACAAACTGGTAATTTACTTGATTTCTATAACAAATGGAATATATTCATTAAATTGTACATTATGGGAAATTGATAATGAAATCACAGATTTATTTGAGTTGGATAATTTTTACAGGATAGTTTTTTTGTTTTGTTTAATTTTTAGTTCTTTCTAGTTTTTTAATCACCTTGGTTGTTTTATTTTGTGTTTTTAAATCTGGTTATCAATTTTCCAAAATTCACGGTTCAGCTAATAATGCGCATCGTGATAATGCAAATATCAGTAGCAGTGTAAGAAACAGCAAAAATATGTTTATGTAAGAAAGTTACCCATCCGTGATTTGGGAAGTGAGAGCCTGGAGACTAAAGTAACAGATCTCGCAACAAGCTGGCAAATGCACAGTGAGGTTTTTTTTGTTTTTTTTACAATTGTTGCAGCAAAGCTTATGTTTGGACAGATCTTTCTTGAAGTCAAATTATCTCTACAGAAGAGCTTTTTATATTTTCCATTATGGCTTAATCTTGTTTAACTCTTTATGTACAATAAAAAACTGTGACATACAATATGTCATTGCCCTTTACGATAATAGCAGAACAATTAGCATTATTTTCTATTATCTCTTGTTAATCACATTTTCTAAGAATTTAGAAATAAAAAAAGTGTAGAAGAAAAAAAGTCACATAATTTTATTTATCTATATAATCTGCAGTAGCTTTGAATGTGACAGTCGAGGATTAACGTCAAGTTGGTTATTGTCCTAATCCTGCCCAAGACTGTCCATTTCCTGGTGTCTGTGTGTTTGTCTGTGTGTGTGTTTGTGTGCCTGTATAACTCATACCTCACTACACTCCTGATAAGCTGTTTTCCATCGTCTCTTTTAGTTATTTTCTTGGTGTCCTGCTTCTTTCAACACCAGAGAAATATCTCCAGAAAACACAGAGTGAGCATGTCACTGTAATATTAAGAGCAATGTGCGATCATTGTTTTTGTATTTCTGCCCATGAGAGAGCATGTCTGATGGTCTCTGCACACGTGCAGGCTCATTAAGGTGGCTGACAAACATGTATTAGGTCAACATACATACGCACCAAGCAGACATCCTTCTCTTTTGGTCACCTCCTGTCATCTGTCATCAGTGATGAATTTTGTGTTACAGTCATGCTACCTCCACGTTCACATACCCTCCCTTTCCATTTTCATGTCTCCTTCTACATCTAATTTATCTACCGCCACATACAAACAGATAATTACTTTGCATTTTATGCTCTCTGGCTCAATGAATTTTAAGCCCTGGTTTCATTTATCATCCTGACCCAAGTTAAGCAAATCCTGAGCCTTTGCCTAGCTGAGTGATTATTATCTGATCAGATTAGAATTAGGTTTAATGTAATGCTCCAATTATGGAAACTAATAGTTCCCATTAAGATTTGAATAAGCAATGTACCTATAACAATTGGAAATGATAGTCACAATATATAACAATTATAAAATTCAACATAAAACAATGATGTCATATCGAAGAAATGTATTAATGGCAGTGCCAAAATAAAGGTACTGACTACTTGTACGACACAGATAGGGTTATGTTACATCTAAATTAGTAATAGTACCATTGCCTTAAGACTTAGAATGTTACCGCGCCTTCAGGAGACATTGCAACCAAGTTAGAGTATGGAAACATCTCATGTAGCAGAATATAGGTCCTCTTTTATAAAGGACAAGTGACAGAGAATGATGATACTGTGACGTGTTATAATTTTGAGAGCTCTACAAGGAAACAGAGAACCTGAGCGTAAACAGTAAATTACCCAATGATAGGAAACCAGATATCCTCAATGTCATAAATATAACTCAAGGTCGTAAAAACCAGAGCAAGGAAGTCATGCAAAAATGCATTAATCATAAAGAATGCAATAAAAGGTTAGGAGAACCCATGAAAGGTCTTGGGAATACTGGAGAATTTGGCTTATATATCTAAGCATTCAATTGTGAATCATTTGTCATCTGACTGCTCTGGAAAACTGTAATGCTTATGCATGGAAACAGCAAGCAGAATTTTTAACCATTGCTATTATGTATAGTTACGTAGTTACATAGTCATTGAGATTTTGTTATATGAGGACACACTTAGTGAATGCAATGTCATTATCCAAGGCAAATAAGTCATTATAAAAAGACAAAAATATTGTGTATTCAGGCGCTTAAAATAGATTGTAGTGGAAAAAATAGTGCTGCTACCACCAATGTGCAATCCTCTCACAACTTAGCACAAGTACAACATATATGGTAATAGACTGAGTGGTTGGTGGACAGACACCAGTCAATAGGTGGAGCGCTCAAAGTAAGATAACTCACCCCCCTCTTGGGCTGAATGAATAACCTAGAGATGGGGATAGAAGAGAATAGCAATATCGTGTGATATGTTTAGATAAATAATAGAGTGGTTTTAAAAGATATAGATCCACTCACATGGTTCTGAGCCTTAGCAGGATAGGCTAAGATCGCTTGGGCAGGCGTGTTTAGGGTAACACGGAACCTTACACAGGAAGAAGGTCGCGTTGTTCCTTTAAATGATAAAGTGCCAAATTTGGTGCAGTATGTAACGATAACGCAATTTAGGTGACAGGGTACAGGAAACTGCTCACCTGGTTCAGAGCCTAGACCCTGGCTCTGAGTGTATTAACATATGTGTCAGTAAGGGGACACAGAACCCGTAAGGTAGATAACAGGAACACAGGATATTTCGTCAGAAGGAGGAGGTTGGATAAAAAGAAATTATTTTAAGTAAATAAGAAACTTATATAAATAAAATCAATATATAAAAGCAATAATTAGAAATGAGTCCTCAGTCCTGTAGAGTGGCCGAGACGCGTTTCGCCGGTCGGCTTTATCAATCGGTGTTATCCTGTGTCTTCCTGCTCCTCTTATATACCTTCAATAAGTGTTTGATTGCAGATCTCTTCAGTTTCTAATTGTCCGCGGCTGTGTTCCGCCTGTATCACTTCCGCTTACGTCATCACGTGTTGCGGTCACATTCCTCTCGCCCATATATGGGTGAGTCCATGCCCGCCATTTTGTTTATGGGCAAAAACGTCTCTGTATATATATATGAAAACGTCCCTCATACAGAGTGACGAAAACAAGTGGAAATGGATAATAAAAAGGTGTAGTTAGTATATGAATAGGACTTAGTTATACCAAAGATTAAAGAAATCAATAAGTGTATGATAAAAAAGATACTTGCAACCTTCACATAAGGATTAATGTGTATACATACATATACATCAATGTTTATACTATAACATGTACAGTTTCAATCGTCAAATGGTTGGTATGTATTTGCCTAATGATACATGATATCAAGGGTTAACTTCAGTGTTTGTTAGATTAGATTTTAAAAAATGGATCACCTTTATACATTAGTTAAAGAGACAGCTAACTGCTTAAAGGGTTACTGATGTAATATAAATTTCAATACAGGTATTGAGTCTACAGATTTAAGGAGATGTGTAGTCTCTATAGGCTTAAGGAGATCTGACTAAATCAAGTTTTCATATTTACACAAAAAAGTGGTTCAAACTCAATTTAATTCAATTTCTTGTTCTCTTAAAGTCTTACTGTAATAATCTATTATAATACAGATGTGTATATGGCTATACAGCCATCGATATACTTAAAATTTTCC
The DNA here is from genome assembly GCF_036172605.1 of Pelobates fuscus. Lineage (NCBI taxonomy): Eukaryota > Metazoa > Chordata > Amphibia > Anura > Pelobatidae > Pelobates > Pelobates fuscus. The sequence goes on along the minus strand of NC_086326.1, from coordinate 136,848,017 downwards.
TTTCATGTGGAATCTTAATATGGCATTCTATTCGATTCATGGTATAAATTTAGCTATACGGTCATTAAACTTCACAAGAGTTTATTAATTTTTAAATGTGTGTACAACTATATAGTCGTAAACTAGTTGGACTTGAATTATATTGTTCAAAAGCTTTTTATGGTATCATCATAGAAAGTGGCAGATTTCAAAATCGTTTTTTAATCCATGGGGTAACATGGTATTTAGATTGAAAATCCACCTCATCTCCATTTGACCTATATGTTGTATTAAGTCACCTCCTCTCCAATTTGGAGTGATTTTCTGTATCCACATGAATTGAACATTTCTAGGATCTCTATTATGGGATTTCAAAAAATGTGAGGAAAGGCTATGTTGTTTGAATCCATTTTTTATATTTCTAACGTTTTCCTGTATACGTATATGGAGGGGGCGGATCGTGCGGCCCACATGTACAAGTCCAGAGGGACATATAATAATGTATATCACTTTCTTAGAATGACATGTAATTAATTCGTTGATTTTGAAACTCTGTTTTGGATTTTTTGGGCGTGGGAACGATGTTATATGCCTCTTTTTATTATGGGTGTTTTTGCAGGCTGTGCAGTTCCCACATCCAAAGAAGCCTTTATTATCATTCAAAAAGTGTGTTTTCTCCTTTATTCTTATATGATTTTGTACTAAAGTTCTATTGAGGCTTGGGACTCCTCTATAGACTATAGTTGGCCTTTCGGGAAGCTAGCAAAGAGCTGAGCCTTAATCCATTTTACCCCCTATCTACTTGAACAAGATGTACCTACCTAAGCCATTCTCTCAACTCTAACTCTCTCCTTGATAATCTTCAATCAGGCTTCCACCTCTGCATTCTACTGACTTTGCTCTGGATAAAGTTAGTAATGATAAGTCAAGCCATGTATGTGATACCAGAGATTAGAATGGTCAGGAAACACTGAGTCAATAAACAGATAAACCAGATCACTATAAACATGCTTTTGGAACACTAAGGAACGACAGCAAGTTAATGTGCTCCAGAGCTCAAGAGATACATAGATAGATATTGGCACTAGAGTACCTTCTTGCATCATTTCCATGTGCCCAGACCATGACACATGTTGCCTTATGTCCTTAATTTGACGCAGGGTATTAAAGTAATAAAAGGACATGAGTTTAATGAGGAATGTGGGTGTTCATCAAAAGGAATGCATAAATGACATCGGTATGAGGAGGAGAGGTGGTCCGTGTCAATATGACACGAGTTTGACATAGGGTATGTAGAAGTGCCTCTGACAGCTAAATATTCAGATTATGTATGCAACAAATTCTAATGGATTTTTGTTTTGTTTTTTGCTTTTTTCTTCAAAGGTGTTCTTATTTTGTTTTATACAGTTTTCCAAATGTGACATAGAGTTCAAAAGATGTTTTTACTACATGATCGATATCCAGTTCAAATTTGTTTTAGAAATTGTTAGAGTAGAATATACAATTGCATTGGTTGAAAAATATGGTGTACTTTTCTACCTTGATATTTCCTAAATACATTTATCAGAAGATGTTATTTTCTTATCCATAAATCCATGTAAAGACTTTATCTCCATTAACATGTCTCGCATTTCAATTCCTTGCAAAATTAAGTCACACGGTATTTGAATTTATTTCTTGAAATACGAATGCTTAAAGTTTTTCACCTACCATTCAAGATTGACCAATGAGAGACATAGTCATTTATAGCCAGCAAAACTATTGTCATCCGTATTACAGATTAAATGGTGACAAATGCATTCTTGACATGAGGATCTTTCATTGCTTCCATTTGTTTCTGTAGATTGATATTGTATTTTTCTCTGTTTCTAGCTCTTACGATCATATATAATGGATCATCAATGATACAGTTCAAACAATTTTAAATCCTTCAATGACAAATAAAACTTAGAAAACCATCCTTTAAATGCAATGATGCTACTTACACGTACATCTAATTCAAGATACTTTCAGGTACAAGTAAAGCTACATGACATATTGCAAACAGTATACAATTTTCTTATCAAGATACACGATTCATAGATGTAGACAGGGGCTACTATACAACCTGTTCTTAGTTTCTTGTCTGTCTCGAGACAATGACAGGTAGCAATATAAATTATAACACCATAAGACAGGTCCACTAAACTACCTACTGGAGATATCGACCGTTTGGTCCTCCAGACAGCCTTCACTGTTGTAGGGGCTAGAACACTATTCTGTAAGGACTATTTCAGGAGGCTGACACTCTTTTATGGTAGAAACACTTTTCTGAAACAATTTCCTGACATTTATCAGGATGCCATCCAACATTCAAATGGAAACCAAGAAATATAATCAGATTGTCCCTTTACCAGCTTAGCCGATGTACATTCAGTCCACTTCCCATATAAGCCTCTAACACAGTCTCTATTATAATAAAATGTCTTGTAATTGTGATTGATGTGTTCCATTCACTTTTCTTTCTTATTTATGAAACAAAATGTTAGAATTAAGGGGGTGAGGACTCGCCTCTGAATTCTAAAAATAGCTGTGATGTAGGGATTGGCCAAGGAATGGATGTTGAAAATTTCAAGGAGCCTGTTGTTAAATAAATATATTTTCAGTTTAGTATGAAGCACTATTAAGGTGTGGGAGAGGAAAGAACAAGTTGCGGGTATAGCAGGAGATGAGTATTGAAAGGTAAGCAGGTGCAAGGTTGTGGCATTATATGTATACGAGGAAAGTTAGATCGCACATGACATACTGGAAACTATTTGGGTTTTGCAAAATGGTAACACATGACCAGACTGAGAAATATTTAGGAAATACAGACAGATGAATTTAGATTAATTAAAGAGGGATATTTAGCTCTATATTTGGATTCCATTCACTGTAATCTCTCCCTAAATACTTACCTTCTAGACCACCATTAACATGTCTAATAAAAGTGTCAACATACTTCCCTTAGACGTGTAGAATGATGAGAAAACATTTGGTGAAGGTGTGTACTGCTAGTAAATTGAAGGAGCGGGTTGCAGGTCAAGAACAAAAGGTGTGGGGGTGATGGGAGAAAGTGTTGTTGTAAAAGAGAAAAGTTTGCCCAATAGATTGTATATTCCCAAAAATTAATAATCACTTGATTGTTATTATTATTTATAAACTGCCAACAAATTCATCAGCACTGAAAATGGGTGGACGAACAGGCACATAATTCTAACCAGACGAGTTGGATGCACAGGAACAGAGGGGTTGAGGGCCCTAGACAAAGAGCTTACAAATGTCTTATAAATACTACATAAAACAAACTGCATATACAGAATACTATAAATACTGCATATATAGAAAATTGCATTGAGAAAGTAATGGAGTAGAAGTAAAAGAACAATAAAAAGGGGTAAAAATCCCACCGAGTGAGAGAACATGGGGCAGAAAAATTGTACTTTAATGTCCTCAAAACTGCCATCAGTACCTCAGAGCTTGCTGGGGTTGATGTGAAAAATTGAAGATTTTGTTTGGAGTGAATTGTAATGTGAGTTTAGATTTGGAGTTTTGAGAAAACAATTAGAAAAAAAATATTTTTTTTCCTCCTTCAACCATTCTGATATTGGTGCAGAGCTATTATCTCAGTTTAGAAATATGTAATTAGAATGGGTTTTAATGCTAAAAGAGAGTCTCCAGCAGTCCATGCCATCTGTGCTGCTTGGACTAACGAGTAAGCATTAGGCTAAGCTGCAGTAGGCGGTGGTGATTGGATGAGATTGTCAGCTGGTCAATTTCAGCCTATCACAGCAGCTCATTGCTGGTATAACTTGGTGTAACAAAGTAAGTGTGTGACCTGTCTTAGACACATCTCCTGTAGGGGCTGGAAATAGACATTGGCACTCTTAGTATATCCCTGCAGTGTCTCTGGGAAGAGCCCCAGTTTTTGTAAAATTAATCTCAAAAAGTTAAAAAAAAAACCATGGTGTTCCATCTACAAACTCTTCCACTCTAACCACTGCACTATGTTGTTGTAGTTACGATGCGTGAAGTACTCCCTTAAAAGTGTGTGAGTATAGAGTGGCAAGGAAACCATTTAGTTGCTTGCTTTTATAGGTATATGACAGGCAGGAAAATGTGTTTTATTAACTCTGACATTAAAACCTTAAAAAGTATTATCCCCCGTTTTTTCCTATCCCGTAGTTTAAATACAAAAATATTACTATGGTTGAATGTTTAATTGCAATCCAAAAGGTTTTAAAGCTTCTTTCGTTTTATTTGTATTTAAGTTCCTATATTTTTTTTTTCGTTTTTGTTTTTTTATATAGCGAGGGACAGAATAACTGCCCAAGTCCAAAAAGGTAGATAAAGCATAACCAAATAAAAGAAAACAAATGGTCCTTGCCATAAGACACTCCTGTAATCTGAGGCTCTATACCAGAAAGCATATAATAACCCAGACACATTTTTATTTAAGATAGGTTAAACTGCTGAATTGAAAGTTTCCTTGCTTCTGGCCATCAAATACGATACGTGCCTTTGCAGTGTATTTTATGGAACTTGGGTTGCAAGATCATTTTCTGTGTTAATTAAGCAGCACGCTGTGAAATGAGGCCAGATGTACGGCGGTCCTCAGAAGTTTTAAAGAAGTTTAAATGGAAGCTTTTGTCAGATAAAACCTTGCAGTTGATCTTATGCACATTTTTTTAAGGTTGGTTAAAAGTTCATGTTCAGGAGAAGGGTGAATTATGTCTTGGTGTGTTTCAAATTCTCCTTTTCCTCCCCTTTCAATTAGAGTTTCAAGCAAAGTTATTTTGTTTTTGCAAATAATATTTTGGAATAGGAATTATTTAGATTATTTTAAAGTGGCTCTATCCCATGATATTTTCAATTGCAAATCAGTCTAAATCGATATTTATAAGGTTAACATGAATCTTATTTTTTATCTTGGCTATCTAGTGAAAATTGGTCTAATTAATTACTACTAGAATAATTACCTTTCTTAAATGGACACTCCAGGCACCCAGACCACTTCTGCCCATTGGAGTGGTCTGGGTGCCAACTCCCACAACCCTTAACCTCGCAAGTGTAATTATTGCAGTTTTTATAAATTACCTTGCAGGGTTAAGTCCTCCTCTAGTGGCTGTCTATCAGACAGCCACTAGAGGGACTTACGTGTTCTTAGAACATGAAAAGTGTTTTAAAAGACGCTGGATGTCCTCACGCTATGCATGAGGACCTGCAGCATTGCCAAAATCCACATAGGAAAGCATTGAATAATGCTTTCCTTTGTGAAGGTCTAACCTAATGCATGCGCGCAGCCATTGCGGCGCATACACATAAGGCTTCCCCTGCCGGCTGACGTTGACGGGGGAGGCGCGTGGGCGGAACCTGACCCAGCGCCAAGTGATATTGGTGCTGGATTCATGTAAGTCACTGAAGGGGTTTTAACCCCTTCAGCAACATGATATAGGGGGTGGGAGGGATAGGGGCACTGCAGCATCCTGCAGTGCCAGGAAAACGGATATGTTTTCCTGGCTCTGGAGAGTCCCTTTAATATAGAAAGTATTGCAAAAAAAAAAGAAGAAGGGAACTCTGAGAATGGACAAAAGCTTATAGAAACTCTGTAGCTTGCCCTTCTGTGGCCTCATCAGTAAGGTGTAGCTGATATCCCTCTAGGCACAGTGAGCATGTGGTCCACATCTGGATTACCCTTTTAACTTTGGGAGAGACAAGTTAATGTATTGCAACAAAAACAAAGAATATGAGAACTATGGGGACAAAAGCTTAGAGAAACTCAATAGCTTGTCCTTCGATAAATCCCCGCTCAGGTCTCAAAATAGTTTTTGCTCACTTGTGCCATTACAGAGAGAACATATCTGAAGCATGTTAGACTGATCCCACTCATAAGGGAAGTTCAGAACCAAAATGCCAGCAACTTCTCTCTGCATGAGAGATGCAGCAACCCAGATGATCATTTCGACCTTCTCTGGGCCTCATCAGTGAGGTGCAGCTAATTAATATCCCTCTAGACGCTGTGAGCACCGGGTCCGCAGATTACCCTTTTAACTTGGGGAGAACCAAGGTAATGCATTACAACAAAAACAAAGAATATGAGAACTCTGAGAACAGACAAAAGCTTAGAGAAACTCAGTAGCTTGCCCTTAATATTGAAAGAAGACTTTAAATCACAAAATTCACATGATTCAATAGCTATGATTTTTTTCAGTAATAACAAGAGTACACTAAGCGTTGTAAAACCAGCCACTCTGAAACTCGGATTTCAGCATTTCTATGATCACAACTAAAAGTAAAGTAAAAAAAAATAAAAGTTTTACACCTCTCCACACAGAAATTCTGAAAGTTGACAGCAACATGTGTGTGTGTGTATTTGGTCGTTAGTCGTGTCCGACTCTCCGTGACCATATGGACCATAGCATGGCCGGTACATCTGTCAGTCACTGCCCCTCTGAGCTCCAACAAATTCATGTTTGCGGCTTCAGTGACCTCATCTATCCATCTCCGTCTCTGTCGTATCCTTCTTCGTGTGCCTTCAATCTTTCCCAACATCAGAGTCTACTCTAGAGGATCATGCCTTCTCATTATATGGCCAAAATATTTGAGCTTCAGCCTCATGATCATAGCCTCCAGTGACCAGTTTGTCTTGATTTTCTGTAGAACAGATTTATTGGATCTTCTTGCAATCCAGGGGATTATAAGCAGTTTTCGCCAATATCACAGTTCAAAGGCATTCATTCTACGATGCTCAGTCTTCTTTATATATGACAGCAACATATAATACATGATGCGGTTGGGGTTAATATACCTGCTTACAGCCTCCCAATTTTCTACTAGAACATTATTGCAAAGTTACCATTGGCCAACACAGACATTGTGGTCTTGTAGGGCTCTGGTGTTTATAACTCTTTGGTAGCCATAACATTGGCTTGTTTCTCTTAGCAGAGTAAGGGTTTGCTCTGGTTACAAAATAGAAATTCCTTTTTGAAGTCTAAGAAACGCACATTTTAATAAGCAGTGAAATTCCTTACAGTTCTAAGAGAATCCATCCCATAACCAAAAAGAAATCACCTCAATAAACAGTCAGGACCACCATCCTGTGACTAAATAAACTAGTTAATTGTGGAACACTGTCAAATATGTACAAAATAGAGAGAGAGTGCATCATGATGGAAAGAAATTCTAATTCACTCAGATATTTAGTTTGGGAATTTGATCATCTACTATGTTTGAGCTGCGACTGGGGAGGAGGAAGCACATATAAATTCGCACTGACTAGGTTTTCAGGTGAAACTATCACTGTGGGTCAGCTGGCATTATACTTGCCATTGCCTGAACATCCAAACCACTGTCTGAATGCACCAATATGTGCCTATATCCCCCTAGACAACACAAGTCACATAGGTTTGCAGGACTGAAACATAGTTGGCATGTCACACTACATCACTATAATTAGAATGTGAATTGTAAGCAAAGAACAACAAGGGTAATAAACCCAGGCCTTGTTTAATATCTTTAGATAAGCTTTTGAAATAATGTAATATTTTTAGATAAGCTTTTGAAATGATTTAATAGTTTCTGATAAACTTTCAAAAACATGTAAAGGGACAAGATAGTCACCAAGACAACTTTAGCCTAATGAAGCAGTTTTGGCGTTTAGATCATGCCCCTGTAGTCTCCCTGTTCAATTCTCTGCCATTTTTGGAGTTAAATCACTTTGTTTATGCAGCCCTAGTCACACCTCCCTGCAAGTAACATGCACAGCCTTCCTAAACACTTCCTGTAAAGTGAAATCTAATGTTTACACTTTCTTTATTGCAAGATCTGTTTAATTTAGTCTCTCATCTCCTGCACTGTTAATAGCTAGAAGAGGAAGGAGACCGCGCCTTAAATATAAAGAACTATATAAATATATAAAATGTATACGTACACGATAATAGGAATGGTGGTACTCTTATACAGTATGACCTCAAAAAGAAAAGAGTATACAAAAATAATAGTGCAGTATATCAAATACAATAGATATGTGGATGAGTAATTCAGATAATTTTCCACTCACATTTCCCAGAGCTAACTAAGAGCTCTGCTGTTAGTACGCCTGGACAGAACAATCCCCGTCTAAGGATATATATGAAGTAGTGGATGTCCCAATCGTCTCAGATGGAATAATATGTGGAGAGACAGGATAGTCCAGATAGTGCAATATATATTGATAAAAATGGATGAATAAAATGATATAAAATCAGTACTCACATTTACAAGAGCAGAACTTGCTCTAGTTATTATAGCGTAGGTGGTATAGTCCCCACCAGGGAGCAGGATGATGACCAGGAGGAAAAAATAAAATAGAAATGTATATAAATGAAGGATACATTTATTTAACAAAAGTTGAATAAAATAAATAAAAGTACTATGTAGAAAGTCTTTCAAAGTCCACTTAAAGTCTTTCAAAGTCCACTTAAAGTCTTTCAAAGTCCACTTTATTCATTTTTATTCATTATTTACTCGCATTATTTCAGCGATTATATTTGCGTTCCATAGATGGAACGCATAGCCACATATGTCTCATCAGTACCGCGTCACTTCCGGCGCGTCATACACAGCCTTTTCTCCACACGACCATATAGTACAATACCCATTTCGTTTTTTATTTATGTATGCACTATTATATCCATTTCACCACCTAAGTCTACCGGAACGCAACGTTACTATTTTTGGTAACGTTTGCGTTCCACTGGTGAAACGCATAAGAAACCTCAGTGATTTTTGCCGCGTCACTTCCGGTGTGACGCGTGCGGTTCTCCGATGGTCACAGGAAACAGGAAACTTCAATCAACACACACCAGGACGAAATTAACATTTAGGAATTCCCTATATAAACGGACTTTTCCAGGACATATCCACACTTCTGAAGAAGCCTCTTTGAGAGGTGAAACGCGTTAAGTGGACTTTGAAAGACTTTCTACATAGTACTTTTATTTATTTTATTCAACTTTTGTTAAATAAATTTATCCTTCGTTTATATACATTTATATTTTATTTTTTCCTCCTGGTCATCATCCTGCTCCCTGGTTGGGACTATACCACCTACGCTATAATAACTAGAGCAAGTTCTGCTCTAGTAAATGTGAGTACTGATTTTATATCATTTTATTCATCCATTTTTATCAATATATATTGCACTATCTTGACTCTCCTGTCTCTCCACATATTATTCCATCTGAGACGATTGGGACATCCACTACTTCATATATTTCCTTAGACGGGGATTGTTCCGTCCAGGCGTACTAACAGCAGAGTTCTTAGTTAGCTCTGGGAAATGTGAGTGGAAAATTATCTGAATTACTCATTGTCAGGGTACCTGTAGTCTCTACCTCTGATAAGAGGAGAGACTTAGACGTTTTCCCGTTCAGAAGGGCTGTTTCCTCCGTTCCTCGCGGTCCCTCCGGTCGGTTACACGCCGGCCGCGAGGGATCCACGCCCTTTTATGACGTGACGCTCAGTAGCCGACGTCATGACGCCAAGCCGGCTCGACCTGTCACTCAAACCCTGAACACGAACCAGGACTCGTCGGGGTTTTAAAAATTACTTCCTAGAACCGGGGTATTTAATAGAGCTTGCCGCATTTGCTCATTGCCCTGTCGTGGTTCTAGCCAGTCTAGTCACTCAGTGCTCTCGTATGTCTATTGTCTCTTTGGTTCTGACCCGGCTTGTTTGTATCACTCTGCTTATCTCTGTCTTCTCGTTCCCTCGACCTTGGCTTGCCTCTGACCATTCTCTACTTACTCCTTACGTTAAGTCCGGCCATTCTAAGGTCCGGTATACGTACCTACTACACTTTGTACTCTGCGTGTTGGATCCCTGTCCCGATCCTGACATTACGACAGGGCCAATGGATCCTGCAGGTACAAGTAGTCAGCTTGGTCCTTCCGATCCTAGGTTTGACGCCATGGAACATAGAATGGATCAGATGGCCTTAGCACTACAGGCGTTATTATCTCGTCCTAATAACCCACCAGAAGAGATGCGTAATAATTCTATCTCCCCTGTAAGTTCAGGTTTAGAGGTAGCCACTGTAGGTGTCTCCTCTCGTATTACCCCACCTGTACGTTATGGTGGTTCTCCTGAGAAGTGTCGAGGTTTTTTAAACCAAATCAGTATCCACTTCGAATTACAACCCCGTTCCTATCCTACAGATAGGGCGAAGGTCGGATTTATTATCACCTTACTCGTTGAGAAAGCTCTGAGATGGGCCAATCCGTTGTGGGAAAACGATAATCCGTTAGTATATAATCATAATGCCTTTGTAGCTGCTTTTAGAAGAACTTTTGACCCTCCTGGTAGAAAGGTCAATGCAGCCAGATTACTGTTGCGCCTTAGACAAGATAACCAAACTCTTGTGGAGTATGTACTAGAGTTCAGGTCCTTGGCGGCAGAAGTTAAGTGGAATGAACAGGCTTATATAGACGTATTTTTAAACGGATTATCAGATGTAATACTTGATGAGGTTGCTACTAGAGAGCTTCCTGAGAATTTGGAGGATTTAATTTCTTTTATCTCTCGCATTGATGAACGCTTAAGAGAGAGACAGAACACTCGAGATAGAACCTGTAGACCTTCCTTCAAACTAGCTCCCTCATTTCTAAGTCCTGAGATCAAAACCTTACCTTTTCCAGAACCTATGCAGATAGGCAATACTCATCTCTCAGAAGAGGAGAGACAGTACAGGAGAAGGGAGGGGCTGTGTATGTACTGTGGAGTCAGAGGTCACTTACGCCTAAATTGTCCTAATCGATCGGGAAACGCTCGCACCTAAGTTTCTCTAGAGGACAGGCCTTGGGTGTTTCTATTTTGTCCTCTACTCATAATTACAAAGATCATAGGCTTGTGCTACCCGTTTCCTTAACTTGGGAGAGGGGAGTAGTAGAGACTGTGGCATTGATAGATTCCGGAGCTGCTGAGAGCTTTATCGACCAAGTTTTTGTCACTAAACACACTATTCCATCTCAGTTAAGGGAGACGCCCTTGGCCGTTGAGGCCATAGATGGTAGACCTTTAGTTGAGCATGTTATTTTTCGTGAAACCATACCCGTTAACTTAACTGTTGGTATTTTACACGAGGAAGACATATCTCTGTTACTCATTTCATCTCCTTCTGTTCCCATAGTCCTGGGGTATTCTTGGTTAAAGAGACATAACCCTATTATTGATTGGGAATTAGGGGAGATAATCTCATGGGGTCAGAATTGTCAGGAGAAGTGTTTACAGAAAGTCTCACCGCTTTGCATAGTTAATGCATCCACTCAGTCTACCGACCCTACAGAAGTACAAATACATCCACTGTATTTGGACTTAAAGGCGGTATTTGACAAAAAGAAGGCAGATACTTTACCTCCACACAGGTCCTTTGATTGTAAGATTAATCTACTCCCTGGTACCATGCCTCCCAGGGGCAATGTATACCCTTTGTCTACTAAAGAGAACTTAGTCCTAGAGGAGTATATTCGTGAAAATCTAGACAAAGGATTTATTAGGAGATCTTCCTCCCCTGCCTGGGTTGTTTTTTTTTTTTGTTAAAAAGGATGGTACACTGAGACCTTGCATTGACTACCGAGGTTTGAACAAAATAACCGTTAGAAATGCCTACCCGATTCCTTTGATTACCGAGCTCTTTGATCGTTTAAAGGGGTCCAAGATTTTCACCAAGTTAGATCTCAGAGGGGCATACAACTTGGTGAGGATTCAGCAGGGTCACGAGTGGATGACGGCGTTCAACACTCGATATGGGCACTACGAGTATACCATAATGCCTTTTGGTCTCTGCAATGCGCCGGCAGTATTTCAGGACTTGATCAATGAAGTTCTTAGGGAGTTTCAACAGGACTGCGTTATTGTATACCTGGATGATATTCTTATACATTCTAGGGACATTGAGACTCACCACAGACAAGTCAGAAGGGTTTTGCGCAAACTTCTTCAACATGGCTTGTACTGCAAACTGGAGAAATGTAGTTTTGATCAGTCCCAGACAAACTTTCTTGGTTATGTGATTTCTGGGGAAGGGTTTAAGATGGATCCGGATAAACTCCAGTCCATTTTAGACTGGCCCTTACCTAAGGGTCTCAAGGCCATTCAGAGGTTTATTGGATTCTCCAATTATTATAGGCGCTTCATTAAGGGTTACTCGTCAATTATTGCTCCTATCACCAATATGACCAGACAGGGGGCTGACACTAAGAATTGGTCTACTGAAGCACTTCTTGCTTTCAAAACCCTCAAAGAACTTTTTGCTTCCGCACCAATTTTAGTTCACCCTGATACTACTCTGCCTTTCCTACTCGAAGTAGACGCCTCAGAGACAGGTGTAGGCGCTATCCTGTCCCAAAGGTTAGGTGTGGATAAACCATTACATCCATGTGGTTTTTTTTCCAAAAAGCTATCTGGCCCGGAGAGCAGATATGACATTGGTGACAGGGAACTACTAGCAGTTATCATGGCTTTAAAGGAATGGAGACATTTATTGGAAGGGACCTTACATCCTGTTACTATTTTGACGGACCACAAGAACTTGTCCTATATTGGGGAGGCCAAGCGATTGTCCTCGAGGCAAGCTCGTTGGTCTTTATTTCTCACCCATTTCAATTACGTACTCACTTACAGACCTGGTTCTAAGAATTCTAAAGCCGATGCTTTGTCTCGCCAATATGAACCTTCTACTGTGTCTGAGCCAGTGTTGTCCTCTATAGTCCCCAAGTGCAATATTATCGCCAACACAAGTCTTAAAATTCATTCTCCACTGCTTGACCGTATGTCAGGGTACCTGAGGCCTCTACCTCTAAGGGAGGTAGAGACTTGGTGGTTTGCCCGTCCAGGCGAGCTGTTTCCTTCGTTCCTCGCGGTTCATCCAGTCACTTAAACACCGGCCGCGAGGAATCCACGTCCTTTTCTAGCGGGACGCTCAATACGTGACGTCATGACGCTATCACGAGCGACCTGTCACTCAAGTGTCCGATATCCAATCGGTACTTGTCAGAGGCGTGATTACCATCCAGAGCCAGGGTATTTAAGCTTACTTCTCACTTCAGCTCATTGCCCTGTCGTGGTTCTAGCTTGTCTAGTCACTCAGTGCTCTGGTATTCTAGTTTGCTCTATTTGGTTTTGACTCGGCTTGTTGTACTACCCTGCTTCTCTGTTATCCCTTGACCCGGCTTGTCTCTCGCTTATCTGTCTTCTCGTTCCCTCGACCTCGGCTTGTCTCTGACTATTCTCTATTACTCTCGGTACGTTAGTCCGGCCATTCTAAGGCCCGGTATACGTACCTTTCCTCTCTTTGTACTCTGCGTGTTGGATCCCTGTCCCGATCCTGACATTACGACAGGGCCAATGGATCCTGCAGGTACAAACAGTCAGCTTGGTTCTTCGGATCCCAGGTTTGACGCCATGGAGCACAGGATGGATCAGATGGCTTTGGCACTACAGGCACTTTTGTCTCGTGCTAGTAATCCACCTGAGGAGACACGTACTCCTTCTATCTCTCCTGCAGTCTCAGGTCTAGAGGTAGCCACTGTAGGTGCTTCTTCCCGTATTACCCCACCAGTACGTTATGGCGGGTCACCGGAGAAGTGTCGTGGCTTTCTGAACCAGATTAGCATCCATTTCGAATTACAACCCCGCTCTTATCCTACAGATAGAGCGAAGGTTGGATTTGTTATTACTTTACTCATTGAGAAAGCTCTGAGATGGGCCAATCCTTTATGGGAGAATGATAATCCACTAGTCTATAATTATAATGCCTTTGTAGCTGCGTTTAGAAGAACTTTTGACCCTCCTGGTAGAAAGGTCAATGCAGCTAGATTACTGTTGCGCCTTAGACAGGACAATCGAACACTTGTGGATTATGCACTAGAGTTCAGGTCCTTGGCGGCAGAAGTTAAGTGGAACGAACAGGCTTATATAGATGTGTTTCTGAATGGGTTATCAGATATAATTCTTGACGAGGTCGCTACTAGAGAACTCCCTGAGAATTTGGAGGATTTAATTTCTTTTATATCTCGTATTGATGAACGCTTAAGAGAGAGGCAGAACACTCGAGATAGGACTCGTAGACCCTCCTTTAAACTAGCGCCTACCTTTCAAAATTCTGAGTTTGAGGACTTACGTATTCCTGAACCTATGCAGATAGGCAGTACTCATCTCACAGAGAGGGAGAGACAGTACAGGAGAAGGGAGGGTTTATGTATGTATTGTGGAGTCAGAGGTAATTTACGCCTAAATTGTCCCAATCGTTCGGGAAACGCTCGCACCTAAGTTTCTCTAGAGGACAGGCCTTGGGTGTTTCTACTTTGTCCTCTATTCACAACTACAAAGAGCTCAGGCTTCTGTTACCCGTTTCTTTAAAGTGGGAAAAGGGAGTAGTTAAGACTATGGCACTAATCGATTCTGGAGCTGCTGAGAGCTTTATAGATCAGGGTTTTGCTGCCAAGCATGCTATTCCATCCCAGTTAAAAGAGACACCACTGGCTGTTGAGGCCATCGATGGTAGACCGTTACTTGAGCCTGTTATTTTCCATGAGACCATACCGATTAACTTAACTGTTGGCATCCTACATAGAGAGGACATATCCTTACTGCTCATTTCTTCTCCGTCTATTCCCATAGTACTGGGGTACTCCTGGTTGAGGAGACATAATCCTATTATTAATTGGGAGTCAGGGGAGATAGTTTCGTGGGGACAGAATTGTCAAGAAAAATGCTTGCGGAAGGTCTTACCTCTCGGATTAACCAACACATCGGCTAACTCTGACAATCCTACAGAGACACAAATTCCGCCTCAGTATCTAGATTTAAAGGCAGTATTTGACAAAAAGAAAGCCGATACCTTACCTCCACACAGGTCCTTTGATTGCAAAATTAACCTACTCCCTGGTACCATGCCCCCCAGAGGTCATGTATACCCATTATCTACGAAAGAGAACTCAGTTCTAGAGGAGTATATTCACGAGAATCTAGACAAGGGATTCATTAGGAGGTCCTCCTCCCCTGCCGGGGCTGGATTTTTTTTTGTTAAAAAGAAGGATGGTTCTTTGAGACCTTGTATTGATTATCGAGGCCTAAATAAGATAACCATTAAAAATGCCTACCCGATTCCCTTGATCACCGAACTCTTCGATCGTTTGAAGGGCTCTACAATTTTCACCAAGTTAGACCTCAGAGGGGCATATAACTTGGTGAGAATCCAGCAGGGACATGAGTGGATGACGGCATTCAATACTCGCTATGGCCACTATGAATATACGGTTATGCCTTTTGGGTTATGCAATGCACCAGCTGTATTCCAAGATCTGATAAATGAGGTTCTTAGGGAATTTCAGCAAGAGTGCGTCATTGTGTACCTAGATGATATACTTATACATTCTAGTGAGATTGAGACTCATCACAAGCAAGTCAGGAGGGTTTTGCACAAGCTTCTTCAGCATGGCTTGTACTGCAAGTTGGAGAAATGTAGCTTTGATCAAACCCAGGTAACCTTTCTCGGCTATGTGATCTCTGGGGAGGGATTCAAGATGGATCCGGATAAACTCCAGTCCATTCTAGAGTGGCCTTTACCTAAAGGACTTAAAGCCGTACAGAGATTTATTGGTTTTTCTAATTATTATAGGCGCTTTATTAAGGGCTATTCTTCAATTATCGCACCTATCACTAATATGACCAAACAGGGGGCTGATACTAAGAATTGGACTACTGAAGCTCTTCTTGCGTTCAAAACTCTCAAGGGGCTTTTCGCTTCCGCTCCAATTTTAGTTCACCCCGACACTTCCCTGCCTTTTCTGCTTGAGGTAGACGCATCAGAGACTGGTTTAGGTGCTGTCCTATCTCAAAGGTTGGGTGTTGACAAACCATTACATCCATGTGGATTTTTCTCTAAAAAATTGTCCGGTACTGAGAGCAGATATGACATTGGTGACAGAGAATTACTGGCGGTTATCAAGGCTTTGAAAGAGTGGAAGTATTTATTGGAAGGTACTTTACATCCTGTTACCATTCTAACAGACCACAAAAATTTGTCTTATATCGGAGAGGCCAAGCGTCTGTCCTCCAGGCAGGCTCGTTGGTCGTTGTTTCTTACCCATTTCAATTACGTTCTGACTTACAGACCTGGCTCAAAGAATTCTAAAGCCGATGCGCTATCTCGCCAATTTGAGCCTTCTGCTTCAGTTGAACCACTTGTGTCCTCCATTGTACCCAAATGCAATATTATTGCTAATACCAGTCTTAAAATTCATTCTCCGCTACTTGACCAGATCTTGAAGTCACAACATCTAGCTCCCGGAGACACTCCTGAGGGAAGAAACTTTGTTCCTCCTGAACTTCAACTGGAACTCTTACAATGTTTTCACGAAAGTAAAATAGCTGGGCATCCTGGTATTCGCAAGACATACTCTCTGATATCCAAGGATTTCTGGTGGCCTTCACTTCGAAAAGATATTGAGGAGTTCGTCGCAGCTTGTGAGACTTGTGCCAAGACTAAACTACCTCATGCTTCTCCATGTGGCCTGTTACACCCCTTGGACATTCCTGAGAAACCTTGGTCCTGTTTGTCCATAGACTTTATCGTTGATTTACCTGCTTCCAAGAGACAGACTGTTATTCTCACGGTGGTGGATAGATTTACTAAGATGGCCCATTTCGTGCCATTACCTAAACTTCCGACTTCTCCTGAATTGGCGGAGATTTTTGCGAGAGAGGTTTTTCGCCTACATGGGATTCCTTCGGAGATTGTTTCTGATAGAGGTTCTCAATTTGTCTCACGTTTCTGGAGATCCTTTTGTTCTCAAATGGGTATCAAATTGAACTTCTCCTCTGCCTATCACCCTCAGTCTAACGGAGCTGCTGAACGTACCAATCAAAAGATCGAACAGTATCTGCGATGCTTTGTTTCCGAACACCAGGACGATTGGGTCGGTCTGATTCCTTGGGCGGAGTTCGCACACAATAACCTTGTTTGTGATTCAACTCGCTCTAGCCCTTTCTTCATGAACTATGGCTTTCATCCTTCGATTTTTCCTTCGGTTTCCTCTTCTCAGGGGATACCGTCGGTTGATGATCATGTCGCCAACCTGAAGAAATTATGGGATCAGACTCGGCAAATTCTGTTACATAGTTCTTCATTGTTCAAGAAACACGCTGACAAGCATAGAAGAGCGGCTCCTGTTTTTGTTCCTGGGGATAGGGTATGGTTGAGTACTAAGAATATTCGCCTAAAAGTTCCATCTATGAAATTTGCTCCTCGCTACATAGGTCCTTACAGGGTTCTCACTCGTATCAACCCGGTTGCGTATCGCCTTGCTCTGCCACCTGCCTTACGCATTCCTAACTCTTTTCATGTCTCCTTGTTGAAACCCCTTATTTGCAACAAATTCTCCTCTAAGGTCTCCTCGCCTCGTCCTGTTCAGGTGGAGGGTCGGGAGGAGTACGAGGTCAGCTCCATCATTGATTCCAGAATTTCAAGGGGAAAATTGCAATATCTGGTCAACTGGAGGGGATATGGTCCTGAGGAGAGGAGTTGGGTACCTCAGGAGGACGTTCATGCTTCTCGTCTTCGCAGAGCATTTCACCTCCGCTTCCCATCTCGCCCCGGTTCCTTCCGCCCGGTGGGCGTATCTGAGAGGGGGGGTACTGTCAGGGTACCTGAGGCCTCTACCTCTAAGGGAGGTAGAGACTTGGTGGTTTGCCCGTCCAGGCGAGCTGTTTCCTTCGTTCCTCGCGGTTCATCCAGTCACTTAAACACCGGCCGCGAGGAATCCACGTCCTTTTCTAGCGGGACGCTCAATACGTGACGTCATGACGCTATCACGAGCGACCTGTCACTCAAGTGTCCGATATCCAATCGGTACTTGTCAGAGGCGTGATTACCATCCAGAGCCAGGGTATTTAAGCTTACTTCTCACTTCAGCTCATTGCCCTGTCGTGGTTCTAGCTTGTCTAGTCACTCAGTGCTCTGGTATTCTAGTTTGCTCTATTTGGTTTTGACTCGGCTTGTTGTACTACCCTGCTTCTCTGTTATCCCTTGACCCGGCTTGTCTCTCGCTTATCTGTCTTCTCGTTCCCTCGACCTCGGCTTGTCTCTGACTATTCTCTATTACTCTCGGTACGTTAGTCCGGCCATTCTAAGGCCCGGTATACGTACCTTTCCTCTCTTTGTACTCTGCGTGTTGGATCCCTGTCCCGATCCTGACACCGTATCATGAAGTTGCAACATCTGGCACCTAGGCAGACTCCTGTGGCAAGACACTTCGTTCCCCCTGAACTCCAAAGGGAGCTCTTACAGTGTTTCCACGAGAGTAAGGTGGCGGGGCATCCTGGTATTCGCAAGACATATTCCTTAATCTCTAAAGATTTCTGGTGGCCTTCTTTACGAAAGGATATTAAGGATTTCATTGCAGTGTGTGAGATCTGTACTAAGACTAAGCAACCTCATACTCTTCCATGTGGTCTATTACAGCCCTTGGGCATTCCAGAAAGACCATGGTCCTGTTTGGCCATGGACTTTATTGTTGATTTACCTATTTCTAAAAAACAGACTGTTATTCTCACTGTAGTCGATAGGTTTACTAAGATGGCTCATTTTGTGCCTTTACCTAAACTTCCGACTTCTCCTGAATTGGCGGAAATATTCGCTAAAGAAATTTTCGTTTACATGGGATACCTTCCGAAATTATTTCTGATAGAGGTTCCCAATTTGTTTCACGTTTCTGGAGATCTTTCTGTTCTCAATTGGGCATCACATTGAATTTTTCTTCTGCCTATCACCCTCAGTCTAACGGAGCTGCTGAACGTACCAATCAAAAAATTTAACAATATTTGCGTTGTTTTGTCTCCGAACATCAGGACGATTGGGTCGGTTGATTCCTTGGGCAGAGTTCGCACACAATAATCTTGTTTGTGATTCCACTCGTTCTAGCCCCTTTTTCATGAATTATGGCTTTCATCCTTCCATTCTTCCCTCGGTCTCTTCTTCCCAAGGGGTACCGTCGGTTGATGTTCATGTTGCCAATCTGAGGAAGTTGTGGGATCAGACTCGACAAATTCTCCTACATAATTCCATGTTGTTCAAGAAACACGCTGATAAACGCAGAAGGGCGGCTCCTGTTTTTGTTCCTGGTGATAGGGTATGGTTGAGTACAAAAACCATTCGTTTAAAGGTTCCTTCTATGAAGTTCGCGCCTCGTTACATTGGCCCTTACAGGGTCCTGGCTCGTATTAACCCGGTTGCGTATCGTCTAGTACTTCCATCTGCCTTACGCATCCCTAACTCTTTTCATGTTTCCTTGCTGAAACCGTTAATTTGCAACAGATTTTCCTCCACTGTTTCCTCTCCCCGCCCTGTTCAGGTTGAGGGCCAGGAGGAGTACGAGATCAACTCCATCATCGATTCTCGAATTTCTCGAGGGAGGTTACAGTATCTTGTCGACTGGAAGGGATATGGTCCTGAGGAGAGGACTTGGGTACCTCAGGAGGATGTTCATGCTCCTCGCCTCCGCAGGGCTTTTCACTCCCGCTTTCCATCTCGTCCTGGATGCTTCCGCCCGGTGGGCGTTTCTGAGGGGGGGGTACTGTCAGGGTACCTGTAGTCTCTACCTCTGATAAGAGGAGAGACTTAGACGTTTTCCCGTTCAGAAGGGCTGTTTCCTCCGTTCCTCGCGGTCCCTCCGGTCGGTTACACGCCGGCCGCGAGGGATCCACGCCCTTTTATGATGTGACGCTCAGTAGCCGATGTCATGACGCCAAGCCGGCTCGACCTGTCACTCAAACCCTGAACACGAACCAGGACTCGTCGGGGGTGTGATTACCTCCTAGAACCGGGGTATTTAATAGAGCTTGCCGCATTTGCTCATTGCCCTGTCGTGGTTCTAGCCAGTCTAGTCACTCAGTGCTCTCGTATGTCTCTTTGGTTCTGACCCGGCTTGTTTGTATCACTCTGCTTATCTCTGTTATCCTTTGACCCGGCTTGTCTCTCGCTTACGTGTCTTCTCGTTCCCTAGACCTCGGCTTGCCTCTGACCATTCTCTACTTACTCCTTACGTTAAGTCCGGCCATTCTAAGGTCCGGTATACGTACCTACTACACTTTGTACTCTGCGTGTTGGATCCCTGTCCCGATCCTGACACTCATCCACATATCTATTGTATTTGATATACTGCACTATTTTTTTGTATACTCTTTTCTTTTTGAGGTCATACTGTATAAGAGTACCACCATTCCTATTATCGTGTACGTATACATTTTATATATTTATATAGTTCTTTATATTTAAGGCGCGGTCTCCTTCCTCTTTTTTTCACGCTACTTCTCTATAAGGTTGGGGTTCCTTGTATTGGTCACTGCAGCCTACTGTTTCATATAGTGAGCGCCTAATCCATCCATCCCTTGTACACTGTTAATAGCTAGCCTACTAGACGTTGCTGTAGCTTCCCAAATGTGATTACAGTTACATTTACAAAGCAGGAAATGCAACCTCTAAAGCGAGTTAACATCTGTTTGAAAATTAAATCCTTTTTTTTTCATGCAGGCGGTGTCAGTCATAGCTAGGGTATGTGTGGCTAGGTTTACACAAATAGAAACAAAAGTTATTTAACTACTAAATGGCAGGTAATTGAGCAGTGAGGCTGCAAGGACATGTTCTATACACTCAAACTGCTTCATTAAGCTAAAGTTGTTTTGGTGACTATAGTGTCTCTTTAGTATCATTAAAAATATTTTAATATGTTGCACATTTATATATATATATATATATTTATTTATGATATAAATATGTACTATGTATCTGCTACTTGATTGTAATTACAATATAGCTCTGTTCTCCCTTTCAGCACAGTTAGACTTCTGGTCTGCTCCGAGGTATTGTACTTAACTTTGGCTTGATTGCTTAGCAACCAATACACCTGTTATCAACCACCCTCGTTCTGCGTCCTCCCACGTCCCTCCCTCTGCCTCCTTCTCACTGATTGTAATTAGTATCCTATGTAAGAATATCATGCACATGTATTTGGTATCATGATAAAAGTCCAGCGTAGGACTGAAACATCGATCTTGATTTGTGTTTGCACAGAGTCTGCTTCAATAGAAGCAGCAGCATATTTATGAAGAAGTCCTGTGAGTGCTTTTTATGGCCGGAGTTTAGCACCTAGGCAAGAAATTGTATTGCAGAGCCATCGAGTGCCTAGCTCATGTTTTGTTTATAAAAATATGTGTGTGTGTGTGTGTGAGTGTGTATTCTATATTTTTATATGAATTCGAAAAAAACAAATTTGAAAAGCTTATGCAAAATGTACATTAAATCAAGGCCATATTTGGTTAGAGTAGCCCCTGCATTGAGGTATAACATATAAAACATAACTGAATGTTGTACTAAATAACAGAGGAATACAATTATTGTACCCCCTTTCCAGAAAAGTAATTCAGCTACATCACAAGCATTCTTCACACAATACCATGGGCAAGGAATAATGCATATGCATTAGGAACATCACCACATCCACACTTGAGGGGACCATCGTTTCCTGGGGCCATCATTGATTGATATCTGTATCAATATAAATGTAATGTATCCTCCTGGAAGTCATATATTTTACATGGCATTTCATATATCACATGTATAGTGAAATAACGTGATTAGGCCTCTGCCTAATGCACTTGTACATGCCTGACATTTCATGGATGTAACATGTCCTATGGATTCATGCTCGGGATTATAGAGTGATAGTGACAGGCAGTCTTCATAATCAAAGTGAATGATATGTATGTTCTCTAAACTGAACATAGGCTGTGAAAATGAACAGTGACATTCATTGGAGACTGTTCTGTTTCAGATTAACTAATCAGTCAAAATGCTTGTTTTCTGATAACGTACTTTACTTTAACAAGCAGTAGACCAGTGGAAAAAAAGTACTTCATTTCTGTCTATCGTATTCATATACTGCAAGAAAAAAATCAACTAATTATTAATTGAGGGAGAGATAACACAAGAGTTTTTTTTGTTTTAATAAATAGGCCATGCTGGGCAGGTGTTGATTCTCAATGTTATAATGCATTATATAGATAATGCAAATAAAAATATACTCTGCAAAACTCCAAATTCAATGTGATGTGCTGAGTGGCGGAACCAATGTAGAGAGGGTATGAATGTAGGTGTATATTTGTGTGTAGTGCTGGTGTTTGAATACATAAGTATGTTGGCATTTGAATGCAGAGGTGTGTTTGTGTGTTGTGATGACATTTGAATGCTCACATGTATGCACATATACACTGCCAAACACACACAGATACACATACACACTAAAATACATACTGATACCCACACTGCTGCACAAACACAGACACATACAGAGACACACATAAACACACATATTCAAACACACATTTGCATATATACTCAAAAGATGTGCATACACACTGCCACAAAAAAAAATACACACCTGCATTTATACACACAGATACACATGCACACTGACACTCAAACAAAGGTACAAACTGACATACAGATACACATACACACTGCCACACAAACACAGATACACATACACACTGACATACAGATAAGCATGCACACTGACACACACACAAATATAAGTAATATCTTAGCCACCTTCCTGTTTCCATACACTTTTGGTGCAGAAGGGTTCCCTATGGTGCTCTGGCTTCAGCAGACACTGGCTGAGGTTGATGGTAGTCTTTGCCCAGGTCTTTCTCTTTATGCATCCTTCTCCTCTCTCTGCCTTCCGCCGCTTATAGGTGGGTGTCGAGGGAGTTTAATTTAGTGGCCCCCACTCTTGGTGCACGAGTGGGGGCTTGGGGAGGGGGGGTGACACTCTGTCCCCCTCTTAATTATTTTTATTGGTGCCCCACTAAGGGGTACTTTATTAAAATAGTGGGGGGGGGGGGGGGTTACAACTGCACTATATTGTCACTGTGCACACTGGGAGGAAGTGACCTCACTTTCTGTCCACATCAAACTGCAGATTGATCAAGGGCCCAGTCCGGTGCACTATTAAAGGGCTGAAGTGTCCGACTGGGTGCCTGATCAGAGAACCTCTTCGGGTGGAGCCAAGTGTGAGGGCTACACAATTGGTGGGGCCTGGTGGGCCCTGGTGCAGTCGCATCAGCTGCACTTGCGGTAGTTCCACCATTGGATGTCCTCTGTTCAGCCTAATAAGTAGTGTTGACTCTCGTCAGTAAGTTGTATGATTGTAAATATTATATCCTATAAAACCTACCTTAGTGAGCCTACTGAGATGTTCCAACACCAGCTGAGCAGGAGAAATAACAGAAGTTCCTGCTTAGGAGCTTACAGCTTTCCAACATTAGTAGTTACAGTCAACCAATCATGTTCCAGGTAAGAAGTAAAACTGTGCAAACAAAATTTGACTTGGGAGGTGGGGTTGAGGTGCTATGGTGCTTGGTTCTCGGAGTGTTCATTTAATATAATTTACTTGTAACCAACTAACATAATCAAATGGGTTACAAAGTAGTTGGTAGACAAGGATGTATTTCATGAAATATTGTGGATGAACACACACAGCAATGCATCGATTATTCTTGAGTTAGAAAGTGCTGGTAGCTACTGGCAGGGCTGCATTGTACATTATTTTAGCCAACTGCTGCAAACAAAGACAAACATCCTTTGGATGTAGCATATCTTTTCAAATATGCTTTGTGCTAGCCAAACAGTCAGTGTTCAAAGCAATCAGGGATGAATTTGTATACTTGTAAACATAAATGAGGCAACCTGTTCATTTGGAATTCATGATCTGAACTGTATCAGAACTACAACTCCTTTTAATACTAGGCTGATTAAGCATCGTTGGAGTTAAATTTCTACAACAGAATAGCAACAGCAGATGGTTTTCAAAATAATTTGTTGTGTGAAAAAGTGAGTGTGTACATTGGAAGCTTTAGTTTTTGCCTCCAAGATCGGTTTACAGTTATTCTCTCTGCCATAAATGAAAGTAGCTACTGTTGATACAAAATGGCCTTACTAATTAACTGTTTCATGCGAGAAAACATTCTCACTGCTGCTATTCTATTGTAGAAATACACCTCCCATGATGTTTGCCCACGTAGAATTCATAGGCCACGTAGAATTCACAGTCCTGCTTTCAGTAGCACAGTCCCGATATTGGGTCCTAGCCTACTGTTCAACTTTGGTATGTTCAACTTTGGTACCCTGGTGTCCAGAACATGGAGACGCCAGTGAACTGCCCTGGGCAGCACAGCACAAGCACATCATTAGAAGTGCTTGCGGGCACTAGGTCCATGTAGGGAGTGTTTCAGCAGTGCTTTCTGCATGGTCCTTAAGACTGGACAGGAGCAACAGCTATGGGCATCACTAGTGATTTTCCTATCTTGTTTGTTAGGAGGGTATGGAGTTGTAGATCTGCAACAACTGGAGATCTAACTTCTGGCCAACCCTATAGAGTTGGAAGAGAAATAGAATGTGGCTGGGAAAAGAAGATTATACTGGAATAAAGATATTTAGTTAAAATAAAAAGAGACAGATTGGGCTGTGAGTGATATTTAGCTGAGAAAGATAAAACAATCCATGATGACAACACCCATACAACACAATTTACTATGTATAGGTTTATTCATATTCCTTTAATTTAATTTGGTATCTCTAATTGTGATAATATATAACCTATATACAGTGATTATATTTCAATATAGTGTCTCCTTTTAGTTTGACATTCTTGCTTTTTTCCTTAAATGTTTCCTGTAGTTTTCATGTCATATCTCAGTTCTCAAATACACCAGCTTCTACAGTAAATACATTTACATGACTATAACCAGGCATCTACAGTATTTGGTGCTGAAGGCTGCTGTTAATAAAATGCAATTTTCAAGGAGATCTCTTACCTCCATATATTGCAACATAGACTGTGTTTTTAGAAGCTTAAGCTACTAAAGTGGGGAGGACACATATTTATACAGACTGAGTGGAGCTCAAACAGCAGCAACACCAAATCTATCCATGCTTTCATTCAAATTGTATTTTGCTCTGCAATGCATATCATCTAGACTTGTGCACACAAGATAAGAAGAAAAATAATTAAAATATTCATGGAGCAAAAAAGATTATAATAGACCAGAGTTCACATATATAATAAATGAGGGGCATCACCTGTGAATTAGACAGAACTAGCATTGCCATAATATCATATACACTCGTAAACCAACTAAAGTGCATCAATTACCTAGAAACATTTTAGAGAAGTTACATGAAATTCTAAGGTTGATTTGTTTCAATCAGAAATCTAAAAAAGCCCAAACCAACAAAAAACAAACAAACGCTATGCCCTTTAGAAACGTCTTCCAAAGTTTGATATTCATTTTCTCTAAGTTTGATTTTTAATTTTCTATCAAATCTAATCTAATTTTCAAACCTATTATTTTTTTCGCTTAGACACTCTACCTATACATTCTCCCGTGTGAAATGTAAGTGAGTGTTATGCTGAGCTGCGTACAAAACTAGGACATTACCATAGTGCTTTAAACATTGACATTGGTTATTCACTTACATGTAAATTGTTTAAAATTTATAATGAATTTAACATTTTCGGGCCAAAATAATCAAAGTGAAAAAGACTGCTGACTTTTGAATTTTTATTGTCAAATCCTTGTTCAATTCACAATAATTCACACTGCACTGAGTTACTCTGGCTGGTAATTCCTAAAGACTGGGTAGTAATATATATTTTTTTAATTTTAGACAAAATAGGGTCATTTGATAAATTCAAAAAACTCAGTTTCCAGGTCAGCTATTGACAAAACTGTAGGTCAACTAAACTTTGAAATTCACTCATGAGTTTCCAACAAGTATTATTGTATTAAAGGACCACTCTAGGCACCCAGACCACTTCAGCTTAATTAATTGGTCTGGGTGCCAGGTCCAGCTAGGGTTAACCCATTTTTTATAAACATAGCAGTTTCAGAGAAACTGCTATGTTTATTAATGGGTTGAGCCTTCCCCCAAATCCTCTAGTGGCGCTTGCGTGATTCTCACTGTGAAAATCACAGTGAGAGCACGCAAGCGTCCATAGGAAAGCATTGAAAATGCTTTCCTATGCGACCGGCTGAATGCGCGCTCAGCTATTGCCGCGCGTGCACATTCAGCCGACGGGGCGGAACGGAGGAGGATCGGAGGCAGAGATCTCCCCGTCCAGCGCTGGAAAAAGGTAAGTTTTACCCCTTTTCCCCTTTCCAGAGCCGGGCGGGAGGGGGTCCCTGAGGGTGAGGGCACCCTCAGGGCACTCTAGTGCCAGGAAAACGAGTTTGTTTTCCTGGCACTAGAGTGGTCCTTTAACCATCAAATCTTTCTCTTTTAAGTTTTAATATTGATATAACAGTTTTTGGGTTTTTTTTTTCAATCTGCTTTGCTTTTATATTTTTAATCATGCTGTACGTAAATCTTTATGCCAGTTTTATTGGAAACATTTCCAGTATATTTGGCTGTCTATGGCTTATGTTTTTTTGAACAATGTATTTAATCCATAGGTTATTTAGTTGAATGATACCAAACAGATTGACATGAAACATGCATAGTTCTTTTTAGAATTGACATTCTCCCATAGAATACACATTTCCAGACAATTTAACTGCTGCATTAAAAAAGTTATGGGTAAAAAAAAAAAATATATATGACTATTTCAAAAAAGGATTGAATCGTTATTATCATATAGAAGAACTAATAATATGAAACCACTGCTATAATACTTTATTATATAACAAATGTTGCAATGAATTCACACCTATGAAATGTACAACTATAGCTACCTATATATAACACCGTAGTACTTTACTTCTTAATTTACATAGTTACATAATTACATAGTTGAAAAGAGACACGTGTCCATCAAGTTCAGCCTTTAAAACATTTGTTTTTGCTGTTGATCCAACATAAGGCAAAAAAACAGTCTGACACTCATCCAATTTTGCAACAAGCTAGAAAAAAAATCCTTCTTGACCCCAGAATGGCAGTCAGATATTTCCTTGGATCAATAAGTTATTACCCTACTGATTAAAAAGTATATCCATGTATATGTTTTTGCAAGTATTTATCCAATTGCTGTTTAAACATCTGTATAGACCGTGCTAAATCATCTCTTCAGGCAGAGAATTCCACATCCTTATTGCTCTAATTGTAAAAAAACAAAAAAAAAAACCTTTCCTTTGCCTTAGACTAAATCTCCTTTCTTCCAGTCTAAATATATGACCACATGTCCTATATATAGTACTGTTTATAAACAGATTTCCAGACAATGGTTTGTATTGGCCCCCAATATATTTGTATACATCTATCATATCACCTCTGAGGTGCTGTTTTTCCATATTAAAGATATTTCAATTTGTGAACCTTTCTTCATAACTAAGATGCTCCATTCCTTTTATTAATTTTGTAGCCCGTCACTGCAATTTTTTTAGTGCCATAATATCCTTTCTTAGAACTGGTGCCTAAAATTGCACAGCATATTCAATGTGTGGTATTACTAGTGATTTATAAAGAGGCAAAATTATATTTTCATCTCTATACCAAAGTGTATAACTTTTCAATTTTCTACATTAAATTTAATCTGCCATTTGAGTGCCCAGATGTAATATAGAAGTTACTGTTATTTTGATCATGAAAGTGCTGAACCTACTGGAGTGTATTTAAAGCATAGTTAAATGACTTAGTCCAGATAAAACCAGCGTTCTTGCTTACTCATCTCACACCTCTGCCTTCAAGCAAATTGACCATGTGCATTATACGACTCCAGTAAAGCCCTATGGTTTATATGCTCCCAAGCTCCAGGATCATCACGGTTGCAGAAGTTTTCATGAACAATAATATGTCACTTTTTGGTACTGTGGCACTGTTCCTTTACCGATCTTTCTCCCCATTTTTCGATCTGTTTGTCTATTTCTGATTCTATATAATTTAGGAACCTTTGGGCCACACAGTTATCCCATTTTTTCTTTCTGATGGTCATGCAAGTAAAATTTAGTTTGTTGTGATGTGTCCTGCACAGTGCTTTAACCCCTTAAGGACCAAACTTATAAAGGGAGTCATGGCATGTCACACATGTCATGTGTCCTTAAGGGGTTAACCCCTTAAGGACCAAACTTATGGAATAAAAGGGAATCATGACATGTCACACATGTCATGTGTCCTTAAGGGGTTAAACACTGAGTGTATGAAATTCCTTCTGCCAGATGCTATAAATAAAAGAATGGAATCAATCAATAATTTTGTGCTTCCAAAAATTTACACAATCTATATATGCAGATCACAGTTATTCTGGATTGATGCAGCCCCGCTCCAAAGTTGCACCTCATGCAAGATGCTCCTCCAACCTTGGCAGATTAAGTTGACCCGCTACCTGCAGATATGCTCCCCTTCAGCTGAACGCTGCTGGAGGAAGACCCACACCTTGTCAGACTTCTTCCATTATAAATAAATGGTGTGTTCATATAGCACAGCCCTCACCCTTGCGATACAATCCTACTTTTCTTCTCTTGTTCATTCATGCTCACACAATCTCAGGCATCTCTTTAATACCTTCAACTCTCTCTTTCGCCCACCTCAAGCCACCCCTCAAACTGATCTTTCAGCAGATAGCCTTGCATGCTCATTTACCGACAAAATTGAACAGTTAAGGAAATAATTCTTCCCCCTTTTCCATCTTGCAACCACACACCTTCCCTACCCTACAGGCCTTCGCCCCAGCTACAGAACAGGAGGTGACTTCACTTCTCCTCTCCTCTCGTCCCACCACCTCCGCTTGATTCAGTACCTTCCCACTTTATCAGATCACTCTCCCCTTGTCTTGTACCATCCTTAACACACATCCTTAACACACAACACTCTTTCTTCTGGTGTTGACCATGCTTACCTTAAGCATGCTACTGTTGTACAATCCTAAAAAAAAATCATCCCTAGACTGTGTTTCCCTTCCAACTATCGTCCCATATCCCTGCTTCCTTTTTCCTCAAAGCTTCTAGAAAGACATGTCTTTACTTGACTCACTTCCTAAATTCTAACTCCCTTCTCGATCCTCTTCATTCTGGCTTTTGCTCACTCCACTCTACTGAGACTTCTCTTATTAAAGTTACAAATGACCTAATCACAGCTAAATCCAAAGGCCACTACCCCATACTAAATCTTCTTGACCTCTCTGCTGCCTTTGACACTGTTGATCATGTCCTCCTTCTCCAAACTCTTCAATCAATCAGTTTCTCTGACACTGTCCTCTCACGGCTATCCTCCTATCTCTCCCAAGGTTCATTCAGCATCTCCTTTTGCAAAGACACCTCCTCCTCTCACTTTGTCTCGGTTGGAGTCTCCCAAGGATCTGTTCTTGGTCCCCTTCTGTTCTCTTTTTATACTGCCACTCTTGGCAAACTCATTAACTCCTTTGGATTCCGGTACCATCTATATGTCAACACCTAGATATATCTCTCCTCCTCTGATCTTTTCCCCATGGTCCTTGCTTTCCCTGCTAGTTGATGGCACTTGCATCCATCTGTCCTTGCAAGCTCGTTGTCTCGTTAGTGTTATCTTTGATCCTGGTCTCACCTTTGTGCCACATATCCAATATGTTGCTAAAACCTGTCGATTCCACCTTAAAACATGACCTGTATCTGAGCCTTTTTCACGTAAGATGTTACCAAGGAGCTTGTCCATACTCTGGTAATCTATGCATGGATTACTGTAATTCTGTTCTAGTTGGTCTCCGAAAAAGCCAAGCTTCCCCGCTATAATTGGTAATGAATGCTGCTGCCATTCTGATCTTTCTCACCGGTCGCTCCTCCCATACCTCGCCCCTCTGTCGATCCTTATATTGACTTCCTGTATCCTATAGGTGTCAATTTAAAATACTAACCCTTACCTATAAAGCTCTAGCCAACTCTAGCCCCTGTTACATTTCTCCCCTGATTCATAAATATGCCCCTTCTCGTTCTCTCGGCTCTGCCGATGACCTTCTCCTGTCCGCTGCTCGCACCCTTACTGCTAACTCGCGCTTGCAGCACATCTCACGGGCGATTCCCTTCCTTTGGAACAGTCTGCCTACCCCATCAGACTCTCCCCTAGTCTTCAAGAAGTCCCTCAAAACACATCTGTTCAGAAATGCTTATGATCTCAGAGAGTAACTTATTTATAATTACACAAGTCTGTCTCTTGCTCTCCTAAAGAGCCATGCTCAACTCTCTCCTCCAGTTATGCTACTTTTCCACCTTGTTTGGTGGCTATCACCTTTGCTGCCCTGTTGTGTATTTGTACCCCACCTCCTCTAGACTGTAAGCCTGTTTGAGCAGGGTCCTCATTTACCTATTGTTCCTGTGTCACTGTGTAATTGTCTTATTTTTTGTAAATTTCCCCTCCTTTCATAATATTGTAAACTGCTGCGGAATTAGTAGGCGCTATATAAATACCAATGATAATAATACTATTTCACTGAAGGCTAATCTGGGCAATTAGGGCTGGAATTAAAAACATGATAGGCTAACATATAATCTAATAAAAAGATAATCGTGGAAAATACACATTCTAATGTCTTACTGTACAGTGTGTCAAAGGCTTTCCTGTGTATCATGATTTGTTCACATACTGGGATTTAAGTTGTATTAGACAGGTGTTCATATTATGAATACATTCACAAGCTTAATTATCTAGACTTTCTACCGACATATTTTTCCTTTTCATACCTTGCTTTTCATACTGTACTTGACTCAGAAGGGGACAATTTTATACTATCCCGTGTAGAACAGACTATACCTCCATTTACCATCACTAATGATTTTCTTGGCCCCGGAGACTTCAAGGGAAATCATTATCTATTTATTACGTTCTGACACCAGAGTTAGCAAACCAGATGCTGTTGAAGGAAAAAAAAGATGAAACCTGTTTCTGTTCATTTTATTTTGGGTTTCAGTCATTCATATCAGTAGTCTTAGCTTTTAACACATGAAAAACAGACAGAGGAAAATAATTCTCATTTTATTGCAGATGATATTTAATGGATGCATAATTATATCCAGTATTAGAATGCTTTTTATTCGATGTTTCTGATTTCTAAATTAAATACATCTCAGTGTAGACAGCCAGAGTGAAGCATTGCTATATCTCCCTTAACCTTGCAGCTAGGCTAGGGGGCATTTTATTGGGTAATAGATGTATTCCTTGGGATTGGATTTCTTAAAGGTGAAGTTCAATTTTAACATAATCAGGATGTTTTACCACTAACATCTGCAGACAACGGAGGATTATATATTGTAAACCAGTCAAATAAACAAAATATGTATGGAATCTATGAGATGCCAGCATTGCATAAACAAAGGGCCAACTATCTCTCAACTCTCACTTAGTTTTTTGTTTTTTTTTATTTTGTTTGCAGTTACCAGTAAAAATCCTGATGTGACTAGAGCAGGAATTGTGAATAGTACCTCCTCCTCCTTCAGCTCATGTGGCAGAGTTAACCAGATAGGTTAACCAGAGTCATAAATAGCCCCTACCCTGGGGTAGAGGGTAATATAAATGCACCCAGTCATTGGTCCCTATTCCTTATGTGGTGGTATATGATATTTTAACAGACTAGAAGTCTCCTGAGCCCTGTGGTGATTCTTACCCCCTTAAAGGGTTACTCCAACATCTATGACCACTTCTGCTTTTTGAAGTGGTTATGGAGGAAGGAATCTGGTTGTGCAATGTTTCAGCTTGAATTCCCATTGTGTGCCAGGGTCTAGTAACATCCCCAGCACAAAGGACTATGGCATTCTGGAACTAATGTAAATTCTGTGAATTTTTTTTAATTCTTTATTTTTCGCAGTCAACTTGTGATAGACATTGGGTTTAACATAATCATCAAAGCGCAACATTTAGATTAACAATTGACATGCGTTTGTTAGGGTATCATTGTTGCCTGCGGTTTTTATTGTTAATAGTAAAGTAGCTTGTAACAGCCGTATACGTGCCTCAAGTATTTGCTGTAATAGATGTAGATGTCTAAGGCATGTATGGCCGTGCGTTAGCAAAAAATGAAAGGGTAAGTGGTGTGTATTTGGAGCGGACTGGATGCTATGTGAATGCAGCTCCACAGGGTTGAGTGGGTGTATGTGGATACTAGCATGGAGCTGGGGGGGAAGGTGGTATTTAAGGAGCTACTTTTCCCGGGGTAATCCCGATCGTGGCCCGCTTAGGCCTGAAAGGTAGCAGAGACGGGTAAGGTCCTTCTCTGCAATTAGTTAATTGCTTAGTATACAATGTGGTATTTAAGTGGTGCATAAACAATGGAGAATACAACAATAACTGTAAACTTATGCTTCATTAAATGTGCATATGCAAGAGGCTGGCCCCATGAGGAGCATGAGACCTAAGATATAAAAAGGCAAGATTTAAGTAAAAATATAAATAAAGATAATCGCCAGGAGTCAGGTAATCTCCCGGCTGGGTAAGTTCCGATTCGCCAGGATGAATGGGACAGTGTTAGCTGGATCCCATGCTGTCGGTGCAGGCGCTGCGGTGTGGTTCAGGTCTAGAGTGGTCCGAGTTGCCTCAATCTCCAATGCCTCTGCCACCCTGAGCTTTGTGTTCTGATGCTGAATGAGTAGAAAGTGTGTCGGGCCCCAGCGGTATTTGATACCCTTCGATGATCATATGGATGTGAAGGGGAGCAGTGTTTTCCGCCACTGTAGGGTCGGGCGGGAGAGATCAGAGTAAAAGGTAATGTCCATCTCCTCGAACCGGAATGGGGTTTTTCCTCTTACTGCGCTCATGATGGCTGCCTTGTCCTGGCCATTTTGGAATTTGACCAGTAGGTCGCTGGTGTTGGAGGCCACGGCTGATGGAGGCTTGGGAAGATGAAACATCCCATCCAGTGTGATGCCCTTTGCTTGTTTGGGAGATAGAAGGGCTGTAAACAGTCTGCGCAGAAAGTGTGGTAGTTCTGCCTGGGTGATACTGTCTGTGAGACCCCTAATTTTCAGGTGTTTCCACCTTCTTTTATCCTCCATGGCTGCAAGCTGGTGGCTCAGTGTGTCGTGAGCTGTGGTGAGGGTGCCAATCTGTTTCTGTAACTCCAGAATGTGTGCTGCATGTGTTGTGGTTGTCTGTTCGACTGCGTTCAGGCGCCCATTGAACCCCTTAAGGTCTTCTCTAACCTATGAAATTTCTGATAAGAGGTTTTGGCGGAGGTCCGCCGGGAGGCTGGTAAGTATTTCCATGGTGAGTGGTGATGACCCTTTGTCTGCTGGCTGGGCAGTCTTTGGTGGCTTTATTCTCAGGTCCTCCATATTGTGGAGAGAGTAGTCTTCCGATACATCAGGAGAAATCTCCCAGGTCCGCCGCCATGTCAGATCTCCCTGCACCATGCGGCCCTCTCAGGAGGTCACCAATATCTGGGTCGATTCGGTACGGGTTTTTTTGTTTTTCTCCCCATCTTCTGGTAATACCTTTCAGTACTTGTTGGGGGGAATACACCCCGTGTTTCAGCTTATTTTGGGCATTTTTCTGCCCGGCTGTCGGAGCTCAGGGAGTTTGCCCCATTGCTGTTGAGGGCTAGCTCCGCCCCCCATTCTGTGTATATTTTATGTCTGCCGACAGCATACACTGCATGATGGCAACATACATAATTTTATTCTCCCCTTCCAGGCAAAGCATTTTGTGGCATTATACCCACGAGTGGCTGTGTTGTCACTGCCAAGTTCCGTTGTGTGTTTATAGCCTTTTGCCGCTGTCTATTGCTGTCTCACCCAAACACTAGCCGAGACTTAGTGAAGGGTTAAGAAGAACCAGTTTATTGTCACAACAGGTCGCACCTTTATACCTGGAGTATCAACAGGAGGTCCCGAGAGAGAACAAAAGAATTGCAACATCCCTGACACCATGGTGTCTGTACCTGAGCAGGTAATTTAATTAGCGGCCAGACACCTTGGCACTGGGGTAACAAAACATACAATAACTCTGGTTCCCATTCCCATATCCCCACGGAATTGGTATCTCCAGGATGCTTGTGTCAGAGCCCTACTTTGTCCATAAGGCACCTGGATCAGAGGTGGCTAGTGATTTAGGTGAAAGTCAAAGTTTCAGTGGGATACGGATGGCCTCAGATCCAGCACAGAGTTCCATTACACAATTACTTTGCCTACTTAATAATTCCAGATAATGTTGAATAGCCAAAATAAGCAATCATTCACGTAGCGAATGAAGAAGAGTACCTAGGTGCAATCAAATATAAGAAAGCACTTCTTAACCAGGATGTAATGAAACATGAGTCTGAGATAATATTGCTTTATTCCCATGGGAAATTGGGCAAGAAGCCTAAAGTATCTTAAAGTATCACTTTTTTGAATGTTCTAGATAAATATCACTTTTTTAACGTCAAATTCAAACTAATCTGGCTTACTTTCCATACCACCTGATAGGTAACTTTTCGGAAGTTTTTTAACCCCTTAAGGACACATGACGTGTCTGACATGTCATGATTCCCTTTTATTTCAGAAGTTTGGTCCTTAAGGGGTTAAATTTATTTTTTTATTTTTGCAGTACTTAACTATTTAGGAAATAGAAGCAGTAGGTATGTATAGAACAGGTGTGAACAATTGATAAGCCCACAGTTTATCTTGTTTTTTAAATCCCTTCAATCTCAGAAAGCCACGTTAGTTGATGATGCCTAGAAATTCTAGAGAAGAACCGCTGAAGAGCTACCAATTTTTTTGCCATTTGAAAATGTAAAACTAAGATTTTGTCATTCATGCTTCCAAATTATTGAGCTGTAAGCACAATTCACTTTTTGTAAATGTGAAATTCTAATCTGAGGACCTAGCAGTGTGTGAGTATAATTAGAAAATAATATCTCCGATCTCGTAAATATTATTTTCAAAAATACTTATCCTCAATGTCACCAAGTTGTATAAAGGAGGAAAAGTGCTCTAACAAACACACATCTGCATGCATAATTGAAGTAGTGTGTTATTTTTATTACTCAGTGGGTGAAAGGAAGCGTTACTCACCAGATGTGTTTGATTCAGACGATATGATTTCCATGGTAACTTTATGAGACATTTGATTTAGGTAAAGTGACTGAAACCTGCTGCTGGGACCAGCTTGTTATTAAACACCATCTGTAGAGTTTAGTTTAATTAATAAAGCAAGGATCTGAATATCTTACCCTAGCTGACACATTAACCTCTGGAGGCATGGGCATAGCCAAAAAAATGTATGAATAAATACATGGATCGACTATGTATCAGCAATTTTAGGGTTTATTGCAATATTTCCAATATAAAAAAGTACTTGTGTGTGATCGTATTATTCATTAAAAAATACTTTGGTTATGTGTCCTCTTACATTTGTGCTATAAAATACATAATTAGTCTGTTTAAAGACCTACATAAATATACAGATATATCTACTATAGTATATACATATATAGAATTCATCATCGAACACATTTTGTAACGTGTTAAATATTCCCTTTTTGTCAAACATTCACTAGTTCTAAAATGTCTGTTTTTAATATTTATATGCTATTTATTTGTTAAATTAAAATAAATAATGTGAAAAGTCATTCCTCAACCCAGTCATTCCTCAACCACCTATTCCATTGTATAATCTAATTGTTTGTTATTGATGCATATGGGGTTTCATACTGTTTTACATTTACTTCATAAATGCATACTCATTGTTGGGATCATTCATGGGTTAGCAACCTATGACACATGTGCCATGCATGGCACTCGGGGTATCTTTGCATGGCACTCAACACTCAAGGCTGTCATAGACAAACAGGCTCTCCCCTGTGAAGAGTCCCAGTAGGATTTTAGATATATGCTAGTGCAAACTGAGCAATGATTGCAGGTGGCGAAGGACAATCTTCAATTTACGCATTGCGACACTTGGAGGAAGTGATCTTAGATTACTTCCTCCCAGAACTTGTGAATGGGAATCCATACTGGAGTAGAGCAGCCCTCAGCAGCTATTGCAGCTTCTTGACCTGTACCTGCCAGACTGGTCCCCGCTGGACCCAAGGGAACACACCCACGCTGCTCGATGTTCACAGAGCTGCAGAATAAGCCTCTCCCTAATAATACAAACAGCCTGCCCACAAACACACACAGTCTGCACAAACACAACACCCCTGACAATCCATATACAAGCTCATACTTCAACAAGCAGCCCTACACGTACATGCATCGCCAAACACACAATGTGACATATCTACACAAACCTTTACAAGCAACCCACATGCACAGCCCATGTTCATAGACATTATATAGAGTAGCACAAACTACTCATGAACATATACAATATAACAGTCCACATACACACAAATACAATGCTACAAAGCAACTGCAGCACCCATAAATAACATATACACAATACAGCTACATACACACCTCTATTTAAAAAAGTAGGATCGGCATACCAAGGGACTTCAAGATCTTGTTTTGGCACAGTACAACTAAAAGGTTGCCTACCCCTGTGCTAGAATGTTTTGAATGTTGTTTTAGAACATTCAGTATATATTAATACTAGCCCAGAGATCTTTTATATTTTGATATAATTCTCTATTCCTCAAATTTACATGCATTTCCTTTTCCATAAATTTGTGATAATGTATTTGTGTTTGGATTTCTATCCAATTTGGGCAATCCCTAGATTTCCAATATCTTGCAAGGCATCTTTTAGTAGCCATCGTTAAACAAATTATTAACGTTTTCACTGATTTATTTACTTTAGGTAAGTCCAGGTGAAAAATAAATTTTTGTGGGGCTTGGACAACAGTAGAGCCTGAAGTTTTCTCAACAATATCAGTCAATTTAGTTTTCAGAAACAGCTATTTTGTACAGACCCACCAAATATGCTTATATTTACCTTGGGAATTTGAAATTCAGACAACTCATTGAGCACCATATACCATCTGTGTAGAACCTTAACAAAATTCTCATATATATTAACATTATGTATCGTTCTTTTCAACAAATTAGCCCATCCCTCCTTTAGGAACTCCCTTTTTAAGATACATTAAAATTTTACCCTGGATTTATAATCATAAAAAAGACTATTATTTTTTATTAGTTTATTTTTCCCAACTAGCTAAAAATAAGTCAGGTTTAAATCCTGAAAGAGAAAGCCACCTGTTAGCTTTTTCCACTTTTTCCTGATACTAGTTGATACTGTGCATAGATACATGATTATAGCTACTGGATACAAAAATAACCCTATGCTACATTTTCTTCCATTAGAATATTACCCATAATGTTTGTAACTGATATTTTTTTATTTAACAAATTTGTTATTTTTAGATAACAATAGCAATTCTTGAAAATATTGTATTTCCATCCCTTCAAACATGTCTACTACTTACTTGATTTATACCGGAAGTCTAAGTTGACCAGTTAAATCATAGTGCTCTTTAAGTCCATCTAGTTAGTTTTTAAATACGTTACAGTAGATCGCTTGTGTTTTCTTTAGATTGAGCTTATAGTTAGAAAAATTACTGAATTCTTTTGTGCAGTTAATCATGGCAGGCAGAGACTTCTCTGAGCTTGAGAGAGTAAGGATTATATCATCTGCATATCATGTAACTTTATGTTGTTGCTCAGCTGTTTGTATCCCCAGAATCTCCTCTATTTGTCTAACATATGAAGCGAGAGGTTTGATTGAAAGAACCTATAACAGAGAAGCTAATGGGCACCCCTGACTACTTCCATTGGTTACCCCAAACCACTCTGATTCAAATTAATTCCCCAAAATCTTGTCAGACGGCTCATTGTACAGGCTCATAATACGGTCAAAGGATTTAAAGGCCTCCTACAGATAGTTCCAGCTGATTCTGTCAAAGGCCTTTTCTGCATTGAGGGCAACAAAAATCATAAGGTTAGGTCCTTCTCCGACTTTCTGGACCATATTCAGTAGCTTACACACTTTATCTACCCGGATTTGTTTATAACAAAGCCAGATCGATCTAAATGGATCAATCTGAGTGTCACCATCTTTAGCCTTTCCACCAATATCTACCTCAAAACTATTTTTTTATATTGTGAATGTGGGCAATTGCCATGGTCTTTCAGACTCCAGATCTTAGTTTAGATGAGCATCTGTAGGATGAAATGGAACCAGCCATTTCAGAGTATCGATGCACCACCAGACAACATGGTCTACTTTATGAATAAAGATCTGTGTACAGGTCAAAACATTTCAGTGTCCAATAAATATGCCTGAATTATCACAGTGAGTACCTGAAATTTTTTCTTTTATACTTTAACACCATGTCATAATTAATTCAGTTTAAACTCCAGTACTTTATCTCTGTTGCACGATAGATACCTTTAAAAATATTTTAATTGGCTGTCTGTCATATTTTCCACTTTGCAACTGTTCTGTTGCCTTTTGGACCTTCTGTATTTACTAGCATGAAATGTCAGTATCTGTGGAAGTTACATAAGAAACTTTGTTCAAAACATAAAATGTTGACTGATACACATTTTCTATACATTATCTTTCACAGAAAATCTATATTTATTTTAAAATTTTCCCTGATATTCATTTGAAAAAGTTGAAATCCCATTGCTTAAGAGTTTTATTTATTACGGGCCTTAAGCCGCCCTCCACAATTCATTTATTTAGAGCAGATTAAACCTTATGATTTCATCATGTTAGTCTAAACATCAATGGTAAACGCCTCACTAAGTAAGATATTGCTTCATTCATTCTGATTGATGCATCGTACTTATCTTCTTAATCAACCTATGCAAAAAATTATTGTTGAAAATAATTTGAAGGTTTCTTTACAACTCACAAATTAAAATGCGTGTATGTATTTTAATGCACAATCTTGGACAATTTGGCAAACCTTATGTTGTCTGTATCTATTTCTCTGGATAAATAAGGCCTGTTGTATCTTGCTGCATCAACGAGTTTTGTTTTAATCACACTTAAGAAAAGCAGCTGCCTTGGTTCTAAGATCCAATAACATCGATAGTGGGGTTAATGGACCATACTGGTTTCCCATTGATTTTTTGTTTCAAGTATCTGAAGATATCTTGAACTTGAAACGACTGTTTAGTAATGTGTTCTCAAATGGTGTGTAAGTGATTTCAGAAGTAATAAATGTTTGTTAACAATGAAACAAACAGGACAACACTAGAGGCAAGTAAATTATTTGTCATACTGTGGAGACACCATTTCGACTCGGAAACTCGAGTTGTCCCTATGCTATAGACAATGTATCTCCTTGAAGCCTGCATTTAGGAGATTTAAATGTTACATTGGATGTGCAGCTCATCACCATAATTGCATTTTAATCTAACTTTGAATAATTGTAGACTTGTAAATAGCTCATTTAAACTTAACAACTTTGATGTAGAAAGTTGACACAATGTCTCCTTAAAAGGCCTGAAAAAAGAAATGTAATAATCATCTCTGTCCAAACCAATTACCTTTCTTTAAAACATTAATCACAAGCGTCCTTAAAAAAAATTAAAAAAAATTAAACTAGATGATAACAACAATAATTTAATTGACGTGTTATGCTTCCAGTATTTCGTTCATGTTTTTCTGTTTGTGCTCCAGTTCTGAAACCTGATCTGTTTAATGACTGGTACAAGGTAGAATTAATCCCAAAGTGTAAACGCGTGTAAATACAGAGGCAATATGTGTTTTATCTCTGTATGTGTTTTATTCCCTTCATTTAGTCTCTGTCTTATTATGACTCGGCATTAGAGTATTTATTTATTACCCCACATAGAATTACACAATATTTACATTATGTCTTTATTTGATTAATTTGATAAGCTTTTTTACAATTATTTCATATGTTGGATAAACTTTTAAAATATTTTTTCCTTACTATTAAAATATCAAAAATATATCATATCTAAAAAAAACTATATATTTATCAAAGATATCAAAATATTAAAATATGTCATAATTATTACTTAAAAAAAATTATCCAAACATATGAAATAATGTTAAATGTTTGTCCAAAAATATTAAGTGATATAATTTAATAAAAATTTTACACCTGACATTTTTTTTTATTTCTTCCAGAAAATATAAACCTTATTTATTTAGACCAGGGATAGGCAACCTTCGGCTCTGTAGATGTTTTGGACTACACCTCCCATGATGCTTTGCCAGCATTATGTGTGTAAGAGCATTAAGGGGGATGTAGTCCACAACATCTGGAGAGCCGACGGTTGCCTATCCCTGATTTAGACATATACTCCACCTCTTTTAGACTGAAAGTTTATTCAAGTAAGGTACACAAACCTCTTTTATGTCTCTTTACTATTGTTAAAGGGACACCTTAACATTAAAAATAAATATATTTCATTTTAACACTAGTGTTCTTTATTTTTGTTTAGATTTCTGCCTCCCTACCTTGTAATAATAAAAAAAAGTAAATAAAAAAAGTATATAAAACCTGTTTCTGTATATAAAACCATTTCTCAGAGAAGACAATGTTGTACATTGCAAGTTAAAAGAGCAGCATATATGTACCAGAACCACCATATTAAATGTCACTAAATACAATGTTGATTGCATATAGCTCACCCATGGTGTTTTGTTGCAGAATATATTTGTGCTTTAGAATTAAACTTATAATAAAAATTGTGATATTAGGGGATATCTCGTCTGATGTTCAGTGAATGCCAACATCTAAAAAAACTGACTAAAGTTGTATTTCCAAATAACAGTCGCAATACAGTTAGGAAATATTAATTCTAAACTCATGGATTGGCTTCCAAATTAGGTTGGTACTTAGGTATTCGTTAGTTGTGTTCATAGGGCCTTAGGCAACTGCTTACAATATACAGTTTAGTATGGGGCACTACCTTTTCCAATGAAGAACCTAGCATACAGAGGAACTAGTCTAAATAAGGGATCACCGAACAAAATAATGAATGGGATCCTTTCAATAAAGGAAATGAACCACTCTACACAGGGATAAATAAAGAGAAATAAAGTGTGTCATTATTTTTTGAGTATAAAAAAGGAACAGTCATTTGGTGTCATAAGTAAATATCCCTGGCAATTCAGATTTTAGTTTGAGAAGGACTCAGGGTGCTATTTTAAAAGTTTTCCAATGCTCAGAAACAGCTGCTTGGGTTTAAATGTTAATCACTTTCGTTCACTACTACAATTTTATCTTGAAGTTGAGATGACATTTGAAGCTTTAGCTTACAATTACAGTGGTCTTGAAGTCAATTTAAACTATTTTTAAACGTTAAATAACATACAAATCTACGTCAAACCTAATCTACAAACAATGTACCCGTGAATTTAAGTTTAAAAGTTTAATGTATCCTTAAATAAACTTTGACTTTAGAAAAGTGATCAAGCTTAGAAAAGTTGTGGTTACTTTGAATTCAGACATAGCTTCTTTAACTTAAAGCAACACTGTCATGGTCGAATCCCATTTTTTTTAACCCCCTCCCTCCCGACTCTACTACATCTAATTGTCCCCCTAGTCACCCCCAAATGCCCTAAGCCCCTAAGCCCCCCATATCACCTTTTTAAAAAATCTTTATTTTCTGCCTGGACCTAGGTCCTGGGCACCTCCATCTTTGTGTGGGTAGATGAATTCCTGTGGGACACGTCATCTGCCCACACTAGATAGCGATGTGAAATTCCCGCGCATGCCCAGTTAAACACTTGGGCATGCGAACGGGAATTTAATCTATTCATTCATTTGTCAGAAAGATGAATAAATGAATCAAAATATTAAATGAATGAACAAAGACCTCTTCGTTTGTTGGTTTGGTTTATGACAAGGAGGGAGCTACCGGCGCATAGCTCCCTCCTTGTTATATGCAAAAAAAGAAGCGTCAGGGAGCAGTTGGACAATAGGTCCCCCCCATTTTCATTTAGGACCCACACCCGCCGATCATGGGTGGGGGACGAGGGGTGGACAATAGCCACCCCATTCAGTTGAATAACCCCTACTCGCCTGGCATGTGTGGGGGCTTGGGATGGGGGACACTAGGGTTTTTTTTTGTCTTTTTTTACAACAGTGAGAATCCACAGGCTGCTCACTGTTTGGTAGACTTGTCCATACTCACAATATAGTGAGTAGGGGCAGAATTTACTAAAACTAAGTAATCTTTACTTAGTATTAGTAAATTTGGTTGAAAGGTCTTTCAGCCTTTTGATAGATAGCTCCCTGATACCGTGACATGAATTAGATCGGAATTTCATTCATTCAAATTAAATTCTGATCCGAAGTTCCGAATTGCATCCTAACATGAATGAACAAACTGTTCTCATTCAGTTAAGATGAAATTCGGTAGTTTCGCCAGTGTTCTGTCTAAATGACAAGACGTTTTGGAATACTGACAGGAAGCATCACAAGATCACGGAGGAAAGGTGAGAAATGTGGGAAAATATCTCTGACCACAGGAAATGGAGCACACTTTGCTCCTCCGCTGGTCAGAGATGGTCAAGCGTAGGAAACCTCCATAAGACAAAACAGTCCCTACTTTGTCTTGTGTTTTAGAGAAAACTAGAGCAGACAGGGAAAGAAAATGAAGAACAGAGAGGGAGAGGGAGAGAAGATAAATTGTTTGGGGAAAGGTAAGTTCAGCATGACAGTGCCGCTTCCACCCATATGATCCCAAAATGATCCATTGTGGTATAAAGTTATAGAAATTTTAGTTTAACATAGTTTATCTTCCCAGGCAATGGAGGTGGAAAATCTACCCTCAGTATTAATAACCAATTCCTTAATGATCTAGAACAAAATATAAAAGAAAAAAACTCAAGCTGTGTAATTTTACCATATAATAAAACACTTTGGAATACCAATCTCATATGATAAAATAGTGCATATATATCTATTTTAAATATTAAGTTACAGTAGTTCACATATATGACTCTAAACCACACCAGTCACACACAAAATAAGGACAAAGCATTCATATTTATGGTTCCACATGATTTTTCTGTAATGGGTTGCTTGATGTACAATTACTGCAACATCTACAAATTGTCTAGCTGTTAATGTGAACATCATGTTACAGGCTAATGTCCCTGAAAACATATATTTATGCAGTCATTGTTACATTTATAAAGGGGCTCGAGATTTACGTTCGTTCTCTTGTACCGATTGACTATTGTACTATTGAAAATAGAGCCCAAGTGAGAGAACTACGTGTGACCGCATTGCACACATGGCTGGTATGAGGGAAGTGACCAGGGGCTTTGTAGGCACCAGGACTGAACATACACAATGACACACAAGCACATCTGCATTCACTAACCCTTCACACAGATACCCTCCTGCATTCATTAACCCGTAATACTGATACCCTCCTGCATTCATTAACCCTTAATACTGATACCCTCCTGCATTCATTAACCCTTCTTACTGATACCCTCCTGCATTCATTAACCCTTCTTACTGGTACCCTCCCGCATTCATTAACCCTTAATACTGATACTCTCCTGCATTCATTAACCCTTAATACTGATACTCTCCTGCATTCATCATCCCTTCTTACTGATACCCTCCTGCATTCATTAACCCTTAATACTGATACCCTCCTGCATTCATCAACCCTTCTTACTGATACCCTCCTGCATTCATTAACCCTTCTTACTGATACCCTCCTGCATTAATCAACCCTTCTTACTGATACCCTCCTGCATTCATTAACCCTTCTTACTGATACCCTCCTGCATTCATTAACCCTTCTTACTGATACCCTCCTGCATTCATTAACCCTTCTTACTGATACCCTCCTGCATTCATTAACCCTTCTTACTGATACCATCCTGCATTCATTAACCCTTAATACTGATACCCTCCTGCATTCATCAACCCTTCCTATTGATACCCTCCTGCATTCATCAATCCTTCTTACTGATACCCTCTCGCATTCATTAATGCTTCTTACTGATACTCTCCTGCATTCATTAACCCTTAAAACTGATACCCTCTCGCATTAATTAACCCTTCTTACTGATACCATCCTGCATTCATTAACCCTTAATACTGATACCCTCCTGCATTCATCAGCCCTTCTTACTGATACCCTACTGCATTCATTAACCCTTCTTACTGATACCCTAGTGCATTCATTAACCCTTCTTACTGATACCTGCCTGCATTCATTAACCCTTCTTACTGATAACTTCCTGCATTCATTAACCCTTCTTACTGATACCCTACTGCATTCATTAACCCTTCTTACTGATACCTTCCTGCATTCATTAACCCTTCTTACTGATACCTTCCTGCATTCATCAGCCCTTCTTACTTATACCCTACTGCATTAATTAACCCTTCTTACTGATACTCTCCTGCATTCATTAACCCTTAATACTGATACCCTCCTGCATTCATTAAACCTTCTTACTGATACCCTCCTGCATTCATAAACCCTTCTTACTGGTACCCTCCCACATTTATTAACCCTTAATACTGATACCCTCCTGCATTCATTAACCCTTCTTACTGATACCCTCCTGCATTCATTAACCCGTAATACTGATACCCTCCTGCATTCATTAACCCTTAATACTGATACCCTCCTGCATTCATTAACCCTTCTTACTGATACCCTCCTGCATTCATTAACCCTTCTTACTGGTACCCTCCCGCATTCATTAACCCTTAATACTGATACTCTCCTGCATTCATTAACCCTTAATACTGATACTCTCCTGCATTCATCATCCCTTCTTACTGATACCCTCCTGCATTCATTAACCCTTAATACTGATACCCTCCTGCATTCATCAACCCTTCTTACTGATACCCTCCTGCATTCATTAACCCTTCTTACTGATACCCTCCTGCATTAATCAACCCTTCTTACTGATACCCTCCTGCATTCATTAACCCTTCTTACTGATACCCTCCTGCATTCATTAACCCTT
Source organism: Pelobates fuscus (assembly GCF_036172605.1). Lineage (NCBI taxonomy): Eukaryota > Metazoa > Chordata > Amphibia > Anura > Pelobatidae > Pelobates > Pelobates fuscus. The sequence continues at coordinate 136,803,103 of NC_086326.1, read as the reverse complement.
CTTACTGATACCCTCCTGCATTCATTAACCCTTCTTACTGATAACCCCCTGCATTCATTAACCCTTCTTACTGATACCCTCCTGCATTCATTAACCCTTAATACTGATACCCTCCTGCATTCATCAACCCTTCTTATTGATACCCTCCTGCATTCATCAATCCTTCTTACTGATACCCTCCTGCATTCATTAACCCTTCTTACTGATACCCTCCTGCATTAATCAACCCTTCTTACTGATACCCTCCTGCATTCATTAACCCTTCTTACTGATACCCTCCTGCATTCATTAACCCGTAATACTGATACCCTCCTGCATTCATTAACCCTTAATACTGATACCCTCCTGCATTCATTAACCCTTCTTACTGATACCCTCCTGCATTCATTAACCCTTCTTACTGGTACCCTCCCGCATTCATTAACCCTTAATACTGATACTCTCCTGCATTCATTAACCCTTAATACTGATACTCTCCTGCATTCATCATCCCTTCTTACTGATACCCTCCTGCATTCATTAACCCTTAATACTGATACCCTCCTGCATTCATCAACCCTTCTTACTGATACCCTCCTGCATTCATTAACCCTTCTTACTGATACCCTCCTGCATTAATCAACCCTTCTTACTGATACCCTCCTGCATTCATTAACCCTTCTTACTGATACCCTCCTGCATTCATTAACCCTTCTTACTGATACCCTCCTGCATTCATTAACCCTTCTTACTGATACCCTCCTGCATTCATTAACCCTTCTTACTGATACCCTCCTGCATTCATTAACCCTTAATACTGATACCCTCCTGCATTCATCAACCCTTCTTATTGATACCCTCCTGCATTCATCAATCCTTCTTACTGATACCCTCTCGCATTCATTAACGCTTCTTACTGATACTCTCCTGCATTCATTAACCCTTAAAACTGATACCCTCTCGCATTAATTAACCCTTCTTACTGATACCATCCTGCATTCATTAACCCTTAATACTGATACCCTCCTGCATTCATCAGCCCTTCTTACTGATACCCTACTGCATTCATTAACCCTTCTTACTGATACCCTAGTGCATTCATTAACCCTTCTTACTGATACCTGCCTGCATTCATTAACCCTTCTTACTGATAACTTCCTGCATTCATTAACCCTTCTTACTGATACCCTACTGCATTCATTAACCCTTCTTACTGATACCTTCCTGCATTCATTAACCCTTCTTACTGATACCTTCCTGCATTCATCAGCCCTTCTTACTTATACCCTACTGCATTAATTAACCCTTCTTACTGATACTCTCCTGCATTCATTAACCCTTAATACTGATACCCTCCTGCATTCATTAAACCTTCTTACTGATACCCTCCTGCATTCATAAACCCGTCTTACTGGTACCCTCCCACATTTATTAACCCTTAATACTGATACCCTCCTGCATTCATTAACCCTTCTTACTGATACCCTCCTGCATTAATCAACCCTTCTTACTGATACCTTCCTGCATTCATTAACCCTTCTTACTGATACCCTCCTGCATTCATTAACCCTTCTTACTGATACCCTCCTGCATTCATTAACCCTTCTTACTGATACCCTCCTGCATTCATTAACCCGTAATACTGATACCCTCCTGCATTCATCAATCCTTCTTACTGATACCCTCTCGCATTCATTAACCCTTCTTACTGATACTCTCCTGCATTCATTAACCCTTAAAACTGATACCCTCTCGCATTAATTAACCCTTCTTACTGATACCATCCTGCATTCATTAACCCTTAATACTGATACCCTCCTGCATTCATCAGCCCTTCTTACTGATACCCTACTGCATTCATTAACCCTTCTTACTGATACCCTAGTGCATTCATTAACCCTTCTTACTGATACCTACCTGCATTCATTAACCCTTCTTACTGATACCTTCCTGCATTCATTAACCCTTCTTACTGATACCCTACTGCATTCATTAACCCTTCTTACTGATACCTTCCTGCATTCATCAACCCTTCTTACTGATACCCTCCTGCATTCATCAGCCCTTCTTACTGATACCCTACTGAACCCTTCTTACTGATACTCTCCTGCATTCATTAACCCTTAATACTGATACCCTCCTGCATTCATTAACCCTTCTTACTGATACCCTCCTGCATTCATAAACCCTTCTTACTGGTACCCTCCCACATTTATTAACCCTTAATACTGATACCCTCCCGCATTCATTAACCTTTAATACTGATACCCTCCCGCATTTATTAACCCTTAATACTGATACCCTCCCGCATTCATAAACTCTTCACACAGATAGACTATTGCATTCCCATACAAGTTTTAAGCCTGGCTCGTAGGTAAAGACTTGAAATGTTGAGCCCTGATTTATGGTTTGATTTACAGTGATACATTACATATTTATAACGTTAGAAGAAGTTATTTACCTCATCTCCAGTTCCAGCAGAGCCATCATCATGCAGAGTCAGACTGCACAAGCTTGATGGGGTATGAGAGAGATACAATGTCTGCATTATAATACATAGCCAATGAAACATGAAGGATTGGAGCGGTAAAATAGAAATGTATAAATACTTCAAGGAATTTAACAAGGCGGTGATGTTTTCCATAGAACAAGGGCAGCTAAAAATATTGCAGAAGACAAACATATTGGGTATAAAGATATTTTTTTTTCAGTATAAATAATTATAAATGCATGGAACGACTTATCAGCAGAGGGGTTAGAGACAAGTTCAAGAAACATTGGGCAAAACACAGTCAAAAATATGGACAGACATTGTGTGTTTTTTTTTATTTATTTTGCTATCAGAATCTCTGCTGCTGTGTTTGCATGTCTGAGATTTTTGAAAGTGTTCTTTTTGCCAATCGCCTCTACACAAATGTTTTATTTCCTGTGTATGCATGGAGTTTAGAGTATCAACATGAGATGATGGCCTGGAGAATTCAGCAGTGAACGGGGAATACACATCATTCTATCCACTCACTGATCTGACATTTAACAAGAATATTAATGTATACCCAGGTGCTGGTTCTGTCAAACCTTGAATAGGCTCTTTAGATTTTATTTAAATAAAAAGCATTTCGTGTCATGTACATTGAAAGCTATCCAACTATGCAGCTAAGCTTATCTCTATGTTATACTTTTAAATATTCTCTTACCTTAAAACAACCTATGGGCAATTATGTCACTGATACATTCAAAGAGACTGCATGCCAATAGGCTCTATGTCTCGTTTTGTGCTCTATTAACAGAAAATACAAGTTTTTGTGATATATCATCGAAACAACATGCGTGTGGACTTTACTTCTCCTTTAAGATAATTTGTTCTATTTAATAGCATATTTTAGGGTTCCAATCACATTTAGCACTACATCACGAAAACCCACTAGATTGTGCAATATGTTCAAGGTAAAATATATGTCGACCTTGACTTCAGATACTGAAAATTGTCTTTTTACTAGCAGTCACTGATAAATCAATCAACTTTCTTAAGGTCACCAAAACCTGACACTTAAGCTACTTTAAACGTGACTCTATAATCAAACTGAATAATAAATATTTCACATCTATTATTGAAACACGTCAAAACCAAGTGCAAGATGTGAGCTAATGCATTTCGAAATCCTATTTTGAGCTAAGGGAATACAATGATTTTCTAATGTTCCTAAATTCAATTTAATCACCGATAACATATTATTGTGTTTAAATAACAATAAATATTAAATGCTCCAAAGCTTCTAACTACTCAAATGATGGCATCTTCCCTTCTAGCATGTGCAACCCTGGAAGGGTCTCCTAATTCCTTGATCTTATTTTTTTAATTGCAGGACTTTTCAAGACTTGGCCAAACAAATGGATTTGTCCTACGGCACAGTGAAGGATTCTTCAGTATACGAATATTTTAAGGCAAAAGGCACCAATACTTTGGAACAAGATAGCACATTTTCTGAACTATGGCGAACGATAAGCAAGAACAACGGAGCTGATAACTGTGTATCTAGCCCTTCAGAAGGCATTAGAAAGGTGAGCAACTATTTATTCTTTAAAAAGATTCACACACAAATAAATGTGCAAAAAACAAAGTGGTAAACCGCGCCACAAAAGGTATTAAGAATAATTAAAAGTATAAAATTTATACATACAGGATATTCCAACAATGTAGTGGTGTATATAACCATATAAGTGTCTTATACTTCTGAAGAAGCCCATAATCGGGCGAAACGCGTTAAGTGGATTGAGAGACTGGGAGCTGATTTTTATTCATAGATTTTAATAGTTTTTGAACCAAATAAAGCTACAATTTTTTTTCTATTCCCCTCTGTGTTTTTTACCTGTTCCTTGTGCACTTTGTATCTGTTTATATCCTTTGGTGGGGATTGCACCACCATAAGCTTTCATCACCAGAGCAAGCTATTGCTCTGGAAATCGTAAGTAGGTTACTTACCTTTCTATTTACCACTTATATTAAGTGCATACTAAACCATTGGATTGTATTTCTGTTCTTTTTTTTTACGCATTAATATACGGCTGTGGAGAATTGAATATTACATCCCATCACGATCCTTGTATCCCGAGACGGGGATTATACTGTCCAGGTGCTGTACGGCAGAGCTCTCAGTAGCTTTGCAAAGTGTGAGTTAGCCTTTCTACTGGTTCTCCTTATACTGTATATTTATTGTTATTTTTATAAACATATTGCACTATTATTGTTTTATATTCTATTTTTTGGGGTGGGTTATACATACTACCATATTGTTGGAATACCCTGTATGGTTATATACAACACTACATTGTTGGAATATCCTGTATGTATGTATATATTTTATACTTTTAATTATTCTTAATACCTTTTGTGGCGCGGTTTACCACTTTGTTTTTTGCATGTTTTGGTTATAAATAAGCAGGTATTAGGAAATCCTGTTGGCTCACTGCTGCCGTACATCCAGTGATTCTAGTGAGCGCCTATACTCTGCTTTTCTACACACAAATAAATGTAGAGACATTAACGTACCATTTTCCTTGTTATGACCATAAAATGTCATTATTAGAGATTGAAACACAATGGGCTTCTATCATATGACAGATGATAGAGTTTATGTGCCAAGGCAAATATTTGTAGACTGATTCAAATTAAATGGTATTTAAATTTTTATTAGCTTTTTTTCAAGTCCATTAAAACTTTACGATGTTGAACACATAACAAAAGAATATTTTTAGTCAACCTGCTGGAAATATAATGCTATAAATGACAACATTTGTACAACAAATCCATTCTTTACAAAAACAATATGGGCTTATGCTGTGTGTAACCACATAAATGTGGTTTGGAGAAATTACCTTTTTCATTTACATATATTTGCTCCACTTTTAAAGGACCACTAAAGTGTTAGGAATACAAACTGGTATTCCTAAAGCTTTTGTGTCCCTGACCCTAGTTCTAGAGATATTCCCTCCCCATTTTTCCAATACATTTTAATACAATAAAACATTTTACTTACAATTTACATCTTCTCTTTCAACGACCTCCACTAGAGGTGAATTTAATCTTGCAATGTAAACATTGCAGTTTCTACAAAACTACTGTGTTTTACTTGCTTTGGTTAAAAGGACAGGACCACTGCACTCAGACCCCATCACTGAGTGGAAGTGACCAGTGTGTCTTTAGTGGTTTTTTAATGGAAATCTGCCACTTAACAAAGACTTTTTTCTTTTAAAAAAATGTTGATATGTTTTATGTCAAGTATAAAATCCCCTGCACTAGACATACATGTAACTGGAATATACAGAGAGAAGAAAGAACATGCAGACAGATGTATAACTGGCCAGATTTACTGTATCGAACATCCAGAGAGATGGAAGGTGGATACACACAACTAGACACAGAGCACAAGAACAATGCAAGAACAACACAAGAACAGGCAGTGTGTGACAAATACAGGGGATTTAATCTGGAGTGTAGACGAGATCCCAATGGTGCAAAGCAATGGCCTGGATTTAATATATTTGGATATACTTTTCAAATTATCACAATCTGTTAAGAGAAACGTTTCCTTTTTTTGACTCCTTATTAGTATTAAACCATAAAATAAAAATTTAGCCAGCGTCTCCAGACACTATAACCAATTGAAATAAGATGAAGCAGTTACTGTGTCCACGGTGTCCCTCTAAGCTTTATACCCTCCTGTGGAATGGAATGTTTCACTTACAGTTTATTTCTTAGCTAATGCTTAATAAAATTCTTCTTCTTGATTTACTGAAAATTCTCGACTGCAGTTATTCACATCTTTAATTTGTGCTGGCAAATAATCATATTGAGTTTTTTTGTTGGTTTTCCTTTTAATCGATCACTTACATGGATCATATACAAAACAATTGCATCTGTTTCCACACAGTTTTTTATGTGCTCATAGGCTCCTTCATATCTACGTTCATGGAAACACAAGGAAGAGTGTGAATGTATGGTAATGTTGAGAAGGGGAGAGGTTCCTGTTGGACATAATCTTTGTAGCAGTTTTTGTACAGACCAGTGCTAGTGGCAATCTCGGAATTTTGAAAAATAGTGGTCCTGTCCTCAAAGTCAAACAATTCTCCTAACTATGTCTCCCTTATAAGTACACATGGGCGGTGGTGATGGAATGCAATGTCTGTACAAGGTGTGAGTAGAAAATGGAGATTAGACAGGATGGCATTGCAGGTTTCCTGCATGTTTAAAAGAAAAAAATATATAAAATATCTTCAGTTAGATAGTTGGTGAGGTACACCTTAACATAATGTAGAGGTTGGTTAAACTACTCCATCACAAGGAAGACATGATATTTTCAGAGTCAGAAAAGGAATAGGTTTGCTATGCAGAGAAGAATCTTTGATTCTTAGTAATCCCCTGACACACTATCAGTGGACGTGAGTGAGCAAGATGGAGGCTAGCTAAAGAAACAGAAAAAGGGACGGTCTGGAAGCCACATGTAGTGATGTATTTACAAACATAAATATACTCTCCAGTGTGTGCTGAGCAGCGCAGAATGCTTCGCCCGGCACAGGATTAAAGTAAGTAAAAGCTTAATTTAAAACATTGCCGAACCCTTTCTGATGGGAGTAATGCCCAATAGGACATTGTACTAAAAAAAAGTAACCCTTTAACTGATTGACATCACTAAAATTTCTTATTTGCCAGTTTTAACCTTTTTGCCAGTAGCTGAGTAACCTCAAAAGGAATTGTTCAATAGTTTTCTCCATAATAGTGATCCTTCACCATTTGTTTGTGGATACGGAATCAGCTTGTCGATTCATTTTTGTATTGTGTAAAAGTACATACCAAAAAGAATATAGTCATCTTCCCAAATTGAACTCTTTCCAATGTCAAAGAAGCCTTTAGTTTACAGAAGAAGGTCAACAGATCATGCTGGACGGTTCATTTTATAATATGATGATCCTGTCCCAATTCAATTAGCCACTGAAATTGTCACACAGTCTGTTTTTACTGTCCTGAACCAGAGTGTAAGTTTCACTGTATTGTCAACTGACGACCTTGTGTGTGATTGGTACACGTCAATCATGATATATTTCGTTTTCGCCATAGGTGGCACTTGCTTTTGTCTCTTTTATTTTAAGACAGAGAGTTATCAATACTTTAGAGCTTCTCACAGTGGTCATAGATTATTTAAACATAAATTGTTTTGTTTTCCTTTGTTCTTTGGAACACATGTTGGTTCCATGCTGCGCATTTTCATTATTCTACTGCCCGTTGTGTTTTTAGCATAGTTTAACAAATCAAATCTTTGAATTCGTCAAACAACGGATTCCAGCCATATAACGGACTGCACGTTGGGAATCTAGGTCGAAATGAAAATTAACCAAACTTTAGTTTATTCTTGTGCATAGTTTTATGCGGATAACGGTAGCTCTCTTTTGCTATAAATTGCTCCTTTTGGGATTTGCCCAGACGGACGAACTGAAAGTACAATACGCAGCTTCCTAAATCTCTCAGTCCTCGTCTCCTCTGTGTGCAAGGTGCGTACAGGCATAAATAGTTTATTGTATTAAATCTGTTTATATGACCTCAATGCAACACACATTAAAGTGACATACATATAAAGATCTTTTTTCCCATAGGCTGTTGTAATAAGTCAGTTCTCACATGCCTTATTTATAGTTGCATAACAATAACTATATGTTGCCGTACAGTTTTAATTTTTCACAGTCTACACACACAGGCTAGGTTTTCAATGTATCCTATTCCCTTTTAAATATTCTGGTATTTAATCTTCTTATTCAGCCTCTGTGGGCTTCTATTTACACTTCCATTTTCTTCATAAACCTATATATACATATATATTATATTTATATATATATATATATATATATATATATATTTATATATATATAAATATTCAGAATGTGAATGACGAGTACAGCTTTATTGTATATAAAAACATTATTCTCCAGTTTTGTTTTCATTTCAGGTCACCTTAAGATAATTTCCATCTTCTTCTAATGTTCATTTTCTGCCTTCGCGAACAGTTTTGATGTTTTCTGGATATTTTTTCTCGTCAGTGTTTATCTCACCTCACGCGGTGCACGATAGCACTATACACTTGAAATGACCTCTCAACGTAAATTAGTTGCATGAAAAAAAAATGATCTGCGTATTATGCTTTTCCGTATAGATGTGTTAAAATTATAGTATGCAGCTGGTGACAGTAATGACCGGAAGATCCAAACAGACCTACCATATTTACATTATTATAAATAAAAGGGTCAACATGCCAAACCCACAGAAAGCTAGCTTTGCCTGGAGAAAGTCTCCTGTGGCATTTATTACTATATGCCTACTTAATTACTTAAATTTTCAGTGTTCACTTCCTTTCGCCTTCGGCTTTCATTCTGTCAAGTGACAACATCATTTAACAGATATTGGATACTTTTTTTGAAACTTCAATGATACACCTCCAGGGTTTCTGCTATGCTTAATGCTTTAGCTACGTCTTGAATTTTCTTTTCTCAATAGTGTTTTAGTCCTTGGTAGCGGTCTCTGATTGCATCTTATTTATCTAGACATTTAAATAATGTGCTATTAAATTAAATATGATTTCTCACAGTTTATTGGATTGTACGAGGCAGAGACAATTATGTTACATAATTAGCACAGTCTTACAATTAATATGATAAAACCTGAAACATAAATGGTACCTCCTGGAAAGATATGGTTTGAATATCAATGCATGGCAGAATATAGTCATAGTACGTTATGACTATGGTACGTTAGTGACGTATCCCCTAATTGTAACCCCCACCCCGCTATGTAGTCTGGTCCTTCCATTTAGCTTCTTCCTGTCAAACTGGCTTATAAAAAGGTTCAGCTTCAGATTTTTTATTTCTACTAATTTCTACACAGAAAACATTTACAGTCATGGGAAAAAGAAAGTACACCCTATATGAATTCTATGGTTTATATATCAGGCAATAATAACAATCATCTGTTCACTAGCAGGTCTTAAAATTAGGTAAATACCATCTCAGATAAACAACAACATATCACACAGTGTATGAAGACAACTGAACTGTTTTATGCCAAGCACCAACTCCCTAGATTTCACCAGGCTATATTAATGTCCTTGGGGTGTCTTCAACTTGATTGCTGCATAGTTAGCTACCTAAAGCGTGTTTCTGGAGACACATATTGGCTAGTGCTGCCTTTGCTTTAATAATATGTTGAACAGTGTTTCAGACGCAGTCTGTATTTAAAATAACACAGTTGCATTTAAACATGTATTCATTACCCTATTACAGGAGTAGGCAACCTTCGACACTGCCGATGTTGTGAGCTACACCTCCTATGATGCTCCACTTCTGGAGTTCTGAAGGTTGTCTACCTCTGCCCTAGACTGTGACACTATCTATGTGGTATATTGGGCCACCCTATATCCATTAAATAAGGCAAATGATTTACGTTTATTCCCCCGGTTTGCTGGTCTTTCCATGGGGAAGCATTGGGAGCCTAGTGCGCCATTCAGCATGTCCTCTTAGACATGATTTAACTCAGTGCATCTCTATGAGGTGCATTGAGTGTCACCATGCAGAGAGTGGAAAGGCTGAATATCAGTCCTATAATTTTTACAGGACCAAACCCAGTAAGGCCTGCTAGTGGCAGCAACCAGAGGTGGTATTAGTCAGAAAAGGCAATGTTTACACTGCTCAGCCTGAGGGGACCAACTCTGTGCCATAGAACCACTACATTAAGCTGTACTGGTTCTGGTACACAAAGTGTCCCCTTAAGTAAATTCAGCTTTTTAATATAAATTTATACCTAGAGCCGCTGCCATTAGTCTTCCATTTGGTACAGGACCAGTAAAGGCAAGGTCTACTTACATCTTGCAGTAGTATTGGGCTCTTAATTAAACTGGGAATTGTGCCAAACCGACTAAAGAATCATATTTTAGGCAAAGAGAATTATGTGGATTTGCACAATTTTCTAATGTTCCAATTGTGGCAAAAAATTGCAATTTGCCCTGTCTATATAGCACAACAACTGGTTTAATGAATTACCCTGTTTCATTTCTCCCAATTGTCCCTATTTAAGAGAGACAGTGATGTTCCCTTTTTTCGTTGGAGCTCAGTATTCTTGGCGTGTTTCAATTTGTAGTAGAATACAAATACTATCGTTAGAGTGTATACCAGAGCTTCGCAGGAATAATATTCCCAGTAATGTGTCTTTAAACTACAATAAATGTGTTTAGAAATCAGTCTGATTAAATATGACACATTGTTGTTGTTTGAAATTACATTTTAATTGTATATATTGTAATTAGTAACAAACCTCCACTCACACTCCTCAAACTAAAGTGTCCCTCTTCGTCCATTTGAAAGATTGGGAGATATTCTGTTTGAGTGACCAAACCTAATGCTTCCAGACACCAATGTGATGAGAAAAAACATTGGCTTCTCGCTGTCAGATTTACTCAACTGAAGAGACTGACAGCAGAAAAAGTTATACAAAAGGGATATACAAAGTACAATACAACCCAACAAGGAAATAAAGTTTTTTTTGTTTTTTTTTAATGAATATATTGGAAATAGAGGACATAGATAAAAAATGCAAAATACTTAAAGATGAGTAATAACTCTAATAAGAGGTTATTGAGAAGAATAACTGGAGGGAGGGAGGGAGGCACAGACATTGGCACAGAGATGGCAGATGTTTAAAGGGACACTCCAGTGCCTAAATACAAAATAAATTAAAATCGTTGTTTAGTAGATATATTAAACAGTCAAAACGTGCATGCATTTAATTATGTATTTTTTTAATTGGAGGTATATCTAAAAACTATTTGCAAAAACTGCAGTTTTTTTGTCTGCAGTCTTTGCAAGTCCTTCCCTTCTAACCCCGCCCAGACTTTCTGTGGCTGTCCAATCAGAGCCTTCCCAAAAGTCTTTGCAAGGCAGGTGTTCTGGGCAATTGCTGCCTCTTGAACTTGCTGCAAATAACCTAACCAAACCAGGAAGTAAAAGGACCAGTTGTCTGCTTGAAAAGCCAAGGGGGTGTAACCAGTCTAATTTATAAAAGTGGCAATTTCTGTTTAAATTTGCCCCATTTCCAAAAAGCAGACACGCTCTTCACACATAAAGATTTTCAGCAAGCTAAAGTGCTTTAGGGGTCTCTTGAGTGTCCCTTTAATGGACAGGAGAGAAGATTATGTAAAAGGAGAACCCAGTATATGAAACAGAAAGTTTAATTACCTCCTATAATAAGCTCTCTTGTTTGCAACTGGCAGTCCTCATAGAGAAAGGAGGAACGGAAACAGAAGAAATGTGTTCTGCCAGGACTAAACTGGATTGTGATGTCAGTTGCTAAATCTTTAATAAACATATAAAAGGAAATAAGCAAACACAACAGTACGTGAACAAAAATTTAAAGCTACAGGGTATTGTCAATGTTTTATCCAATGATGTAACTCCCATGAAAGGACAGTTCTCTTTTAAAGGTAACTGTAAGCAATGAAGTTGAAAAAAGAAAATGGACAGGATCTTAAATTGTACTCATCGATTGTATGTGCAACCCTGTGCCAAGGATATGTCCTAGAATTTACAATTTGCATACAAATATATATGTAGTAATGTACTTTTTCAATATATGTTGGACAGTGAAGGACTTTGTAAAGTAGTCAGTGGGCACAGGTGACATTGCCATTTAAATAAATACACGTCTCTTATTTAGAATGTAATCTTCTCAAAGCTTTCATTTTGCTCTGATGGAATTATTACAATTATCTTGTCTAGATATGTCGAAAGATAAAGGGATGCAGTTTGCTAAACATAGACTCTATTAGAACATCATGACACGAGAATGAGATTTCTGGCAGAACATTTCAAGGTTGGAATTTTAAAAGTGAAGAGAGAATTATTCAACTTTAAAGCCAAAAGATTATCAGTCATAATGAATCTGATAGTGCGAGGGCAGGCAGCTTCACAATGTTTGTAGGGGATGTCTTTAGAAAGCAAGACAAGGAATGACATGCTGTATCCGTCTTAATCAATACGAACAGTGATGCAGCATATTCATTTGGATAAGCAGATGGTCTCTTTTCAAAATAACAAAAAGATTGCCTTTCACAGAGACTCTATTAGATTTTGGAATATGACACAGTGTTTCAATCCTTTATTTAAAGCTACTGCGGAAAATCCAAAAAGAAATCTTATCCAAATGCATCATCATTAGATGTGAAAAGTTTTGGTGCATTATCCAAATTTAATTTGAGCACGTTCTGGGAATATATCAAAACTGATCAATCATGTCATATTTCACTTCATGCAGTTATGTCCCTACATATAAAGTTACGTAAATGAGGTTCATTTTATTTTCGACCATTGGGAACATCCTGGCCCGGGATTACAATAATTATGCACTCTGTGGGTGGGTGTATGGTATGGCTATACAACCCTAATGTACTCATGGGGGAGTCTCAGGAGGAAATCTTTGTGTCTTTCTCACTCGTATTCAAGATCATGCTTATCTTTCTTGGGCAGGAAAAACATAAAAAATCGGGGTAGTGAAGTGATACAGTTGCTAACATAGCTCTCCATTTGTTTTCAAATTACAAACTAAGTGGTGTTTATTCAGCCGAAAACATTACCCTTTTCTTTTAGAGGAGGCCTGTAGTTCTGTAGAGTTGCCTTCTTATTAACTCACAGCCACAGGCTATTAGATTAAGCCACGTAACCTACACGTCTAGTGCAGCCAGAACCTATGTTAGCTAGCTTGCTGTCTCAACACCATCATTGTCAAACTTGACCATTTATGTGCCCGTGTATCTTATGAAACAAAAAATAATTAAGGTAATTACATCTTTGAATTTTAGCTCCTGCTAATTAATAATTCCACAGTGAATCTTTGCAGTGAAACAGAGATATTATTTTGGGCACAGCTTATTGTAGTAGTTATGGTACAAATAGTGTTTGGGTGCATTCTCCTTGTCTAGTGATTTGTAAGTGAAAATATGGACTCTGTAGCCAAAAGTTAGTCTAGCAAAAGTCCAGACTATTAGTCCATGAAAAGCCCAGTTTTTCTCAAATTACTTCTAATAGTTTGACATTACCCTACAGATGGTGTCTGAAAATTCTTGGCCTCATATCCTTTATATTTAACTACAGTGGTTAAGGTGAATTTTTTTGTGTAAAATATTTATTTTTTTAAAAAATAAAAGAATTAGGATATATATTTATCAGACAAGTTGAGTAGAGATCTCACCGAAATAAATCTTCTGGCTAGGAATGATGTAAGTCCAAAAACAAATTTATGAGATCATGTTGGCATCAAAAGAAAACAAACCTTTTGCCTAGAAGTTCAGTACATCGAGTACATTCACCTTGTCTAGAACATCACAGAGCGAGATATGGTTGCTAGGAGCTTTAATGAGAAGAACTGCATCTCTCTGCTGTAGACATGATAACATTTCTTTCAAATGTGCAGTGGGAACAGATGGCAATGTAGAGAAAAAAAAATACAATAAAACATGGGCCATACGAATGCAGAAACTGACCACTTGTATGGATACAATACTGTTTCATTACATAGCAGTAAATAACGAATGTTAAAAAAAATCATAAGCACCTCCAAATATAACATGACATACTGTAGTACTCTTTACTCTAAACTTGGGGTCATGGATTCAAACACCATAAAAACCTATCCTCATTACCGTAATGGCTGGGGAAGATGGTTGGGAGCTTGAGGCTTGCTCCTGGAGTTTAAATCTGCTCTCTGATTGGTTGGGCTCTGCCTTTTTAACCACAGTATTAAAAACCGTCACAAGCATAGGGAGCCCATCGTGATGGCCATGAGCTGAGGCTGACAGAGAAGAGCCTTTCATCTTCCCTGCAGCCCAAGCAGAGCCAGCCTTGTTATCTGCCCTTCTTGGGCCAGTGGGGAAATCAAAGACATAAAGTTTATTTTAAAAAAATGTATACAGATCTGCTCGTTTCTCAACCCCCCCACACATAAAATAAAGACCCTTTGCACTACTTTCACACATTGCACTCCTACGCACACTGAACCTCTCATTGCAATCTCTGTGTGTGTGTGTATGCAGCAGTCTTTGTGTGTGTGTATTTTGTCCTCTGTGTATGTATTCAGCAGTATGTGTGTGTGTATTTAGCAGTCTGTGTATGTATGTTTCAGCAGTCTATGTCTTTCTCGATTTAAAGTGGAGTTTAAAGGGACACTATAGGCACACAGACCACTTCACCTCATTGAAGTGGTCTTGGTGCTGTGTCCCTTTTGCACTTAGTGCTGCAATGTTAAACATTACATAGTTACATAGTTACATAGCTGAAAAGAGACTTGCACCCATCAAGTTCAGCCTTCCTCACATTTGTTTGTGTTCTGTTGATCCAAAAGAAGGCAAAAAAAAAAACAGTTTGAAGCACTTCCAATTTTGCAACAAACTAGAAAAAAAATTCCTTCTTGACCCCAGAATGGCAGTCAGATTTATCCTTGGATCAAGCAGCTATTACTCTACATTGAAAAATTATATCCTTGAATATTCTGTTTCTAGTTGCTGTTTGAACATCTGTATGGACTCTGATAAAACCACTTCTTCAGGCAGAGAATTCCACATCCTTATTGTTCTTACAGTAAAAAAAACTTTCCTTTGCCTTAGACGAAATCTTCTTTCTTCCAGTTTAAACGCATGACCTAGTGTCCTATGTAAAGTCCGTTTTTTAAATAGATTTCCACCCAATGGTTTGTATTGGCCCCGAATATATTTGTATAATGTTATCATATCCCCTCTCAGGCGATGTTTTTCCAAACTAAAGAGAAACTGCAATTTTTACATTGCTGCTCTAAGTTTGCTCTCAGTGGCTGTCTACCAGTCAGCCACTAGAGGGCTTCCTGAATTGAAACAGACTCTTGGTCCGGTATCTGACGCTGGACATCCTCACGCTCTGCATAAGGACCTCCAGAATCAGATTTCCCCCCACAGGAAAGCATTGATTCAGTGCTTCCTATGGAGAGGTCTAATGCATGTGCAGCATTTGCCGCGCATTCGCATTAGAGCCCGCTCGTAGCGGGACGTCGGAGGGGGCAGAGCCTAGCCCAGCGCCGAGGGACATTGTCGCTGAGATTAGGTGAGTAAATAAAGGGTTAACCCTTTATTCACTGGGGAAGGGGGCACGCAAGGGAGGAGGAGGCAGGGGGAGCGATAGTGCCAAGAATACTGCTTTGTATTCCTTACACTATAGTATACCTTTAACTGTTAGAAAAATGCTATCTCAGTGCCAAACAATAAAAATGGAAATAGATAAAGCAGATTATTCTACTTTAAGAAAATAATGCTCTCGCCCACAGGGCAGCCAAATTATCCATTTCCATGGCAATGAACCAACTTTTGGAAAAAGAGCAGTTATCTAAATCCAATTGGTTTTATAGTTTCTAATGACAATGAACATGTGTCTGAATTGGTAGTGCTAACCTATTGCATCCCACTTAGTTTTTCTGTTAAATTGTCATGCCAGTGGAAACAGAAATAGAAATAATATGAATGTAAGAATTACAAAAATGTTGCAAAAAAAGTCCGATTTTTAAAACTGCGGTATTCTTAACGCTTATGAATATCTATTGCAGCACCAGAGCTTCCAAAACTCTGTATTTTTTTTTTTTTACCTATGTTGAACTCTAATTGTATTTTTGCAAAAACTTTGCTACTTGAATCTGAGACAATTTCCTTATCAGACCCAGGTTAAATATTTATTTTAAGACTTTGTTGTGAGAGCACCACTCATCAGATGACCCCGAGCATTTTACACAGAGGTCCATTAAACTCTATTTTAGAAGTTTGCTGCTTCTGATAACCTTCTTATATTTGGCTTCTGGCTACATCACTTGAGTTTGTTAATTTCTGCTCTTTACCCTGCACACTGGTACACCTTTGGTGTTATTTTATACTTTGCCAGTTTCTGTATTCCATCCGGCTAAAAGAGCAAACTGCAAATTATCACGTCAGTGCTTAGCTTAAGTTTAAGGACGTTTTACAAATACGCCCTTGCTCCTGTAAAGATACTTTCTACATCATTACTGATACAATGCTTATTTTGTTACATCCAGGTCCAAGACCTGTTAAATAATCCCTTTCCTCCTCCATGCCTATCAAAAGACTTTACTTTCGTCTTGATTTTAAAGGACCACTATAGGCACCCAGACCACTTCAGCTCAATTAAGTGGTCTGGGTGCCAGGTCCATCTAGGATTAACCCTTTCTGCTGTAAACAGCCGCTAGAGACGCTTCCGCACTTCTCACTGTGATTTTCACAGTGAGAAGGCGCCAGCGTCCATAGGAAAGCATTGAGAATGCTTTCCTATGAGACTGGCTGAATGCACGTGCGGCTCTTGCCGCGCATGCGCATTCAACCGATGACATAAGAAGAGGGAGGAGAGTCCCAGCGCCAAGGGCGCTGGAAAAAAAGGTAAGGGATTAACCCCTTCCTCCCCCTTTAGCGCCACGAGAGTGGGACCCTGAGGGTGGGGGCACCCTCAGGGCACTATAGTGCCAGGAAAACGAGTTTGTTTTCCTGGCACTATAGTGGTCCTTTAAGTTAAAATTTAACTTTGTTTTAATAATTTCCAGGGGATTCAATCTTTATTGCTTTAACTTCCTTGGACACATACCTGAATTCATTTCTTTGGTGTATAATAACTCGTGTATCATCCGGATTGTGTATAATTACAGGTTTTGCAAATTTTGACACTCCATGTTCTCAATTAATCTGGATTCTATTTACATTGAAAGATGGTGTATTAAATAGCGAATTGGAGATTTTTTTCAGTTCACCTATACCTTTGGTGCATTCATGTTTGCTATGTAACCCCAAACGTGGCTGTTAAGGCTTACATTTTGCAAATCAGGTTTTCAATTATGCAATATTCACTGTTTAGTAAATAAGCCCAATGGTGTTGCTGCTGTTGTGTAAGCAAATGTGTATTGCTCTTCTATTAACTGGTTTAATTTATCTACATGTCTAATTGATCTACATGTTTGGTTTCCGTTTCAAATTGATTTTTTTTAGCAAGTTAGTTTTCTCAGCCATTTTGTAAAGTGATGAATAAACAAAGGGGAACTATCAAACATTTAACCACCAATTCAAAAACATGCTAAAAGCAGTGCTTCACAATACTTAACATAAGACTCAAATAATTGTATTGCTACACACTGATAGTATTGGATACTGGGATATACTGCAGTGCATTCTTTGTAGAGTGTTAATTTATTCACTTCGTATCATACTAAGTAGCAAAGTAACATTCAGATAGTTAATATGAATTCTATCATTACTGTCACGATGACATGTAATAGGAAATAAATAATGAGTATGTTTGAAGTGGAGAGTTTTAATGGATTAGTTTGATGTGAAACTAGGGACATTAATAATAATATTGTCACAATATTTCACCAGGATGGACACATTTAGCATTCACGTGTTTCCATTGCTTCAATAGAATGGAATGGCATTTGGAGTTCCCAGGTTGTGCAAGTGGTTCCCTGCAGCACCTGTTTATGTCATTGTGGCAGGGGTGTACCTAGAACATTTGGCCTCCTCCTTATGCCCCCCCCCTTTAAAATGTAAAACACACACACACATTTTTAATGAATGTAGCACTGAACAGTGTTTGTGCATCTGAATGTAAGCATGTTTTTGTATGAAAATGTGTAAGTGAATCTAGGGGTGTGATTGTACGTAGTGTTGGCGTTTGAATGCAGGCATGCATTTGTGTGTAGTGCTTTGTGTGTAGTGCTGGCGAGATGCAGTGGTGTGGTTATATATAATGGTGATGTTTTAATACAAAGGTGTGTTTGTAGTGTTGCTTGAATGCAGTGGTGTGCTTGTGTGTAGTGTTGGCAAAATGCTGAGATGTATGCATATATACACATACACAAATATATACACACAAGTACACACATGCAGATACACAGACACACCATCACACACATATACAGAGACACACAGAAACACACGCAGCTACGCAGACACAAACCACAAACACACAGATACATAGACACAAACTCTGACACAAATACACAGATACACACAGATACATAATGGCACATGTGTAGCAAATCAAAATGTACACATTTTGAGCCATCCTCCCATTTCCCACCTGCTGGCTGAGGCTGTTGGGATTTGGGCTTTCGCTCTCTCCCAAACAGCACCACCCTGCGTGTCTCACTGTTAGCTGGGAGGAAGTGACTGACTTTCACTTCCTCCCAGCGCTGCCATTACATAACCACAGACATACACATAATCACAGTTACACACACACAATCACAATAAACAAACACTTAACGACAGAGAGTGTGGCAAATCTAGCCACTTATAGAGTATAACTGTATATTTTATGCTATTACCCGTATTGTGTAGTGCACCGAATAAAAGATCAATGTATGCGGCATTCGTGTGTTACAGCACACGAATACCGCTAGTGTTCAGCCTGGTTATCCACGAACAGTGAATCACCGCACTGTTTGTGGAATAAGCAAAGTAGCGAATGGGAGACCACCCCTAGCAGGTCGTGTGTCTCCAATTAGATACTTTGCAACAATGTATCCGTGCTTATTGAGGTCTGTTGCGGGTGGCCGCCATTCGTGTACCGAACACGTGGTGGAAACCATCTTTGTTCGCGGAAAGCCAGCAGGGTTTTGTCGTCCAGTACCTGGAACCATATTCGGCTACTCGGCAACACAAGCCCCGCTGGACTTCCGAGCCATTCGGGAGTTTTCTGCTTTCGGGACTTTTATTCCCTCAGTTAATGCAACTGTTTTAAACTAAGTGGTCCTGATACGGTAAAATTAACCGTGTTTGGTTATTTGTGCTGGGATCTGAGCGCAGGTTCCCTTAACTGTGCGCTCATGTCCCAGCTATGTAATGAAGGGTTTAGTAGCAGGAATATTATGTCAGTTATGGATTTTAATGTAAAAACTGTATTTCTCTGTACCAAGAGATAATCCCATTAGCAATGCATTCTGGGCTAATTATCTCCTTGGTACAGCTAATTATTTCCTTGGTACAGCAGTGTATGATGGGTACTCTGTCTGTAAAACTCAGTCCCCCATGAAGTCCCCAATGGACAAACCATGTAATGTGACTTGGGAAACCCCTTACATTTGTAACCACATAAATACTGTGACCTGCGATTAAAACCTCAGTTGACCTCCAAGCTATGTGTCGTCTAGTTCTTGGGAGAAAGGGATTGTAACTACGCTACCTGGATTTTACCTACTTTGAACCTGCTTTATTCTGTCTGCCAGCGGAGATACCGTGGATAATCCTACTACTCCACTACAGAGAGACACATAATCCGAGACATACACAAACAATTACATACACACGTAATTACTGACATACACACAAAAATCTAATTTTTACACACACATTTAGTAATTAAGAGGTCCACCCAACTTCCCTACCTTGCTCTGGGAGGACTGGAGTGTATGACTGCAGGCGAGGTGGTGAGTTCATGGTCTTATATGTCAGGGGTCGGAACAATTGGATTGGGTATTATATGGAAGAGAGGGTATTATGTCAAGGCGGAGGTGTATGGCAGGTTGTGTATTATATGGCAGGGAGGGTATTATAGCAGAGTGGGTATTATATGACATGTTGAGGAATATATGCCAGGGTCGGAATTATGACCAGGTGGCGGATTTATGGCAGGGAGGATATTATGACAAACTGGGGGGGTATATGTCAGGGAGGGTATTATGACAAGGTGAGGAGTGGAGATATATGGCAGGGATGGTATTATGACAAGGTGGGGATTGGGGGTATAATGGCAGGGAGAGTGGGGGTATAATGGCAGGTAGAGTGGGGGTATAATGGGGGAACAGGGCAGGGAGGGGAGGGGTATAATGGGAGGGAGGGGGATGTCAGAGGATAATTTACAGATACTGTATTAACTCACCATTTAGGAGAGTGCAGGAGCAACAGGGGCTGTCTCACGATGTGGTGGCTGCTCTTCTCAGCCAGGGTCAGGCAGGCAGTGTAGCAGGTGCAGGGGATCTAGAGAGCCGGACTCTGATCCCCTGCATGTCCAGAGTGGCTGCGGGGGTGAAACCTGGCTCTGCACCCCCTGCTGGTACACTCCAAAATAACCTCCCTGCTGTTTAGTGTGAGTCAGAACACAGGCTGGGAATCATCTCCTTGTGCTCTTACTCACAAACTGAGCGCCGGTCTGCCAGAGCCGCAAGGGAGAGTAGGAGGTACAGAGCGTGGCACCCCCCTACTGAGTGGCACCCGGGGTGGACCGCCCCCCCCCCCTTAGTATGCCACTGCATTGTGGGTGGGGTTACAATATGTAATACCTCCACAGCTTCCTCATTGAGCCTAGTTGGGCTCAACATGTCATCTAACTTCATAGAGTATGGGAACAGGAACAAAACATACATGGGAATTGTGGATGGAGAAGGAAAATAGTTGCGTAGAAGGTGGCTGATGCCTTATTTCTGATGGACAAAGTATGGTAGACATATAAGGGGCATGTATGTGAGTGAAGGAAAGGCAAAGATGGACATTTGATCTGTTGAAGAAGTGACTGGTGGTGAATATAGGAGGAGTTGATCCTGGGTAAGGAATATACAAGAAAAGCGGGAGCAACATATGTAAATGGCAGATGCTAGATATCTAAAAAGAGTATAAAGGGGCTCCTTCTAGTTTTCAAAACATCCTTCTAGCATTTATGTATGTGCAGAGGTCAGTAAAAACAAACAAACAAAAAAAAAAACAAGACACTCTGTTGGGAATGTATGTCTTATAAAAAAATTGTCAAAAACCACCAATCACCTCCATCAAGAGGTTGGCTGAGCCTAATAAAAATTTTAGTCCTCAATAGCTTCATATAACAAGTCATCATTGTCACCGATGTGCAAATTAAAATGAAAACTTAAACTGTGACTGCCATTTTGTTTTCTTTCATTTTTCATTTCCACATGCCGTTTGTATACTAATGCTTATAATCCAGCTATTGCCACTTATATTTTTTGTATTAATTCTGTTTCCTTCCTTGTGCCAAATCTCAATACCTGGGTGCCTCCATTTTCTTCTTCTCTGTCCATGAGGTCTTCAGTTTGCCATTTGTGAGACACTTTTGATGGATGGATTGTGGGTAAATCAGCTTAGAAACTAAAATGGAACTTTGCCTAAGCTCCAGTCATTGTCAGAAAATTATTCATAAAAAATAGACCCTATGTTATCTTATGTATAACTTAAAAACTAAGGTTAATTTCAAAATAGTAGAAACAGAAGAAAAAGAGAGACAAACAGATTCATTTAAAAACAGAACCTGCAAAGTTACATAGGCTCTTTAAAAAAACCTAATAGAGCCTGATGTAGGGTTCAGTGTAGGGATATGGTTACTTGAAGGGTTAGAGGTAGTGTAAGGTATTCGTTAATGCTGTTTTAGGGATATGAATAGTGTAGGGTGAATATTAAGGGTAAAATTAGGGTTTAGAGAGGTGCATGGGCAAAAAATTTGGTTCAGTTCGGCGATTCGGGTAAGGAAAAAAATGTGTCTGCTTCGGCAATTCGGATCAATGGCCTTCGGTTCGGCACTTCCAAAATGCTAGACTTCGGCAATGCGGCACTTTGGCAATTCGGCACTTCGGCAATTTGGAACTTTGGTAATTCGGACCCCAGCCTTAACCCTACCCCTAACCCCTAAACCCTAACCCCTTACCCCTAAACCCTAATCCTAAGTCCTAACCCTACCCCTAACCCACTTCGGAACTTTGGCAATTCGGGAACTTCGGCAATTTGGGACTTCAGCAATTCGGTTCGGTTCGGCACTACGGAAATTCGACAATTCGAACTTTGAACATTCGTAAGCATTCTAATTTCACGGAATTCGTCCGAATTTAAATTTTGAACTAAACTAATTGCACATGTCTAATAGGGTTGTCATATGATTACAGTTAGTGTAAGCATTGGGTTTGGGATATTGTTGCTACAGCATTATGTGGGGGTTGATATATGTAAAATATTATTTAGGTCCCAGACATATTAGGTATTTAACACTCAGGACTGATATATGAATCAATGTTGAGTTCTTTTTAATTAGTTGCACTTGATGTGTAAAATTTATTATAAATACAAATGTGAAAAATCTTTTTTTTACCCATTTTTTCCAATTTTTATTTTATTTACATGAAATATTGTGTTAGATATATATATATATATATATATATATATATATATATATATATTTATATATGGAAAAATAAATGAAAGCTCTTTCTGCCCTTTAAAAAAACAAAAAATAATATGCATGGGAGCACTTGAAGAGAAACCTTTAAAGAGAAACCTTAACGTTATGGTGGAACAAGCCTACAGCTCAAATTCGAGGTGTTGTTTTGGTTCAGAACGTGGTCAATTGTGTCTCTCCTTAGGGGGTTATTTCTGGAATTGAAAAACATATTACTCCTTTTATATTAAAAAAATACTTATTATTATTATTTTTTATGTGCAACTAAAGAAAATCTGCATGGTTCATCTCATCAGCAAGTGACTTAATCACTTAAAGGGATTCTATAGTGCCAGGAAAACAAACCCCGTTTACTGGCAATATAGGTGGCTACAATGCCCCCTCTCTTGCACCCTCCCTACCTCGGCGCTGTAGGGATTAAAACCCCTTTAGTCACTTACCTGAATCCAGCGCGATGTCTCTCAGCGCTGGGTCAGGCGCAGCCCACACTCCTCCGTCGGCCGTCAGGGGAGACCTAATGCGCATGCGAGCTCGTACTAGGATTTCCCGATAGGAAAACATTAATCAATACTTTCCTATGGGGAAAAAATCTGACACTGGCAGAGTGCTAGGGCTTCCAGTGTCAGATAATTCCAGAAGTCCTTTAGTGGCTGTCACAAACGCACCCTACTTCAAGAGTGTGCGTGACGCGGTTGTGGTGGTGAAAGGGTTAAAGTTCACTATGTGTCTGCACTAGACCGTAAATAATGATAAAATCCCCCACCACCCACACTTAAGCATAATAATATAAATATTACTATTTTAATGCTGCCACCACCAAGACAATTTATAAATGGGGTGCCTTGGTCCCCCAGGTAACTTAATAATAAAACCCATCAAATGTAACTTAGCACAATATCTATGTAATTGCAAAAATACTAATTAGTCTCTTCAGGTAATGTGATTCTTTACCAGACAAAGGCAGAACTTAATAAAGGAATATTTGTTATGATAAAAATTGTCACAGTGCATACAAAAATATAGCTGACAATCAAATTAGTTACACCAACAACAGATAAAAACAAAAGGGATAAAATAACAGAAGTCCTAATCACTTACTCAAGTTTTCAATGTAAAAATTCTGCCCCAGGGAGTCTTTTGTAAGAAAGATGGTGACTCACTTAGAATTAGATTCTTTCCCCTTAAGCAAGTACAACGCACACTTCAGTATCATTAGCGTTATACCCTGGGGATTATCAAGCCTCGCCCAGAGGTGTAGACAAGGCATACCTATAGTAACTATAAGTGACCACCCCCTTGTGTTCCAGACCAACATCAATCCAAATGGAAACATTTGGTTCTATCTCCTCTTATATACTTGTCACAACAATAATAATTGCATCTATAATTTGTCTACCATTTCTCCATTCCATAGATATGTCACATATCTTACTTGTGACCCAATATAGCAGACATCCCAATCCCTTCCCATATGGTTAAGTTATGCAAATCATGTTTGGGCTTGATTAGAAGATTGTGCTGGTCACATTCCAAATTTAAAATAAATGAGGCTTAATTATTATTCTGTGGATAAATATTAATGTTTCTCTTGAATATGATACTGGAAGACAAGGCTTGTTTTTTTGTCTTTTCTTGAAAGCTAATGATCATTAACATATCAAAGAAATCCACTCATCAATTAAAATGTAGATTCCATATGGCTGAAGTCAGCTAGTTTACATTGGATCTAGACATCCAGGCCACTTATTTGTGACTTCTTACACCTTATAGAGCTTTTGATTAATCAAAACCCTCTGCTCCCTTTCACATTCCTATGCAATTCACACTTCCCCTTCTGTCATCTGATCTGTACCAAGTGTTCAATTCATATATGCACTACACAAATTACATTAAAATTATATTGTGCAACAATGAATTATCCACCCTTGGCAGGACAGTCGCTGTCTAGTAGACAGCCATTAGAGGCTGACTTAGAGCTGCAATGTAAACATTGCAGTTTCTCTGGAACTGCAGCACTAGGTGCAAAAGTGACACTGCACCCAGACCACTTCAATGAGCTGAAGTGGTCTGTGTGCGTACAGTGTCCCTTTAACTGTCCCAAATCATCACTTATGTGCCCATAAAAAGCTCTCCATATGTACTTCACACAAAGGCTGTGTTTGGAGGAGCTTGAGAGCATGAAGGCTGTCAGGTAGATGCACATACATTGCAGCCTTATAGACATCCTTTTCTGCAGTTTCAGGACTAGTCCTCAATTTGTCGTGGGTGATGTGCTTTGTATCAGTATCACTCCCTCCCAGTCCTCTCTGCATATCTTTCAATGTAAGGAGATATGCTTGTTTTCGTTTGAGATGATTACTAAGCTTCATGAGATTTTTTTTTACAAAATGAGAGCATCAACAGCTTAATGTAGTTGTTATGGTGAGTATAATCATTCCCTGCAGGCATTTTCCTTGAATAGGCAGTGCTTACATTGCCTCTATGTACACCTCCAGTGGCCTCTTCTCAATGGCTACTAGAGGTGCTTCCTGGGGCAGTGCTGCTCAGTGTGCAGCACTGCCGTAAGGGTCTCCACACTCTGCAGGGAGATGCTGGATTTTCCTCAAAGAAATGCATTGTTAAGCCGGGGGACCCGCACGGTGCTAGAAATAAGGTAAGATTTGTATTACTTTTTAAGGGGCTAAGGGGGGTCAGCCACCTAAATGGTGGTTTTTACACTATAGGTTCAGGAATTCATGTTTGTGTTCCTGACCCTATAGTGTTCCTTTAAGTAAAAAAGTTAATCAACCAATATATAAAGTGCTAATAATGCATTAAACCAATGTCCAAAAATAGACAATGAATTTTACTCTTTTTTTGTGTTCATAAGAATTAAGAAACATTCATATGCACAACAGCTTGAATGCAAATTATGGATGTTAATGTAATCTGAATGCATATCCTAGCACTATGTTCATTTGTATTATATGAATCATCCCGTTTTGATAAGACCAGAGCTTCTCACTTTAAATCGTTTGTGCTGAACTGGAGACGAGAAATATGTATGCACACATGGAGCGAAGATAGTCAGGACCTGCTGCAAATTCATGTTTCTATGCATTAAATCCTTAAACCATCTGTTCTTCAATACATTGTATTTCATGGGGAAATTAAAAAAAAAGTATGATTAAAAAAGAAATAAAGATAAAATCACGATTGATTTCTAAAAGCAAAATGATGGGTAAGATGATTCAAGATTCCTCTTATTCATCGCACAAATACACTGGGTTACATATCAATTAAAAATGACATTTCATCAAACCATGTGTAGGTGTTTGAATGATAGTGAATCTTCAACCCAAACAAAGCATCGTTACTAAAGCAGCAAATTTAATTTTTCTTTTTTTAATTTTATTTTAACTCATAAATTGTCTTCTTTTTGTGCTTGGGATATGACAATAAATAACATTGTTCTCTCAGAGTTTGTAGTGTTTTTTATTTTGTATTATTTTCTTTGTTTCAGGCAAAAAAGGGAAACTATGCTTTCTTATGGGATGTGACGGTGGTGGAATATGCAGCGCTCACAGACGATGAATGCTCCGTGACTGTTATCGGGAATGCCATCAGTAGTAAAGGCTATGGAATAGCTCTGCAGCATGGAAGCCCGTACAGAGATATCTTTTCTCAGAGGTAACGGAAGTGTGTCTCTATATGTTGTGTAGCATAGGTTGAACAATTGCTGTGGGATTTAGGAGTTCTTTTATTGTTAAGCATTCTTGTATAATTTTTGGTTTATAGAGGTTTTATGGGTTACTCTGAGGACCATAATCTTTGATGTTCGTGAATTGATTTGGCCGAACCAAATCTTGTCCACCGACACAAGTCTATATATTATTTCTTTAAATTAATTTTTGTTTATTTATTCTACATTTTTTTATATTTGTTTGACATTTATACAGTACTCATTCTGCCTGTAAGATAATTGCACTATAGTTGAAGAACGAACCCACCTTGTAAAAGACTGAACCTATTATACAATATTTTAATATACTGAAGCTTAAAAGTTTAATTGGTGTAAAATAAAGGATAGATTGAAGTCTCTGTGGAAATAAAAAAACAAAACAAAAACAAGATGATCCAACGCTATAGTACATAGCTGTGATGCCTGTTGAGTTGTCAAATCCATGTTTAGTATTGCTGAATCCTAATTAAAATAGCCAAGTAACCTCTAAGTTAAGAATCAATGTGTGGAAGGATTTGTGCAAGATGCAAATTGATTTTATATTGCTTTATGGTTCAGAGCTGTAAAACTCTAGAGGATAAGGGGACCTTTCCTTTGTGATAAACGTAAAACACTGTTCAAAAAGCAGACTTTACTTCTGAAGATGAGGTTTAGTCTTTGCCTGCTTTGTTTGGCAGTATCATTAAACAGTATAAGAAGTCGGTTGGTTCATGGGACAGGATAAGAAAAGGACTTATTTAGCCAGTGGATTTGATGTCCATCAACAGTTCATCGACAGTCTCGATTGAGCATGGGTTTCCACAAATTGATGAATAGTTTGTGTTTTAAATCACGCCACTGGCACTTCACGTTTACTTTTAGCCTGCCGTTTCCTTTGTATTTTTTAATTATATTTTTTTCAAATAGGAATTGTCTCTTCTCTAAACAAATTGTCTCCATGTGAACTTTCTTTGAAATGTCTATTAAAGATTCAGCAAATGGCATCAAAATTTAATCCAGTCTAGGCGTAGCCGGGGTAAACATTGCAAATAGAGACAAGGAAAAAAATTGTATCATTTCTCTTCTTGTTTGTTTCCTCTGCACTGAATGCCAGAAACAAACAAGCTTATAACAATGGTTGACAGGGATTAACGATGGCAGCGCCCAGGTGTAGGATAAAGAGGTTTTTTAATTTAATATTATTTTTCACACACAACAAATACATGCATGTTTTATTATAGGGATAAGTGATTAAAATAGTAAAAATACTCAGATGTGACAGTTACCTTTTAAAATGTATTAAATAGCCTGTTTTTTCAGGATGCTATACAATGGTAACTAATAATGCACAATTACATGTTCAGAATGACCATTCTCATGAGCTTACAATCTAATAGTTCAAGTCATTTTTGCAGAGTGGATGGCAATATAACTCAAAAGCATCATGACATCTGGCATCATAGGAGTTGTGCTTTGGATGTTCCACAAACATCAGATTCTGTTAAGTTGTTCAAAAGTGGTTTGACAAACACCAGCACTCGTACAGGTTTATTAACTAAAGTGAGAATTCAAATATAATATCAAATTCAAGGCTAAAGTAATCAGACTGGAAGCATAACAGACTTTTTTTCCCAGTTCAGCTATTTTTGCCTTGAATTTGAAATTCACTTTGAAATCATTTTGAATTCTCACTTTTAGCAAATAGCCGAGTCTGATGTTATGTAACTTTTTTGTAATCATGTTTTACAGTAATGTTTATGGTGCTTAAAGGGACACTATAGTCACCAAAAGAACTTTAGCTTAATGATGCAGTTTTGGTGTATAGATCATGTCTATGAAGTCTTCCTGCTCAATTCCCTGCCATTTAGGAGTTAAATCCCTTTGTTTATGCAGCTCTAGTCACACCTCCCTGCATGTGACAACCACAGCCTTCCAAAACACTTCCTGTAAAGAGCCATCTAATATTTACACCTCCTTTAATACAAATTCTGATTAATCTAGAATGCCTTATCTCTTGCTCTATTAATAGCTTGCTCGACCCTTCAGGAGCCTCCTGTGTGTGATTAAAGTTGAATTTACAGAGCATGAGATAAAACGTTTATAGTAAGTTACATCTGATTGAACATGAAACCATTTTGTTTTATGCAGGCTGTGTGAGTCATAGCCAGGGGAGGTATGACTGGGGCTGCATTAACAGAAACAAAAGTGATCTCACTCCTAAATGGCAGAGAATTGAGCAGTGAAACATCAGAGACATGATCTAGATACCAACACTGCTTCAATAAAGGGGCACTCCAGATCCCTAAAGCACTTTAGCTTGCTGAAAAGCTTTATGTGTGAAGAGTATGTCCTATTTTTCTAATTTGACAGGAATTGACACTTTTATAAATTATACTGGTTACACCCCCTGGCTTTTCAAGCAGACAACATGTCTTGTTACTTCCTGGTTTGGTTAGCTTGGTTGCACTGTACTCAAGAGGTAGCCCAGAGCACTTGCCTTGCAAATACTTCTCATTGAGTTGCATTGGAAAGTCTGTGATTGGACAGTCACAGAAAGGCTGGGTGGGGTTAGAAGTGGAGGGCTTGCAAGCTGTTTTTAGATATAACTCCAATGAAAATATGAATAATTAAATGCAAGCAAGTTTTCATTTGGGTTATAGCTACAAAACAACGATTTGTATTTAATTTGTATTTGTGCAGTAGAGTTTCCATTTAAGTTAAAGTTAGTTTGGTGACTATCCCTTTAAAGTATTCTTTTAACACGCAGTAACATGACAACTCTGTTTTAAAGCAGTTTTAAACATACATGGACTGTTTCTTTTTAAGAATCATCCTTAATAAATATATTACACTATGTTTGTCCATATTAGAGTCTTTACCAGCAGAAAGAACATTTTAAAAATTAATTAGAGCCTATGTGTAGAGCTGTGTCAACTTCATGGACTCTTTGTGAAAATTACCAATTGCTCTTTGCTGTCTTAGTCTACCCATTTGATTCAAATTCTGTTTTTGTTTTTTTTTTTGTTTTCTTGTTTCTAATTTTTACTTTTTTTCATCCTGTTTCCAACCTATCACTGTAAATTTGTTTTTGTGATAACCCTACAAACTAAAATTAGCTTGAATGCGGAAAAGTAAGCCAGCTGGCATAGGACTGCATGTCAGATCTGGCCTGAAAGCATAAACTATACATCGAACTCATCGTTAAGACCTTGTACAGAATGATTAATGTACTCAGCACCTACTCAGCAGGAAAGCTATAATAATGGGATGAATTCACTTTTTATGTCAACGAGAATTATTTTCTTTTTTATATTACTCTTAGATGTTCAATATATCTCAGCAGATAAATAAATCAATATACACGATGCTTTTTTAATTTTACATTCAATGTAAGTATTTTAGAGTTGTTGAATTGTTTATTTTTTGTTTATTTTTTTAGGTTTCTTCCATGTTAATTTATTTCCTTGTTATCTAAAATGACCATATTTAATCTATTGTATGGGTGATATATGGCTAATGTGTAGCATAGGTTTGTATTTTAAAATTGTCGTTGCTGTGCAAAATACACCTTTTATATATAATAAACCAAATGACAGTAAGCATCATCATACTGATAATTATTGTCTAAAGGCAACTCAAAAGGCAAACCCAAAGCAAAATAGATGACCTGGAATAATTATCCAATAACATTTTGCGATTTGAAAGTAATTTGTGAAAATTTTCCATTAAAGGATCACTATAGTGCCAGGAAAACAAACTTGTTTTCCTGGCAGTATAGGGTTATTAGATCCCCCTCCCCACCCTCAGGGCCCCCCTCCCACTGGGCTGAAGGGTTTAAAAAAAAACTTCTGCCACTTACCTTTCTCCAGCACCAGGCTCCCTCTGTGCTGGTGACCTCTCCTCCCCCTGCCGACGTCAGATCCGATTGCGCATACGCGGCAAGAGCCATGCGCGCATTGA
Organism: Pelobates fuscus; assembly: GCF_036172605.1. Classification (NCBI taxonomy): domain Eukaryota; kingdom Metazoa; phylum Chordata; class Amphibia; order Anura; family Pelobatidae; genus Pelobates; species Pelobates fuscus. The sequence continues at coordinate 136,772,688 of NC_086326.1, read as the reverse complement.
AACCGCCCATAACAAAGCATTACTCAATGCTTTCCTACGGACGTCAAACGTCTTCTCACTGTGATTTTCCCAGTGAGAATCGCTGAAGCGGCCTCTAGTGGCTGTCAGTGAGACAGCCACTAGAGGCTGGATTAACCCTCTTCTCTGAAACTGCTGTTTTCAGCTGCAGGGTTAAAAACTGGAGGGACCTGGCACCCAGACCACTTAATTGAGATGACGTGGTCTGGGTGCCTATAGTGGTCCTTTAAGCAAATAACTCTGTCTGATGAATGATTGTTTTCTCTCTGCTACAACAACAACCTAATTTTAAAAGCACAAATTCTACACATAGATCAGTAAATCTCAGTATTGAGATCCAGGTGATTAATATTCTGCTTTCAGAGACATAAATATATCAAGAGATATCATTTTCAAAACACTGAATGAATAACGTAGAGTTTATTAGAAATATATGCAGTTTGAAATATAGATTAATTCAAAACCTATGAATAGATTTAAGATTAAAAAAAATAACTTCAGTGTTTCTTTAACCTCTTCAATACCATGTAAACTTTATTTTACAATTTTAGCATCGCATTTATATGGAATATTGGATGTATAGCTCGCATATAACTCATATTAAAATAGCATTTGTCTATGAATTGCTACTCCATGAGTTTCAGTGATACGTCTAAATTAAAATCAAGTAAAATTAGACATCGCTAAAGTTAAGTTGATTAATGTATCCTTTATAGTATTATTAAGGGATAAATGATTTTAGATGCTATTTGAAATGTCTTTTCATAGAATATTTCACAAATATTTGAAATAATACCAGATGGAAAAATCAAGTTTTTGTCATACACAATAGGTTATGTTACGAACTATTATGCGTTAATTATTGACTTTTTACTGATTCTCGATGAGCGATTAACATGAATGCGATCATAATCTCACTTTTCATTTTTATCAACAATTTTACTATTTTTGATTCGGAAAAAAAGTGCCTTATGTCTTATGATAATGATCACGCTTATTCAATCACAATTATTTTGATAAAAATGTATCTTTACATTAACAGAGCCACTGGATACTTCTCAATTTAAGCACCTAAAATGGACTGATAAAACACAAAAAAAAACTTTTATAACTATTAGCCAATACCAATCACAAGCAGAATTAACACCACAAACTCATCCCTGGTGTTGATGCTCGATTAAAACATCAACTAAATTACACTGAAGAATTCTTGCAAATCAATTAAATTAAATAAACAAGAGATAAGCACTATAACAACAAAACAACATAGAAAAAATTCTAACACAGCAAGTAAACACTAGACATGTGGATATTAAATCCTTCTATCCATAAATGATATAGGTTTTATTATAAACTGAAGGGCACCAAATTCATAGTGCCCAATAGGGCAAGTTACACAGAAAAGCCCCCTTGAAAGGGTTGGTAGTAACCCTTTAATAACGGAGACTGAATTGGAGCCCTATTCTAAATGGTTAAATACTTCTGACTGTAGTAGTGCCATGATGACGAGTAACCCTCAAGCTGTCAAACACAAATGCATTCAACTTTTTTGCTCTATATACTATTAGTAGCCTGAGAGTTGAACAAAGAATTTCAGTAAAGTATGGAATTAAGTGACAGATAAGTTGTCTTAATTTGTTAATTTAGTTTAATGAGTGCTTCAATTAATCATAGTTCAAGAATATTTTTGTACTATTAAAGGGAGTCTCCAGTGCCAGGAAAACATATCTATTTTCCTGGCACTGCGGAATCCTGCAGTGCCCTTCTCCCTCCCACCCAGGGGCGGGCTGAGAAGGGGAGCAGGGAGGCAATTGCCCCCCAGGCCGCCCTAAACCCAGGGGCCAGGGCCGCCCACACCCAGCAAAAAAAGGAAAAATCTGAATCCCCTGCTTCTGGCTGAGGAGTCAGATTTTTCAACTTACCTGCAGCCTGCAGTCAGTGGAGTCGGCCGGCCTCTCCTGATGATGTCAGGAGGAGGGGGCATGACTTCCACTGCTCTTCTCACAGGACCGCTGGGGAGTCTGGGAGAAGAGCAGAGGAATTCACGGCCCCTCCTCCTGACATCATCAGGAGAGGACGACTTCACTGGCTGCTGCTGGTTGCTGCTCCTGTTGGTTGCTGTCCACCCCTCCCTGGCCTAAGGTAAGACTCAGGGAGGGGGGAAATACACTAGTGTTTTTTTTTATTCCCCTCCTCAGCCCTGTCCCCTCCTCAGTCCCTGTCCCCTACCTCAGCCCCTGTCCCCTACCTCAGCCCCTGTCCCCTACCTCAGCCCCTGTCCCCCTACCTCAGCCCCTGTCCCCCTTCCTCAGCCCCTGTCCCCCCTCCTCAGCCCCTGTCCCCCCTCCTCAGCCCCTGTCCCCCCTCCTCAGCCCCTGTCCTCATCTCAGCCCCTGCCCCCACCTCAGCCCCTGTCCCCACCTCAGCCTTAGTCTGCCCCTGTCCCCACCTCAGCCCCTGTCCCCCCTCCTCAGCCCCTGTCCCCCTCCTCAGCCCCTGTCCCTCCTCCTCAGCCCCTGTCCCCTACCTCAGCCCTGTCCCCTACCTCAGCCCCTGTCCCCTTAGTCAGCCCCTGTCCCCTTAGTCAGCCCCTGTCCCCTTAGTCAGCCCCTGTCTCCTACCTCAGCCCCTGTCTCCTACCTCAGCCCCTGTCTCCTACCTCAGCTCCTTTCCCCTTCCTCAGCCCCATGCCCCCCACCACAGCCCCATAACATCCCCACTATAGCTCCTCTCCCCCAATTGCAACCCATATTACCCACACCACAGCCCCTTTCCCAAATTGTAGCCATCAACTTGCTTCAGCCCCTATCTCCCCGTACATTTCCTAAACCCCCAATTACAGCTTATACCCTCCACTACCACCCCCTGTCCCCCACTACAGCAGTGTCCCCTTACTCAGCCCCTGTCCACTGGTTTTAAAAGTGTAAAGTTTGGGTGTGTGTATGAGTATGTCTGTGTGTGTGAGTATGTCTGTGTGTGTGAGTATGTCTGTGTGTGTGAGTATGTCTGTGTCAGTCAGTATGTCAGTATGTCTGTGTCAGTCAGTATGTCAGTATGTCTCTGTGCGTGCGTTAGTATGTCTGTGTGTGTGCATCAGTATGTCTGTGTGTGTGCATCAGTATGTCTGTCTATGTGTGTGCCAGTATGTCTCTGTGTGTGTGCCAGTTTGTGTGTGTGTCAGCCAGTATGCCTGTGTGTGTGTGTGTGTGTCAGTATGTCTGTCTGTCTGAGTCAGTATGCCTGTAACAGTGTGTCTTTATGTGTGTGTCTGTGTGAGTACCAGTATGTATCTCTGTGTGTGTGTCAGTATGTCTGTGTGCAAGTATGTCTGTGTGTGTGCCAATTTGTCTGTGTCAGCCAGTATGCCTGTGTGTGTCAGTATGTCTGTCTGTCTGAGTCAGTATGCCTGTAACAATGTGTCTTTCTGTGTGTGTCTGTGTGCCTGTCAGTGAGTGTGTGCGTGTGCCTGTCAGTGAGTGTGTGTTTTTTAGTGTGTGCCAAATCAGCAAGTGTGTGTGCCTGTCATTGATTGTCTGTTTAGGTGACTGCTTCCTCCCCCCACACACACACACTTTCAATCACATGGGAAAGGTGTTATTACTCTCCTCTTGGTGCAATGGGCCACTTGACTGGATTTGCCCCCCAGGCCTAAGGCTGCCAGCCCTCCCCTGCTCCCACCCCCCATCCCATGTTGCTAAAGGGGTTAAAATCCCTTCAGTGACTTACCTGAGTCAGGCTCGGGTCTCCAGCAGCCACCTGTCTGCCTTCCTGCCTTCCTGCCTGCTTCCCTGCCTCCCTACAGCAGACGTCAGCCTGCGGGGGAGACCTAATGCGCATGTGTGGCAATGGCCGCGTGCACGTATTAGACCTCTCCATAGGAAAGCATTATTTAATGCTTTCCTATGAGGATTCCGGCGATGCTGGAGGTCCTCACGCATAGCATGAGGATGTCCAGCGTAGTTTAAAACACGGAGATCTTAACCCTGCAAGGTAATTATTGCAGTTTATAAAAACTGCAATAATTACACTTGCAGGGTTAAGGGTGGTGGGAGTTGGCACCCAGACCACTCCAATGGACAGAAGTGGTCTGGGTGCCTGGAGTGTCCCTTTAAACAACAAATGGCTGATGCTTATTTTAAATGAAAGAAAAAACTAACTGTCACGGAAAAGGAATAGGTAATGGTAGAAATTTGTTGCAAAAGTTATTTGTGAGTCCAAAGGGGATAGAAGTAGCTATACAATGTACGGAAAAAAAAGCTAATAGTTATATTTTAATACTATAGTGTGGTGTCCTCATGCAATTTATTGTCCGTTCTCTTGTTTACATTGCAGGATCCTCGAGTTCCAAGACACTGGTTACCTAGATGTTCTAAAACAAAAATGGTGGCCAAGAATGGGACGGTGCGACCTTAACAGTCACAACAACGCACAAACGGATGGAAAGGCCTTGAAGTTGCACAGTTTTGCTGGAGTCTTCTGCATTCTGGCAATAGGATTACTACTGGCATGCTTGGTAGCTGCACTGGAGTTGTGGTGGAACAGTAACCGCTGTCGACAGGAATCACCAAAAGAGGTCCATAACTACTATTCTTATTATATAAAAGGTACCTTAGGGAGATGCATCATTGGAAGCAGTAACCCAATTAGTAGATGTAGTTATGCAATGACAACCTACAGCACTATTAAAGGGGTGCTTTGACTAGAGATATAAGTGCATAGGCACCAATAATGCATATCCCTATACAATAATGACAATGTGATCGACGTTGACAAATTAAACCATAATTGTGCTTTATGCTTACAAGTTGAAGCAGTTTCACAATTTGCAAGTCTATCTGTAGATGTATAGTTACAGTGCTTCAACCCAATACAAATATCCTAAAAGCCAAATGAATAAACAAAATTAAAATATGAATGATTTTAATTTTGCCATCTCTATTACAGTCTTCCCATTCACTGACAGTAGTAATACGCTGATTCGGTTGGGTTGCGTCTAATGCAATTTAAACTAATAAAAGAAATTAGTGAAGGAGGGTGCATTCATTGCCGACTTTTCTGTTTAGACATATGCGTTAATTGGGACTCCAGTGGTTTCCATTCTGCATTGCTAAATCGGAAAGTAAAATCTAAGAAACATGAAAAAATAAGCGAATTGTGAGCACAGTAAGACAATGCTGAATGTTGTCATGCATAGAACAACCATCCATTTCCATCAATTAAACTTCTTAACAAGCTAACCTTTCCAAGAGATTTTCTTTTGTTTAGCAGATGTTTCTAAACAAAACACTAACATTTGACTAAAGAAAGTATTTGAGAAGCTTAGGCGTGTGCATGTATAAATATTGGCATATTTTTAAATTAATTTATTTAATTGGTGTTTGTTTTTCTTCGCGAAAATTACTCAAGTAGAAATCTTTGATTGATGCTAAACGTCTGTAGTAGTAGAATATTATTTTTTTACCGTTTGCAGCATGATATTCCTGATCTTTTAAACCAAACATTAGCAGCTCCAGTTTATCGATTATTGGAGTACTTGTTTAGAAAGTGGGATGTTTTCCCCGCCATCTCATTTAAAGTTTAACTTTTATATAATTTATCATTTTTATTTACATTTTTTAATCTATATCATTCTAAACCACTTAGAGTAAATGATAAATAATGAACATATGTTTGATGATCTTGAACATATTCTTGATATATTTCAAGTTATTTTAAGTTTAAAAAACCCTTTATATTCTGTGATAAGCTACAATTTTATCAAAACCTCCAGTTGTGTTTTTCTTTTTTTTATTTGAATAACTACATTGGTTGTCTAGATTGTCAATCCACATACCTTGGAACAACTACAAAATTGGATGGCCCCAATCAAAACATGTCTCAACGTTTGACAGAGATGAGATGCAAGTGGATGTTGATAGACACTAGATAAATGGGTGGTTGGTTGGATGGATGGATGAATTGGTGGGTGAGTGGGTGGATGGATGAATGGACAGACAGACACATAGTTAAACAGTTGTACCTGGAAAAGAAAGCTATCGAAACAGCAATTCATTCATATATTTAATTAATTCCAAATTCAACATAAAGTTAAAAGAACCCAACTGTGAACACGTTTGTGGCCAGTTGGCACTGTTTACCACCTATGTTGGTGAATGGAGAGGCAACCGTTCTGATTTCAATTAATAGTGATCACATCGAGCTGTCCTGAGCTCCAGTTTTCAAAAATGTTAAAATGTGTGTAAATGCTCCATTATCAGTCATGCTATTAAACCTCTCTTAGCCATATTGTTGAGAAATGGCTGATATGCCCCTGAGTACCACCATTGAGTGTTAACAGCATGTTTATATGTGAATATAAGCTGTTAATTATGCCAAAGCAATCACAATCTCACCATTCTCATACTTCTGACAGTATATTTACCATCGTCATTTCAGTGAGATGGGATTATTAAATACATTAACACATTATTTAATCATCACACAATTAGAAAATTCTAACTCAAAAGGGAATTCTACTTCACAAAAATATGTTCTTTGACAAGTAACCTATACCCTATGAATACTGTTTATTTGCACATCAGAATAACATCACAAAAAAACACCCATGTGTTGTTAAATGGAAACTATAGTGTCCGGAAAAAAAAGTTGTTGGGCTTTAGGGGACACTTTCGATGACACTGGATGTCTGAGGACGTCCAGCGTCAGTTAAATTACCAAAAGTCGCCTAACCACCTGGAAACACCTTTAGTGGCTCTGGTAGACAAAACTGCAATAATTACAATTGTAGGGTTGAGGGACCTGGGACACTTCAGTGAGCTTAAGCGGTCAAGGTGCCTATAGTGTTACTTTAACCCCTTAAGGACCAAACTTCTGGAATAAAAGGGAATCATGACATGTCACACATGTCATGTGTCCTTAAGGGGTTAAAGGAACACACGTATCAACATAGATTTGGAATAAAAAAATGTATTTGTTCGTTGTTAAAGTTGCTATGTCAGCATTGTATAATTAATGATATGACTGAAGCTACATTTTAGGTTGATAATATTTTCTAACTTTGACAATGTTACTGCCAAAAAGAGGCTGTGACATTTCTGGATTGTGGTCTAGGTGAAAATACACAATTCTAAAATAAGTTCGGAAAACATTATCAATTTATACCAGTGCTAGATTTTGAGCAACCTTGATGTCTAGATTGTACTTGTTTCTTGAATCCATCCCAAAAATGAAACCCATGTAAGAGATCTTCATCTTAGAATTATTAGTAACTTGCTCTATGGTTGGAGCAGAAGACATTCCACATCTGAAATTCCGGTCAAAGTGCTTAGACCCACAACCCATGGAAATGTTTCAGCTCCATTTTACATATCAAACTCAATATATCAAACTGATTTAAAAAGTAAAAAAAAAAAAATACCCAGACATTAGCAGACTTATAACATGTGTCAGATATGTGTAAATACCATGCCTAACTAGGAATAAAAAAATAAAACTGTTAGCTACTGGAATGAAAGTAACACAGAGTGGCCCCGTGGTCTCATTTTATAAAAGTGCTGATTTCAAGAAAATCAGAACTTTTGTAAATAAGCTGTGGAGTTGCTGAGATTTAAAATGTCGCTGAGAGTTGGAAGTGCGGTCTTCCTTACCTTCTTACTTGTTGTGAGTGCTTGCTCAAAGTGAAAGGCAATGCTTCTCAAAGAGAACCATTGGATCCAATGCTTCTATTGGGCACAGCACGGCAATGCTGCATATGCACCGTAGCACCCCAGTGCTTCTCTATAGGTAGTAATAGAATGGCCTGGGAGATCCTCACCCATGAGGATCTCCCAAAGTGAAGCAGAGTGCCACTAAGGAAACAAAAAGAGGTAAGTAAGCTCCTTAATCCAAATGGACTATATATATGTATTTATTTCTAAAACTGGATTGTTCCTTTCATGCTTTACTGTCCATACACTTTGTTAATCTTTTCAAAAGTTATCTTCTACCCACTCAGTTGTTAGGATTGGGAAAAATATTTTGCACAATCAAGGAAAGCTAAACATGAAAATCAAACAACGGGGGGTAAAAGGTTAGGTGCAAATTTCCAAGAAATTTTATTGGCATACCTGCACTACGAAGAGTAATTTGAAATAATGACCTATAGATAAAAAAAATATGATCAGCTATTAATGAATGCAGACATTAACTAATGACTAAAGATATTAGTGAATTTTGATGTCCACAAAATATCTTAAAACATGAGTATAGAACTTCATTTCTTATGGACTAATTTCAACAGTTACAATTTGCATCATCGTAAGACAACTATAGATGCATACTATGGCCTACATTTGTTGAGTTAGTCTTTCTTGTTTCTAAGAAGATAATTAAAGAATTGGTTGTTATGGCACCATACACCACTATTGATGCCTAAGGGGTTAAAGATCATAAAGAGAATTTTGTAAAATGTAACATTAAATAGTCATATGCAGTTAAATCCTTATTGTATTAGATACATATCTGTTTGATATCTTTCACCTTATGTCATGGTGTTTGCAATTATTTCTTACCATAGTACCGTCTTATCGTTTATATTTAAATATGATCAGGTCAATCAGCAGGAGTGTTACCCACCGCCTTAGTGATAGGTTAAATCATCTCATGAAGTTCTATTGATCTCAGTGACAGTATGGGTTGGAATTTGCTTATCATTAGCTCATGAGCATATCTTCATCCATCTACATATCATCCTCTCTACCTGTTAAGCATGTGTAATATACAGATGTAGCAGTATTTATTGTATCTGTAAATGAAATGGAACTGTAAATGAATCGCAATTCCAGGTAATAGTTTTTAGAAAGGAAATATCTTTCTAATGTAAGAACATCGAACACTACCTGCTGCTACATCTGTAAACGAGACATTGTGAGCTAGAAATAAAATCAATGTACAATGTAATCTCGGCTATTTACAATTCAGTGGTGTATTTATGCAAATTTGGAAGCCCTATGTCTCTTAACATCAACACGCCATAGTCATGTGCCTGCATTGCCTGATAGTCTGGCCCTGGTGTCCTAAAGTGACTCAGAGGTGAATTGAAACCAGTTCATGTTGTGCCTTCCATACAGCAACACCGTGATGTGATTTCATTACAGAGGGTGAGAGACCATATTGCTATGACCAGAAAATGTATCCATACAAACAAAGAATCCAGGTCAGTATCAAATGGTACATATTGACTTTACTGGGAAAATGGTTCTTATTGGCTTTGTTGGGAAAATGGTACATATTGACGTTACTGGGAAAATGGTACTTATTGGCTTTGTTGGGAAATGGTACATAATGGCTTTACTGGGGAAATGGTAATTTTTGGCTTTGCTGGGAAAATGGTACTTATTGACTTTACTGGGAAAATGGTACTTATTGGCATTAGTTGGATAATGGTACTTATTGGCTTTGCTGGGAAAATTGTACTTATTGACTTTACTGGGAAAATGGTACTTATTGGCATTAGTTGGATAATGGTACTTATTGGCTTTGCTGGGAAAATGGTACTTATTGGCTTTATTTGGATAATTATACTTATTGGTACTACTGGGAAAATTGTAATTTTTGGCATTGCTGGGAAAATGGTACTTATTGACTTTACTGGGAAAAATGGTACACATTGGATTGCATGCTGCTACCATACATTAAAAGTTCTCAAGGGGTTACGATACTCTTTTTTTCATGTATTTTAATGTATATACTCTTGACTGACAGATTTATTATATTTGAAAAGAAAGGTCTTCTACAAATATTCCCTTTAGAAACTAGCATAAGCCTCAAAATGGGGATTGGACTAAAAAATCATAGACCAACTTTTTGTCCCATCTATCAACTCACAAGCTCTTTTTATGTTAATCCTCTCTCTCTCTCTCTCTCTCTCTCTCTCTCTATATATATATATATATATTGTTTTATCGCGTACAATTAGGTGATTTTAATATTTATTTGTTGCAGGGATAAATGTTTGTGGATAGCAGAAAAGAGTTAAGATAAATATCAGAGCAGTTCACAAAAAAAAAAAGAAATGCATGCGTTCTGTTCTAAATCAGTGTTGCAAAAAAAGAACGTGTTAATTGACAGGTAGCTCATCAGCTTTTGTTTAACTATGAAGCTGATTACCCTTAGCCAACCTTTGGCTAGGAACAATGTGACCGAGTATAAGGGGCTCTGTAAATTAATACCAAATGAAGAGATACCATTTGACTGTACCTGATTTAAAAAAAAAATCATGTGAATATTGAAATATTTTCTGCTAAGCAGCACTTGAACAGAATATATATTTTTACCCAGATGGAAAGAGAATTGTGGCACATATGGTAATGAGTGGCGATTTGATTCTAATCAGTGCATCCCAAAAACAATCAAAATTCTGATGGGCCATGTAATTTTGCTTTAAAAATAGAAAATCTGTTTCTATACCCATTATTTCAACAGCTTTCTATGGCCTAGCTTTGATAGTACCGCTGACCCTTCCTTGTACTACAACTGGTGTGTTAGAATTGGCAAGATTCTAACCCAGTTGCCCCATTAACAGAACAATAGCATTCCACTCGAGCATCTGGATGCCAGCATTTGTTCCATCTGGCTCGTGTATTAGATGCTGCAGCTCACAGTCATTGTTAATGAATACTGACAATGTTTTTTGCTCACTACAGTAAGACTTGGTATAAAAAATGGTGGTTTCAAATTATTATATGCTGAAACGTCATCTGGCAAGAGAGCTCGGTGATGTTCTGTGCTGTAAATTTCAACAATTCCACTTGATCACAATGAAAATGAGCAAATATAAATGCACTACATTTGAAGAATAAATGGATAGATGGATTAACATAAATGGTTTTATGGAAGGATAAAACATTGCATAGATAGATGCATGGATACAAATAGCACAAGATGGACATATACATGATTTATGTCCTGCTTACATTATGTTGTACTGACCACGCTATGCATATTTACTGCAGAAAAGTCTATGGATACAAGTGTACTTGGTTTTATATATATATATAGATTTGTGCATTCGGTTTTAAACAAATTGTGATTCATCTGAATTTTTTGGTTATCATCGATTTGTCTGAATTCTATAACTCCGAAACTCCATAGGAAACGTATCACAACACAAACAAAATTAAAGCCGTCACATTAAAATAAAAAATAAATACATTAATTAATATAAAAACCAAACATATGAAGCCCATATTAGTATAAGAAAGGTTAAATCCTATGCTCCCATCTGCCATGCCACAGGAGGGGAGAAACCTCAGTGGCTGTTCACTGTTTAAAAATCTAGAGACTGTGTACCTTGCAAAATACTTTGTAGATATTTGGTGGAAGAAGAAATCAAATAATGTGGATCTCACCCATGGCCACCAAGTGTGAGCTCTGTAAAACCAAATAGGAGCACTTGCCCACAGCCATGAGCGGTGGATTTGGAAAAAGCAAATTAATAACCATGGGCCATCCCACTCTCCTTCCAGTTACCACCCAGGAGCTCAGGTGAGGGTTGCTATTATTATTAAAATGAGCACTTATCTGTCCCTCCAGTTCCCACCCATTGGCAGTGGGTGTGGGGCAGTTAACACAAAGAGGGAGTGAACATGCTATTGTCCACCTTCCACCCTAACACCTTGGATTTCGGGTGAGTTATTGACAATACAAGGGGGATGAACATGTCAATGACCACACTTCCCCCCCCCAAAAATGGATGCCTGATAGATATGTGAGATCTCTTTGTATTGAAAGGTTTCATCAATGCTTTTCCCACCTTGAAAGCTGAGACTGTGTAGACCACTTTTAGGGCTCACTTTTTCTTTTTTTCTAAGATTTTTTTATTATTTGGGTCTTTTTTATTTTAATAGTTCTGTCAGGTTATGTTTTTTATTTGGCCTGACGAAAAAAAGTATTAAGAATAATACAGACTTACATGTGATTTTTTTTTCTACATGTATTAGATTTCTTAGTCCCTTTTTACTATTATAAGGGTGAACAGGTTGGTAGGGATTTTTTTTTATTGTGGTTGGGGTTTATATGGGCACTGGGGTGAAGTGAGAGGCTTAATTTCTATTTGGGGTTCTGTATAAATACATGTTCCACCACCCGCATTGTTTTAATACCCTGCCACTGAAAACTCATAGGTGTTAGGGTATGAAGATGGACAAAGGCATGTCAACCCTCTTATTTATTTCCAAATAGCCCTCACCTCCTATTCATGGGTGGTGGCTTGGGGGGGAAGTTTATTGCCCCCTCCCCTTATTTTATTAGTATACCTCATCCACCACCCATGCGTGAGGGCTGGGAGGGACAGTGGAGTGTCCCCTTGATTAATATGTTAATTTTCCACACATACTGCCCATGAGTGGGGGCTTGAGGGGACATCTCAGCATCTACCCTTACTATGTTTGTAGCTTCCACTCGCCACTCATAGGTGGGGGCTGAGGAGATTTGTGATATTCCCAGTTATTTAAATTTTTAATTGCCCCCACCCACTGCTCATTATTTCAATTGCCTCACCCACCATTCCGGTATTTTGCTAGTGACTGGGAAGCAATAGCTGTGCAGTCACTAGGCTGATCACTGTTTAGTAAATATGCCCACTCCAACAACATGGTGGTTAGGGGCATAGGGGAGATATTAGGCCTCCCTTATCCTAACAAGCTGCTACATCCATATCACAAAACAAACATTCTTTGTTTTGTGATACAACCATGTAGCATTTCGAAGTTTTGGAATTTGGCATAACAGCCTAAAATTCTGACTAATTGTAATTAATATAAAACTGAAGGCACAAATGTAATATACATATATACACTGTATAGACAAAAGTATTGGGATACCTGACCATTACAAAAACAGTGACTTATATGAGATTACATGCTAAATACATAGACTTTAATATGTAGTTGGTCCCCCTTTACAGCTATAACAGTTTCTACTCTTCTGGAAGGCTTTCCACAAATGTTTCGGTGTGAATTTTTGTCCAGTCATCCAGCAGAACATGTGTAAGGTCAACCACTAATGTTGGAAGAGAAGGTCTGGCTTCCAAACTTTTTTCAAGTTCATTCCAAAGGTATTCGATGGGGTTGAGATCAAGACTCAGTCAAATTCTTACACACCAACTTTATCCAACTCATCTTTATGGGCCTTGCTTTGTGCACTGGGGCACAGTCATGATGGAATAGAACATGACCTTCCCTAGACTGTTCCCACAAACTTGGAAGCATAACATTGTCCAAAATGCATTGGTATGCTAAAGCATTAGGATTTCCCATGACTGGAAATAAGGGACCTAGTCCAACTCTTGAAAAAAAGCAGAACAGTTCTATACCATTATCTCTCCTCCACCAAACTTGACACAGTTAACATTCTCCAGGCATTCGCCAGACTCACCCATCAGACTGCCAAATAGAGAAGCGTGATTCGTTACTTCACAAAACACATTTACACCGCTCCAGAGTCCAGTGGTGGCGTACTCTTCACCACTCAGTCAGATGCTTGGCATTGTATTTGGTGATGTGAGGCTAGCATACAGCTGCTCGGCCATGGAAACCCCTTCCAAGAAGCTCCCTCTGCATAGTTTTGTGCTGATATTAAATTCCAGTGAAAGTTTGGAGCTCTTCAGCTTTGATATCAGCGGTGTGTTGGCGACTTTTATGCACCAAGAACCTCATCACTCAGTGGCCCTGATCTGTGACTTAATGTGGTCTTCCGCTTCATGGCTGAGTTGTTGCTCTTTCTAAACGCTTCCACTTTCCAATAATACCACTTACAGTTAAACATTAAACATCTAGCACAAGAGTGGCATCCTGGGGGGCGGGCCGCCATGCTGGCTAGTCACATGCAAGACAAGCTCCCATGATTTTCCCACTTTTGACCTACAAAAACAGATTAATGTCTCACTTGACATTAAGAAGCGATAGTACCTTGCACTAGGCTGCGTTGGTCCTAAAGTTTGGCCCAAAATTATTATTACCTGACACACCATTAAGTATGAATAAAATGTTACAAGTTGAAAAAAAAAACCTACAACCACAACCCACAGCCTTCAGTGTGTGTGATTAAAGTTCAATTAACTAAGTGTGGAGATAAAAACTTCTAAAGCAAGTTAACATCTGAATGAAAATTATATTTTTTTCCATGCAGGCTGTTTGTCAGTCACAGCCAGGGGAGGTGTGGCTATGGATGCATAAACAGAAACAAAAGTGATTTAACTCCTAAATGGCAGAAAATCAAGCAGTGAGACTGAAGGGGCATGATCCATACACAAAAACAGATTAATTAAAGGAACACTATAACATATTTTAGGTGGTAGCCGTTCCTTTCAACCCTTAACAAAACTTAGCGTATTTGTATTACCACGCTGATTTTTTCAATGCATCTCTATGGGGAAAGTTCAGCACCTCTATGCCCTTTGTGCAGCACTGACCCAAGAAGTTACTAGGCAGTAATTTAAACTGCCTTTTCTCTGACACCATAACAACTAAATTAAGTTGTAGTTGTTCTAGTGACTGTAGTGTCCCTTTAAGTTAAAGTTGTTTCAATCACACAAAAATAAATTCAGCGAGGAAGCATAGTGATAATAGTCAAAAATCAGCTTGGACACCAATATGGAGTCACTCTTTTCCGATCAGAAAACTGGATAAAACCAGGGGGTAGGTGCAGCGCTTCAGTAATCCTTGACAAGGTATATGTGGAGAGAACCAGAGACGATAATAGTGTAGTAGTTAAACCTGTAGTGTTGATAGGTAAAACAAAAGGTGTGCACTCACACTCTCCTGGAGCTTCAATACAGCTCCAGTGTAACGCCTGGGCGGAATAATCCTCACCTATGGATCAAGTGCAGAGGTAATTTTTTTAATTCTAGGTGTGGTAAGGGGTATCCTCATAAAAAATAAACAAATAAAAATCGTATATGGTGAAGTATGTAGAGCTATGAAGCAAGGGTAGGTAAAAACTATAAAATGTGCACTCACGTGTAATGGAGCTGTAAAACCTGGCTCCTTTGATAGCGCTTGAAGTGGTATGATCCCCACTCAAGGAAACAGGTGTAAATATAAATTCTTCCCTCCATGTATATGTAGAGATAAACAAACAGAACCACAATAGTGCACACTGTAAAAAGGAGTGTAAGCATAAATAAATAAGTTAAACCTACTCACATGCTATTTATTTCTGCTTACACTCCTTTTTACGGTGTACACTATTGTGGTTCTGTTTATCTCCACATATACACGGACGGAATAATTTATATTTACACCTGTATCCTTGAGTGGGGATTATACCACTTCAAGCACTATCAGAGGAGCCAGGTTTTATGGCTCCATTACATGTGAGTGTACATTTTATAGTTTTTACCTACCCTTGCTTCATAGCTCTACATACTTCACCATATACGATTTTTCTTTGTTTATTTTTTATGAGGATACCCCCTACCACACCTAGAATTCGAAGAATTACCTCTGCACTTGATCCATAGGCGGGGATTAGTCCGCCCAGGCGCATACACTGGAGCTGTATTGAAGCTCCAGGAAAGTGTGAATGCACATCTTTTATTTTACCTATCATCACTACAGTTTTAAATACTACACTATTATTTCTTCTCTGGTTCTCTCCACATATACATTGTCAAGGATTACTGAAAATTTGTTTCAATGCCTATATTTACCCTCTAAATTTACAATTTAAGCTTTTCAAGTAAAACATTGGTTCTCACTACCAAGAATATGCAATTACCATTAACAAAGCACAAGGACAAAAAGCTCAACATTTTCGATTATAATGTATCTCCCAGAAACTATATTTTGACAAATATTGTTTGTGCTATCCCAATGCACAAGTTAACACAGAAATAAAATACTCACCTCTGCATAAAAATGGAAAAAAATGTTGCTTAATGATTTTGAAAGCATTGTTTACAAATAAATCTTTCAATGACTATGTAATTACAAATTATGAATGCAAAATGTAAAACGGAATGCTAAATAAGCCAATTAAATGACAGACAAATGTGCTTGGTTAATGTGATACATATGAATTCATTGGTGTATATAAATAGATTAACGTTAAATGTTTTCACTTATATCACAATATTAGTTCATTTATACCTGTGTGTGTATGTATTCTAATTAATTCGATTTTTTTTTAAATTAAATAATAATTAACTAAAAATCTATCTAAGATAGATATGTAGATAGATAGATAGAGAGATAGAGAGATATCGTATATAACAAAATAGCTAGTATATATTTATATACCCAAATTGTATCAACCCTCTACAGGTGCGGTTATTGGAGTTTCTTCTGCCTCATGACTCATACATGTTCTTGTATAGTCCATCTAATTTCAGTTGTGACACAAGTTTGTTCTTCAAAAATTGTGTAGCTAGCTGCTTTGGTGTTAGTGTAGATGATGGTCTTTTACTCATCCATATTTGCCACTTAAAGTTAATGTTGCCTCTCTTATTTGATATGCTACTGTAGTAGCAGTCAAGCAGGTAAAGGTTTCCACTTTGTGTCCATGAATGGTTTGTTCTAGTAGCCCATTTGTCATCAGATTGCAGAATCTGACATTGACCTAAAAAAATTAAAAGAGCGAGCACCAGTTAGCTTCCATCCTTAAATTTTCAAATACAATGGTTTATAAGAACAAAATCAAGCAGCAGACATTGGGAACAACAATGCTACCGGTAGAGGGCAAAGATTACTCTCCACTGACCAGAATGACCGCCAACTCATTCCAATGTCACTCAACAACCTTATGTTTACATGAAGTGACCAGCAAAAAGTATGACAAATTGCAGCTGGCGTCATGGTTGGAAACAGGCTCCTAAGAGCAGGGCTGAAGTAATGCAAAGCTAGAAAAAAAGTCCTTCATCAATGAAAAGCAAAGAAGACTGAACCTTCTCTATTCAGTCCAATGTTCAGCTTTGCCTAACACCTGATCATCTAATGGTTAGAAAGAGTCCTGGAGAGGCCTACAAGCCAAAGTGTCTCACACCCACTTTGAAATTTGGTGGAGGATCAGTGATTGATTTGGGGATGTTTCAACATGGCTGGAACCAGGTAGATTTATATTTGTAAAGGAAGCATGAATCAAGCCATGTACAAGGTACAAGGTCTTGTAAGAAAATGAGCATCCTTCTGCTCTCACAGCCAGTCCTAACACTGGACCTGAACTGCCTTGAAAACCTCTGCAATGTGGACAACTGGAAGTTGAATGGTCAATCAGGTATATACTACCAGATATTGATTTCTGAACTATTTCTAAGTTAAAAACATTAGTATTGTGTTGTTTAAAAATGAATATGAACTGGGGGCGGAGAATTACCTTTAAGCAACTCAGACGCATGGTGCACGAGTTTCTGACTATTTGGCTTTTTTGGGGGTGCTTATTCTGGTTAACAAGCTACTTGACTCACAATCTGTGTCAGGGATCCCTGGACGAGCACATAGAGTTGTTACTTGGCTCTTATCTCCACTGGAACCCCAAATATTTCTGTTGCGGCTTGCTGGGGATAAAGCAGGGGAGAGGCAGACAATTTTTTTCTCTCTCTCACTCACAGCTTGATCCAGCTATACTCCTACCCCCTCCACCCCCTTTGGTCTGGCGGGGGATAGCTCAGTCCCCACTGAAACCCATCAAGCAGATCTTGCTGCACCTGACCTGTGCCTTATATCATATGCACTCAGTCCACAATAACCACACAAGAAGGTGTCCACACTTCAAGGGACTCCTCAGGACCTCGGCTCATCTTGGCAGCCTCATTGCCGCGCTGATGACTACATCCAGCGATGTCTTGAGGAGATTTTCCAGGCCTTCTGGCAAAAGCTGCGGGAATGTGCTCATGTCTCTCTGAGCCACAGGAGGACAGAATGAGAAGCATTGTACCAAAGAAGAGCTACAATAATGGCTATTCCCCCTAGGAATTCCCCACATCAACAAGCGTTTCTCTATTCTATTGTTAGCCTACCGGGACTGAGAGCCTCACAAGGTCTTGTCTCAACACATCGACCACGGTGGCCAAAGATCAACTGCAGACATCAGAATCTACCACTTCGAATTTCCGACTGCCTCCAGAGGGGGATAGACTTGACTAAAAGTCTCCAAGTCTGTGGTATATGGATGCTAGCTCTCTTACAAGTTCGGAGCTGGTGGGAAGCCCTGCTCTGGTGGTGTGATGCAGCCTACCTGTTCTCTTTTAGACAAGTACCAAGCTTGCCACCTGTGGGGATCAGTTGAAGTGAGCCCTGGGTTACCTTTGTGAGATTTGCATGCATTTCTGTTGGTGGATTCCATATGACCACTGCAATTTTGCTAAGCAACCAGTTTTTACTATTTCTTTTGTTGTGACTATTATACTTTCATTCTATTTTTTTTTACCCTTTATAACATATGGTGCAGTTTTGTGACTTCACAAATTGATAAATAGGCAGTATTAGCATGAGAGAACCACAAAGTGATTGCATGCCTATCTTTGTTCCATAACCTACATATCTAGTCTGTCCTTCTTGTATTCTCTATGACTACACCTCAGAGAATAGACTTTGACATGTTAGATTAGAGAATATGTTGTCATAGTTGATAAAAATGTGTGGTATTTTAACAATGCCACATTCCATGACTTTGCCAGTTTTACATTGTTATACGCCATTGTGCTTTGCACGGTATCTTGTAAGTGCTGTTTCGGGATTCTACATAATTTTCCCTGCACAGTTTTTTTTAAATTAATGTGAACTTGTTTTCTTATTTTCTGCATTGAGTTCTGTTTTTTTGATCAGTTGCCATTCTCTGCAAATAAATGCTTAAAAACGCATTATGGAGAAATGTCAGTAGTTTACACAATAAACTACTTTATTTTAAATGCATACCTATCAATAGAAAAAGCTGAAATCATTTTACAATGGTCTCTTGTTCCGTCGTACCTTGTTCCATTATAAAGAGAAAAATTAATTGATGGTACACACAGAACATGCATTTCTCAAAAATTGTACCACCATAGAGACCAAAATGTATACATAATACAGATTAAGGGACAGCGCACACATTAAAATATAATTTTATATTTTATAGGCCACTTAAAAATCTCAGCAAACAAATATGGGGATTCAGTTCCACCATATGGCCATATTGTGTTAAGCCTACCAGTACTGTAGTGGTGAGTTTAACACAATATGGCCATATGGTAGAACTGAATCCCCATATTTGTTTGCTAAGATAGGTAATTTTAAGTAGCCTCATATAATTATAAAACTTTATTTTTTGTGTGCGGCTGTTCCTTAATCTGTATAGCTTGTGCCATATGCATAACTTCAATAATTGAAATAATTTGGAAGGCCACTGAGGAACCCTAGGGGGCAGCTTTTTCTATTGCATTCCAAAATTGGAAGGTATGGAATTGTGAAGGGCATGGATGGGCACTAGGGGGCATCACCAGTGACACTACTTAACGTTGATGCTAGATTAAAGCCCTATGGGCCTAGATTAAAGCCCTAAAAAATCTCCTGGCTCAGGTAACCATGTCAAGCTGGCTGTATGTTGACTGCCCACTGGGTAGAATAGCTGGACTGTATTCACGTTCTAGTGTGTTTTTAGAGGGCTCTTGCCATGCTCTGAAACTGACAGGTAAGATAAGATTGTTCTCTTAAAGCATCGGTAAGTTGAAGTTATTTTCCTTCATGTTGCACCCTTAGCCTGTACCACCAATACGGGATACTGTTGTCACGTAAAAGCTTTGTAACAGGTCCTTGGACAAGTCTCCATAAAAAGAAAGGACATGTCCCTCAAAAGTATAGGTAGGAGATGCTTTCACAATAGCCATTATTGTAGCTTTGTCCGCCTCTGTGAGTAACTGTACCTGAAGGTCCCTGGGGACGTTAGGTGGTGCTCTGGTGAGTCTTGCAACTCTGAAGTGGGAGTCCATAGCAATGAACTTAGCATTAGATGATGATAGTAGGGCAGTCCATATTTGTCTCAGGAAATTATGTATTTCTCCTGAGGGTATAAACTCCTAAATACCTCTAATATGGATAATCCATTGCCTTGGGAAATCCTCCATACGAGCCAATATCATCTCAAACAAATGTTGTCTCTTCTTTAACTGCGCAAGGACGGTAGCCATGTCATCTAGTTTGCCTCAGTAGGAACCCATATCTTCCTCTACCACCCCAATGTGGCCTGGAAGCGTGGCCATTTTTTATCTCTCCTCAGAGATACCCAGAGCAAATAGTGCGTTAATGTTGTTAAGGGGGGCTTTGATATCAGCCTTACTGGCTGGCTGGTGGTCATCTTCCATCTAGGGATCCCCACAGTTAGCTGCTGAGTTTAAGAAACTGGCCTCTGAGAAGGCTGGGTCCTCTGCACCATCATAACTAAGCCAGGTTGCGGCATCGCTTGTGGTTCTCGATATGCCTGTTAAGGGCTGGTGGAACTACTGTCACAGAACCCTGCTGCTGTCTGAAGGTGAAGAGGTTAATTTTGACTCAAACTAATTTCCGTCAGGCAATGGCTGAACATGATTGGAGTAGTTATAGCACAGGAAGAATAGGCCTCTTCTTGCATTCTTGGTAGGTTTTGAATTCTAAGCAGTTTTATCACTAGGTACTGTGGTATGTACAATGTCTACCCTGATGACGTGGAATAGCGGTCTCTCTTTAAAGGCTTTGGCAGGCTGCTTTAGTTTATCTATGTGTCCTCTGTAAGCACTTAACTGCTATACTTGATATCTGTGTGACAATCACAACTTGCAACTGTGCAGCTCACATTTTCTTTAGTAATCTAAGAAGAGTCACTTGACCCCCCACCTCAACCCTGATCTAACTCTGCCTTGTAGCTAATTCATGTTATATCACAAAAAGAGAATAAAAAAATCTTCTTGACTCAAGAATTTTAAATCCGATATTTACAATGAACGCAGTAATAGCATTTACTATATTATAAAGCTGCGTATTCGGTTTTCATTACAGTATATAAATCACCAGAGATTGTAAAATTCTAAAGATTTTTTAACTATGCAACACTCCCAACAGTGAAAAGGGTAAGAAAGGTATACAATGGCTCTACATGGGAGCATGCATTCGGGTTCACTTTTATCGTACAATCGTACGTAAAAAAAACAAAAACACTCCACTGCCTAAATACAAATACAAACACGAAAAACAAAACAAAAAAGTCACTGTTTAGTACCCATACCCACCAATTAAAACATACATTTAATTGTGCACATTTTTATTGGGGTAAATCTAAAAAAACAACTTACAAAAACCACTGATCTCTGGTCTGTTGTCTTTGCAAGCCCTCCTCTTCTTCCTCTTGCCCAGACTTTCTGTGGCTGTCCAATCACAGATTTCCTATAGCAACTCAATGAGAAGTCTTTGCAAGACAGGTGCTCTGTGCATTTGCCTGTGTTTAGCTCCAATTAGCTAAACAAACCAGGAAGAAGCAGAAACCTTTACCTGATTATAACAAGGTTCATTGATCAAAGCGCCAATTTCTTTTGAAATCTGCACTGTTTGTGAAATGAAAAAAAGAACACACTCGTCACACATAAAGCACTTCATCAAGCCCAAGCTAAAGTGATTTAGAGGTCTGTAGTGTCCCATTAACAATAGTAGCATGAGGTCTGACTAAAGGGACCTTGATAAATGATATCATAAAAGCAAACATTATCAAGACATCATTTAAAGAAATGGGATTATTTGAGAATAAAATATAACCATACTTAGCAGTCGGCTATGAAACAGCATGTTATGATAGCGCTCACCATATAGGTAATAGAACATCTTTTATTGGCACTTGAAGAAGGTTGACAAAATTATCAAATGAAAAGGGGAGACACAACAAAAGTCCTTATGAGGTTCAGACTTCTCAGTCCTAACTCATAGGAATTAACAGTAACTCAAAGTAGATGTTTTAATACCTGACTTATCAGGCAGGCCCGATCATTGCTAATGATGCATCAACGTTAAGTAGTGTCACTGGTGATGCCCCCTAGTGCCCATCCATGCCCTTCACAATTCCATACCTTCCAATTTTGGAATGCAATAGAAAAAGCTGCCCCCTAGGGTTCCTCCGTGGCCTTCCAAATTATTTCAATTATTGAAGTTATGCATATGGAACAAGCTATACAGATTAAGGAACAGCCGCACACAAAAAATAAAGTTTTATAGTTATGCCTTTTATCTCTAGTGAAGTTTGTAGCACCATCGATTTTGTTATTATTTATCTGTTTGTTTTAGTTATTGAACAAAATGCAGAATAATTGTTGCAGAACATTGCGATCTTGCCTTGTTAGGATTGCCTCTATTACTGGATTACATACCCCCACATGAGCTGCATTGGTTGTACTTTAAGAAAGGGAGATTAGGGGGCGGAGGCAAGCCAGCAAACCAAACGGACGTGCAGCACTGTACCTCCGTGCTAATAAGCCTAAAAGACCACAGCTAACCGGGTGAAAAAACCCCGGAACATCGCCCAGTACCCCAATACCACAATGGGAAAGTGGGCCAAGAAGACTAAAGCAGCCCTGGCCTCAGGAACCCGAGATATCGGGGAATGCATGCAGGGAAGCCTCCCGCGCATGGCGCCCAAAATGGCGGACCGACATGCTGAGATCTCGTCGTCCGAGGAGGAAGCCTCTCTAGACACACTGGATGAGATCCCCCAAACTGGCGGCCTACATATGGCATCTTCAGATGAAGAGAACAACACCCCAGCCACAAAAGGGGATATCAAATCGCTCCTCCGTGACATTCGCAAGATGTTCCAAGCAGACCTAGCAATACTGAGGGAATATATGCTCTCACTCACAGGGTGACTCAAAGCCACAGAGGAGACAACTACTCCCCTCAAAGCCGAGCAAACCGCACTTGCCGCAGAGCAGAAGTGGCTCATAGAGTCACAAGCCACAATCACACAAAAAGTGACAGAACATGAAGACCACAACCGCAGCAAGAATATTAAGATTAAAGGCATCCCTACCTCAGTGGAAAATCGGAACTGCCACAATACATGAGACGCCTGATTCAGCACATACTTCAACCACAAGCAGGCCAGACACATACTGATAGACAATGTCTACAGAATCCGCAGGCAAGGCAGACTGCCCCATCAACCGAACAGCGATGTCATCCTACAACTTATCACACACTTGGACAAAATGGCAATCATGGCAGCAGTCAGGGACTCACCCTCCCTGTCCTTTGAGCAGCACACCCTGACATTTTACAATGACCTCTCAAAGCTTACTATGCTATGGAGGCAAACCATGCGCCCGGTCACCAGCATGCTGAGGCAGAGAAAAACACCGTACCGCTGGAGCACACCACGCTCCCTAAAGGTCACTGTGGAGGGGAATGTCCACACGCTACACTCCCCAGCGGAGGGCCAACTGTTCCTGACCCAGCAGGGCATCACCACACAGACGGAACCAGGGAAGGGCGACTTGCGGAGACAGCAGTTGGATGTGGACAACATCACCCCGTTCGAACCTTGAAGAGGTCCCTGCCCATCCACAGCAAACCCAGGGGACTAAAACCCAGTGACTATTGGCACGGGACATTCATCCAAGTTACACTCCCTCCTTATCAGTGGCTAGATTTACACCCCAGTTGGGGACACCCACAACGATCTAGTGCTTTAATGCTTTAAAGTTTAACACGCTAACAGAGCTCGCATCGAGCACTACCCATACGAAGCGCGGACCGACTGAGGACGGAACACATCCCGGTAGCGACGCATACCAGTAAGCCAGCACACTGACGTCTCCCACCCAACTTTAAGCCCCTCACACACCCACCTACTAACCGCTCACCTCCACACGACAACACTGGTGACCCCCAGCCAAGGATCAGGAGGACACCACTGGAGCCGACCCCCCCCCCCCTTGACAGAGACACCTGAGCGCCCTGATGGTTGTTACAGACACGTATAAGCAAATCACACATCGTTTAACCCAGAGCCATAATAACCAGGCTCTCACCTTACTCACACATGCGGGCAGACGCCAGCATACAAGCTAGCACCTACTCAGACCAAAGGACCATGTCTGCCTCACCAAGGGACACCCCCCCGAATCTCTAACCAGGCCCTATAGAGATAAGCTCACATATAACACACGAATACCATTTAGCATATGATCAAACACCGCCACTACGCTATTTTAATGATGTAAAGTTGATTATGCATGTTTAGCTACTATATTTTTACCTTTAATACAAAAAAGTGGATTACAACACTACTGTACCTTTGCATTATATGTGCACATCCACTAATAAAATAAAGAATTAAAAACAAAAAAAAAAAAGAAAGGGAGATTAAACTAAACGCACAGTATCTGTTTAGCCCTAAGTTAGCATGGTATATTTACTGTAGTTTTACTGTGTTTAAAAATGTAATATGCATAGCTATTGTACATTGCAAGTGATGTTTTATCTGATACTACAATAAAAACCATAAATTGCAAAACAAAATAATAAAATGAATAATAAAAATATATTTATACACCCTTCAATACAATATATCCAATGCAGCCATAAAGTTTGAGTTTTATCAGGTGTTTTTTTTTTTTTTTTTTTAATGGAAATAAAATATGAATCCAACTGTATAATGAAAATGAATAAAATTGTTTAGGATGTGAATATGTCACAGCAATAAATGTCACAGTGATGAGAGATAAAGTGGAAACACCATGGAGCATAGGGAAAATGGGAAAATGGGAAAAAGGGAAAATGGGAAATTGGAAAAAGGGAAAATTGGAAAATTGGAAAAAGGGCAGAAACTTAAAAGATCACAACGCTCTGTTGCACTATTGTAAGATTATTTGTGGTTTTACAATCTATACTTCTTTGTTCCATAACCACATATGATTTCCATAATAAGTTGTCCAGATGTATTAATAAAAATATAAACATCCCATCTTTTTATCTCATCTTAAAACATTTCCATGCAGTAATGCCATTTGTACCATATTCAAATAGGAAAAAAAACCTATTTATAATACTTTTAAAGGAGCACTGATATGAAAAATGTGTTCACAGCTATTTAAAGATGTGTTATAGCACAAGAAGCGCCATTTGTTATTGTTAGTGTATTTGTTTAGAGCTCTTTCCCACTGCTGAAAAAACTATTGAACCTTATTTTATGACTTTAACTTTTTTAAGTGTTTAAACAGATATCGAGGAACTGAAAAAGTGGAATATATAAGCAAATCAAAGTAGGTGGAAACATATTACATCACGGTAGTTAGATACTTTTTGAATAGTGACAAACAATCTACAACATAAAAAATACATAGTGAAGATGGAAGTGAAACATTGCTCAACACCTCTATGTTCATGATTGATGTATTTGTTTGTCTGGGTGTATTTTGTTTTTAGAACACTAGGGGGTAAATATATCAAGGCAATAGGTGGAATTCTGTGACAGGTGATATTCTTGGGCAAAGTGCTGAATAAAAACTATTCACCATTTAGCACTTAGCACCCAGAATAGCTCATATTTAAACATAAAATTGTATACGATAAAAAAAAATTAGTAAAGGAAACAAAATCCAATGGATTAGTTTTCATTATTATTATTATTATTATTATTATTGCTATTTATATAGTGCCAACAGATTCCCTAGCGCTTTACAATATTATGAGAGGGGGGATTTAACTATAAATAGGACAATTACAAGAAAACTTAAAGGAACGATAGGTTGAAGAGCACCCTGCTCAAACAAGCTTACAGTCTATAGGAGGTGGGGTATAAAACACATTAATACAGGAAAACAGGAAATAGCAATCAAATAAGGTGGGAGTGAAGCAGAGCTGGAGGAGAGAGTAGAGTGTTGCCCTTTAGGAGAGAGCAAGAGACAGGTAGGTAAGGTAGAGATTACTCTGGGAGGCCATAAGCTTTCCTAAAGAGATGGGGTTTAAGGCACTTCTTAAAAGATGCAAGACTAGGGGAGAGTCTGATGGTGGTAGGCAGGCTATTCCAAAGGAAGGGAGCCGCCTGCGAGAAGTCCTGCAAGCGTGAGTTGGCCATACGGGTGCGAGTATCAGACAGGAGAAGATCACGGGCAGAGCGGAGAGACCTAGAAGGGGCATACTTATGGATCTGTGAAGAGATATAAGATGGGGCTAGAATTGTTCAATGCTTTATAGGTATGGGTTAGCACTTTGAATTGACTTCTATAGGATACAGGAAACCAATGTAAGGACTGACAGAGGGGTGAGGTGTGAGAGGACAGACTAGAGAGGAAAATCATACAACATACATGCACCTATATATTGTGCATTTTGTATGTGCTGTAGTTGCTTGACAAAGACCTTAAGGGGTTGAAACGTTGCTGTATAGTTCCTGGTTCAAATAAAATTGCCTATTTCTTTGGAATTCGTTGGAGTGCCTGGATTATTTTTGACATTTAGAGAGGAAAATCAGTCTGGCGGCAGCATTCATTACAGATTGTAGTGGGGCAATACGGATTTTGGGAAGACCAATTAGGAGAGGGTTACAATAATCCATGCGGGAAATTACTAGAGCATGGACAAATTCATTGGTAGCATCTTGCATAAGAAAGGGGCGGATGCGGGCTATGTTTTTAAGATGGAATCTACAGGATTTTGCAGCATAATGGATGTGAGGCCCAAAGGTGAGTCCAGAATTAAGTATGATGCCTAGTCAGCGCACATGCAAGGATGAACTTATATGAATACCACTAACTTGAAGGGAGAGGAGAGAGCGAAAGAGGAGGAAAGACAAGGAGCTCAGTTTTAGAGAGATTGAGTTTCAGAAAGTGGGAGGACATCCAGTCAGAGATGAAAGAAAGGCAAGCAGTAACATGTTACAGGATGGCAGGGGAGAGGTCCGGGGAGGAGAGATATATCTGGGTGTCATCAGCGTACAGGTGGTAGTGGAATCCAAATGAGGTAATAAGTTTGCGAAGAGAGGCAGTATAAAGAGAAAATATAAGGGGACCAAGGACAGAGCCTTGGGGAACTCCACCCGAGACAGGGAGGAGGTATTATTAGAAAAGGAGACAATGAATGAGTGTTCGGAGAGCTAAGAGAAAAACCACGAGAGGACAGAGTCACAGAGACCGAATGATTCAAGAGTTTTTTAATAGTATATATCTGGCATATGACTGTCTCATGTGCAGTGCCTCTAACTATACATAGGTGGACATATAGCTATTAGATGTTATCTGTATTATCAACACTGCAGGATTTGTTCACTAAACACCGAACTTTACGGGCTTGAAAAACAAATTGAAAATTTGGGCTAAAAAAATCCCAAACATCTATAGCCACACTATCTCTATATTTCGCCTTATTTTTTCCCTTCAGTTTTTTTAAGTCACTAAAATAAGTAAATAGAGCCCTTTACATATTGTGTGCAGTCACAATAAGGAATACAGCTGCATTGTGTGCACTGGGGAAGGTTATAAAATTGAAACTATAAATCTAAATAGTTTACTCACTCATCGTGTCATTCTATAGTATATGTTGTATGAGAATAATGTCATCAATGCATTGATCTAAACTGTACTGACAACAAAAGGATTACAAATATCAAACACTGAATGATGAAAGCTGACAAGGCACTCAAATAATTCAGCTGGTGGAGTGCTAAAAATATAAAAAAAAATGGAATTTCTATGCATATTTTAAAAAGGTTACACAAGGCAATGGCTTTCTACAAACAAGTGCATGCTTTGAAATTTTTAAATTAGATTAAAGAGCCGGGAAGGTGAACAATAAATAAATAATGCATGTAGACTTTGATTTCCAAACATGCTTCTGATTGCGAAATCAGTTCAAAACCTACTATAATGTAATGACTATGTAACAGGTTGAGATTACTGCTGCCTTTTATATATCATTAAAGGGATGCTCTGGGCATGCAAAGTGTAAGCATGCAGATGATAACGTTTCTAAATCCACTTTTTTTTTTTTGCACAACTCCAGATGTATACCTTTTGTAGCAATAACAAAAGCCACTTGTGCAGTATCACTGCCCGTTAAATCAACCATTTTAAACTATAAAGTGAGAGACAAACCAGATCATTTGTGGTCATTGTGTATCCCCAAAACACTTGCACAATTAGAGCCTATATGCCAGCCCTCTTCTAATGCAAAAATACAATATGTGTGCTTCCTATTGACTGAAATAATGAATTATGCAACATGCTTTTCATTTATTATTTCATTAAATTGTCATTAATTTGGCCCATCTAGTCTGCCCAATTTTCTTAATACTCACATTAGTCTCTTATATCTAGGATAGCCTCGTGTCTATCCCACGCATGCTTATACTCCCTCACTGTGTTAACCTCTACCTCTTCAGCTGGAAGGCTATGCCACATGTACACTACCTTCTCAGTAAAGTAATACTTCCTGATATTATTTTTAAACCTTCGCCCCTCTAATTGAAGATAATGTCCTCTTGTTGTGGTAGTTTTCCTTCCTTCCCTCTTTCTACTGCTAATACCTCTCCCTATACAACCAAGCATTCTGCTAGAATTTCCTGCTGCTCTATTATATTATCTAGGTAAAAGAGTGGGAAACACCCAGAATACGTAACTGTATATATAAAATGTAAAACAACCTGGCATCAGGTATAATCCGTGAATAAGCTCTGTATTAGGATCAGAAAACTGACATAGCGTAATACAGTATAGAATAAAGTATATATATTAGTGTTACAATAGATACACTCACAAACACACGTGAAATCAGGCTTCTCACCCTCTCAGGGGTAGTATGATGTATGATGAGTATGCTTGAAAATCATCCCATGGAATATATGTGGATAAAGGAAATCGAAGATAGTGAAGTTTGTTATAGAAATACAAAATCACATTTATTGGTCACACTTACATGTATGCATATCAAAAGAGTATGTCTCCATATAACATGGAACTCCACACAGTATGGTCACAGATCCAAATAGGAACTTCAGGAGTAGATGTATGTAGACAGACAAAATACAGATGAATAAAATATAAAATACAAAATAAAATATAGATCAAAAGTCCATAGAGAATCCAACGCGTTTCGTCCGGTAAAGTATAGGACTTCTTCAGGGATATCTCATTGTTGATCCTTTTGGGTTTATATACTGCCGGTTATCTCCATTTAATTCAGCACATCTGATGTGCGGCGTGCGTTCCACCCGTGGAACGCACAAAGAGCGCGAAATGCTTCATATGGAAGAAAAGAGTTCTGTGTTGTAGAACGCATGCTCGTAATGTACTATTATATTATCTACCTGTCACCTGAAATAATTACCTCCAAATCCCTTTCCTCAGATGTTGAGGTTAGGACTTCATGAAATATTCTATACTCTGACTTCCACTTATCCACATTAAATGTCAGTTGCCACAGCTCTGACCATTTTTCTAGTTGCAGTTATACAATAACACACTTACTTCTCCTGGACTCCCATTAGAAAATAGAGTAGGACATCCGTTATGTCATGAATGCACTAATTTCCACTAAAGTCTTTTCATTTTTATGGTTTACGTGTCCTGACTGCTTAGTCTCTGAGGACATATAGAAACTCGAAAGTGGTGCATACTCATAGGTAAACTTACAAGAAGAAATTCAGATATTTTTTTTTTAACTGTTATTTCTACATTAATTTTTTTGAGTGCAAAATGTATATAATATATTGATATGTTGATGATTGTGCACCTTTAATTGATAATCAATCCAGCTCTGAATTTCACCATTTTGACCATGACCATTTCTTCTCTGGTGTGAAATATGTAGGATATTTTTATTTTTATTCTAGTCCTATATATAGTTCAACTATCTTTCAACAGATATTGACTTGAGGTAAGAACTGTTTAGATATTTTAGATAAAGGGTAGTAACCTTCAGCACTCCAGATGATGTGGGCTACATCCGCCTTAATGCTCTTACAGCCATTATGCTGGAGAAGCATCGAGCGAGATGTAGCCTACAACATCGGGAGTCTCGATGGTTACCTACCCTTAAACTAGATCACCCACTTTACAGTCATCTGTACATTTTAAACCATATATCTTCATTGAATGTTTATGTCATTTTGACGTATCCAAGACTGCCTACTTTGTTTTTTACTCTTTATTTATTCTGTATTTTCTGATGGTCTATGTATTCAATTGGTTTTGACCACTTTTTCAATAAGCCTAACAATACTGATGCATTATATATAAATATCTTGTCTGTCTGTACAAACTTTATTTTTAGTTGACTAAAGCGAATATGTGCCCTTTTGGGGACTTGTCTAAACAGGCTTAGTGTTGTTGACTGATCTTGTTCTAACACAAGAAAAAATAATGAAGTTACATTTCATTGTAGAATTCCAAAACACGTTTCAATATTCCTCCGTATAAAAAGTGGAACTGCAAAATTGATGTCCTTAGCAGATCTAAACATTGCTGTTTCCGCTCTTGTGATAGCGTAATAAATGTAATGTGAAATTCTACATAGATATTTAGCATCATTATCTCTACTGAACTTTAGGAGCCTTATAGTTGCTCAGAGAAAGGATTAGAATATCCATTAGGGAGCAATGTTTGTAGCCAGAATATAAAGACAAAAAGTCAACATGCTTCCCCGTATAATGTGTTTATATCAATTCTATAATAAATATATTCTGATTAGAAGCTATATGCCTACCCTAAAGTGATTGTCTACTATATCTTTTTAGTGTATACTTCTCCTTCAACAAATTCTATTTTTACTTTCTTTAGGCTAGTTTAGAGACAGTCAGGCTTAACTCAATGATAAATACCTTAATTGATAAATAGTATAAAACAGTAGCCTACTAAATATTTAATATACCATTTGGTAGTGCATTAATATATTATTATGTTCACATGTATTATTTCCCCATTCTCTTCATTAACTTTTTCTATTTATATAGGTTAAAGAAGTCAACTTGGAGCAAGTACACAGACGTATGAACAGTTTGATTGATGAAGATATGGCTCATAAGCAAATCTCCACTGCATCTATTGAAATATCGGCCCTAGAGATTGGTGGGATGCAATCAAGCCAAACCTTGGAGCCAGTTCGGGAATATCAGAATACTCAACTTTCAGTGACAACCTTTTTACCTGAACAGACAGGTCATGGTGGTAGGACACTTAGTTCTGTATCAAGCAGTAACTTACCCTTGCCCCTTAGCAGTTCAGCTACCATGCCGTCAATGCAATGTAAACATAGATCACCAAATGGAGGACTATTTCGTCAAAGTCCCGTGAAGACACCCATGCCAATGTCATTCCAGTCCATGCCAGGAGGACCCATTCCAGAAGCTATTGAACCTTCACACGGAACATCTATATAATTAAACAGAAATTACCTGAAAAGCTTTTTAATACAACTAAAAAAAAAAACTCTTACATTTTTCTTGTACATATCTGTAAATTACAAAAGAATGAAGTGGGGTAAAAGTGTATTTTGAATATTCCCATTTTTTGAAGTCAGTAAAACAAACAAAAATTGTATGAATGGCTTTGTAAATTTTGTTCTATATGAATAAAACAGCAACTTGTGATCCCTCAGAAGTGCCAAAGAACACCTGTGACTGGGACAGAAGGAGGTCCGTTCTTAACCACATGTACCATTTATTAAGTTGGGTTCATTAATTGCTTAGACTATCACATTTACAAACCGTACTTTAGTCACTGCGCAGCACTTCATTTTAAACTAGGCCGAACAAATATTATTGACCAGCATTAGCATTAAAAAAAAGAAAACTGTAGTTTAAAGAATGTTCTTAAAAAAAAAAGAAAGTAAAAAGCATAAGTTAAATAACGGATGAAATGTTTCCTTCTAACAAGAAGCGTTTGAGAATGAATCTCCACAAAATTTCTAGGTTAAAGCTCTGGTTTATTAAATTGTATTTTATGTGTATCGTGCTGTGTGGCCTTTTGATTTAACCTTTACAATTGGCAGGATCCATGATATCTTTGGTGTGAAATGGAGAGGTTAAAGGTGAAAGGAAAAATCTGTTGAGCGAAACTTGTAATCATCTTTTTTGTGGCATGTACAATGAAAGGTTGGTTGGGACCAATGATTTATAAATGTCGAAAAAAAAGTTGCTTGATGGAAAACGTAACTGTTGTTACTGTGTATGTTGGGCATTCAAGAATACTTAAACGAAGCTTAGCATAACATTATCTTCAGAAACATCAAACAATTTCAGTGATCATCACTATTATCCTGTTACTTTCTTAGAAGCACTGCAATTAGCATACCTGATTGAGAAAGCATAGATACAAATATAACATATTTTCTTATAAATTCTGCTTATGGTATATTAAGTAGGGACTAACATGCAAACATTTATTTTAATATATTGTAGTAAATATTAATATATTCTAACTGAAAGATGTATCTCTTTAAGTTCTTTTGTTCAAGTGATAATCCAAGCACTTGGTTAATTCTCCTGCAGTGTGAGGTGCGGTATATCCAGAGTATTTTAGAGATACCTATCTGGGACACGATGCTGCCAAATGTTTGATATTTAAGTTAAAACTAGAGTGCAGTTACTACTATAACATTTTTAACCAGCACATATATATATATTTTTTTTTAAAAGTATACATTGATAGAAGTGGCAAAATTTGAAATTAAAGTTAACAATTTGAGTAGAAATTATTCCTACAATAACTCACATAATCATTTAAAAAAAAAAAAAAAATAACCCCTTCACTAACAAACAATTTTATTAGAAAAAAAAAAAAGCATATAATTTCTTTGAAACATGAGGTGCAAAGCAATGATATGAATTTCAGTGAAAACTGCAATTTGTAAACAGATTACATTTCACGCACCCATAAAAATGTTCATCATTTAAATTTACACAATATTTTGCAGGGGAATTTGGGTATCTACAAGCTGGTACCGTATATACTCGAGTATAAGTCGAGTTTTTCAGCACATTTTTTGAGCTGAAAAACCCCAACTCGGCTTATACTCGAGTCAATAGTCTGTATTATGGCAATTTGCATTGCCATAATACAGACTGGGGGAGAGGGGGGCTGGCAGAGCTGTAACTTACCTGTCCTGCAGCTCCTGTCAGCTCCCTCCTCCTCCGCGCCGTCCGTTCAGCACCTCGGTCAGCTCCCAGTGTAAGTCTTGCGAGAGCCGCGGCTCTCGCGAGACTTACAGTGTGAGCTGACAGAAGAGCTGAACGGACGGCGCGGAGGAGGAGAGAGCTGACAGGAGCTGCAGGACAGGTAAGTTACAGCTCTGCCAGCCCCCCTCTCCCCCCCCCCACTGAACTGCCAATGCTGGACCACCAGGGAAGGAGAGCCCCCCCCCTGCCATGTATCAAGCAGGGAGGGGGGACGAAAAAAATATATAGTAATAATAAAAAAAATGATAATAATTAAATTAAATAATAAATAATAATAAAAAAATAATAATAATTACATTAAATCAAATAATAATAATAAATAATAATAATAAAAAAATAATAAAAAAAAAAAAAAAAATTGCCCACCCCCCACCAGGGCTCTGCAACACACACACACTGCACTCATACACACACTGCACTCATACACACACACACACTGCACTCATACACGCTGCACTCATACACACACGCTGCACTCATACACACACACGCTGCACTCATACACACACGCTGCACTCATACACACACGCTGCACTCATACACACACGCTGCACTCATACACACACTGCATTCATTATACACACACTGTAAATAAATATTCAATTAATATAATTTTTTTTAGGATCTAATTTTATTTAGAAATTTACCAGTAGCTGCTGCATTTCCCACCCTAGTCTTATACTCGAGTCAATAAGTTTTTCCAGTTTTTGGGGGTAAAATTAGGGGCCTCGGCTTATATTCGGGTCGGCTTATACTCGAGTATATACGGTAATATTTCCAGCAGTGTAAATATAGGTACGTGAGGCTTTATGGACTAAATGTATTTTGTTAAACCAATTGTTTAAAAAAATGTAGTCTTGATTTTGGTAATAAATAAGGGCACAATTTATCTCATCTCCAAACCCAATGCTTAGTAGTACAATATAGGTGAAATAGTATCCTTTTTGTCAGTCATCTTTTTTATATTAACATGTCTTAATGAAACTGTTTTAATCATATTAGTATATGTTTTTCAAAATCAGAATATGAATTTCAGTCATTGAATAGTTTGGAATATATACACCTACAGGGATGTGCTGGCTAGTGATGTGCTTTGAGGCACACACATATTGCAAGCAGGACCTGATATTGAGGCAACAAGTGTCATGTAGACCTGGTCCTGCTAATAAAATAACACAGCGTTTTAACACATTATAGTGAATTAAGAAAACAATAAACTATTTTTGGCGAAAATTCATCAATGCAATTATATTCACCATTTAGATATTTGTTCTGTTCGATGCAGTTTTATGTTTAGTAAACACATCAAGTTTGGTTTTAGTTCTGTGTAGATACATACATGTTTCTTAAATGATTCTAGCAGTGATATATGTATCCTTAAAATTAATCTTTTCTGGTTTTATAAGGTTTGTCAGCAAATTACAAAAATAGCTATTACGTCTTTTAAGGCGTTTTATACAAGGTTGGTTTTTAAAATCTATTAACATTTAAACATTATTATAATGTTACAACTGGACTGGACCCAATTTGCAGCGATGGCTCAGCCATGCGTTAGAATGAAGGTTTTCACCTACGCTAACCACTACTAGGTACATAGCCAACATTACTGGCACAGTGGTGTAATTGTGGGCATATTTCTGGTCACTGGGAGCACAGTCAGAGAACAATAGTAAGTACATAGAAAAATATATTTAAAACATGTACCAACATGGGTGTGGAACAAACTCTTTGTAAGAGCAAAAACCAAGTGTGCAATTAGAGGTATAAATTAATATTAATAAGAATTTGGTTACATGATGCACCCATGGCTACCACTAAAGAGCTCCTGACAACATGTACAATTTATTAAAAGGGCGTGGGTCCAATAACGTGTCTTAAAAGGTGATGGTGAATATGATTCAAATGAAGTGCAAATGGTACTGTGAGATCTGGTGAGCGTGCGCCTGGGGAATAAAGGTAAGTGACAGGTTAAATTTGAACCTAATTTATATAAAGTCCCATGATTCCTTGTCATTTTGAAAGTTGTGCTCTTAATAGGAATCCGTCTCCGAAGAAAGGCTTGCACAATCGCTCACAAATGTGAAGTCGTGAGTATGCAAGGTAACAACTGGACATGGAATTTTTACAAATGGTGGTCAGTTAATTAAGCAGTTATATGTTATTTATTTTGATGAATGCTTGCTAATTGCCCCAAAACTCTTTCCCAATTTTCAGTGGGATAATTTAACTATACACTTCAATCTATTTTACTAAATCATACATAGTCTTATACCTCACTTTGGCTGCTGGAATTTTTCAAGATTCAATTCAAACCACTAACAAAATGTTACCAAGCCCTCAACAATTCCACTACTCACCACATTTCCTTTTTTATTTAAGAAATATGCCTCTTCCCATTCTCTTCACTCTGCAATTGACCTTCTGTTGTCCTCTATGCATTCCTTTACTGGTCATTCTCAACTACAGGATTTCTCGAGGGCCACTCTTTTCTTATGGAATTTTCAATTACATTTGACTTTCTCTCTGCCTCACTTAACCCCTTAACGACGAGTGACGGACAAGGTCCGTCACTCAGGGGATTGTCTTAACGATGAGTGATAGACTTTGTCCGTCACCCGTTAAAAGTAATCCAGATCGCGGCAATCGCGGGGTTAATGGTGCATGTCAGAGCGCGCACATGTGCTGTGTATACACACCTTCTGCCTCCCTGCACTTCCAGTTTCACTGTGAAGTGCAGGGAGACGGATCATCAGTGATCCTGCCCCCTGTTGAAAAAAAAAATAAAGTTAAATTAAAATCCCACCCCCCTTTACCCATTTTAATAAAAAATTAACCCCTTCCCTGC
Organism: Pelobates fuscus; assembly: GCF_036172605.1. NCBI lineage: Eukaryota > Metazoa > Chordata > Amphibia > Anura > Pelobatidae > Pelobates > Pelobates fuscus. The sequence goes on along the minus strand of NC_086326.1, from coordinate 136,736,687 downwards.
CAATTGATCACTGACTACAGTGATCAATTGGCAGGGATTATATTTTACTATGATCTGATTTTTTTTAACCCCTGAGGGTTAATTCTTTTTTTTTAACCCTCAGGGGTTAAATTTATTTTATTAATTAATTTAAATATTTTAAAATTATAAATTTAGCTAGCTGGGGAGGGTGGACGTTAGTGGGGAATTGGGGGATTTAGTGTTACGCTAACTAGGGGTTAACGTTAAAAAAAGTTTTAAAATAAGCTTTAGAAAGTTACAAAATTAAGTTAAAAAAAAGTTTTAATAACGCTTAAGTAAAAAATAAAAAAAATAAACCCTTTACCCAGTCCAAATAAAAATTAACCCCTTCCCTGCCAGTCAATCACTGCCTACAGTGATCAAAATACAGATCACAGTATTATACTGTGATCTAATTTTTTTTTAACCCCTGACGATTAACTTTTATTTATTTTTTAATCCCCAGGGGTTAAATTTATTTAATTAATTAATTTAAATATTGTATAATTAAATATTTTGCTAGCTGGGGTGGGTGGGAGTTATGGGAAAATGGGGAATTTACTGTTAGTGCTGCTTACTGCTAGTTAAACAAAGCTAGTTAAACAAAGCTTAGAAAAATGTTAAATCTGTAAAAAAAAGTTTTACGAAAGTTTAGGAAACTTAAAAAAAATGAATAAGCAAAACAAAAGTTTAAAAAATAGTTTTAAAAGTAAAAAAAGTTTTAAAAAGTTAAAAAATACATTTAATAACGCTCATTACCACTACACCTGGTACAAGCTAGCGGAAAAATTATCCCACGCTAAGGTTCAAAATATGCCTTTTGAAATACCCTAGACTGTCTTCTTTAAGAAATGGTATGGCTTTATGGGGTATTTGGATTATATAGCCTGGTAAAATACTCTAAAATGGGACATGGGCACAGCGTAAAAATTTAAAGTTTGAAAAAAAATGGAATGGCTGTGTCCCAAATGTGCCCCTCCGATGTCCACATATACCTGGCAAAGTTACATACGGGGGTATTTTTGTACTCAGCAGACATAGCTGAGCAACATAAGAAGTATTATACAGTGGTAGTACACCCTGGGGTGTCTACTTTAAGGCCTTTGTGGGGTAGGTTGAATTTAAAACCTGCGAAGATGCTTGGAAATTGCACATAGGCCCAGCGTCAAAATTCAAAGATCGTTAAAAACTGATATGGCTTGGTCTCCTATATGGCACTGTAGCTTCACGAAATAGCGCTAAAGACATTCATTGGGGGTGTCTTTTTACTCAGAAGACTTAGCTGAGCATAATTTGGGGGTTTTGAACTTAGTGGCACATATGAAATATACAAAATGCCCAGCAAAAATGCAATCCGTATGTAAAAAATGCACAAAATTATTTTTTACCACATACTTTGTCATATATTGGTGAAATAATGGGGGCATGTTAAGGCACAATATGCCCCTTATGAGATACCCTGGAGTGTCTACCTTTACAAATGGTAGGCCTTTGTGTTTTTTTTTTTGAACAGTCAAACTACTATAATACCCCAAAGGGAAGCATAGGCTCATTAAATCCGTCTCTCAAAATTCGACTGTGAATACTGAAAAGGACAGGTCTCCTATATGGCACTGTAGCTTCACAAAATAGTGCCAAAGACATACAATGGGGGTGTCATTTTACTCAGCAGATGTAACTGAATACAAAATAAAACTTTGTACAGGAATAGCACACACCAACTTTACCAACAAATACACATGAGAAGTTCTTTGTTATAAGTTTGTGTGCCAAAACCCCCCAAAAATACAATTTTACTCCAATATTTAGCAGAGGTTGGCGGTGAAATGGCTATGAAGAAAGTGTCAAAACAACCTTAGGTAAATAGCCTGTGGTGTCTACTTTATATAAATATATACTTTTATGTGGCAATTTTGTTTCCTTTTATGGGTATTAAGCTTACAAGACAAACATACCAAATTCTAAAATCGCTCCAAATGTTTATTTTACTCCTTGTGCTTTGTGACCTGTAACTACCAAAAAAAACTTAAAATCCCAGACACATTATATATTCTGTAAATCAGAACAACTAAATGAATTTATTTTTAATTACTTTCCTTAACCTGCACTAATTGTGCACACATTATTATTGCAAAAACTGTAAAAAAAAAAAATTCTGTATTTTTTTTTATAATAAATATGCATTTATGTATATATATGTTACATCAAATTAAAGCCCTTTCTGTCCTTTCAAAAATGGTATATAATATGCATCGGTGCAATAAATTAGTAAAATCCAAATTGCAGTTGAACGCAAATAGCAAAAAATGCAAAAAATGCCGTTGTCATTAAGTGAAAGACAAGCTTCTGAAGCTCTGTCCTTAAGGGGTTAAATGTACCTATTTAAGAAAAGCTTGTCATAAACCTAGATGACTTTGATCTCATTCCACATAGCCTTCACATAACTCCACAATTCATCTTTGTTTCCATAGTCCACTTCATTCTCTCTTCTTCCACTTTATGGTTCCACCTTGCACCGCTCGTAAGCAATTACTGTTTGCAAAAATAACCACATTCTATAACTGTAAAGTTTTGTCAGAAAATGTTGACGTTATATAAATGCTAAAAATAATAAACAGAAAATCAACTACAACTGAGCAGTTAAACAAATTTTATAAGCACAATAGAGAGGTCTATTCATTAAAACTGCAAAATATTTTAGAAAAGAAATATCCAATTTTTACCCTTTTTTGTCGATTCTGAATATTTTGTCTCAAAATGTGCAATTCCTTTCATAATTCTGTGAAATTCCTGGTTTAGTGAATAGACTCTACATTGGACTAGTTTAGATAATTGATAATACATGGATATATGCTCCTGGTTTCACAGATTAACATACAACTACTTGATCTCGATAGTTTTAAATATCACTGTTCTATTTTTTTGGTTTGTGATTGATGGGTTCCCTTATCTGCAGATATCATTTTGTAGATGTAAAAATATTTTGCCAACCAATGGTTTGATATAGATTACAAAGTGTTTATTTTAAAGATGGAATGAACATAATCATTAAATTATACATTTTTTTAGAAATTTAATTGTTTAACTTTTTTTTTGTACATAATAGTCATATGAAGTACAGATAAAAATGTCATATTTTGAATGTGTTCTGAAAAAAAAAAATCCAGATTCTTATTGTTAAATTATAACTTTATTTTTACATAGTGATTTTTAATTATATTATTCTCTAAAAATTTTATATACTCTAGTTTTGGTCTTTGTTTTATGAGGATATTTTAAAAATTGTCTTAAAAATATTGTGCAAGTTCAAGGGCTAGTGCCTTATACACAGTATTTACCAAATGTCTTCTGCCAAAATTCTCATTGTAATATTTTTTTTGTGTCTAAATGCAACTGATGTGTTCATATTCATAATGTGTCAGATTGCCTAACACCAACCATAACGTATCTTCACAATGCAGAGTTCTAGCTATCTCAGTCTGCATATAAAGCTGAAATTAACTCTGTATGCTATCTAGAATTTCTTAAACTGCAGAGAAGACATTGAATGGGCCTGCCACATTCCTTAAAGCTTATTTTATAGAGGGATGGGGAATAACAACATTGGTTTGATTTCCTTAAATGTTCCTCTTATTGTATCAGTCAATCACTGATAGACTAATTTGTCAGCTTTAGAAAAAGTAGAGACACAATACCATTGGGATAAGGAACTGAATTATGCAACATTTGAAAAAAAAAAAAGGTTCTCACGAATGTGTAGTATTTGCTATATAATAACTTTGATATTTCCAAAATGTGTTACTGTTTCAAGATAAAACCACAAACAAGAAATGTCATACAGTTAGATTTTAAGAAACAAAAATCTAAAATATGAGTAAAATGTCCTTAATGAGAGTTTGACCCTCATTAAGGCATTTATCGAGTCTTAATAATTCAAAACAATGAGTACATTTAAAAGCTGTATACACAGAAAGTAAAGGTGAGATTAACTACCCATTAAATAACAAACATCTAGAAAAGTAGCATATCCATTGTAATAAAGTCTGTAATTTTCACATGAGCTCCCTTGTTTCTTACTCTCCCGTACCGCCTATGTGGTTATTCTTCAGTAGAATTCTACAACTCCCCATTGTCTTGTTACTGAAAACCTCTGCTAAATTCACACCTGTCAATGACTTTGACTCTTCTGAACTCATGAGATGAACTCTACTCTATACTTATTGCAGCCCAGTAAACATGCATAATAAACTAATTCTTATTTTGACTCAACCAATATAGTCTCTTAAATTGAGACATTGTTGTAGCGATGTTCTATCATATAGATCTTGCAAACTTTGATTGTACAAAACTAGTTTTATAAAATGATTGACCTTTTTCAATATCTTAAGAACTAGCAAGGTTTTCCTAATCACAATTTGTTCAAATGTACTTGCCGACAATGTAATCATTGTCAACAGCATATTCTTCATATTACATAAAGAGTAGCTGTACAAGAGTCACTCGTGCTTTTTATTAAATATGTGATTGGCTTTAATAAATTGTTACTCCAAGTGTGTGCTGACCATGATTACAAATTGAATGTATTGACTTGACTCTGGATAGTTCTGTACATACGCCTACCTACAGTTTATCTAAATATTGGTAATATGAAAGAGTCATGTATATATAATTGGAACAAATGCTTGTTATAGATAAATAAATATATATATAGTGCAGTAACAATATAGAAAATGTGAAGTTGTGTAAAATATGAGAACTGTATTCATGATAGTAAGAAAACAGATAATGTCTGTTGAGTCCTAACTATCTTATCTTGAAAAGCACTTCAGAGACATAATAATTTAAAGAGTAATTTTATACACGTAGTTTGCTAAAAAAAGAACAAGATTGCAATATGCCCGTTAGCGCCAAAGGTTCCCAGTACAAATATGAGTTGTTGCTATAGGTATTTGTTTATATGTAGAAGTGTGCATGTACCGTATATACTTGAGTATAAGTCAAGTTTTTCAACACATTTTTTGTGCTGAAAAACCCCAACTCGACTTATACTCGAGTCAATGTCTGTATTATGGCAATTTACTTTGCCATAATACAGACAGGGGGCTGTGTAGGAAGGGGGCTGTCAGGAAGCATTTACTTACCTCTCCTGCAGCTCCTGTCAGCTCCCTCCTCCTCCGCGCCGGTCCGGTCAGCTCCCCTGTCAGCTCACAGTGTAAGTCTCGCGAGAGCCGTGGGGTCATAGCGCGTCTCTCGCGAGACTTACACTGAGACTTGCAGAGGGAGTTGACCGGCACGGAGGAGGAGGGAGCTGACAGGAGCTGCAGGAGAGGTAAGTGCTTCCTGCCAGCCCCCTTCACTGAACTGCCAATGCCACTGGACCACCAGGGAGTGAGAGCCCCCCTCCCTGCCATGTATCAAGCAGGGAGGGGGGACAAAAAAAAAATAATAATAAAATATAAAAAATAATATTTAAAAAATAATAAAAAAATAATAATAAAAAAATATATATATTAAAATAATAATTAAAAAAAAAATAATAATAAAAATGCCCACCATGGAATACTCAAAGGAGAGGAAAGGAGACGATCTAGTGAAACTCCAAAATGAAAAAAAACTACCATCACAAACTGCACCTTAACACTACAGTGCCAACTGAGCTTGTGTCCCCATCACTATTTTAATATTGGTACCCTGTTCATAAACGAACATATCAACATTATGTAGGGATTTGTGAATCCGTGTCATGACTGATGTGCATTACCCCCTCTTTGTTCTGTAATGATTATATGTCACATGAAATGTGCATTAACCCTCTCTTCTTTCTGTAATGATTATTTGCCATACAAAAAGCGTACTAACCCCTTCTTCTTTCTTTAATTTTTATTTGACTTACAAAATAGAAAATAAAAAATTTAAAAATAAAAATGCCCACCCCACACCAAAGCTCTGCACCACATACACAAACACACACTGCATCACACACACTCACACTGCATTCATACACACACACACTGCACTCATATACACACTGCACTCATACACACACACTGCATTCATTATATACACACACACTGTAAATAAATATTCAATTAATATAATTTTTTTAGGATCTAATTTTATTTAGAAATTTACCAGTAGCTCCTGCATTTCCCACCCTAGTCTTATACTCGAGTCAATAAGAATTCCCAGTTTTTTGGGGTAAAATTAGGGGCCTCGGCTTATATTCGGGTCGGCTTATACTCGAGAATATATACACGGTAAGTGTTTGATTTGACCTACCTACTAATTTCATTTAAACCAAGACATTTGTTTCATGGCCAGCTCCTTAATGCCCTGACCAATTTAAGGTCTGGTTGGAGTAAACTCGGATTCTTCAATGAGAAAACCAGGAAATCAAAGATTCTCCACTAGATAGGTGTAAATATATATATATATATATTTTTATCAAGGTGTTTCATGTTTTAGAACTCTATCAAAGTCAATTATAAAGTGTAATGCATCAAGCTTTTGTATTTCCCCTCCCTGTTGCTTATATCAATGTTCAATGATTTTATGATGACTGAATAAGTGTATGATAGTTTATACATTTAAATTCTTTTGGAGGCTAGTCGAAGGCTGTACTGAATAATAATGTGTGAATAATTGAATAATCGAAGACTTTACGACCGAGGAATTGATAACGGAGGAGAAGACCTCACTCTCAGCATGACGTTGTTAACATTCTAACATGTAAGGTAGGTACCACCCTCACCCTGTGTTTAGTTTTTGTGCATGTGAATAATCCAGTCTGTTTTTATAATTATTTCTTATAACTTGAAATTGGGTAAGATCATCACATCACCCGACACATGCAATGACATTATCTATATTTTGAAACTATAGTTCATAAAATGTTTACAGCAGCAGCCATAATTAGATAATTATATCATTAGAGTTAGGTAGCCTAGACACATGGTGTTCAGACAATGGATGCTAGAACATTTATCCTTGATGTTTAACATTAAATGTGTAGTGTTTGTGTAGATCTATCAGTATTGATATGGGATTGATACAGTGTCCTCCACTAAAACGGACACCCTTGGTAAAACAAATAATGCTGTAAAAATTGTCTTTATTGTTTAACCTTTTGATCTTTTGTTCAAAATAATACAGAGAATGCTCTGCTCTCATGGATATAAAACAATTGCAAACACAATACAGATTTATAAAAAAATGTTGAGTATATGTGTCACAATTATTGGCAGCATTTTAGTCCTTTTCAACAATAATAGCTCTGAGTCTTTTCCTATAATGCCTGTAAGGGATCTGAGACCATTTCTCCATACAGAGTCTCTCCAATTCCATCACATATTGAGGTCAATGCTCCTCTTCAGTTCACCCCATGGGTTCTAAATGGAGTTCTAATCAGGGGACTGGGATGGCCAGGGCAGGACCATGATTTTGTCATCAGTAAGCCATTTTTGTATTTATTGTGATGTGTTTTAGATCATTGTCCTGCTCAAAGATCCAACCACAGCCCATTTTAAGCTTTCTGACAAAGGCATGCAGGTGTTACATAATTACATAATTACATAGGCTGAAAAGAGATATGCGTCCATAAAGTTCAGTCTTCCTCACATTTGATTTTGCTGTTGATCCAAAATAAGGCAACAAATCAATTCTGAGACACTTTTAATTGTGCAACAAACTTGGAAGAAAATCCTTTAGACCCCAGAATTGCAGTCAGATTTATCCAAGGATCAAGAAGCTGTTACCCTACAATTTTAAAAAATATATCATTGAATATTATGTTTTTGTAAGTATCCATCTAGTTAGTGTTTAAACATCTGTTTACCATGCTCTGATTAAACCGCTTCTTCAGGTAGAGAATTGCACATCCTTATTGTTCTTATGATAAAAAAACAAACAAAAAAAACTTTCCTTTGCCTTAGACTAATTCTCCTTTCTTCTAGTCTAAATGGATGACCTTGTTTCCTATGTATAGTCCTGTTTGTGAATAGATTTCCACACAATGTGTTTATACTGGCCCCGTATACATTTATATAATGTTTTTATATCCTTTCTGGGGCACCGTTTTTCTAAACTAAAGAGGTTTATATTTGTAACCTTTCTTCATAGCTGAAATGTTCCATTCCTTTTATTAATTTTGTAGCCCACCTCTGCACTCTTTCTAGTGCCATAATATCCTTCTTTAGAACAGGTGCCCAAAATTACATAGCATATTCAAGATGTGGTTGAGATTTAGAAAGAGGCAAAATGATATTCTTATCCCGAGAACGAATGCCCTTTTTCATGCACGACAATACCTTACTGGCCTTAGCCACTGCTGATTGACATTGCACATTGTTGCCTAGTTTGTTGTCTATAACAATTCCCAAATCCTTCTTGTGTGTTGTGGTCCCTAATTCGCTTCCATTTAGGATATAAGTTGCTTGTGCATTCTTTACCTCGAAGTGCATAACTTTGCATTTTTTCTACATTCAATTTCATATGGAATTTGAGTGCCCAGTCTATCTAAATCTCTCTGCAGAAATGTAATATCTCGCTCACATTGTATTACTTTACAGGGACTTGTGTCATCTGCAAATACTGAAAAAAAACAACAACAGAAAAACATAAAACTAAATTTGTTGTTTACAAATGATGCTGTTTGAGGTTTTGTTATATCTTGAATTAACATCATATTGACAAAATATTGATTAAAAGTAATGTACACTTATTATATAGTGCAAGAAATAAAAGATAAAACAAATTTAATTACTCTCCAACATTGGATACTATAAAGTTGTACTTTTCTATTTACATAAAATAAAGAAGTACAGAGTATGCCAAAATTCAGAGTAGGGTTTGAGGAGCCAAATCCTAACTTAAACTTTTTTTTAGTAATGAACCAATTGTAATTATATTATATTATACAACGAATGCTTAACATATGGAGACTTGTTTGACTAGGGATGGAAGATAACATATTTAAAATGAGATCCATTAACCACCTTGCAAAGCTGGGCTCTTATGATTTTATTGTTTATAACATTAGTTAATGATTTAGGTTATAGCACAGATATTCTCCTTGAGCTTCTCTAGTGTACATGGTTTGTTCACATGTACTATCTCCTTCAGATATCCCCATGGGACGTAATCAGGAGATAAAAGGTTGGCCAAATGTAGTGGACAATTAATCTGAAAATCCTATTTTTACTTTTTCCTTCATGAAAGTACCCAGGATGAATCTCACAAGACTCCCAAGAGTCATAATATGTTTTAAAAAATTGAACGACGAACTAATATGTAAATTATAATTTCCTCCTTTGAATTTTGGCCCACCTTGCATCTGTATTTTATTGTAATCATACGTTCCTCTCCTTGCAGAGCAGACAGCTCTCTGATTGACAATGATCAATAGATAACTAGCAGAAAACTGCAAAACACTATTGTGTGTGTTACTGGGCATGCCGGAGTATAGAGCCCTCTGTGAAAAAAACACAGTGTGACTATAGACCATACACATGCTGCCCCTAGAACCGATGTGTTGTATCAACCATTAACTTATGCAGGGGACACTGGAGCTTGGAGTCCATTCTCTGGTGTAAAATATGATAAGTATGGTGTAAATAGAGTTGCAATATTCACTTTATCCAGGGCATATTTAACTTTTTTCATATTTATGGGCAACACATACAAAGAGATGCCCAGAAGAATGCAGAATTTGAGTGCTGCATGAATAATTTTGAATTACTTTATTTCAATAAGGCCCCACAGGTTATGCCAATTTATGTAATTGATTTGTGTGAAGAAAGCACGGTGGATCTAGTATCTCAAGCTAAAGGTAAAACATTCACTCCAACAAGCACAGCATATCAGAATTTGAAATCAGTTATAGTTAAACAAAATAAATCTTATGTCACAAATGCTATTACATTGATTTGAATTTTTCCAAATTAATTTTTATAAGAATTGTAGGTACTCAATAAACTGAAAATTGAGAGAAAAGATACTGCAGTACCAAAAATAGGTACCATAAAAAAACTGCTTTGGAGAAATCACTAAATTAACTTCTGTGCAGCTTGGTCACAATCCACTATGGCTCCAAAGTGGCGTAATAAGAGAAAAACAGCAAAGTCACACAGATGTAGATGCACTTCAGTGCTGTACTTTATTTTTGATGTGCATGTCAATCTCAGAATAATGGTACAAACACGTAGAAGCCAGCAAAATGTCCATCAATGAATGTGTACGTGTGATAAACAGCACATTTTTTGTAAATAATATCAAGAAGAATATAGTGTTTGGCCGATAAAACAAAAGAGAAGGAAAAGAGGAAAGCAAAATAACTTTTAGCGGGTCAACAGCTCAAAGTATAAGGTTAAATCATAAAGCTTAGCTGGCATTTAGTGTAACAGGAGCTCTCCCCACCACACGCAGCATGCAGCTTGATAAAGTTCCCAGGATGGCCTAGTCTCAGCCAAACACCCAATCTGTAGTACCACTGTGTGTCTGAGTCCAGCAAGATATGCACTGAGGCCCTGCCAAGATAACCTCCTAACTTCAGCAATTTGTTGTATTTCTTTTGAGTGAAGAGAGGTGAGTAAACCTGAGAAGTGCAGTTCAATGTTTCATTTCGATCCTCCAGTGCATTTGGCTGACAAGCTGGAGTGTAGGCATGCGTGTGCAGTGGTGTTGAGTGGTGAGGTACCGGGTGCTAAGTCCCTTCTCCAAACACATAAGGATCTAGGAACCCAGCAGGATCCCCCATGTTTTTAGTGGTCGTGATTAGGAGGGTAGGTCGGTGGGCCTCTCTTCCTTGCATCTCAAGATGCAAACATGAGCTTCAGCTTTTGAAGGGTAGACTCTGGCTGTGCCGCCATTGCAGATACGCCTGCCACTTCTGCCATTTTAATTCTAGTTTAGTTACAAAGAGCCTCTGATGGGGTAGTTGCCACAGGACATGGGAACAATCTCCCAGGGGACAAGCCCTAGTAGAGTAGAGGGCCTAGACACAAGTCGCCACCGACAGTGGCATCAAGAAAACAGTCATCTCCCCTGCGCCAACAAAGCTTGCAGACCACAGAGGTCAATCAAGCTCTTCTTTGGGAACCTCAACAGAAATGGTATCTCCGTGTTTACTGCATTTGCCACGCGGCTCGGAGCTGCTATGACTTGCGTTTGTGACCAGACTTCGCACCTCCTGTACTTTTAATGAAGAAAATTTAGAATGCAAACATTCTGGGTCACGGACCCTTTTATTAACATTGTGTGCTACATTTCCTAAAAGTATTACACTGAGGTGCATTTAAATCTTCATGACTGTGCTGGTTCTTTTCTCTGATTCCACAAGTTTATGGTGTTAAATAGTGATGTACCGAACTGTTCGCCGGCGAATAGTTCCCGGCGAACATAGCATGTTCGCGTCCGCCACCGCGGGCGAACACATGCGGTGTTCGGTCCGCCCCCTATTCGTCATCATTGAGTAAACTTTGACCCTGTACCTCACAGTCAGCAGACACATTACAGCCAATCAGCAGCACACCCTCCCTAGCAGACCCTCCCACCTACTGGACAGCATCCATTTTAGATTAATTCGGAAGCTGCAACCATTTTTTATTTTTTTTTCAATTTATTATTTTTTTTTTTTTAGTGCATATAAATGTTACAAGTAGATACTACCCCCAGACACTCTGTGTTACTGCAGATACTCCCTCCAGACACCCTGTGTTACTGCAGATACTCCCCCCAGACACTCTGTGTTACTGCAGATACTCCCTCCAGACACTGACACAGAGCAGAATAGGGACTGTTCCCCCTACATAGGGTCACTTGGCAGATATGGATTGACACCTATCCTAAGGATCCCTGATAAACACTGACATCGAGCCCTCCATGGGTGAAGATGGATTAATTTTTTTTTGTGCTCGGGTTTTTTATTTTATTTTTAAGTTCGACGGGTATGATGGCTTTTTATTTGGCCTTTTTTGGGGCTAAAAAAATGAAGATTTTAGAAGAAGAAGACGTTGAATATAAGTTGAATTTTACTTTACAGGGTAGTAATTGTATTCCCCCTTCACTATTTTTTAGGGTGAGGGGGGTAGGTAGGGGCTTTTTTATTTGGTTGTGTGACTAGGGGCTTGGGGACACACACTGCATACACACTATACACACACTGCATACACTATACACACACTGCATACACACTATACACACACTGCATACACTATACACACACTGCATACACATTATACACACACTGCATACACACTATACACACACTACACACACTATACACACAATATACACACACACTGTACACACTATACACACACTGTACACACTATGCACACACACACACTACACACACTGCATACACACACTACACACACTGCATACACTATACACACTCTGCACACACTGCATACACACTGCACACACTGCACTAACTATACACACACTGCACACACTATACACACACTGCATACACTATACACACACTGCATACACATTATACACACACTGCATACACACTATACACACACTGCACACACTATACACACTATACACACACTACACACACTATACACACAATATACACACACACTGTACACACTATACACACACTGTACACACTATGCACACACACACTACACACACTGCATACACACACTATACACACTCTATTCACACACTGCACACACTATACACACTATACACACACACTATACACACTCACTATACACACAATATACACACACTTTACACACTATACACACACTGCATAAACATACATTTAAAAAAAAATTGCAGCTGTTTTTTACATTTCAAAGTTGGGGAGGGGGGTGCCAAATAAAGGATCCGCCCCGGGTGCCAAATGCTCCAGGTACGCCCCTGTATAGAGGGGAGCCATGTTACTCTGTATATAGAGAGGAGCCATGTTTACACTGTATATAGAGGGGAGCCATGTTACTCTGTATATAGAGGGGAGCCATGTTACACTATATACAGTGGAAACATGGCTCCCTCTATATACAGAGTAACATGGCTCCCTCTATATACAGAGGGGAGCCATGTTTACACGGTATATAGAGGGAAGCCATGTTATTCTGTATATAGAGGGAGCCATGTTTACACTGTATATAGAGGGGAGCCATGTTACTCTGTATATAGAGGGGAGCCATGTTACACTGTATATAGAGGGAGCCATGTTACTCTGTATATAGAGGGAGCCATGTTTACACTGTATATAGAGGGGAGCCATGTTTACACAGTATACAGAGGGAGCCATGTTACTCTGTATATAGAGCGAGCCATGTTTACTCTGTATATAGAGGACTGTTTGCGGTGCGTTAAACGGGGAGTTTGGTCTGTCACTGTGAAGCGGGCGTAACCCTTACACTACCTGATCGATACAACATCATACCTGATGTTTTAAAGCACGTTATTCCAAACAATTTAGGAATGTTAGGTGATTTCTGCCCTTTATGGATTAAAACCAGACTCTGCATCAACTATGTAATTTTCCATGGGAGTTTTGCCATGGATCCCCCTCCGGCATGCCACAGTCCAGGTGTTAGTCCCCTTGAAACAACTTTTCCATCACTATTGTGGCCAGAAAGAGTCCCTGTGTGTTTTAAAATTCGCCTGTCCATTGAAGTCTATGGCGGTTCGCCCGGTTCGCCCGTTCGCGAACATTTGCGGAAGTTCGCGTTCGCCGTTCGCGAACCGAAAATTTCGGGTTCGCGACAACACTAGTGTTAAACCAAAAATTACATCTCATTGGATCATTGGTGGAATACATTGAGTTAAGTGGCCGCGTTTACCCTACACTAATTTTAACATGGGAGATTAATATGCTAATAGAAATTCTTACTGCTTAAACTGCTTCCAGAGACTCTCCTTAATTCATGCTTTCCTGTGGTCACGACCAAAGAGGTACTTATAGGGATTGGTGGAGTGCTTAGCCCAATAGGAATGTGGTCTAAATTTAAAATCTTCACGGAACAAAGATAATTGAAGACAAATACAGAACATGTATTTGTTAGTAGTGGTTCTTCAGTAAAGAACAAAATATATACAAAATACAGATTAAGGAACTGAACAAATACAAAAAAGTACAGATTTAAATTTAACAAAGCTACTTAAAATCACCTATTTTAGCAAACATATGGGGATTAAGTTAGAGCATATGGCCATTTTTTGTTAAGTTCACCACTACGTCACAGTACCCCAATATCTGTGGGTCCTACACTTATGTCAACATGTTAAAATATTTGGGTACTGTGATGTAGTACAGTATTGAATTGGCAGTAATATTATCATCTCACGATCACCAGGCAGAAGGAAATTATCACTATGTACCACTTCCCTTTTCCATTTAAAAAACATCTTTTTATGTCTTTATGCTTGTCATTGGTATGTGGTTTATTGCCTTCCCTTTGTCTTTGTATGCTTGTCTATGAGTTTGTATTTAGGTTGAACTGTTTAGCTTAGCCTGGGTATATATACCACTGATCATTAGCTGGCCTTCATCATTTATCAAGATCTTTGATACTGTAATAGTGTGGCTTCCTCCTCTTCCGTTCCCAAACAAGTGCCTCACATGTAACCATGACAACCTACGAGAGTGTGGATGCCTTGTGCTAGGCTCTGTTAAACCATGTTTGCATACTGAACTCTCATAGAAAAACACTAGTCTCATTGGTGAGCCATGGCTACATAGTTACATAGCTGAAAAGAGACTTGCATCCATCAAGTTCAGCCTTCCTCACATTTGTTTTTTGCTGTTGATCCAAAAGAAGGCAAAAAAAAAACAGTTTGAAGCACTTCCAATTTTGCAACAAGCTAAGAAAAAACTCCTTCTTGACCCCAGAATGGCAGTCAGATTTATCCTTGGATAAAGCAGTTATTACCCTACATTGAAAGATTATATCCTTGAATATTCTGTTTTTGCAAGTATGCGTCTAGTAGCTGTTTGAACATCTGTATGGACTCTGATGAAACCACTTCTTCAGGCAGAGAATTCAACATCCTTATTGTTCTTACAGTAAAAAAACCTTTCCTATGCCTTAGACGAAATCTTCTTTCCTCCAGTCTAAACGCATGACCTTGTGTCCTATGTAAAGTCCAGTTTGTGAATAGATTTCCACACAATGGTTTGTATGGGCCCCGAATATATTTGTATGATGTTATCATATCCCCTCTCAGGCGACGTTTTTCTAAACTAAATAGGTTTAAATTTGTTAACCTTTCTTCATAGCTGATATGTTCCATTCCTTTTATTAATTTTGTAGCCCGCCTCTGCACTTTTTCTAGTGCCATAACATCCTTCTTTAGAACAGGTGCCCATGGTTCTTTCAATTAAAGTATATTCATATTCATCAAAGTCCGAACAGTATTTTTCTTTATTTAGACTTTACAATTATTTTTATGTATTTAAAAAGACCTTTTTGTTTCGCTTAAGTTTTTTGGATCTGTGAGACACTAATGGATATATTTTTCACACACGTATGACAAAATATTATACAATATTATACTCTGTTGCAAAATATTAGTATTTAATGAGTGCTGAGGTTCTGTAGAGTGTGTCAAAGAAATGAATCAGAAAATTGTATCTGTAAGATTAACACAGGATGAGATATCTCAGAAATGCAGGACAGATCCTCGGCAAATGCAGCTCAGCGTTTCATCCTTCCGAGGTCAATAAAGCATGAACCATTGAGCTCAGATGATAATCTAATATCTACACACAAGTCATATGTGAAACCTGTATTATTTTGCTTGAATTCATACAGATGTTCTTTTTTAAATTGTAAATGAAATACTCTCAGTTATTGAAAAAGTCAGTATTGTAATTTGGAAACAAGTATGTTTAGAATCAGAGCAAATACATGCATTCTGTTTTTTTGATTAAAGGAACCCTCCAACATCATAACCAATACATCTCACTGTAGTGGTTATGGTGGCAGGATTGCTTTGATGTCCACCATTGTAAGTGACTTACCGAGAGGGTAGTGGATGCGTGGAATAGCCTTCCAGCTGAAGTGGTAGAGGTTAACACAGGAAAGGAGTTTAAGCATGCGTGGGATAGGTATAAGGTTATCCTAACTATAAGATAAGGCCAGGGACTAAAGAAAGTATTTAGAAAATTGGGCAGACTAGATGGGCCAAATGGTTCTTATCTGCCGTCACATTCTATGTTTCTATGTTTCGTACCTGGGGTGCATCGAGCACTGCACCCCACCTCCACTAATTCTCATGAAGAGCTGGAAGCTCCTAAGCAATAGTTCTCATTAGTTCTCCCGAGCCAAGCCCTGAAGCACAGAGTTAACACATCAGCTGAGCCCTGAGACAGCGAATTAAGCTCTGCATGCCAGGGTTTAGCTCAGACCAAGAGTTTCCGACTCTTTCTCAAAAGTTGTCAATGCAATGAGTGTCACCTGTTGGAACACCAGGCAAAAAGGCAAACCATTCTAAAAAAGTTTGACGAGTTACAAGGTGTGGGCGTCAAGACACTCCGGGCACCATAATCACTGCGGTGAGTAGTTGCTATGTTTCTGGAAGTGTTCCTTTAACCACCAGTATTAGCATATTTTGAACGTGCAGAGCTTACAATAGACTACGTTATGTTTTATTATTTGCTATGTCACACTAATACATGTCTGAAAAATACTTAATAAGTAAGTATTGGTACCACGAGGCCTTGCAATTGTTTTTCTCAATCCTGTCACCCACTGATAATGAAAATTGGCCTACGTGTCAGTCTTCTAAAGACGAGCTCCACTTCATATTTGAACTCAATAAATATGAGTCATTCATATAAAAAATGAAAACTGCAAAAAAAGAATTACAACTTTCAGAGTAGATTTTTTTTTTTAAGCCTTTAAAATTTTATATAAAATCCAATTATTTTTTCTGCCTGCTATTAAATAAAATGTTCTAATAAGTAAAATGTTTTTAACTCACTTTGCATGGTGACTGTAGTTGGGAGAACACACCTTGGAATTTATGCTGTATCTTGGTGTTTGGTAAAGATTATTGTACCCGGATGGTGGTTCTGGAGGGTGCAAACAGTCCTGCCTCAACATCGAAGAGAAAATATACCTGGATGTACCTGCTTCTCTCAACATTGAGAAGGTTGAGAGCGTCTGACTGAGAGGAGGATGCAGTGATGGCAGGGAGTGATGCCCGGTGAACTTCAGGTAAGATGCTAAACTATTATTAAATGATTTTGCCCTACTGGCACCATAAATGCTACAACCCACTACAGGAGCTCTGCATTTAACATCCTGCACGAACTCCCACAACTCTCAGGCCTCACCTTACACTCCCAGACCAACAATACAGGAGCTCTGCATTTAACATCCTGCACGAACTCCCACAACTCCCAGGCCTCACCTTACACTCCCAGACCAACAATACAGGAGCTCTGCATTTAACATCCTGCATGAACTCCCACAACTCTCAGGCCTCACCTTACACTCCCAGACCAACAATACAGGAGCTCTGCATTTAACATCCTGCACGAACTCCCACAACTCCCAGGCCTCACCTTACACTCCCAGACCAACAATACAGGAGCTCTGCATTTAACATCCTGCACGAACTCCCACAACTCCCAGGCCTCACCTTACACTCCCAGACCAACAATACAGGAGCTCTGCATTTAACATCCTGCACAAACTCCCACAACTCGGAGGTACTGACTGAAGCTTGGAAGATACTTCACGTCATTTATTTTTACATTGCTACCATATTATCATGTGTTACTAGAATTGTTTCCATTTATACCTGTAGTTTGCCACTGTCATTTTCTGTGCATGCACTTTAGATTATTGTTTCTGACCATTATTTCCTGTACACAGTTATGAATATTTTGGGTGATAGAATTTGGTTGCGAAACTTTTTTTAATTGCATACAACACATGGCTACTCTACCCTCTCCGCCTCTCCCTTTTTCATATGCTCCTCCCGGCTGTAAATACCTTCATATAACTGTTCCATCTTCATCTCTGTTCTTCAGGCCTCGCCTTACACTCCCAGAACCAACAATACAGGAGCTCTGCATTTTTCCTCAGCACTACCCACCCGGGTTCCCCCTAAATATATAGCATGCTCCTCCAGCTGTTTGAGATTCTCACTCAATTACCTCTTCATTCCCTTTACCTTTTACCAATAGCTGCAATTCTTTGTGAACTTCCAAATTTGCTACCTCTTGTCTCAAATCCTCATTGTATCATTTAGATTGTAAGCTCGTGGGCTATCTAGCTAAGCACTTTGTATAAAAGAGCTTCAATGGCTAGATCTCAGCTTATGGGCTGGCTCTCTCTACCTCTTGTATTTGTCTGTGTATATTGTGCGGTCTC
The DNA here is from genome assembly GCF_036172605.1 of Pelobates fuscus. NCBI lineage: Eukaryota > Metazoa > Chordata > Amphibia > Anura > Pelobatidae > Pelobates > Pelobates fuscus. The sequence continues at coordinate 136,718,337 of NC_086326.1, read as the reverse complement.
CACTAATTGTACAGTGCTGCGGAATCTGTTGGCGCTTTATAAATACCAGTAATAAATAAATAAAATAAATAAAAGAACACATTAAATCATAATTATTCTAAGAAGACCTATGAGTTCCTTTGTATTTAGTTTATTCCTTGATAACCCAGCTGGACCTGACACTATGCTGTTTCTCTACAGCTTAGAATGTTTTATTTCACCCAAGTAAGCAAAACTTTTAATTTCTATTTATAATTCAACTCAAATGTAGTTGAAGTATACATCTGCAGAAATCTCCAAAACAACTAGCCAATCACAGTATAGGAGTTCTAAATTTCCTGTGCTATTTGATATTTTTTAAATATATTGTACATGTCAATATACCCAGATACCATATAATAGATATGTTAAAGATTATGGAACACTTATAGTGGGATGCATCAGGTATAGAAAATAAAATATAACATAGTATTATTAAAATAATAAACATGTATGGACGTGGCCGGCTATGTGATGCGAATAAGAATAACGGAGCCTACCCTAAATACCCCCAATAACGACAGACACCGAATTTGGATGAAACAGGCCACAGCATTCATTAAAACATAAGACTGTGGGACTCATCCAACATTTATTAAACTTTATCATTTAATTATAACCAGAAATAAATACATAAATAATCCAAAACGTAACATATAATTATTAACACCTAGTACCCTACAGACTTTAGCTTGCATAAACATCCTTGTCAATGAAAGGGACCACATGCCTATGCACCACCTTGCCCACAGGGTTCTCGCCCCCCTATCTAAACCAAATTTCCTTTTTCTTCCAATGCTTACCACCAGCCGACTACTAGTTCGGAGGGCACGTCCAAATGTTATTCTTCTTTAGATCTATAAGATCTACAAGCCAGTAGAGATGCTTTATTGTTAATAAAAGGTGGGTCGTGAAAATGATACAAAAGTAGCAAGGAGTGAAAAAATGATAGCCTTAATTGGAGGAGCGAGCAGAGGAGCGAGCATAAAGTAACTGCTGAATAGTGATCATTAATACAGTCCCTGTGGAGCATGCATAATATAATCACTAAATGGTAATTATTGATAAAGTCCCTGTGGAAGTAGTTGGTACTGGAATATAAAGCATTAAGGCGGTCAGTACCCTATTGCATCCAAAGGAATACTGAAAACTCCGCTATGCTAATCCCTGTAGACTCCTGATAACACCTTCATGGGTGTTCTATTCTAGGCAATCGCTAAAAGTTGTTTGTTAATAACGCTTGTATATCGCTCCCACAAATTAGACTCCAAGTTAACTACATAACTAAATGAAAACTAAAACTAGAAAAAAGTGAGGGAAAGTTCCCTTAAAAGCTAACAGAAGGTATAAATTTAAGTATATACATATTTACAAGTGTTCCATAGAATGAAGCAGAGACTCCTAAATAAATGGGGAGTATGAGAACCCCTCGTTGAGTCCCCTGGCGGACAATGTTTTCGGGCGGTAAATCCAATAACATTCACATCTCTTCAATTGCCCTTCCTCTGTTCTGGTTTGACTAATTCAATACCCTGGAACTTAAGGGTAGTAGGATCCCCATTGTGGACAGTTTTGACATGCCTTGAGACATAGTTGTTTTCACTAAATTAACGTGTTCGAGAATCCGTCTTTTAAAGGGGCGGAAGGTTTTACCTACATACATAAGGTGACACTGAAAAATAATTAGGTATACAACCCCTTTCAAGTTACAATTAAAAAACGATAGGGCTTTAACATTTTCGGTGTGAGTACTATTTGTGAAAGTTTTTGAATTTTTACTTATGTAATGCAGGCTTTACACCTTCCGCATCTATAGGTACCCTTCATTTTGTCTGACAGCCAATGTGCGGTGCTTTAGTTAGTTGAAAATGGCTGTGAACCAGGGTATCCTTAAAATTTCTACCCCTCCTGGCTACTAAAGATGCGTAAGGTGGAATTGCATCCCTTAGCTGTTTGTCTTGTTTCAATAAAGGCCAGCAACGGTTCATAATTGCTTTGACGTGGTCTCAGCCTGCGTCATAGGTGGCAATACATCTAAGCTGTTTTGGTCAGCTTCCTTTGGAGGTAAAATAGGAGCCTGGTTTTCCCTTACCAGACTTTCTCGTTCCGTTAAGAGGGCCCTATGGTATGCCCTCTTAAGACACTTATTAGGGTAACCCTTGGCCCTGAACATTCTGCGTAGTTCTTTAGCTTGCATCTTGAAATCTTTTATGTCAGAGCAGTTACGCCTCAGACATAAATATTGGCCCGTGGGGATCCCCGTTCTCTGTTGAATTGGATGATGGCTACCCCAGTTCAACAGACTGTTGGTGGCTGTGCTTTTCATAGAGAGGTCTGTTTTGATACTGTCATCTTGTTCTTGGGATAAGGTCAGATCTAGGAAGCTTAATGAAGGGGTGCCAATTTCTGCTGTAAATTTTAAGTTTTATCATTGACGTTTAGGTTTTGTCCAAATTGAAGGAATTGGTCCCCTGACCCAGTCCAAATGATTACAATATCATCAATCTATCTTTTCCAGAGATGAATGTACTGGGTCAGGGGATTTTGGGGGGGAGTTGTGAACACAACTTGTTCCTCCCACCAGCCCAGGTGCAGGTTGGCATATGAGGGTGCACAAGACGTCCCCATAACCGTCCCCTGCACCTGGTGGTAGTAAACCCCATCAAACACAAAGAAATTGTGTGTTAGCATGAATCGTAGGAGATTAATTGCGATGTGACCCCCTCTTCCTCAAAAAGTAATCTGTATGTTTGAGGCCCAGGGGATGTGGAATGGAGCTGTATAATGATTCAACGTCCAAGCTACAGATTATGGAATTTTCTGGCATATTGGACTGGGTTAACGCGGCTAGTGTTTGCTTAGTGTCTCTTAAGTATGATGGGAGCTGGGTCACTAAGGGTTTTAAGGGTTCACATTTTGAGTCATATTATCATTCCCAAAGACTATAGGTCTCCCTGTCAAGACACTGCTTTGTTTATGAATTTTAGGCAGGCTGTAAAAGGTGGAAATACGTGGACTCCCAATTAGCATATAGTTATGTTCATCCTTTGATATTACTTTGTTATCAAAGCCTCACTGTAAGATGGCTCTTAACTCTTCCATGAATGATTTAGTAGGATCTTGTTTCCTGGTTTTATAGGTGGTTTGATCAGTAAGAATTATTTTAGTCATTTCGACATATTTTTGGGTGTCCATGATAACGATATTTCCACCTTTATCTGAAGGTTTTATCGTTATTGCCTGATTTTCTTTTAGATCATTCAACACCTTATATTCCATTGCTGTTAAATTTGAGTTTGGTTTGAGACTTATCTCTGAAGTTGAGATTTTTTCAATCTCATCACATACAAGCTTTACAAAAGTTTCCACGTATTTGGAATCTCCTAATTTTGGACAGTAGTGGCTTTTATTTTTGAGATCAGTCAGTGGGTATTTTACTCCCTCACCGCTGTCACTTTCCTCCAATAGTTCTGCCAACACCATAGTTAAGCGATATTCCCTTAGTTATAAGCCCAAATTTCTTGCCTTTTTCTCTTCATTTAAAAGGTAGTTTTTATGTAGGATGAGTTTACGTGCAAAGAGGTGGATATCTTTGACCCAAGTCCTTCTGTTGTGCTGTTTCTTTGGTCTTGGTCTCCGAAAGGGGCAATTTCCCCCCTGTGTATGGTCTGAAAAAGTACTCCTTTTTTAAGGATGCTTCTATTGTGTTCAGTGGAGCTCGAGGGGGTTACTGGTATGTCAGTCTCAGATTCGCTTGACTCATACTCAGATGTTGAGACCTGATCACTGTCTACCCTTCTTTTCCTTTTGAACCTTTTATATACGTTTCCCGTTTTGAAATCTTTATGGTCCCTTAGGAATTGTTTATGTTTCCTCTGTTTTATGATGGTTTGGTATTTTTCTAAATTAGTTTGAAGTTTATTTTCATTGGGAACAAAGGTTGGGTCTGTTTTATATTGTTGGATTTTTTTCCACCTCGCTTTCAATCTTTTTTTCAATCTCTGTTAATTTCTTGTTCTCATATTTGCATATAATTTGCATGAAGCGTGCTGAGCATTGCCCTGCAGCTTCTTCCCATTCTTTCATAAGCTGGTGGAGCTGGTACCACCATCCTGACCAGATTCCCTGTTTTTCTATCCAATCTTTTTGGCCAAAAACAAAAGGGAAAATTGTTGTTGTATAATTTTATGGTCCTGAGGAATGCTCGTGCGTTCCTGCCTCTGAGGTTCATGCACCTCGACTCCTTCGTGCGTTCCATGCTAACTTTCCTTCTTGCCCTTCTGGTGTTTCCCCCGAGGGTGTTCCTGCAGGGTGGGGGTTCTGTCATACCTCCTCCCGGCCCATGCTGCACCAGTCCACTGTCCGTCCCATCCCTCCATGCTGTGCAGACACCCAGCCGACATGCACGTGCTATTACTAGCAAGGTGGCGTGCGACTTGTCGACAGCTTCTTAAAAGGGAAGTACCATTTTTTACCTTTAAACTGGCACTCTATTTATATTGATTTAATTACTGCCCTGTTATGTTCCCTAGCCTATCAGCTCTCACTTAGCCCTATTTATACCTCACTCATTACTTCCTTGCCCTGTCGTTGCCTCTTGTAGCCCGAGAGTGCGTTCTGTTGGTTTGTCTTTTTTGGTATCTGACTTCGGCTTGTTTTCTAGTTATCCGTATTTCTGGCATCCTTGACCCTTGGCTTTGTTATTCACTTTTTCTTCTGTCTCCTATCCTGACCTTGGCTAGTCTGACCTTTCTATTCTCATCCCTGTACTTTTTCACGTTAAGTCTGGACAATTGAAGGACCGGTAATATGTCTGGCTTTGTGTACCTTTTGAGCCCCTTAGTTTGCGTGTTGAGGAGCCTAACCTTGACAGTATACTTTTGCAAATGGTATGTCACTATGGCTAACATATGGTCTCAAAGGCAATAAAGGCTCAGCAAACCAATCTGGGCAAGCTCTTTATTTTACCTTGTAACTTTCCAATACACCATGAACCTGTACATGGGGGGCATAATCACTGGAGATTCTGGGGGGTGCGGTCTGCCCAGGTCATCTGTAAATAGGCTGGGTGTTAGGCACTAGGCTCTGCACCCCTTAGGTACATCCCACCCACTCTCATTAGTTCCTGCGCCTCCACCAGCTGGCGCCGCTCACGAGAGGTTTGGCTTAATGAGAGCAGGTGGGATCTACCTCAAATTGCAGAAGTTGGAAAATAGCAACATTTCTTAATTTCTCACATTCTTTTAGATTTTATTCATATACAATTGGGCTCCATATATAACTATTTGATGTAAAATGAAAGTCCTATTTCTCTTGAACAAAATTATTAAGTGTAGGTGCACTTAAAATTAGGTAAATTATAGTTGCATAGAAATATAGCTTAAATTCTAGATTTTGTTTTGATTTTCCTTTGGTCAGAACTTGTTCAATTGCCTCCATCTTTAACCCCTTAAGGACCAAACTTCTGGAATAAAAGGGAAGCATGACATGTCACACATGTTATGTGTCCTCAAGGGGTTAAAATGCAATTAACAAAGCATCAGACGAGAACTTCTAAAGTAAACACATGCGTTAAACCTTTTTATTCATGTAGGCTATGTGAGTGACAGCCAAAGTAGGTGTGGCTAGGGCTCCCTAAACAAAGTGATTGAACACCTAAATGACAATATTGAGCAGTGGGGCTGCAGTGGCATGAGTTATACAGTAAAACAGCTTTTATTTAAATATTATTGATTTTGGGCAGTATATCACCTATATACATAATAATATCACAATAACAATCTAGAAGGTCATGGGGCTCCCAGTTGTTTTTTATTTAATTTCCTTCACCCTTTGTCTTATACCATCTTTATATTCGTCTCACTCAATATATTACTCGATAACTATAGTTTCTTCTCTCCTCTTATACCCTAGAAATTGCACACCTATATATCTTTTCACATGTTTGCCAGTTGTTTGACTATTAATTCACTTTAAGCAACCTCAAGGGAGATTTCTGTGGAAAAACAAGTTCATGAACAGTATTGCTCAAGAAATAAAAGTCTGATAGGAATATATATGATACTGTTTTGTGATTCATGAGAACAATTTTGATCAATAAGCTATTTTCTAATATTTTCTCCAGCTTTGGCAAACTTGAAGAAAGTACAGGAACCAGTAATCAATAGCAATAAAAAGAATTTATCGTAAATTTTTTTATTTGTTTATGTTCCTAAAATCGATGTATTTAGCATTGTGGTTCCAAAGTCAAGTTAAAAAGAAGAAAAAATCTTGGAGAAATGCGTTTTAGCTTAGCCTTGAATGATACACTGCATAGATCTGTCAGGATCATAGACTGACAACTCAATAAAGTCACCGATTATTTTTACTCAGCACTAAAGATGTATTCATGTAATAAATATGATTTTCTTGAGATAGTGATAGCAAAATTGTCATTTTATCTGGGATAAAATAATTTAATAGTAGGGTTCTGTTATATGGAACCAATACAGAGTATGACATGTTGAAAAGTTAATGTCAAGCTGTCTAATTAAATGATACACTTCATGAAATAATGAAACACATTTTTTAAATTCAATCTACCTGTAAGATCATTTTGGAAGGAAGGTCAATAGATTAAATGTAACTTCTCTACAGCTCAAGTTCTGTTGTTTGTGAACACAAATCACAAAAGGGCATTAAGTAAGAACATAGAAATAGTCTGGAAAATACCTAGCAAAAGATAAGACATTTTTAAGAAACACTATATTGCTCAGAAGACAAACACGATTGCTAACTCTACGGTGTCTCTTCAACATTTAAATTACAGCCACCTTGCCACCTTGAAAATTGAGGCAAGAGTAGATGTACTATGCATAGCATATTTTCTTAAAAATAAAATGTGTATTAAAAAACACGTGATACGGGGGGGGGGGGGGGGGGAGCCTGGCAGCCATGCCGAGCAGTCGCATGCAACATGGGCTCTGAGGCAAAATCCAAAAACCGAACAAATTAAGCGAGATAAAGCCCTCTAATCTACTCTCACAACAACCCCAGCCTAAGGGGCTCAACAAAACGATGTTACAAGCCACAAATTTCAACTGCCAGCAGCAGTCTCTTACCGGAGATCGATCCGAGGCCTACGGGAAGCAAAAGCAGGCGACGCGAGGGAGGCGGCCGATCCCTCTGCAGCAGCAGCCTCCCTGGATGACGGTCTCCCGGTCTCCCCGGAGGACTCTACCTCCCCCCCCCCCATGCCGGCGGGGGATATCCCGGCAAACACAAGTGACGACCCAGCACCAGAGAATCACACTGAGACACCCGCGGTGGACGCCACGTGCGGGACCCGACCCAAAATGGCGACTACCGCACGGCCAGCAGAGTCGGCAAACGGACAGCATGAACCTATCCTGCGCTCTGTGGACCGCATGCTGCAGACCCTGAATGAGCACTTCCACCAGCTATGGGTTAAACTAGAGACCCACATAGTTAATAGGGCGCCTACTCCTCGAGTTGGAGGTCAAGGTGGCAAGAACCAAAGGGCGAGGAGTACTCTCTCGGGCCTAAAGCACTCAGACAAGCCTGCATTACACACTGCTGGCCCACCTAGGCCGAGGGCCACCAAGGGTAAGACCTGGAGACATCACCCACATGGACGGAGGGACGGCCGCCACAGAAGGCGGCAAACCATCAGCTCCCCCCATGACTCCCAACATGGGAAGGACCCAGCCCAAAGAAGCGCATGGGTCCGTGGAGTAAAGATGTTGGCCTTCATCCCGGCCCGGGGCTGGAGAGAGAACACACCTCGCTCCCATCAACCAGCCACCTATGTACCCACTTCTGCAGCAAGAGCGACTAGTAAAGCTAAGGGGCTAGAGCGAGGAAACAGCCCATATGAAATCCGCTACCAGCTCACCTTATGGATTCCCAACGGCAGCAATAGTGACTCACGCCATCCCCTCCACGCCACTGCGGCAAAGCGAGAAGCCGCAAAACTGCACACTCCACTGCAGGCAGAGTGTCAGGGTCTTACCTGAGTTGGGAGTCTGTAGCGCAGATATGTCGCTCACCCTTGCAGATAGCCACAGGCCGAGGTGGTCAGGTAAGAATTCACCTGGCCTGTGGGTCTGTGCAGGATGCAGTACCAAATTCGCAGGACAGGCAAGGACAGAACCAGCAGGATAGTCGAGGGATAGCCGAGGTCAAAGGATGCCAGAGGTTAGAATAAACGTAGTCACAAGCCAAGGTCAAATATACGAAGCAGAATAAACAGGAACACTGGTACGACACAGGAACACAGATCAAAGACTTGACAACGAGTGCAGGGCGAGGCTGGGTTTAAATACCCTGCTAATGAAGATCAGAGTCAGGTGAGAAGCAGACAAGTCAAGGTGCAGCCCCCGGTGTAGTAGCCAAGCCAGGATGAACAAGGCCGGAATCAGAAGTCTCAGGTAAAGCCGCTGTGGCTCAGAGGTAGAGAGCAGGACTGGGATAGACAAGTACCCCGGTTCAAGTCCCCTGCTGGGAATTCCAGGAGCGACCACGTCTGGCCGTCTGTCTCACAGGTGAGTACCCTGACAGTACCTCCCCCTTCAAAAACGACCTCTGGGCGTAGGTAGGCTCCTCATTGAAATAATCCGTCTCTCCAGAGTCACTCTCAGAATCCGTCGAGTCCCCATAGTGAAAGTCCTCAGTATGGGATCCCTGATTAGCTCGGGATTTCCCAGTACCAGCTTCTGGTACAGCTGACGATCGGTCTAGGTTCCGGGTAGGGGTGACAAAAACTTCCACAACTTCGGGAGGGACAGTGCTCGCAGCTAGCAGTGCTTTTTCGAACACTTCCAGGTCTTTTTTACAGACCGTAGTGCCATTAGAAGCAATGACACAATCCTTAGGTAAATCCTTTTCAAGTGGGCAGGAAGTAGTGGTGGTAATACAGGAAGCAACTTTGGTAGTAAAGGCAGACGACTCTGGAGCAGGAGGTCTAGGAGGGCGAACAGGACAAAGCGTGATGAAGTGTCCACCTTCTCCGCAGTAAAAACACAGACCATGGCTTCTCCTTCGGTCCCTCTCTCCCGGTGTGACTTTGCAGTGGACACGTCCAATTTGCATAGGTTCCTCAGGATCAAGTTGAACACAGGATACCTCTGGAGTTCTCCTGGGAACTGGATCATAAGAGGGTATCACTGGGGTGTGGTGACGTAGACTCCGCGATTTTTTAGTAGTTGGAGCTAGCTTGGGCTTAGTGATCCTGCACTGTGAGTCCAAAGCAATAATAAAGGACTCCCAGCTGACAAGGACAGGACTCTTCCTCTGCAACATTTGGTAAGACCAAGTTTTAATGCGTCCCGACAACAGGTTGATAGCCGCTCTGACCCTGATGAAATCCGTGGCGTAAGTTCGAGGCTTTAAAGAGAACAATACCTCGCAATCCATCCTGAATGACTGGAAGGACGTGTAGTTACCATCAAATCTGTCGGGCATGATGACAAAGGGTTCCGGAGCTGGATGTACTGCGCCTTTAAGAGAAAAAAGTTCCTGCTGCAACTCCGAAACAATCTGGGCCAGGCTGGACACTTGCTGGAGTGAGGGTGAGCACATTTCTGCGGACTCCATATTGGTCAAGTCTTTTGTCAGGGTCTTACCTGAGTTGGGAGTCTGTAGCGCAGATATGTCGCTCACCCTTGCAGATAGCCACAGGCCGAGGTGGTCAGGTAAGAATTCACCTGGCCTGTGGGTCTGTGCACGGGGGCTGTGCAGGATGCAGTACCAAATTCGCAGGACAGGCAAGGACAGAACCAGCAGGATAGTCGAGGGATAGCCGAGGTCAAAGGATGCCAGAGGTTAGAATAAACGTAGTCACAAGCCAAGGTCAAATATACGAAGCAGAATAAACAGGAACACTGGTACGACACAGGAACACAGATCAAAGACTTGACAACGAGTGCAGGGCGAGGCTGGGTTTAAATACCCTGCTAATGAAGATCAGAGTCAGGTGAGAAGCAGACAAGTCAAGGTGCAGCCCCCGGTGTAGTAGCCAAGCCAGGATGAACAAGGCCGGAATCAGAAGTCTCAGGTAAAGCCGCTGTGGCTCAGAGGTAGAGAGCAGGACTGGGATAGACAAGTACCCAGGTTCAAGTCCCCTGCTGGGAATTCCAGGAGCGACCACGTCTGGCCGTCTGTCTCACAGGTGAGTACCCTGACACAGAGAGAGACGACTCCTGGTCCAGAAGCGCCCCTGAGTGGAACGCCACAGGCAAGACACAAGTAGCAGCAAAGGGCATCGGCTAAGAGGACTAACTCGGTGCCTCATGAGCGGGCACGCCACCATGGGGGCAGTAAGCAGCCACCAGTTGGTCCAGTCAGACCCCACCTTGAGGGATACTACGAGACTCTCACTTACCTGAACGTGCCTATATGCATATGCCTACTTTATTGTTATGTCTAGCCACTCTCACTACTCACATGCTCGCACTGTGGTCACATTAAAGAGTTGTGAAGTGAGCCAAGCATACAATAATGTAGATTGATGCTTATCAAGGGCACTTGGCACCCACTGCACTTTAAGATAGGATGGGGCTTGCTTAGTTTAGGTTCCATTCCTTGATGGTTAGTCATATATTGTATTTAAGCAATGTTATTTTAAGTAACCTTAATTGGAAGTAACGAGGTTTAATTCAGAGAAAATTTCACTTGGTATATAAAATATAAAATCTCAATTTGTTTGTGTATGCTGATTAAATTGTTGTAGACCAATTGAAATGTTAATTGGAAAACAAAATATTAATGTTGTCATCTAGTACTTTCATTAGCTTAAAGAGTCTGCATCTTGGACTTCTGCCAAATTATTTATTCAAATATGTATTTTATGAGTAAAGTGGCATATATGAGCAAAATAAAAATAATCCACTTTTAATGAAGGCTCTTAAGTGGATACTTTCCAGTCTACTAGATATTTAATAGGCAATTCGATCAGTTAGGATGCTATGTTTAGGAGTTACGTTGTTGAAGTTGTGCAACGCAAGATACCAGGTATATCATTAAAAGTAAATCAGTACAAATCATCGTGTGATGGCCAACCTTCAGATCTAATAATTTAGTTGTAGTTCCTTAAAGTGAACTTGTACATACTTACATAAATTGCCACCATATACATTGACTACATCATATATCACAAATGTTTGTGATATATCTAATGTATATTTTCAAAGTATACTCACCTCACCTCTGTTACAAGTATGACATCTTCAGAGGTTCGTGTTTGTTACTTGTGTAGCACCCACAATGGGTCCATCTTCAGAACCTCCCACAGTCTTCTTTCATTTGCCCTGCTCCAAGCAGACCAAACTGCTTCAGTGACACCGACATGCTGGGGTTGTTGCTAACATGCTGACGTCTGAACTGAGTGATATCAGTCACTCTATTCCTATACTGACTAGTCAGCACTAGCAGCACCAGATAGGGAGTTTCCAAAGCAACCACAGCACATGTGAGATCATGCTTGGGAGAGTAAAAGGACCATCTGTAAATCTCCCAATGCCCCCTCTCACTCTATGGGAGTCAATCTAACCCCCAAATAAGTATAAGAGAGGTTAAAACTCCCTCCTGCTCCTACCTTCCATACCACAAGTAGGGGTATGTCTACTAAACATCTAGCAGCCAATGCTATTGCTGCTCAGTAGCTAACCCAATAAAGAGGATTACAGTACAGATGCCCCTTATCTCCATAGTGAACCACCTAAAACTATAATAATCTATAATAAACTATAAAATATTTTTGCACCTCTCGACTCATTATTTCGTCATTTACATAGTGAGGGGAACAATAAACTAAAAATCTGTCAAATCAAAATCTCCTACTTACCATTAGATGACTCTTTCCTTCCATTTTCTTTTCTTCTGCCCCCAAAAGGGTCAAATAAAAATCCACAATGTCACGTTGCAACTATAAAAAAAAAGCAACGGACTGCAAAAAAACAAAAAACATTCCTGATAAAAAAAAATAATGCCTTCATCACTCCGTGAGGGCTCTGCACAAACTAAGCTTGCAGGGTAGGGAAAGCCTTTAAAGGTTTTTCCATGCTGTTCGCTCTTCAGTTTGAGTCGGAGCTCTCTAAACCAACCAGAGTGCTTTGACAGGTACATCTTTGACACGTAAATCACTGCTTCTTTTTCCAATGTTATTTTTGCATCTCTCCACTCATTATGTCACCATCTATATCACTTTTTATATTTATCTTTTATTTTACAAAATAAAGTAGGTAGGTCAATGAAGAGCATTTTTTGTGCCCAACATTGCCCTCTTAGATAGGTACACAGGTTTGACGATCACTACATAAATATTACACCATTGCAAATGTTGTGTTGAAAATATACCAATTTGGCAGCTTGGGAGATCATGACATGTAATCCTGATTACAAAACTGCAAATCAGATTATAAAAGGGTTGATCACAGCTGCAAGATGGCTGCTATTAACCTATTCAGCAGTTCCAATCCATATTATTAAATTTTTTCTTTTATTTTCTACATATATTTGATGCATTCTCTATATAATGTTGCACCCAAATATTGCATTAATCCTGCATCATATATCATAGAAGTGTTAAATGATGGCAGTCTCATAAGTGGATGTTAAAGTCTAATAGTAGCAGACCGTTGCAGGTGTTACGGGTATAAACCAAAACAAGTATTGCCAATGTGAATGTATCCATGTATAAAAACAAAATTTTAACCATGACATAATATTCAGGGATATCATTTTTAATTTGCGGGGTAATAGCTTCTTGATCCATCGAGAGATCTGACTGTCATTCTGGTTTGTTTTTTTCATAGTTTGTTGCAAAAAATGTTTTTTTTTTGCCTTCTTTTGGATCAACAACAAAAGCAGATGTGAGAAAGGCTGAACTTGATGGACACACGTTGTAAATATTTTATTGTGATTTTTTTTATTTTCATATTTACCGGCTTCATCCTGTTATGCAGAAACTTTGTTGACTTGCTTCACTGCGATAAGCAGTTGAAAGTGGACCACAATGAGTGATGATATGTTTGTTTGTCATATCTTTGTGAGTGCATTTATTTATTAAAGTATAATAATATTTAATGGTTGTGCATTATTTATTTGTTGTTTCTTATTTCCTGCCTATATATGTATATATATAAATATATATGTAAAAGAAGAAACAAAGAAAAGGACCGCTTAGTGGATGTAACTCCAAAGAGTGATATGTCGTCATTCCGTTTATGTTTCTGAGTGCATTATATATATATCTTTTTTTAGGAGACTTTATTCATTGCAAAACTACCGTATGTGCTGTTTTGTCTTTTTCTCTGTGTCTGTAGATTTCCTAGATTGAAAGATGCAGACATTCAAGCTAAGGATGAATAAGCATGACAAATATGGATTTGTATTTCCTTTATAACGAAATAAGAATAGAGAAGAATAGTTTCTCTGGCTGCTAGCCAGCTTCTTTCAGTTTGAACGCTCGCTAACTAGTTTCGTCCTTCAATATTTGTTTAAAGTCACTGAGATTTTACATTTACATGTCATAAATAGAACATAAAAGCATTCTTAGGAGAAAAAGTACCTTCCAAAATTGCAGATCCATTTAGTTTATGCAATTTTTGTAATCCAGTTAAAACGTCTCATTGTGTGCATTGGTGAGTTTTACTCTTCATGGTTAAAAGTATAACCTCTTTATGGCGATACCCATTAAAGCCCATATTAGTAGCAGCTAATTTAGAAACATATTTCAAGTAATTTGCTTCCTTTCTTTGACAAAATAATTGGAGATAGTTCAGTAAATTTATCAACCTCTGAACTGAGCAGGAACACATCCGAATTTCCTCATATTTGCCCGGAATTGGAGTCTTCTCCAAAAATATCTAGATTTCATTTATAGCTGAGTAGGTCAGGGGGTTGTTGAGACTGTGGAACAATTTCAAAACTATTTCACAGAAAGTAATTGCATAATTAAAACAAATATACCCTTAAAAAGTATCAGATGGCCCTTACCTATTTTGTATTATTATAAAAGAGGGACACTTTAATTTTAGGGGTGATAGTTAGGGTGTGGCCGGGGCGCGGCTGTTCGGAGAAATTGTAGGTGACTTACTAATAACAATTTATAGAACTAAAGTGTAATTTCTAAACACATTTATTGCAGTTTAAAGACATATTACTGGGAGGATTAATGCTGTGAAGCTCTGTTAAAACCTCGGACACAACCACAATATAGATCTCCAAGAAAAGGATAGAAAAGAGGGATAGGGTCATTTGGGCACACAATTTAGACTGTTCCTCCTAAACAGGAACACTTGGGAGGTGTGATATTTCCAGGACCATGCTAATGTTTTTATTGTTCAATTTGCGCCTAAAATGTAGGTCAATTACTTTTTATTGTCCAGGCCCCATACTTCCTTTGGCTAATTTGGATTGTCGTTGATCCCTCCTTATAATTTTTATATTTATTTCAAAGTAATATAAATTCTTCCTCAGTAGTAAGCTGGTGATAGATACTTTAGAATTTAAGTGCAAATTGTGAGGACATTCAGTGTCAATGCAGTGTTTGGGAAATCTTCCAGGATTTGAGTAGATATTGGACCATTTTGTGTCCAATATTTTAGTGTTATAGAAATAGTGCTTTTTAATATTTGTTCTAACCAGATCAAGATATGTTTCTGTCCCTAGGTGATGTTTCAGTTAAGTAAGATGTGCGACTACCAGGTTCAAAAACATAAAAAAGCATAGAACTCTAAAAATAGCAAAAATAAAAAAAAAATCACATGTTAACATGCAATATTGCATCTTTGTAAAGCAAATTGTATTCCTTCGATGGTTGAAGATTTACATTGACATGAAAGACAGCGGTGTGGATTTATCATGTGTTATGACGCCAAACTAAGAAGATCTTTCTTCAGCTTCAAAAATGTTCACTTACATTTTCTAGAGTTTTCTGACTCTGTATATGTCTTTCAAATGCAAATGTGAAACTTGAATGTAGCTTAAAAAGGAAAGTTATTATTTAAAAATATACAATTCGCATAAAATAGATTTAGTAAAAAAGTACAAGTATGCAACATATTCTACCTTGATATAAAGTCTAAGATACCTCCCTCAAGTGGATCATCAAATGCTTACCTTCCTTACTACATTACAGCATCACCCATGGGACAGGACAACATAACTCCTGGACAAAACCCCCCATGGTTTAAATACACACCATACACTTGATTTTGCCTAAACATTATCTACATGCTCTCAGTGAGTCCTGACAAAGTTTTTAGATATTTGGATGCTACCTTGGAAAATTAAGCAGCACAAACGAAAAACACAAACAAACTTGATCGATTAACAGACGCCTCTCTCTAATTCAAACTCCTTCGGCTCAATTACAATGCCCTCTTGGTGACCATGATGACCTCTACGATGACCACTCGGTGAGTAGTCAGCTCACTATATATTCAAGGCAGGAAAATAGAAAAATGTTTCAGCTCCCACCAGAAGAAATTTAGAAACTGTAGCTTCTTAAAATATCAATCCTTTATCTGTAAAAAAATATTGAAAATTGTAGTACAGCAAGCTACAGTGAAAAATGATAGAATCGTCATGCTACCAGCATGATCTATGATTTTTGTGGAATGGTCCTGATAAAATGCACATATTACACGAAACACGTAGATGATGTTGGTAACACGAAGGTTCTATAGTTTGTTACTGTAGCTTGCTATATTACAACTCTTAATATTTTGTCAAATGAAGAATCAAGATTCTAAGAATCTACATGTATGTACGTAGTGGGGAATCGCGATGCAGCCTAGAACAAAATCTACCCCATTAAACCCCCCAATAACGACAGACCACTTAGTATGGATGAAACAGGCCACAGCATTTATTATCACAACTAAATTACTGCATAACACATCCATAACTTTATTTATTAAATCTCTTCTTTTCTGTAACCAAAACATTAGACATAAATAAGCATAAATTAACATATATACATATATAACTCCACCCATAGTGTTATACAGTGACCCAACCGTCCTTGCCAATAAAAACATGGAGTGGTTCCTAATCACCACTCCCTCTCACCTCCCCCCTCGTCATAAAAATCCTTCCAATGCCTGCCATCAGCCGACCTTATCCATGCTCGATGGGCACGAGACCTCAGGCAACCTAAAGTTAAACCTTTAGAGCAGGGGAGGTTTGAGACCTTAAAAAACTTGTTCATCTCATTCCATCTACTTAAACGTAACCTCAAACTCAATTGGCAAGGACATACCCCCGGCTAGCTGCGACAAAATATAGTATAGGGTGGGCGGGAGGGAAGCTGTTTGCTGGCCCGAATCCCAAGTGGCACTGAGGTAAGACCTCCCCCACACTGTCTTACACAGAACATAATCACACCCACAGATTCTTCCCAACCAATCCCATGCATCTATCCCCACACTCCTACATGTGCCCTTGTCCGCTTAGCTGCGCTATCTCCCCAGGGCCTGTGGCAGCATTACTTCTGGTGGGAGCTGAAACTGTTTTCTGTTTTCTTACCTTAGGAATTTTAATCCATTCCTATCTCTGTAAACCCCACATCCGGACCTGTTGGTGACCACTGAGATTATGCAAACATTAATATCTGACTTTTTTCAATATAAAATTTTAACAACATAGCATCATCTATTGGAATAGATAGAGTTGACGCAAGGTATTTTTTAGCAATATTTATTTTTTACATTGGTTATAGGCTCAGGGTGTATCACTGAAAATGGAGCATTTAATGTCCCGCACGGTATACTTTTTTTTAGATAGATAGAAAGACAGGCAGACAGACAGACAGACAGGCAGGCAGATGGACTGATGGACAGACAGACAGATGTATAGATAGATTTAAATCACATGTATTATATCCAATACAATTATTTCTATAGATTGTTAAAGTTTTTAACTAGCATGGCTAAAAGATAAAAATACTTTCAAAAGACTTTATTTCCAAGTCCATAAATTGCGATGCAAATTAAGAACCGAATGACATTACTTCAAAATATAACTGTCACGCTATTAAAATGTATTTTTCAGCATTACACGCTAATGCGAAAAAGGGCTTAGCCTGGAGATTCTTTTGAAGAAACTATATTGGAGACAGCAATTTTATCAGCATGTACTGTATCATGAACTCTTTAACATCAAGTCCAAGTTGAAAGGAAGTATTTTAATAAAACATTTTATATAATTATATCTATATATAAACACAGCCTGAAGAATTACAATATAACCGCATTACTTTTGGTTATAAATAATCAGTCTTTTTTGTCATGAAATTTAAAAAAAAAATATGCATAAAAAATAAAACATATGGGTTCCTATACTATTTGACTGAATTGGGAAGATAATTAGATTAATTGAAGTTAAGAATATATTTATTTGCAGATAAATTCTCCGAATTAAAAAAAAAACATAAATAAAATAGCATAGCACAAAGTCATTATTTAATAATCATATATTCAATAAACTAGTAACAAATATGGAGACTAAAAGGATATGTTTACTGCATTTACATGTGGGTTAAGATCATATTTATAGGGTAAAAATATGTGTGCATTAAATGACACCAACCAAAAATGATTGTCAATAAAAAAGAAAAAACTAATACCTAAACTAAGATTCAAAAATAATCTTCCTCTATTAGAAAATAAATTATTGTTGAAAAAAAAGTCTTAAAAAGGTAAACGAAGCAATACATTTTGATTCTGCCAAATCGTTATTTCCAAATATAATCATTTTTTGGTGGGGACACCCAAAGTTCATCCAGAAGTTGGTTTGACTCAGATGTTAATTTGGGAAGATAATCAGGAGAACAAACCAAAAACGGCACAAAAATGTGCTGTTAAATATATATAGCATGATGTATATATTTTTCAGTGCACTAATAGGAACATTTTGCTGCTCTTTGGTTCACAATTCAACAGAGAAAAAGTAACCAATAGAAAGAAAAAAAAACTTTTTATATATCATATATTTATTATATCTATGATATAAATATAGATATTTTTTACCTGCACCTCCTTTTTTCCCTCTCTCGCTCACTTATCACTTGATCTGTGTGTAAAACCACCATTTAGTGACTGTCCCCTAGCTATCAATCCCCTATGATTTTGGAATTCAGAATATTGATCCCATCACAAGCATATTCGGCATTTCACGGTCCAGTTAATCCATAATATGGCTATACTTTGTCTGGGAATTTAGGAATTAGAACGATCAACCAATAGGCCCAAATTTGGCTGAACTGCATTTCTGAAATGAATCTCCAAGTCTAGTAATTTTGAGCAAATACTTTAAATAATGTGAAGCCTTTTTATTTGGCATCATCACTAATAACATTATATGAATGAAAATTGAACATTGGCAATGCTTCTCATAGAGAATCACTTAATTCAATTCTTCTCTTTGAAAGGAATTCAGTGGCTGAGCATGGCAATTACCATACATGCACATATGACAACCATTGGAGAGGAGAAGAGGACATCAGGAAAGATCATCTCCAAAAACAAAGAGCAGCTGCAGCAGGAAGACTTCCAAGTGCTGGATAAATGTATTTTTATAAAATAATTTATAAGCAGAGGAGACCGATAATTAAATTTTTTTCTGAGGAATTCTTTAACATTAAAAATGAATATTATACATATAATATGACATACAATGTTCAGACCTTGGTCAAAATAAAATGCAAGTTATACATAATAACCAATAAAAGAATTAAAAAGCCAAAGGTTAATTCTAGTTCATCAAGATACACAAATGGTGTTATTTTACTGCAACAAACAATGTATAAAATAGGCTTGTGCATGGGGAAAATATTCGGCTCGGTCCGGCATTCCGAAATTCTGGACTTCGGCAATTCGGCACTTCGGCAATTCGGAACTTCGGCACTTCAGAACTTGAACACTTCGGCACTTCGGAACTTCGCCACTTCGGAACTTCGGCAACTTCGGCAACTTCAGCACTTCAGAACTTCGGCAACTTCGGCACTTCGGAACTCCGGCATTTCGGGACTTTTCTTGGAGCCGCTTGGTAGATAACTCCCTAATTCCCACGGTATTAGGGAGTTATCTACCAAAAGGCTGAAAGACCTAAATTGGTCTTTCAGCCAAATTTACTAATATTAAGTAAAAATTACTTAGTATTAGTAAATTGTGCCCCTACTTGCTATACCGCGAGTAGGGGCATGTCTAGTAAACAGTGAGCAGCCTGTGGCATTTAAATACAAATGTAACCCCCCTCCCCAGGTGACTAGGGGTCCCCAAACCCCAATCACCCCCTCCCCAAAAAATAAACTCCTACCTACCACCCTCATCCTAAAAATAATGAGGGGGGACCTTTAACTAAATACCTGTAAAAATAAAAATAAACTTACCATTCGTAAGCGCTAAAAAAATGATCCATCTTCACCCGACGAGGGCTCCGCGCAGATTGAGCTCTGCAGGGCGGGGGAAGGCTTGTAAAGCCTTCCCCCACCCTGCAATTAGGCTCAGAGCACTCTGATTGGTGGGTTTAAGCCATCTAATCAGAGTGCTCTGACAGGTAAATGTAGAGACTTACCTGTCAGTCTCTACATTTACCTGTCACAGCACTTTGATTGGTTGATTTGAAATCCACCAATCAGAGTGCTCTGTGTCATTTTACACAGTGTGGGAAAGTTCTTTGGGATTTTCCCACGCTGTGTAATTTGACTCATAACTCTCTGATTGGTGGATTAAGTAACTTCGGAGCTTTGACACCTCGGAACTTCGGCAACTTCGGCACTTCGGCACTTCAGCAATTTGGCATTTCGGCACTACTACACTTCGGAAATTCAGTAATTACGGCACTTCGGCAAATCGGCACTTCGGCAATTCAGCTATTCAGACATTCATAAGCACCCGAATGTCCTAATTACCCGAAATTCGGCCGAATTTTAATTCGGAACGAAACTAATTGCACATGTCTAGTATAAAATATACTTAGTTTAGATACATAGAGTACTTATAAAAATAAACAAATCTGAAGACACTGTAGGTTTCCTTAAAAACAGGAAAGGATCTGGGCACATGATCTTTTTTGTGTTTTTGGTTATGTTTTGGTTCACCCTAGTTTAGGGACATCTTGGTCCTCTCAATTTGGCATGTGCCACCTCAATACATAGTACTAGCTTTAGGTTTTAATGTCTGTTTCAACATATGGCCTGTTTTTGATAGGATTTTATTAGGCATGTTGGTCACATTAAGCTTTTTTTATTATTTTTATCTAGCTGTCATTTTTAACAAAACAGAAAGAGGAAATGTACAATATGCAATTCTAGTTCAATTCCATAATTTTACAATAAATAAAAATAAAATTAAAAATAGTACATGAAATTGAGTGAGTAAGGTGTCTTCATAAACAGATCCAGTCCGGAGTGTAACAGGACAAAGTATGGAGTGGAGAGAGAAGAGCAGTAAAGGGAAAAGGTTGTACATTGAAGAATGGAGATTAGTGGATATGAAATATTACATATTAAGTTTTACTTTGCTTATAGAGGGGGTAAGTTTACCATACTCACATTAAATCTTCTTTTTCTGGTAACTGTAATATAACACACCTTTTATGGCTTTTTGACTAATATTAATAAATAAGTTGCAAACTTTTAACTGCTTTATTTACAATTTTTGCACAGTGGGGAATGTTTCATTTTAACTTCTACTTGTGTTTTGTCTTTTATAATATATTTCTTCTAATATTTTCTGATTTATTTTTTTAGCTTATATATAGTTATTAATTTTGATTTTATTGTCAAGGTTAGAAGAGCGTACATATCAGAATTGCAATATTTATTTTGTATTACGCCACTAACATTTGCTATTTTTCGAGTCCATCGTGTCCTCTTATTATGACATAAAAATACAGAATATAAAAAAAAATGTTTTGCAATTAACTAAGTTTACCCAAATTACCCATGGGTATATGCCATCTGGTATAAGAGCTATGCTAATTAGACAAGTATTCACTTAGTCATGGGCTTTGTTTTATGTCAGGAGCTACAGATTCATCTTTGGAACATAAGTTTGCTTTAAATAATCTTATAATCTTTTGCTGTCAATTTATATAATTTTTGACACTTTCCATAGAACGATCGACTGGATCTACCATTTTTTTGACATTTGTTTGGAGGTATAATTTGCTATTTGTGCTAAATGTTTCACTACCCATAATTTTCATTGTTCTCAGTTAGTAAACCTGCAGATATTACCGGTATTACATATATGTGTATAACTTCATTTAGATTATATAAATGAAATCTAAAGAACTAAAAATGTTTTTAAAACTAAATTTGTATTTAAATCATTTGCTATAAGATAATTTGCATTTCTGTCTGCACTATATGAAAACAAAGAAATATGAGTTAGAAAAATACATTAGAATTCTTTGACCAGCTTTGGTAAAAACCTCACAAGCAGTATAGTTGTCATCTATTTCAAGTTATGGGTTGTGTATTACAAGAAGATAAACGGTTTCAATTTTGACATTCTACACAATCAAATGTAATAGCAGCCTCGGACTCCAAACCAGTTCATAAAACAATATATTTTTAAAACGTAGGTAATACACTTAGCGCCAGTCTCCCTTTTGGGCATTATCACCATAATTGAGCATTGGCACACAGACACAAAGACAATTTGCTATCCGTATGTTAGCAGATCCTCACATATGAGAATGACTACAGAGTTGCAGGCTGGAGAGTGGAAAAATCAGCTATTTCTGCTAATCTGCCCAATTACTTGGTAAATGTAGAATGTACAGTCATGGACGTCTGCAGGAATTTTTCCAGGAGGGGGCATAATTGTTATGACATCCATGCTTGTCCCCTTTGTAACAGTGTCATGAAGGGGAGGGGTATAGTCATTATTACATAAAGCCTGAGTGACCAGATTTTGGAAATAAAAAACCGGGACATCCATTAGGCAAAGAGGCGAGGTAGGGTGAGCCATGGAGAGATCAGCGTGACGCTGAAAATAAGGTGAGTAAAAACACATTTTAAACTGGGGGTGGGAGGAGGGGGGTGGAGAGGGGGGAGGATATGTAAATAGCTTTTTCACAACTAAGGTGTCAGAAATACATGTTTGTATTCCTGACACTATAGTGTTCTTTTAAGCAAATTAAAGGAACATTATGGTCACCATAACAACTTCATCTAAATGAAAATGCTATGATGCCAGGAGGCCCTTGGGTGCTCTCTTTCCTTAAAGGGGTTAAACCGCTCTCAAATGGTTTAACCTGAATAGCTTCCTTCAGCTCCAGATCTCCAGGACACTCAGTAGTATTCGACTTCTAAAACAGAGTCTCAGGAAGTACAGATTGACATCAGACATTGGTGTCGCTGATTGACTAGAGTGGTCAGCTGACACTCTAAGCCAATTGCTAGTTCCCGTTCATAAAAATGTTTTACTTTTTTATGAATGGGGAGCTACTGATTGACTTAGAGTGCCAGCTGACAACTTTAGCCAATCAGCGGCACCCCTACCCAGCGGTACTCTGTGCTTCCTGACACAGTAAATAAAAGTGAACACATTAACACTGATATTTTTTTACCTGGGGAGATGAGAAGGTCCAAAGTTTCCTTGTCAGGCCCAAGTACCAAAGCCTTATGATGTGGTGTCCAGATTGAAAGAATGAAGTGGATCACTTCAAATGTCCTTCCTGTTCCAATCTCCTGTTTTTCTCCATTTCACACAGTCTTCTTTTTCTTCTGACATAATTGAGCATTGGCACACAGACACAAATACAATTTGCTAACCGTATCTGTTAGCAGATCCTCACATATGAGAATGACTACAGAGTTGCAGGCTGGAGAGTGGAAAAATCAGCTATTTCTGCTAATCTGCCCAATTACTTGGTAAATGTAGAATGTGCAGTCATGGACGTCTGCAGGCATTTTTCCAGGAGGGGGCATAATTGTAATGACATCCATGCTTGTCCCCTTTTCTCCTCCTTGGCTTCTGCTCCTTTGCCTTTCTGCTACTTTATGCTTCTTGCAGACCCATTCTGCTCCTTGCTGACCCTTCTTGCTTATTGCTGCCGCTTACTGCTCATTTCTGTTCCTTTATGCTCCTTCTCCTTCCTTACCTTTGTTCTCCTTCTGTCCCTTTCTGCTCCTTGCTGCCCCTTTCTTCTCATTGCTGACACTTGCTGACCCTTTCTGCTCCTTGTTGTCCCTTCCTGTTCCTTTCTACTCCTTCTCCTACTTTACCTTTGTGCTCATTCTGTCCTTTCCTGCTCCTTGCTGCTACTTGCAGATCATTTCTTCTCCTTGCTGCCCCTTTCTGCCCCTTTCTGCTTCTTGCTGCCCCCTCTTGCTCCTTGCTGCTTGTGACGGATTCCCTATCCCTGGATTACATGCTGTTAATTTTTTGTTTATTTACTACCCTGTATAGTTCGGTATACAAACTCACCCAACACCTAAGACCTATATTTTGTATACCGAATGAACTACCGAACAGCGAGACCACCCAGGGCAGGCGTGTGCTGCTCATTGACCCTTGGAACCCATGGAACTCAAGTCGGGCACTCGACGGTGCGAACACCCCTAGAACTTCCACCTCTATAGAAGTTCAGTAAAATACGTGAGAACTAAATGGCGTTCGGTGGGAGCAAGCTCCCGAACAAGGAATAATGATTGATTGTACTCCCGAACTGTTACCTTTGCTTCATTTCCTTGCCTCTATCCACACACTCATCCCTCACTTACCTGATCTCTAGGCTGTCTGCCCATCCCTCACTTACCTGATCTATAGGCTTTCTCCACATCCCTCACTTACCTGATCTATAGACTGTCTCATAGAAACATAGAAACATAGAATTTGATGGCAGATAAGAACCATTCGGCCCATCTAGTCTGCCCAATCTTTCAAACTACTTTTAACTAGTCCCTGTCCTTATCTTAAGTCTAGGATAGCCTTATGCCTATCCCACATATACTTAAACTCCCTCACTGTGTTAACCTCTACCACTTCAGCTGGAAGGCTATGCCATGCATCCACTACCCTCTCAGTAAAGTAAACACTTCCTGATTGGTTTTTTTTTTAATTCTTTATTTTGTAGATTTTGTTGTAATGGGGAGGGGGTACAGAAGAGAAAAGTAGGGGAGTAAAATTTGTAAGTTAAATCACGTTATACATACAAGGATACATCAATGTGCTCTAACAGTTCAATCCTGTCTAGTTATTGTATGTCGTTAAGATGTCTATGTATCGTTGGTTGGTTGATATCTTGCGTGTTCTCATCGGTGTATGGTCATCTTGTTGGTCTCACGGTTGGGGTGGGGTACAAGGATGAGGGGGGTGAAAGAAGAAAAAAAAGGGGGGGAGTGGGTAAGATATCCTTTTCTTAGTAGTGTTAAGAGTATGGTGCAGTAATCGTGGGTGTTTGTGGTTTGGCGAGTAGCCAGATTCCGTGGCATTGTCTAGTCGTGTGGGGGTGCAGGCCCTATAAGGGGGGGGACAGGGTAGATATCCTGTGCCCTTTCTGTGTGTCGGTGGGTCGTGTATTTTTTGTGTGCTATTTCTATCGTGTAGTTGCAGGGGGTGGCGTGTGTTATCTTGGTGGGTCCCGTTATCTCCTGCGCCCTAAGTTTGCAGTTAGCGTGTTCTTGAAGGAGTGTCGTCGTGTGGAGGGGTGGTTTTGTGAGTATAAAATGGTATCTGTTTGTCCTCTGTGGGGTTATTCCCCGCGGTGGTTCACGGAGTGTGTGGGGGCTAGGGCTTGTCGTCCAGTTATGTGAGGGGGGGAGGTGAGGGTTGAGGTCGGGGAGAGGGGGCTACCAGGGTATTTGGTTCTCCATTTTCTTTCATGGAGTTGACCTCCCAGTGTCAGTTTACAGCGTCATATGTGGGATCTTTGAAGTGTTTGAGTTTCGTTTGGTTTCGGTTAGTGGAGTGTGGTCAATTAGGTTCTGTTCCTGTGGGAGATGGCCTAATGTACTATCATATATCGGCTATGTGGTGGGTTTTGATTGTTTTTGTGGGGTTTAATTGGTTTTCACGGCCTTGGGGGAAGCCGTGTGTCAGGTGAGGGAGGTGTGGGCGGTGCAATGGGTGTTAGTTTGTCAGGTCTTAGTGGTTGTGCAGTAGGTGGTATATTAGCCATGGATCCCATATCTTGTTGTGGTGGTGGGTGGTGTCATGTATAAGGGCTGAGAGTTTGTCCATCTCCATTGCCTCGTTTGTTTTTTGTATCACCGTCTCCAGTGTGGGGGGATTTTGGTTGCCCCACTGTTCCGCAATGGTACGTCTAGCAGCTAGTGCTATCTTTGCTAGTAATATGTTTTGAGATCTGACCAGTGGGGCATAGGGTTTCGAAAGTAGCCATATCCACGGGTCTATGGGAATGTCCGTGTGTAGGACTTGGGATGCCAGGTTGGTTACGGCTGTCCATAATTGGGATATGTGGGGGCAGTCCCACCATTGGTGGATGTAGGTGCCTTGTGCTCTGCAGCCCTTCCAGCATGTATCCGTGGTGGAACAACCCATTTGTTTTACTCGCAGGGGTGTTAGATACCAGGGGTATTGCGGATGACTCTGTCCCATACATGGAAAGATGTTTGTAGGGTTGGGGCTGTTTGGGGGGTGTTTGGTCTCAGTTGTTTTGGAAGCCAGAGGAGTAGTGAGGGGTGGTCTCCGCCCAGTAGGTCATGTTCTAAGTCAGCCCATAGTTTTGTACCAGGTGCGGCATGTAGATGATGTATCTGTGCCAATTGGGTGGCTTGATAATAATTGTAAAAGTTTGGTAGTCCGAGACCTCCAGTTTTGGTGTTTTGATACATTGTAGAACGTTTGATTCTTGGTCTCTTGTTGGACCAGACGAAATTGTCAATTTTGGTTTGGAGTAGTTTGAAGTATTTTCGGGATATTTGGATGCTTAGGGTTTGATAAAGATAGAGGAATCTAGGGAGCAGATTCATTTTAATGGAGGCTATCCTGCCCAGCCATGATATTGGCATATTGTCCCAATGTTGAAGGTCTGTGTATGCTTGTTGGATTAGGGGGGTGTAATTCACATTGTATAGGGTAGAAAGGTGTATGGGGAGTAGCATACCGAGGTATCGGATAGTATCGTCCCTAAAGGTGAATGTGTGTGTGGTTTCTAGTTGCCTCAGGGTTGGTTCGTTGATTTCTAGTGGCAGGGCTTCGGTTTTGTCGAGGTTTAGTTTGTATCCCGATAGTGTCGCATATTCATCTAATAGTGTGATCAGGGGTGGGAGGGATTGTGTGGCCTTCATAATTGTCAGTAATATGTCGTCCGCATAAGCTGCGATTTTGTATTCGTCTCTGTTTATTTTGAGACCCTGTATTGATGGGGAATTCCATATTTTTTGCAGAAGGGGTTCTAAGGATAAGGCGAAAAGGAGAGGTGACAGTGGGCATCCCTGTCTCATTCGATTGTGGATTGTGATTGTCGTTGGTGTCGCATTGGGTATCAGGAGTGTGGCCGTTGGTCTGTGGTAGAGGGTAGTTAGGGTTGTGGTGAAGGGTGCCGGAAATCCGAATCTCTTAAGGGTGGAGAATAGGTAGGGCCAGAGTAGGCGATCGAATGCCTTCTCTGCGTCCATGGAGAGGAGAAGGGTCGGGATCTGTCGATGTTGGGCTACCCACATGAGATCCAGGGTACGTCTAGTGTTGTCGCTTGCCTGCCTGGAGGAGATAAATCCCACCTGATCTGGGTGAATCAGTTTCGGGAGGAAGGGTTGTACTCGGTTTGCCAGCAGTTTAGTAAATATTTTGGTGTCCACATTTAATAGGGAGATGGGCCTGTAGTGTCCTGGGTCAAGGTGTGTCTTATTTGGTTTTGGGATGAGACATATGTTTGATCTCAGCATGTCGTTTGGCAAGGCGTCTCCCTGTAGAAGTGAATTGAAGAGTGTAGCTAGGTGTGGGGTGAGAATGTCGGGGGAATGTTTTATAATATAAGCCCTTGAATCCGTCCGGGCCAGGGCTTTTATGCGGTTTGATTGTTTTTAATGTGTATGCCATTTTCTCTGTCGTGATAGGGGCTGCGAGTTGCTCTTTTGCTTCGTCGGTCAGTGTGGGGAGGGGGATTTCGTGCAGGTACGAGTCTATGGCTTGTTGGGAGGTTGTTTGGTATGGTTGTTGACGGGCTTCCGGTTTGTGGTCGTAGAGTTTTGTAAAGTATTTGGCGAAGATAGAGGCTATGTGGTCAGGGGTGTCGTATGTCGTACCTTTGGGTGAGTTAATTTTGTCTCTCCGTTTTGTTTGGGTTCTATGGCGTAGTTTGCGTGCAAGGAGGGAGTCTGCTTTGTTGGATTTGTCACAGAAGAGTTGTTTGGTCCATAGGAGTGCTTTTTGGGAGTCTTTGGTCATGAATGATTTGATGGATTGTTGATGGGATTTGATTTGAAGGAGGATGTTTGGTGTTGGGTTTGTTTTGTGTTGGTCTGTGAGGGTTCGTAGTTGGAGTAGGTGGTGCTGTAGTTCCGCCAGTTTTTGTTTTTTCTGTCTGGTGGCCTACTCTATTAACTTCCCCCTGATTACTGTGTGCTGCCCATAATGTGCCCATTGAGGGTACCGAATCTTTGTTGTCCTTGAAATAGTTCCCTAGTTCGGTACGTATGGTCTTTCTTATATCAGGGTTATGGAGTAGGGTGGGGTTCAAGTGCCATGTCCATGTCCGAGTTGAGAGAGGGATCTGAAGTTCCAGTGTTATGTTCCAGTGTTATGTCCACATGGTCTGACCATGTGATGGTGCATATGGAGGTGTTTGTAGCCAGGGGAAGTAGGGAGGGGGAAATCAGGAACATGTCGATCCTGGAGTATGAGGAATGAGGGTGTGAGTAAAAGGTGAAGTCTGGTGTGTCGGTGTGTTGTAGTCTCCAGACGTCTAGGAGACCGGTGTGGAGTGCGAGATCCGTCAGTGATTTGTCAAGTTTAGTGGGGTGTTTGAGATTTTTGGTGTTGGTGGATGTGGTCCATTTGCGGTCTATAAGGGGGGACATGACCGCGTGGAAGTCTCCCCCTAGTATTATGTGGTGTGAGGTAAATAGCTTTAGATGGGCCTTGAGGGTTATCCAGAAGAGCGGGTCTAGTTTGTTGGGCGCGTATATGGTAGAGATGGCATACCTGTGGTTTCCCAGGTTACCTGTGATAGTCAGGAATCTGCCTTGTGGGTCCGCTATTGTGTGTTGGAATGTTATCGGGCAAGATTTGTGTAGGAGTATGGCCACCCCATTATGTTTGCCAGTTTGGGAGTTTGCTAGGTGGCATGTTGTGTAGTGTTTGTTTTTAAGAGGGAAATGTCTATTTTCCTTGTAGTGTGTCTCCTGGAGTAGGATTATGTCTGCACTTGTACGGGTCGCCCAGCGCATCAGTTGATGTTGTTTGGCTGGATTATTTAGGCCCTTGCAGTTAAGTGATATACAGGAGATTGTCCTAGGCATTGTTTGTAGTGGGTCTTTTACGGGTTTTGTGGTGAGAGGCCTGCGGGTCTGGTTCTCTGTATCCAGAGAGGGTTCGGTTGGGGGCGTGGGGTGGGTCGTAGGCTGGTCGTATGAGTGGGTGGTTTGGGGTTGGGGTGGGGGGTTATGGTATGGGTTATACCTGGTCTTACAGCTCCGTTGCCAGGTGAGTTGGGGGGGTCATTGGTGCCTGCGGAATGGGGTTGAATAGGTAGTGTGCCCCTTAGGGGTCTGGTTGTGTGTGTGTCCGGGAGAGAGGAGGAAGGTTTTCACGTTCCCGTTACCTCTCCCCTCTAGCACAGTGTGTAGTGTTTTACTCATGGTTTTTGTGAGATGTTAGTCAGCCAGATTGTCGTGAGTAGTTCCCTTGTGTTTGTTGTGGTTACATCGGTTCTGTGGCCGGTTGGTTTGGGTAGGTGGGTCGTGCTTGGGGTTGATGGAGTCAGGAGGTATCTGCGGTGATATCCAGAGAGGTTGGAACACATGGGGGTTAGCGAGTGATGTATCAACATGTGTCGTGGTAGACATCTGCACAAATTATAACAGTAAGATACATATATCATCAACATTGTGAGAAAAGAAAACACAGAAAACAATGTTTAACCATTAACTATAAAAAGCATTGTAAGTTCACTTTACAGTTCTGCCGGTGTTGTAAATGTGTGTGTTATGTGGGTCTGCATGTCCCCGTCCCTGAAGTCAGGTAAGATCGCATGGGGGTGGTGAGCCCCTAGTCTTCACAGGGTGTTGCTGCGTGGATGTCTAGTTGCTATTTTGTGGTCTCCCTCTATGGGGAGTGGTTGACATCGTTTTGGTGGTCTATGTGGGGTGGGTCATGGGTTCCTCTGAGTGGGGAAGGATGTGTTTGTATTGTTCGTGTGTGTGACCGTGGTTTTTGTGTGTTTGCAATATGTGTGTTTGGTGTCGGTGGGGTTGTCCTCTTGTGCAAGCATAGGTGTCTCATGCCCCTGTAATGGGTGGTCTGTCTGCAGTCTTACTATGCCCTATGGGCAATGAGTGTTTTGAGGCGTGCCCATGTTTCAGGTATGTGTTGTGTGTTGACAGGTACGGGTGTGTGGTTGCTCCGTGTTCCCCCCGAAGTCCGCATTACAGTGTACATACAATAGTCCACATCGGTGATTGGCGGTCTGCTGGTGACAACAGGCTGTGGCGGTGGAATTTCAGGAGGCAGGGTGAGTAAGTTCTTAGTGGTGTCCTGCAGGCCTGCATCCTTTGCTTTTGACTTGGGTGTAGTAGGCTGAGGTCTGCCGGAGTGTGGGTATTAGCGGGGGGTGACGGTATAGGGTGAGGTCCAACTTCTCGGTTGGTTAGTGCCAAGGGACCTGTGGCAGGTGGGTTGCTGCGGTTTTCAGCATATTAGTCCAGTCCGTTTGGAGCTCCTGCCTGTGTGAGGTTATGGGGCGGAGGGGGGAAGCTTTGGAGGCAAGAGTCCTTGTTGCTCACCCGGGTTCCATTCCGTCGGTTTTGGGGGTACCATGGTGAGTGTGGCCCCCTTGGGGCCTGTGTGGGTGCTGGGATGGTTTGTGTGGCTGATGGTAGAGTTTTGCTTTCGGGGGGAGTTCAGGGTCGGGCTGCAGGCTGTTACTGACCTTGTGCGGCAACTGTGGGTCACCCGGGTGGTGCGGTAGTAGGGTCAGCGGATGGGCAGTTGTTTCAGGAAAGAGTGGCATACCTTGTGTCAGTCGACCCCTCCGCGGCCCGGGTAGACCTGTCTTGGTGTGGTGGGATGGTTAGATCATGGGAGCTGCCAGCTCCGATTCCTCCAGCTGTTGTTGTGCCGGAGTCTGTGCTTTCAGCTTCTTTGGTGGGTGTTGTGTCCTTGGTTCGTCCGTGCGTCTGACCAGTGTGACGCACTGGTGTGATCAGACCAGTTCCAGCTTGGTGGAGCATATTGTACTAGTTGGATCCCCAATGAGTCAGAGAAGGGTTCCATTTCTATCGGGGAGAGGAGGGTGTGGGTTTGGTCGTCCTTTCTCACCATTAATTTAAAGGGGTGCCCCCAAGTGTATTTCATTCCCTTTTGTTTGAGGGCTAGGGTGAGGGGCTTTAGGTCTCTTCTTTTTTTCAGCGTCGATGGAGCGAGGTCCTGGAAGAAGGTGAGGCGATGTTCCTGAAATTTAGGCGGTTTGTACCTGGCTGCTTGGAGCAGTTTCTCTTTGGCTGGGAAATGGTGTAGTCTCGTGATTATGTCTCTTGGGGTGGTTGGGTTCAGGCTGGGGGGTCGCAAGGCCCGGTGGGCTCTGTCCATTTCCAGATCCCTCGCTGTGAGATCCGGGGTTAGTGTTCTGAATATACCTTTGAGAGTGGAAAGTAGTTGGTCCGGAGTGACTGATTCAGGTAGGCCTCGGATCCGTATGTTGTTTCTCCTTGAGCGGCTGTTGAGGTCCTCAAGGCTGTCCTCCAGGGCTGCTATGCGGCCGTGAAAATAGGCGATATCCTGGACCTGCTCAGAAGAGGTGATTTTGAGTTTGGAGATGTGGGTATCTGCGAGGTCGGCTCTATTGGTGAGCGCGGTAACGTCCGCTCTAAGGGCTACCAGTTGTTTGTTGATCTCGGCGGCCACATGCGTTTTAATGTCTGCCGTGGCCTTGTGTAACATTCCCCTTTAGGATGCCTATGGTGAGTGGCGCGTTGGGGTCCGAGCTGTATGCGTAGTCCTCCGGTTCTGATTCCTCCTCATCTCGGAGTTGTAAGTTGGTAGGCCGTTGTGAGTTGTTCGGCGTGCGGAACATCATCGCTACCGACGGGGTAAGTTCCTTTTTCTTTTTTCCTCCACCCATGGTAGGATGTGTTGGGCAAGGTTTGTTGCACCGGTATAGTGTGTTTTTGGGGTTCAAACACAAGGGGGATCGCCGATGGTATCGGATGGTAGTGCTATGGGAAGAGGGAGCTCAGGAATTAGGCGTCCATCTTCCTTCGCGGTCAGGCTCCGCCCCCCTTCCTGATATTATTTTTAAACCTCTGTCCCTCTAATTTAAGACTCTGTCCTCTTGCGGTGGTAGTTTTTCTTCTTTTAAATATAGTCTCCTCCTTTACTGTGTTGATTCCCTTTATGTATTTAAATGTTTCTATCATACCCCCCCGTCTTGTCTTTCCTCCAAGCTATATATGTTAAGATCCTTTAACTTTTCCTGATAGGTTTTATGCTGCAATCCATGAACCAGTTTAGTAGCCCTTCTCTGACCTCTCTCTAAAGTATTAATATCCTTCTGAAGATACGGTCTCCAGTAAATATGTATGTGCTATAACATGTGGTTTCATAATAAATATCTTTTGAGCAAGATTGGTATTCCTTTTGCCCACTTTATTTACAGGCCTACCACCTACGTCGGTATCGGTACACCTCAACCGACTTTGCTTATTAAAGGTAGATGACTTTATCCCAATTAATTTCATTACTGAAATGGCCCCGAACACAAATTGGAAGGCTTAGCCTGAAGTTGTGGGAGGGGCTATGTGCTTTTAAAAGGGACTTCCCCTCTTCCTACATTACCGTGATTGGTCCAGATGTACTGCTGGCCCACCCTCCACTCCCTCTATTCAACTTTATCTAAGGTAGGCCCACTTTATTTACAGGCCTACCACCTACGTTGGTATCTGCACACCTCAAGCGACTTTGCTTATTAAAGGTAGATCTCACTTTATCTCAATTAATTTCATTACTGAAATGGCCCCGAACACAAATATATATATACACATAGACATTAATATGTAGTTGGTCCACCCATTAATATGCAGCTGCTTCCACTCTTCTTGGAAGGCTTTCCACAAGATTTTAGAGTGTTTCTGTGGGAATTTGTGACCGTTCATTCAGCATTTGTGAGCTCAAGCATAGATTATGGATGAGAAGGCCTAGCTCGCAATCGGTGTGGAAGCTCTTCAACACCAAACTCATCCAACCATGTCTTAATGTCACGATTCGGGAACCTAACACGCTAACAGGTCACAGATAGTAAAGGGTGCAATACCGGTCCTTAGAATGGCCGGGTTAAGCACACTAAGAATAGTCAGGAGACAAGCCGAGTAAAGGAAGCCAGAAAACAGAAGAGCGAGAAACAAGCCGAGGTCAAAGGAATGGAGAATACAGTAGAATCTGAATAACAAGCCAAATATACGGTAACCAGAGAGACACACGAGGAAATAGCAATACAGGTATCAAAGACCACAATAGGGCACTGAGAGACAGGAAAGGTAAGTATATAAATCCTGTGCTTAATAATAATTTCCAATCAGAATTAACAATCACACGTGGGAGATATCTATACCACCCACTGTGATTGTAGTGCTGTGACTTTAACGCCGGGTCACGTGGCTGACCCCGGCGTTTGTATGAATGCGCGGTCTCCCAGCGTGCAGCATTATACATGCTGCCGCTGGGAGACGAGAAGGAGGATGCGAGCATCATCCGGGGCTGTGAGGACGCCGCTCGACCAACAGGTAGGGGAAGGGGAGACCACTGGCGGCGAAGAACTGAGGGTTAGTGCTGCAAGCGGATTGCAGCCTCCCCTTACAGCCGTCCGCGGGAACCTGACACTTTATGGATCTTGCTTTGTGATCTGGGGCACAGTCATGCTGGAATATAAAAGCGCCTTCCCCAACCTGTTCCCACAAAGTTGGAAGCATAGCATTGTCCAAAATGTCTTGGTATGCTGAAGCATTACAATTTCCCTTCACTGGAAATAAGGGGCCTAGCACAACCCTTAAAAATCAGCCCCACACCACTACCACATAGAATTCTGCACTGGATGCACTGCTAGTCATTATTTCTGCTAAACCAGAAAGGTCTTGCTCCTTAAGTCATTTGATTTCTTCATTTAGAGCTTCCAAATAGCAAAGTATCTATAAGTGGTTATGCAGATCGGGTATTGGCTTATCACTTTATTAAACAAAATACATATGTGATGGCAGCACACAACACATTTTGAGTCACGTGAGGAATATTGCTTTAGGGACTATGAGCCTGTCCATGTGATGAGTATATTAGTACCCAATAACTTTGATATATTTACATTTAGTTTACTGATATGCATAAACAAATACAAAAAACAGGTCCTGCGCTCAAACTCCCACTACTCTTGGGCGGCAGCAACGACCACAGTACACATCATCCCCAATACATACAATAAAAAACAAATAAAAAAGGTTACCTGTGCTGTTCCCACATTCCTATGCATATTTAGACAAATGGAGGTTATTCAGTTGCTCCAATGGCCATGAGAGGGGATGCCCACCTGCCACATCAAGGCAAACCTCTCCGGTGGGTCCTACACTGACCTTTCACCCTGCTTCCTTGAGCTTCTGGCAAAGATAGCTCTAATGAGACAGAGAGTGGTATTTTTTATAAACCCCTACATGAGTGTCAACCCTTAATAGGGAAAACAGGTATTGCACTCAACTCCCACTACTCTTGGGCGGCAGATATACGGCACTTATATGGTAGACATAGGCATATATGATATGGATATTTTGCATATATGATATGGATATTATTACACAACTCCATACTGTGACAGATCCATCTATATAAACTGATACTGCTGGTTCATCTGTTTGCCTCTCTTCGTGTAATTGCCTGTCCGTATGTCCCTGTTCATTTGTTCCAGAATATACCGATTAAAAATACCGAACGGACGGCCACCCAGGAGAGAAGTGTGCTGCTGGTTAACCTTCTGACCCCAATTAGAATGTTGTGGTTAACCGCAGACGCCTCTCCATTCTAACCGTATGCAGGGTGGTCGTCGTTCGTATGCCGACCACGAGGCAGCGGCCATTTTAACCCCTTAAGGACCAAACTTCTGGAATAAAAGGGAATCATGACATGTCACACATGTCATGTGTCCTTAAGGGGTTAAACACGCGAAAGACCAGCGATGTTGGGCGAAGATTCTATGGAACTATAAACGGACACTTTACCTACTGAACACTGCTGAAACTACAGATAGCCCTTCTTTTTCGTCAAGGCATACGAACACCGGTCCGTTCGGGAGTTTGGATAATACGCATGGACTTAACCCAGATAGCCATCCTATGGAGTCAATCGTATGCCGAAAGACATGTGAAAGACTTTGACTCCATGGCGATTGAACTGTGCGCATTGGATCTGAGCGCTATTCGGTAGAAATATGCACTCAGATCCAGGCTATCTGGGAATACGTTGCACGAAGTCAATGTATTCGGTATTTGTGTAGTTATATATTTTTATGTGTTTTTACTGTCTTGTATAAAATGTCTGTTTGCCTCTAACCCTGGAGATAATTAGATTCCTTCCCAATTATCTCCAGGATAGAGAGGAGGGATTTATTTATGTAAAGGGGAGTGTTTAAACCTGGGCCACTGCGATTGGCTACTGTACAATATATGTCCCAGTCTTCCATCTGGTCCCCTAGGGGAGTGTCCAACAGGTGGGAGACCTGCATAAATACCGGGCAGGTAGCCCTCATTAAACAGATTCCTGTTTTACTCTCAAGAAGGAGCTTGGTCTCGTGTTTGGGGGGATTGCTACTTGGAAGGATTTATTTCGCCTGTTTTAGCCGTGGAAGGAGTTCGGCTGATTTTATGTTTGTGGATTTACCGCATTCCCTTGCACTTCGTTCGGGAGTTTGGCGGTCGGCCGTGCAGAGCCTGTGTCTCTGGAAAGGGGGATTATCGGCTAAACGGCGGTTTCATCTATTTGAGCTGTGAGTGTCTTAACACATACCCTTTGTCAAATAAAAATACAGTAATTCATAGGGCATAAGTGCTCCTAGGTACCAGAACAGTCCTGTAGGTTGTGCAGTAAATGTGATGTAAGGTTTTTTTTTTTTATAATGTTCCTGTGAAGTTTTATGAAATACAATACTTATCTGTAACTTTTCAAATGTTACAGGGAAATAAAGAAGTGAAAAAAACCAACACAGATGATAGACAGTCTGAGCTGTTCTATCATGTTATGGTAAAGGTGATTTATGACAGGCCCATTTTAAAAATCTACAGCCATCTAACCTTACACAGCCCCAAGCACAGTACAAGTCGGTTCTCATATGTCTCTGTTTTATTGATGTCAAGGAAAAAATGTGTATATTTAAAAACCTGAAAGTCTGAAATAATTCCTTTTTCTTCGTCCACAGATATTTCTCAGTAATTTTGTTCACAGCATATGATTGCTTTGGTAGCGTTGTAGAAGTTAATGTTTTGTGAAGCAAAAATGAATGTCGATGCATATTTAATGATACCGTTGCAAGGTAAAATCAGAGAAGATATGTTACAATTTTAAGTATTAAGGCTTTACTGGAAAAGTTGGTTCACATTTGTACTTAATCTTAGCAATGTAAATATGCATGTTTTAACATACACAAGTGTCTAGTTTTATTCGTTTTCTTTTCTTTTCCAAATGAGTCCAATTTTAATGTTATTGCTGTGTAAATACAGGAATCTTTCAAATCTATGGGAGTTCGTTCTTCAATATGTTAATCAATTTCTCCTGCTGTGTAACTTGATTGATGGCTGTTATGTGCCAGCAGTCAATATAAACATTGAGAGCTGTAAGACAAAGCCATGATTGATCAATGTACACTAATTAACTTTATAACTTGGCCCCTGTTGGCTTTCGGAAACACATTTTTTAACAGAAAAACATTTAGGGCAAATAAGTAAATTCTAATATTTTATTTCAATGTTGATGCCTGTGAATTTCATGTAATAATAAGTAATCCTATACCGACATTTTATCAAGCATAACCTTTTAACTTTTAGCTATATGTTTTATAAATACATAGTAGGTAACTAAAAAAAAACAAGAGTATAATGCTCACACTAAAAATGGGCGGGGGGGGAGGAATACTTCCTGCAGGGTGTTCCAGAAAGGGGGAGCCAATCCCTGAAGACATAAAATAGAAGAAAATAAATATCCAGGCACACCAGAGGTTTCTTCTAAAAGGCAGTCTTTTTTTTTTTTTTTTTTTTTTTTAACAATGAAGTGGATACAATGTTTCGGCTCCTTTCTGAGCCTTTATCAAGTCTCATTGATAAAGGCTCAGAGAGAAGCCAAAACGTTGTGTCCACTTCCTTGTTTGAAATAAAAATAGGCTGCTTTTTAGAAGCAACCTCAGGTGTGCTTGTCTTCTATTTCTTGTCTTCTATTTGATATATTCAGGGATTGGCCCCCCCTTTCAGGAGCACCCTGTAGGATGCCCCCCCCCCCTTTTTTTTTTTTAGTGTGAGCACTACATTCTTGTTTTTTGTGGGTTTTTTTGCCAGCAACCTACCGGTGACCAGAAGCAAATATTCAATAAGTTCTTAAAGAAAGTCCAAAGAGCAGCTTTGTGTTTTCATTTTATTTCATTGCCATCACTGCAGACAACAGAAATAAAACCTATTTAATCTAGCACTCTCTCCAGGCCATCTTTGATGAAAAGACACAACAACCTCTGCAGAGCTGATCTAAGTAAGAGAAAGGGGAGCCGAGGGACCACTCTGAAACAGTACCAATATCAATATATTTCTTTAACTTTTTCTTTTAACCAAGCCGGACTGTTTCAGTGTGGTTTGCTAGCTCTTTTGA
This sequence comes from Pelobates fuscus, assembly GCF_036172605.1. Classification (NCBI taxonomy): domain Eukaryota; kingdom Metazoa; phylum Chordata; class Amphibia; order Anura; family Pelobatidae; genus Pelobates; species Pelobates fuscus. Next base: position 136,681,300 of record NC_086326.1, on the reverse strand, counting down.
GATTTTAAGCCATAAGAAAAGAAAACCTTGAGCTATACTGAATGCTTGCTAACATTTTATTATTTTCAATTCATCAAAATAGGGCAAGGTGTTATTATCTATAACATGCTAGCACTTTCTTCATAGTATTTTTATATTTATTCTCATAATGAGGGAGAATGTATGAACACATTGAAATGTGTATGTAATTGTGTAGATATACAATTTACAGTTCAGTTAAATTAAAATGTCAGTGTCCTTGTTATAAAGTGACATTCACAGTGTGCAAATAGAATGTGTCGGAACGCACATGTGATTAATGGGGCTGGCCATCATTTAGAATAAGCAATAGGATAACAATGTAGTGCATAGTTACTTAAAGCGGCACTGTCATGCCGAACTTACCTTTCCTCAATCTCTTCCTCTTCTTCCCCTCTCTCGGGATCTGTTATTCTTTTCTTCCTGTCTTCTTTAGTTTTCTTTAAAATCAGAAGACAAAGTAGGGACTCTTTGTCTTATGGAGGATTCCTCCGCTTGACCAGCTCTGACCAGCGGAGGAGCAAAGTGTGCTACATTTCTGCTGGTCAGAGCAATTTTCCCATAATCCTTACCTTTCCTCTGTGTTCCCGCGATGCTTCCTGTCATTTTAGCCGAATTGCGTTCTAACTGAATGAGAACAGTATGTTCGTTTCTTTTAGAACGCAATTCGGCACTTTGTTCGGTTCGCAATTTCATTCTAATGAATGAAACTCTGATCCTATTCATTGCCGCGGCTGCATCTTGCAGCCGCTTAGTAGATAACTCCCTAATCCCCACGATATCAGGGAGCTATCTACTAAAAGATTACTTAGTATTAGTAAATAATATGCCACTACTCTCTACATGGGGCATGTCTAGTAAGCAGTGAGCAGCCTGTGGCTGCTCACTGTAAAAAAAACAAAAACAAAAAAAAACCTTTTGGCCCCCACCCCTAAATGACGGGTGGGGGCCCTAAAGTAAAATAAGGAAGTGAGACCTATTGTCCACACCCGCCCCCACCCCTGGGCGCCGGGTGGGGGCCATAATGATAATGAGGGGGGGGACCTACTGTCCTCCCCCCCCCACCCAGCCCCCACCCCTGAGCGGCGGGTGGGGGCCATAATGATAATGAGGGGGGGACCTACTGTCCTCCCCCCGGCCCCCACCCCTGCGCGGTGGGTTGGGGCCATAAATTTCAAAGAGATGGGGACCTACTGTCCTCCCCTCCCTGGCCCCCACCTCTGGGCGGCGGGTGGGGGCCATAATAATAATGAGGGGGGGTTTACTGTATTCCCACCCGGCCCCCACCCATGGGCGGCGGGTGGGGGCCCTAATGATAATGGGGTGGGACCTACTGTCCTCCCCCCAGGCCTCCACCCCTGGGCGGCGGGTGGGGGCCATAATGATAATGAGGGGGGACCTACTGTACTCCCCCCTGGCCCCCACCCCTGGGTGGCGGGTGGGGGCCATAATAATAATGAGGGGGGGACCTACTGTCCTCCCCCCCACCTGGCCCCCACACCTGGGCGGCGGGTGGGGGCCCTAATGATAATGGGGGGACCTACTGACCTCCCCCCCGGCCCCCACCCCTGGGCGGCAGGTGGGGGCCCTAATAATAATGGGGGGGACCTACTGTCCTCCCTCCGGCCCCCACCCCTGGGTGGCGGTTGGGGGTCATAATGATAATGAGGGGGGACCTACTGTCCTCCCCCCGCCCCCACCCCTGGGCGGCGGGTGGGGACACTAAGTCAAAATCTTGAAATCCATCCAATCACAGTGCTCTGTGTCATTTTACAAGCGTGGGAAAATTCCAAAGAACGTTCCCACGCTGTGTAAAATGACACAGAGCACTGTGATTGGATGGATTTCAAGCCATCTAATCACAGTGCTCTGTGTCATTTTACAAGCGTGGGAAAATTCCAAAGAACTTTCCCACGCTTGTAAAATGATACAGAGCACTGTGATTGGATGGCTTGAAATCCATCCAATCACAGTGCTCTGTGTCATTGTACACAGCATGGGAAAGTTATTTGGAATTTTCCCACGCTGTGCTAAATGACAAAGAGCACTCTGATTGGCTTAAACCCACCAATCAGAGTGTTCTTATCCTAATTGCAGGGCGGGGCAAGGCTTTATAAGCCTTCCCCCGCCCTGCGGAGCTCAGTCTGCGCGGAGCCCCCCATGGGTGAAGATGGATTATTTTTTTTGCGCCCGGGTTTTTTCTTTTTCGTCATGTTTTTTTTTTTGCGCTCGGGTTTTTTATTTTATTTTTAGTTTGACGGGTATGATGATTTTTTATTTGGCCTTTTTTTGGGGCTGAAAAATGAAGATTTTAGAAAAAAGAAGACGTCGAATGGTAAGTTCAACAGTAGGTCTTTTTATGTAATGCAGATTAATTATATTTCATTTTTTTAAATTGTGCATATACAATAGATAAGAATAATTAAAGATCATATCATACTATATAAATATATTTAATGTTTTTTGTATCCACATATCCACATAAGCCCATCCCTGCTAGCGCGCTGTCTTGGCGTCATACTCGACTCTGGTCTCACCTTTGAGTCTCACATCCAGTTTGTTGCCAAGTCCTGTAGGTTCCAACTCAAAAACATAGCCCTCATCCGCCCCTTTCTTACGCAAGATGCTACCAAGGAGCTTGTCCATGCTCTAGTAATTTCCCGCATGGATTACTGTAACCCTCTCCTGATTGGTCTCCCCAAAAGCCGTATTGCTCCGCTACAGTTTGTAATGAATGCTGCAGCTAGACTGATTTTCCTCTCTAGTCGGTCCACACCTCGCCCCTCTGCCAGTCCTTACATTGGCTTCCTGTATCCTACAGGAGTCAATTCAAAGTGCTAACCCATAAATTTAAAGCACTGAACAATTCCAGCCCCTCTTATATCTCATCACTGATCCATAGGTATGCCCCTCCTCATATCCTCCGCTCTGCCAGTGACCACCTCCTGACCGCTGCTCGCACCCGTACGGCCAACTCGCGCTTGCAGGACCTCTCGCGGGCGGCTCCTCTCCTATGGAATAGCTTGCCTACTGCCATCAGACTCTCCCCTAGTCTTCAATCATTTAAAAAGGGCCTTAAAACCCATCTCTTCAGGAAAGCTTATGGCCTCCCAGAGTAATCGCTACCTTACATACCTGTCTCTTGCTCTCTCCTATGGGACAGTGCTTTGCTCTCTCCTCCAGCTCTGCTTCACTCCTACTTGATATTTCCTGTCCTAATGTTTCTAATACCCCACCTTCTATAGTCTGTAAGCTCGTTTGAGCAGGGTCCTCTTCAACCTATTGTTCCTGTAAGTTTTCTTGTAATTGTCCTATTTATTGTTATATCTCCCCCCCCCCTCTCAAAATATTGTAAAGCGCTACGGAATCTGTTGGCGCTATATAAATGACAATAATAATAATAATAATGTACATTTATCATGGCTTGATTTCCTTTGCATCCTTCAGACAATAAGATAAATAGGCATACCTGCAATCCACACACAGGTGTGTTTTCACTAAACAGTGAAATTTCAATTTCAGCACAAACTAACAAAATAAATCTTCATCTCTGCTAAAGTTACAAGTTGGCTGTTTTATTTTGAATTATGCAATTCTTTTTCAGTTTGCTAACATTCTGTGAATAAACGCTTACATAAATATGTGCTATCTTGTAAATAAATACATAATCATTATGATAACATTACAGTGACATATACAGTGTCTAGCCTGTTCATTAATAGTTCAGTACAAGAGGTCACACATTTAGACTTAAAGAATGGAGATTTCACCCACTGCAGATTAAATTATTCTGTACAGTAGGGACAATGAAAATTTTGAATTTTCTGTTTACGTAGGTTGGTTTATCAGATTATGTGCATATTCTTAAACAATGACTGAATGCTTCTTTGGAAAAACAAATATTCATGAACATAATCCTTTGTATGTTGAGTAACAAATTGTTGATTCAAGGAGAAATCTGACTGCCGTTCCGGAGTCCAGAAGGATTTATTTCTCTCTTTGTGGCAAGATTAGAAATTGCTTCAATCTGGATGTTAGCCTTCTTTTAGACCAATATAGGAACATAGATTTGTTAAATGCCGAATCTGATGGACTGTAATCTGTTTTTAGCCTATATTTCCATGTTAATTTGTAAATAAACAGCATAGACAAATAGGTTCCTAAATCCACAGATAATAGGGACACTAAAAGTTCTTCTTACATATATACACAACAAGTTGGTTGTTAATTAATCATTGACTTGAAGAACCAACCCTTTGGTGTTATTGTTATCAACCAAAATTCTTGGATGCTAATTCTAGTCCTGCCTTGATGATTTTATCAGCTAATCTTCCATAAAACATCAAAACCCATATTGTCAGAATTCTGATGGCTGACATCGTAGAATGCTCTGGAGAAACAGTTTCATGAACCACAAGTTCAAAACTTTGTTGTTAATCAAAGTTATGATCGCCTAATCCTCTGTCTTTGATGCTTTAAAATAATCACAAATAAAAATAATCCATAAATATTTTTAATATAAAGCAATCAGCAGAAAGCATTCCATCAGTTGATATGATGGCAGATGCCTGCTTGGGATTTTGCTTCTGCAATTTCCTAGTTTTGCCCTGATAAATATAATAATCCTCTTTAAGTCTTCCTCCAATTTCACCATGGGTTTGAGTGATCAAATGAACACCATGAGTTCATTATGGCAGAGCTTGGAGTTAGAAGATTTTAATGAATCTTTGTTTAACTAAAAGGTTAACTTCACAAACTGTTGGAAGAACGTATGTACTGCTAAGAACATAGACACTGGTAAGATAATGCCATACAAATTAATATAACAAGTTGATAATCCGTCATCAAACATAGCACATATTAGTAAACAAATAGCTCAGATTGAAACTGAATTAATATGCACACATAGAGCCATTAAATGAAATATCAATTATTCTATAGTCACAGATAGTGAAAGACAAAACTTTAATTCTACAACAAGTAAAACATGATTAAGTCATAACATTTTAACAATAACCAGCGAGATCTGTTATTTTGTAGACATGTTTGTATATTATCCTGGGATTTACAGCCTACTGCTTATGTCTAGAAGATAAAAGGCATTAAAGATTTTACACCAGGCATCATGGCCACTTCAGTTATTTGAAGTGGTCATGGAGTGTGGAGTCTGTATGTGCAGCGTTACAGTTTGGAATACTGCATATACAGGGATATCATACAGAGATATTTTATCATTAATAAATCATTAGACAAGAGTTCCAGGCTGGCTAATGTCAATTCTGTGCATGTTCTTTGAATGCATATTTTAAGGTCTTCTTAAAATATGCAAAAGACGGATGCTCCTCAAACAGACTTGGCACTTGGCAAGAGGCGGGGAACAATGCCAGGGTGCTTTATCTACTTCATTAAACTCTATGATAACCACTTTGCAATTTTACAATGTTACATTTTACCCTTCGTGATATGTGATGTATCTAACTTTAAGAAATAACGACCCGAGGACTAGGAGACCATAAGCTGCAGACAGTCAATATATGCAATAGAGGCTCACTGCTTCCAATGCATGAGTCAATGGTTTTGAATAGGAGACAGCCCTTAAGATGGTGTATACATCACAAGGAAGAGGCAAGAGGATGTTCAGTCCAGGTTAAGGTCAGATAATCAACCATAATCCATCTGCCAGATGGCCCCACTTCCAGACACCCACCAGTTACTATCACACTGAGTGAAGTAATTGAGATGTCCTGTGCATATGTGAGTCAAACAATCCCTTATAACACTCTGGACTCCTCCAAATGTCAGTTAGTAAGAAATTAATGTTTGTGGTCTTGCAAGAGAATGGGTTGAGATACATCACTCACATAGCCCAGAGAATAGACCACAGCACTAAAAGTCTAGAAATCACTTCATAAATCTGGAAAGTTCACTTATCTCATTTATCTTGCTGCCCTGGAATAAAAGTTTAGACATGTGTATAAACGCAAAATAAACAGTGGAAATATTAACATGACAGCGCTAATACTTAAATGAAGCACAATGTCATACCTCCTAAGTGTCCCTGTATAATAGGAACAGTCTCTATTTTGCGACCAAATCCCTCTGTCCCTCTTTTCTATCCTAATGTCACTATTTTCTAGGAGCTCCATATTGTTGTTTTGTTGGAGTGTATAACAGAGCTCCACAGCAATAATACTCCCAGTAATGTGTCTGAGTGTGTAACAGAGCTCCACAGCAATAATACTCCCAGTAATGTGTCTGAGTGTATAACAGAGCTCCGCAGCTATAATACTCCCAGTAATGTGTCTGAGTGTATAACAGAGCTCCACAGCTATAATACTCCCAGTAATGTGTCTGAGTGTATAACAGAGCTCCACAGCAATAATACTCCCAGTAATGTGTCTGAGTGTATAACAGAGCTCCACAGCAATAATACTCCCAGTAATGTGTCTGAGTGTATAACAGAGCTCCACAACAATAATACTCCCAGTAATGTGTCTGAAAGTATAACGGAGCTCCACAGCAATAATACTCCCAGTAATGTGTCTGAGTGTATAACAGAGCTCCACAGCAATAATACTGCCAGTAATGTGTCTGAGTGTATAACTGAGACCAACAGCAATAATACTCCCAGTAATATGTCTGAGTGTATAACAGAGACCAACAGAAATAATACTCCGAGTAATGTGTCTGAGTGTATAACGGAGCTCCACAGCAATAATACTCCCAGTAATGTGTCTGAGTGTATAACAGAGCTCCACAGCAATAATACTGCCAGTAATGTGTCTGAGTGTATAACTGAGACCAACAGCAATAATACTCCCAGTAATGTGTCTGAGTGTATAACAGAGACCAACAGCAATAATACTCCCAGTAATGTGTCTGAGTGTATAACAGAGCTCCACAGCAATAATACTCCCAGTAATGTGTCTGAGTGTATAACAGAGCTCCACAGCAATAATACTCCCAATAATGTGTCTGAGTGTATAACAGAGCTCCACAGCAATACTACTCCCAGTAATGTGTCTGGGTGTATAACAGAGCTCCACAGCAATAATACTCCCAGCAATGTGTCTGAGTGTATCAAAGAACTCCAGAGCAATAATACTCCCAGTAATGTGTCTGAGTGTATCACAGAGCTCCAGAGCAATAATACTCCCAGTAATGTGACTGAGTGCATAACAGAGCTCCACAGCAATAATACTCCCAGTAATGTGTCTGAGTGTATCAAAGAACTCCAGAGCAATAATACTCCCAGTAATGTGTCTGAGTGTATAACAGAGCTCCACAGCAATAATACTCCCAGTAATGTGTCTGAGTGGATAACAGAGCTCCACAGCAATAATACTCCCAGTAATGTGTCTGAGTGTATCAAAGAACTCCAGAGCAATAATACTCCCAGTAATGTGTCTGAGTGTATAACAGAGCTCCACAGCAATAATATTCACAGTAATGTGTCTGAGTGTATAACAGAGCTCCACAGCAATAATTCTCCCAGTAATGTGTCTGAGTGTATAACAGGGCCCCACAGCAATAATACTCCCAGTAATGTGTCTGAGTGTATAACAGAGCTCCACAGCAATAATACTCCCATTAATGTGTCTGAGTGTATCAAAGAACTCCAGAGCAATAATACTCCCAGTAATGTGTCTGAGTGTATAACAGAGCTCCGCAGCTATAATACTCCCAGTAATGTGTCTGAGTGTATAACAGAGCTCCACAGCTATAATACTCCCAGTAATGTGTCTGAGTGTATAACAGAGCTCCACAGCAATAATACTCCCAGTAATGTGTCTGAGTGTATAACAGAGCTCCACAGCAATAATACTCCCAGTAATGTGTCTGAGTGTATAACGGAGCTCCACAGCAATAATACTCCCAGTAATGTGTCTGAGTGTATAACAGAGCTCCACAGCAATAATACTGCCAGTAATGTGTCTGAGTGTATAACTGAGACCAACAGCAATAATACTCCCAGTAATGTGTCTGAGTGTATAACAGAGCTCCAGAGCAATAATACTCCCAGTAATGTGACTGAGTGCATAACAGAGCTCCACAGCAATAATACTCCCAGTAATGTGACTGAGTGCATAACAGAGCTCCACAGCAATAATACTCCCAGTAATGTGTCTGAGTGTATCAAAGAACTCCAGAGCAATAATACTCCCAGTAATGTGTCTGAGTGTATAACAGAGCTCCACAGCAATAATACTCCCAGTAATGTGTCTGAGTGTATCAAAGAACTCCAGAGCAATAATACTCCCAGTAATGTGTCTGAGTGTATAACAGAGCTCCACAGCAATAATACTGCCAGTAATGTGTCTGAGTGTATAACTGAGACCAACAGCAATAATACTCCCAGTAATGTGTCTGAGTGTATAACAGAGCTCCAGAGCAATAATACTCCCAGTAATGTGACTGAGTGCATAACAGAGCTCCACAGCAATAATACTCCCAGTAATGTGACTGAGTGCATAACAGAGCTCCACAGCAATAATACTCCCAGTAATGTGTCTGAGTGTATAACAGAGCTCCAGAGCAATAATACTCCCAGTAATGTGACTGAGTGCATAACAGAGCTCCACAGCAATAATACTCCCAGTAATGTGACTGAGTGCATAACAGAGCTCCACAGCAATAATACTCCCAGTAATGTGTCTGAGTGTATCAAAGAACTCCAGAGCAATAATACTCCCAGTAATGTGTCTGAGTGTATAACAGAGCTCCACAGCAATAATACTCCCAGTAATGTGTCTGAGTGTATCAAAGAACTCCAGAGCAATAATACTCCCAGTAATGTGTCTGAGTGTATAACAGAGCTCCACAGCAATAATACTCCCAGTAATGTGTCTGAGTGCATAACAGAGCTCCACAGCAATAATACTCCCAGTAATGTGTCTGAGTGTATCAAAGAACTCCAGAGCAATAATACTCCCAGTAATGTGTCTGAGTGTATAACAGAGCTCCACAGCAATAATATTCACAGTAATGTGTCTGAGTGTATAACAGAGCTCCACAGCAATAATTCTCCCAGTAATGTGTCTGAGTGTATAACAGGGCCCCACAGCAATAATACTCCCAGTAATGTGTCTGAGTGTATAACAGAGCTCCACAGCAATAATACTCCCATTAATGTGTCTGAGTGTATCAAAGAACTCCAGAGCAATAATACTCCCAGTAATGTGTCTGAGTGTATAACAGAGCTCCACAGTAATAATACTCCCAGTAATGTGTCTGAGTGTATAACAGTGCTCCACAGCCATAATACTCCAAGTAATGTGTCTGAGTGTATCACAGAGCTCCACAGTAATAATACTCCCAGTAATGTGTCTGAGTGTATAACAGAGTTCCACAGCAATAATACTCCCAGTAATGTGTCTGAGTGTATAACAGTGCTCCACAGCCATAATACTCCAAGTAATGTGTCTGAGTGTATCACAGAGCTCCACAGTAATAATACTCCCAGTAATGTGTCTGAGTGTATAACAGAGTTCCACAGCAATAATACTCCCAGTAATGTGTCTGAGTGTATAACAGAGACCAACAGCAATAATACTCCCAGTAATGTGTCTTTAAACGACAATAAATGCGTTCAGAAATCAGTCTGTGTTAACAAGATGCGTTGTTCTTGCCCTAAACTACATTTTAGTTGCATAAATCAGTCACCTAAAATTTCACCAAACAGTTCATCCACTGGCTACACTGACACTCACACCCCTAAAATTAGACTGTTCATCTCTGTCCATTATACATGTTGTAAGGTATGCAACTCCTTAGTTATATAATCTGCTTTGCTGTGTGTATTGTGTATAATTATGTATGAGTATGTTTTATACTTGGGAACAAGCAATATTTTATTTTCATACTGCAAATCGAATGTCTTGTATTTGTAAGCAGAATTGAATGAGAAAGACACAGTTTGAAACACTGGTAAAATTAGCGTTACAGAGAATGCCGTAATCAACTGCCTTTGTTAGATAGCTGTTTATGTTTACACAACTTCTCTCAAAGCGTCTCCTAATAATTCTGATATCCTTACCACTCGCTGAAATATCTAACCTTAGTTTGCTCTGTGGGAGTATTTGAATAATAATAATTTAAAAAATAATGTTTTACGAGAGAATATGACAAACAATACCTCTCGGCCTTTTACATTTACATCCTCTTTAAGTGGCCTGTAGCCTCTTCATTTCCCGGGGGGCTTTAAAGAAAATAGTTGATAGAGAAGACCTTAAACAAATCTTACAGGAAATGAAAAAAACAACTTCTCTGCCACAAGCTATAAAATACCAAAATTGATAAAACCTTTACAAAAGACCTGAGATATTAAAGAGAAGTTCATCTCAGGATAAATCTGACAATAAAAGGGTTCTAGTAAATTGCCTTATATCTCTGAATGCGTAACCTATGACTATTGTACATTCACATTGATCTGTTAATTTAAGCCTGTGACCAATTATTGCTGTTAAAGTCGTTTCTTTTATAAGGTTTTTATCTCATAGTAGCATTAAAAGCATTTTATTTAGGGCTTTCTGTACAAAAGTTTGAATTCAAAATATCTAGTTTCATAGTGAAGCATTAAAGGGTAAAAAGAACCGAATTAAATGCGGCATTTCCTACTTCCCCTCTGGCAGCCAATTTGGTAAATGTGACACCGAATTGTCAAGATTTGATGACCAAATCCAAACTGTTTAACATTGTCATCTAGTTCAGTTTCCACTTAATATTTTCTGGACAGTTGTCTGACTAGCTGTTTGCTTTAACACACATTAACACGAGGATTCAAATTTGTAGTCAACAAAACAACTTTAGCTTAACCCCTCAATGCCGCTACGCCATCCTGCAAAATGCAGGCTGCAATGCAAAGAACACCCTGTGGATTGTTGAACCCGGCTTAAATATACTTATTTCCTTAGCTATCCAGTTTTCAAGGACTGCCTGATGACCCAGGTACTTGCCCTGCAGCCAGTCTGCTCCTTCAGCGTCATGTGATCATGATGACATCGCAATCACATGGCCACATTAGCAAGCTTTAACGATGCCTGTAGGGGACTGCTTGGATTATCAGGCAGTCCTCCAAGATTGAAAATAAAGTCACAAAAAGTTATTATTCCATTAAGTAACAAAAAATGTACTTAGATCATAGGACAATGATGCCTCAGTCCCCTTCAAAGTAGGCACCTTGGGACCTCACACAGTTCTCCCAGCGTCTCTTCCACTGTTCAAAACATTCTGCAAAATCCTGTTGGAATTGTCTTCAGCTGCCTCGTCTTATTTAACTGGATCAACGTTCTGAAATCTCCTTCCTTTCAAAGGTGATTTTAGTTTTGTGAAAAGCCAGAAGTTGCAGGGTGCCAAATCTTTCAACAAATTCTCAACCATCTTTGAAGCATTTGTGCCACATTTTGTTTGTGCTGCACTCATTGCATCGTCCCCAAAAGCCTTCTGAATCACCCGAATAGTTTCCACAGAGGAATGTTTAAGCTTTATGCAAAATTTGATGCAGATTTATTACTTGACTCACTTGGTCATTTTAAATGCCACAACCACACAGTATACATGCTCACTCACTGGCATCTAGCGCCCCCGCTGATTAGTAAAGTGAAGTCATCATTGTTTACACATGCAAATTCCATTCCACTGTTCTTGGCTGCCAGGGTGCATCGATGTCGTGCAAACCATTTTTGTTGTAATAACTTGCAAAAATGACCAGTCTAATAATTACTTTTTCCAGACAGATCTTATATATATATTTATATCAAAATACAGTTAGAAAGAAACTGGACTAATACGGCTACAATCTCTCTATATATATATGTATATATATAATGGTATCAAAATACATTTGAAATGAAATTATATATAACCCAGGCAGAAAGTCCAGAGAATTTAATTTGCAAGCCCTATACTTAAACATGTAACTTTCCAAAACACCATTAAACCTGTACATAGGGGATACTGTTGTACTCATGAAATATAGCTGAACACAAACATGAGTGTTTTAGAGCAGTTACATTTATAATACTGATGATATCATCTGTAAAAGTTATTTTGTGAGAAATTCAAAAATATAAATATGAATGCCAACTTTAGCCAAGGTTTGAAACTAAGTGACTACTGAAAAAGACTGGACATTCCTGATTTTGAATATCCTGGCATGTCTTCTTTTGCAAATGGTATGCCATGATGGGGTTAATTTTCATTCATTCCTGGGCTACCATACAGTCTCAAAGGCAGCATAGGCTCAGCAAACCAATGTGGCAAAATTGTGTAAAAACTGAAAAAGGGAAAAGCGCTTTATTTGACCATGTTATTTTCCAAAACCCCATAAAACCTGTACATGGATGGTACTGTTGTACTCGTGAGACATCGCTGAACACAAATATGTTTATTTTATTGCAGTTAAAGCTATTACAGTATAAGCAATAGTATGACATTCACAGATACAGTTAAAATGTCATGTTAACATTTCATATCTCACACTTGTTTAAACTTTATTCATTATGGTTCATATATAAATATTTGATGTGCAATTAACCCCTTAAGACCGGAGGGCGTACTATTACGTCCTTTTAAAAGCGGCTCTAAACGCCGCAGGACGTAATAGTACGCCCTCCGGTTTTTAGTAACTTACCCGGTCGCCGGCGGTCCCACGCCGGCGATCGCGGTTGGGGGGACTCCCAGGGAGCCCCCCCCGCGGCAGATCTTCCTCCTCCGGTCCCTCCCGGTCATGTGAGAGTGAGGTCCTTGCGAGGACCTCACAATCACATGGCCGGGATAGCTGGCTGCAGCAATGCCAGCAGGGGGACTAACTGTAATGACAGTTGGTCCCCCTGCTGGCTGAAAATAAAATCAAATAATGTTAAGTGTAAAAAAATATATATATATACTTAGATCATATATATATATATTATATATATGATCTAAGTATATATATACACATATACACACACACACACATACACCGTCTAGGTGTATTTTAATATTAATATATATATATATAATTATATATATATATATTAATATCAAATTACACGTAGACTGATACTGATTAAATATATATATAATTATTGTTATATATATATTTATAAATAATATTAAAAAATAAATATGTAAATACGTAAAAAAATTAAAGAAAAAAAATAATTAAAAATAAAATATAAAAAATATATAGATGTGTTTTATTTCGTTCTAACTGTATTGTGATATTAATATATATATATTTATATCAAAATACACGTAGAACGAAATAATATATATATATATCTATATACATAAATATATACGTATATATCACTATATATATACCTATATATAAATGAAAATATTTTTAAAAAATTATATATATATACGTATATATACACATATGTATATATATATATACATATATTAATTCTACACATATATTTATGTAATAATTTTACATAATTAGGTATCCTAATTAATTACAATTAGCGGGACCTGCCTGACCACCCATGCCGAAAGTATAGGGAATTTAATTTGCTAGCACTATATTTAACCCTATAACTTTCCAAGACACCATAAAACCTGTACATGGGGGGTACTGTTTTATTCGGGAGACTTCGCTGAACACAAATATTAGTGTTTCAAAACAGTAAAATGTATTACAATGATGATATCGCCAGTAAAAGTGACGTTTTTTTGCATTTTTAACGCACAAACAGCACTTACACGGACGATATTATTGCTGCAATACTTTTTACTGTTTTGAAACACAAATATTTGTGTTCAGCGAAGTCTCCCGAGTACAACAGTACCCCTCATGTACAGGTTTTATGGTGTTTTCAAAAATTACAGCGTCAACTATAAGGCTTGTGTTTCATTTTTTTCACATTAAAATTCGCCAGATTGCTTACGTTGCCTTTATGACCCTATGGTAGCCCAAGAATGAAAATCACCCCTATGATGGCATACTATTTGCAATAGTAGACAACCCAAGGTATTGCAAATGGGGTATGTCCAGTCTTTTTTAATAGCCACTTAGTCACAAACACTGGCCAAAATTGGCGTTTTTTGCATTTTTCACACACAAACAACTACTAACGCTAACTTTGGCCAGTGTTTGTGACCAAATGGCTACCTTGGGTCGTCTACTATTGCAAATGGTATGCCATTATGGGTGTAAATTTATTTCCTGGGCTACTATACAGTCTCAAAGGCAACGTAGCCAATCTGGCGAATTTCAATTTCAAATGTAACACGCTATATTTGACCCTGTAACTTCCCAAAACACCATAAAACATGTACATAGGGGGTACTGTTTTACACGTGAGACTTTGCTGAATACAAATATGTGTATTTTATTGCATTAAAAACAAACAGTATTATGACATTGACAGTTAAAATGTCATGTAGAACTAAAAAAATAAAAAAAATCTTAATTCTGCCAGTCATGTACTGCCTAACCTGTACTCTACACTATACTAAAAATTGTGCAGTATACTCAAATGCCATGTAACTGATATGTCTTGTTTAATCAATCTTTCTTGCCAGTGCTGTTGTGGCATTGGAAAATGTCTGTTAATCTCATGCACACAAAAAATAAAGAATTAAAAAAAAAAAAATTCTCCCATTTTTTTCATATTAAATTATGTTTCATAGCTAAATATTTGATATTAAATGAAAGCCCTGTTTCCCCTGAATAAAATGATATATAATAAGGGGGGTGCATTTAATATGAAAGAGGTGAATTACGGTTGGACAGACATATAGCACAAATGCCAGGTTTTGTTTACATTTTGTTTCGTTCACAACTTGTACATTTGGCTGCGGTGTTAAGGGGTTAAAGCCTTCTTGGTCCTGAACAAACTTTATATAATAAGTGTGGATGCACTTAATATGAAATAGGTAAATTATGGTTGAACATACATATAGTCAAATTCCAGCATTTGTTTTGTTTTTGTTTTTGTCAGAACTTACAATTACCTGCAATTTAGGAGTTAAATCACTTCATTTATGCGGCCCTAGTCACACCTCCTTGCATGTGACTTGCACAGCCTTCCTAAACACTTCCTGTAAAGTGATATCTGTTTAGACTTCGCTTGCTAGTCCTTACAGGAGACTCCTGTGTGTGATTAAAGTACAATTTACAGAGCATGAGATAAACACTTTTAACCCCTTAAGGACCAAACTTCTGGAATAAAAGGGAATCATGACATGTCACACATGTCATGGGTCTTTAAGGGGTTAAAGTAAGTTAACATCTGATTGATAAGGAAACACTTTTTTTCATGTGGGCTGTGTCACTCACAGCCAGGGGAAGTGTGGCTAGGGTGCATGGACAGAAACAAAGTGATCTATACAGGGGCATGATCTATACACATAATCTGCTTCATTATGCTAAAGTTGTTTTGGTGACTATAGTGTCCCTTTAAGGTCAAAATAGGCAAAATGGAAGCATAGCTGTAGCTGACTTGGGGATTTTTCCACTTCGGCTATTTTGGTCTGAAATTTTAAATTCACTTTGAATTCACTCTGAATTGTCATTTTTAATAAATAACCTTGACATTTTAACTCAGTATTTTTTTAAACTGTGCCCAAGATCCACCATCAGGCAAGGTTTTAGCAATGCCTCTGCTTTAGCACAGTTAAGATAGCTAATTACTTATTTTAGTAAACAATGGGTAAACGAATGTTGGTTTATTAGGGGTAAATAAATATTGGTTTATGGTAAGTGTAAACACATATTGGTTTATTAGAATGCTTGTCTAGATAGAACATGGCCCTACAGGGTAACATCGCAAATCTTAGACATTTTCATTAAGCTAATGCTGTCACTATTTGCAGAGATTCCAGGTGGATCTTACAAAAGAAGCTTTTAATGAAATTGAAAACATATATGGGCTTTGGTTGTCTCCTGACCAGTATTTGTAAAGCACATTGAACAGTACTACCAGGTACAATGCTAATGGATTTTGTTCCTTCGTGATTGTAAGCATTCGTTATGTTGTTATGTAGCTGTATTCATCTTGGTGTATTTTCATAATAGTTTTTTCTTTTTGCTGTCGTCAAAAGTATTGATGTTTTACTATGACAATAGTTTTGATGTTATTATCCCAGTCACACACTGTGATATTTGAACTTTGTGGTTTTTGTGTGCAGCTTTGAGGCTGCAGATTGTGATTGTGAGGTAACCCGCTATGTTGCAAACACTGAATACATTTGAATATCTCTGTGAAGTTATTGTGGCGAAAGTTACCTCGCCACTGGTTTTTGGAGGGGACTACTTGCCAGCCTTCTACCCTGTGACTATGGCCCCTGCAATAGAACTGGCTAATACACTTCAAACAGGCTCTGGTCGTGCAATTGGGACTATATGGTTCGTTTACCGAACAACCGCATGAACAGAGACCACCCGTTTCTCACCGCAGTATTCTAATTGTTCGTTAGATGTCTGAAGTGTTACTTTAAAAGAAATGTTAACTATTGTATAAGATTATTTGTTGTTAATAAATTACTATACTATGGTTATATATATTTTTTCCTTTGATATATGGATTCATCATCTGAGTGGTAACTATTGTCACACCATTGTGATTGTGGCACCCTATTTTTTTGTATATCCTGTGTGATTATACTTGAAAACTTTTGTATTGGGGGATTTGAGGAGTTATCCTTATATAAAGGCTTGCCTGCACGTTTATTGCACCACTTTCTGCCTACCTGTTCTGCTTTACTTTGTATTATATATACCCCCAATTAATACATGCATGATTTTTTCCTGCATGTATTCATTGGGGGTACATCATAAAAGATCTCGCAAAAACTGTAGTTCGTATGAACTGCAGCCTTAGCAAGCCCTCCCTTACTTCCCTGGTAGACTCTGAAGTGGTAAACTTGTGCATGTGTGCGTCAGTCCATGCACACACACACATGTCTGCAGGAGCTTGGTGTGCTGATCTGAGGTCTATGTGGGAGGAGACAGGTACTGTCAAGTAGGAGGTTGCAAAGTTTCCTGACTATTCAATTGACAGCTGGAGTACGGGGGAGGGGGGGGAGGGTTCAGAATTTATTTACAAAAGTATGCTGATTTTGAAATTGACACTTTTATGTACTGGGCTTAAAATATGATACTCCTCACCCATAAAGAACTTCATCAAGCTTAAGTGCTTTTGAAAAATGGAGTGACCCTTTAAGCATTTAAAATCAGTTATATCTATTGGCAAATTTTAGTTTTACTACTTTTCTAAAAGTCCGGTTGGACTGAAACATTGACATCGATATTACTGATGTAATTGTATGTTGCTGAAATAAAAGCACTTTTTTGATATATACTGAGTCCTGTAAGTGTTCTCCATCAAAGTACTATATACGAAGGCTGGAGATAGCTCTGAGGCATTACTGAGCCCAGGAGCTGTGAGTGTGGGACACGGTGGTATTGTGTGTGTGTGTGTATGTATATGTGAATATATAAATATATATATATATATTCAATAAATAAATAAATGAAAAAAAATATTAATAATAAAATTAAATTTAAATTAAAAAAAATGTATATACCGGTTTAAATGTGTTCTAATTGTATTTTGATATTAATATACATATATATTTAAATCAAAATACATTTAGAATGATGATATAAATACATATCCCCTAGGTACTAGGTACTTCCGACAAAAAATGTCTGCGGCAAATACCTGGACCGGCGATCACGGTTGGGGGGGGACTGCCGGAGATCCCCCAGGGCCATGTGAAAACCATGATCACATCATCGCAATAGGAGTCTATGGAGCTGCCAGGAGGGGGACTGTCTGAGCTGTCAGGCAGTCCACCATGCTGCTAAAAAGTAAAAAAAAAATATTATATATATGTATATATATATATTTGTGCTCGTAATTTAATATGTAATGAATAATGTCAGAGATAAAAGTTGGTTGTTGTGTGCCGAAACCAACGTCCGAGTGGGCCTGTAAATAAAAGAGGGCCCACCAAGGAGAATTGTATGTTCTAAGGTGGGTGGGGAACACTTGAACTCGAACGTCAGAGGTCCTCCCACAAATTCAGGCCTAATGGCCTTTCTACTTGTGCTCGGAATTTAATATGTAATGGATATTGTCAGAGATAAAAGTTGGTTGTGGTGTGCCGAAACCAACGTCCGAGTGGGCCTGTAAATAAAAGAGGGCAAAGAGAAGTTCGAAAAAAAACACACTTTATTGCATTTGTTTACATGACTAAATTCCTGAAGGCTTGGCGAAGTTCTCTTTCTGGTCGTGGAATATACGTATTGTATATAGAGGACTTCCAACGACCCAGTCTCTTTATGATGTGGACCGGGGTGTTAGTACTAGAAGCTGATGAAGCGGCTCCCATGCGAAAGGAATGCCCGGAGAATGAAGCTGGGTTGTAACCCAATTTTCCCAATAAGGTTCTAACATGCGTGGTGAATTTTGCTGTAGTGAGTGGATGCCCTTGTAGTTGTAAGAGTGGTGAGTCTGGTAAGTGCGTGTTATGGGTTGACCATAAGAGGTATAGTGTCTTAACTGGACACCAAGCATTGTCTGTTGGAAAAAGAGGAATGATAGTGGGGTGTAGGGACTGATTAGTTTTGGTAGATGGGATTGTGAGAATGTAATAGTCGTCTACTTTAGTGAGTTGTGAGGTTTTAAGGCTGTGAGTGGTATCTCCTTGACAAACAACGGTAAATTCCCTAGGTCTTAAGAACCCATAAAAAGCTAAATAGATAGCAGATTTGATCACCAGGTTAGGGTTGGGATCAAAGGGGGATTCGTCGAGGAGGTTGCTAAGTAATCTAAAGATAGGCCCATCTATAGGTAGTCTGGTGGTGATAGGTGGAACCAACACTTTATAGATCCACTTTAAGATTTTCTTGATGGGGTATGATGACAAAAAGGAGGTGTTGTTAGGGAAATTTGTGAGGCTGTGATGCTGCACCCCGTGAGGTATAATTTAATTGTATTGTGGGAAAGTTTTAAGTGTAAGTGGCAAAAAGAGGCAAAAGCCACCATAGTTTGGGTTGAGAAATCACCTTGTAATCCGAATTCAGCTGTAAATTTATTGAAAATGGTAAGTGCCCTACTGTAGGTGATAGTAGTGTTTGGTGATAGTGCTTGGTGCGTAAGAGTCCTAGCATGGTGCATAAGTGTGTTCAATCCAAGATTAACTCGTGAAAACTCTGTGTTCTGGATGGCTGACGGGAGTGCCTGGAAAAACACCTGAAATTGAGATCGAGACAGAGCATCAGCAGCCGTGCTGTGAATACCCGGGATGTGAAGGCAAATTAAGTGGAACTGGGCGGTTGCTGCCAACCAGGTCAGCTTGCGAATCAGCCGCATGATGGTAAGAGAGGAAGAGCGCCCTTTGTTAATGATATCGCAAGCTGACGAGTTGTTGGAATAACATTTTACTGCCTTGCCGGACCAGAGGTGACCCCAAGTGTGTGCGGCCGCCACGATGGGGTAAATTTCAAACAGAGCTGAAGTTTCTCTAAACTCATCCGTCTCAGCTGGCCAGTGACCCCTAAACCAGTGATTACCAAATACAGCTGCGAAACCCGTGTTGGCTGCAGCGTCAGTGTAAATGCAGGGTGAGGAGTTGGAGAGAGGGGGAATAAACATGGAGATACCGTTCCATTGAGTCAAAAACTTCCCCCACATGAGTAGGTCAGCTTTGGCGTGCTGGTCCAATGCGATTGGGCAGGCGTCCGGTACCCCGTGAAGCAGACAAAAGATCTACCCTGCAGAACGATGCGCATCGCGAAATTCAGGGACCCCAATAAGGACTGAAGTTCTTTCCTGGTGCATACATCATTCCGCAGGAAAATATCTATTTCCCATCTCGGCAGACCAGTTTTTCAGGGGGAAGGCTGGCGCGGAAGGTACCAGAGTCTAGCTCTATACCCAAGAAAGTAAGTTTAGTAGTGGGGCCAATTGTTTTAGAGGGAGACAAAGGTACCCCAAGGGTGGAGAAAAGTGCAGAGGTGCTGAGGATATTGGTGGGTGTGCGTGTGCTTGGTTCTATGATGAGGAAGTCATCCAAGTAGTGAACGGCGTGACACCTAATAATGTTCAGAAGCAGCCAGCATAGAGTTTCTGCGAAAATATCAAACAGTTTAGGGCTGCTTCTGGACCCAAAAGTGAGTTGCGTGGAAAAATATACCTATTTCGCCATTTAACACCGTGCAAGTGCCAAAGTGATGGGTGCATGGGCAGTAATTTGAATGCGTTGGTAATGTCTGTTTTACTAAGCCAAGCATTGCTACCAGTTGAAATGATGGTTTGTATAGCGTTGTCTATTTTTACGTGTTGTAGTGAGAATTCGTCTGCGGGAATGAGTGCGTTGATGCTAGGAACAAAAGAAGAGTGCGGTGCCGATAAATCAATACTCATGCGCTTTTTATTTGAATATTTGTGTACAGCTATGCCAATAGGGTTAGTGCGCCAGGAGGAAAACGGTAAGGAGGTGAAGGGGCCGATCATGAAACCTTGTGCTATTTCTGTGTAGAGGAGAACGTCCGTGGCCTCTGGGTCTTGGCAGGCTGATAGGAGATTGGGGCATTCCAGTGTCCCTGAGGGAATGGCCACGAGACCCGTGAGAAAGCCCTGGGTGAACCCTGTTATCAAATACTCCACTAAATGTTTACTTGGATGATTTATTAAGTAAAAAGTCAGGTTGTCGATATTAACGTCGGTTAGTGACTTGTTAGGGGACAACCTGGCCTGGCACATGGTCTTAGTGTGTGCCCTGAAGCAGATAGAGCAGATGTGCAACAATCTACAAGCGCTGAAGCTGCAGGAACCTGCATTAAAGTTGTTGCACACCTGAGCTTTCCCTAAAAAGGAGATGGGCCTCCCCAGTTTATCCCGCTGTCCGCCTTCCTGTTTAAGGTGAGGAGCAGAAGTGGATTGATGGGTGGGAGTGGGGGTGGATGGGTCAGCCATAGAAGGGCACAAATCGGCCAAGTGGGTTGAGGAATTGCATATGGCACAGGACGGGGGCCTCAGACCAGCGAAGTGGCGACAGAATAGTTCTGTATCCATCTGACACCAGTTAATTCTTACATTAAACTGTTTCAGATGTGTCGCCGCTTTTGCTGATATCGATTTATGATAATCATAAAAAGATGAGCCCCCGTACTTAACGCCCAAATCCACCACTTTATGGAGACAGAGGTCCAGTTCCTCTCTCCTGTGGGGATATACCGAGCAGATGACATCACGCTATATCCCGAAGGCCAAAACGAAATTGGGAATCGATAATTTTTTGTTTAGCCTTGGGTCTCTGGTTTTAAGAATCATCAAGATATCGCCAAATTTATAAGCCCTGTTCTCCAGCACGTCTTGGGAGGCAATAAGCAATGACACCAGACACACGTCCTTCCCATCTAGGATTTCTTTCCTAATGGAGTCTGGGACTGAGTTAGCTGGTGACACGAAAGGAGACGTGACTGGAGCAGGAGCTGGGGGGGAAGTGTATGGATGGGTGTCGGTGCCATAGGTACTGCCGGGGTGAGGGCTGAAAGGTCAGGAAGGTTACCTGGGGAGGCTATGGCACTCTCCACCTTGCTTAACCTGCTGTTTAAGGTCTGTAGGTTGGCCAGGATTGCCGCAAGGGTGTCCTGGGTGGCTTTGCCAGCGCCAGAAGGTAGACTTTGAGAGCTAGTGCCTGGCCTAGGCTCAGGTGCTTGGTTGGTCAAAAGTCTGTATAATTCCGCCTTTCAGGCCGTAGCAGGAAAGGGGGTGCCCCTAAGCCTAAGTTCGGTCGTAATTTTAGGTATAGTCCATGCTCTCAAAGACGTAGGGTTAGAAGGGGCGAGAGATACTCCTGGAGACTCTGGTCTGATAGGAGTGGATATTATATCCTCATCAGGCACCTCATCAATGGGAGATGTATCTTGCGACATTCTAGAAATGAATTAAATGTGTTGGATTTAGTAGGGGCGTCTGAGAAAATTATTTCAAGGGGTGGGGGGGTATTGCTCAGGTAAACTGGACTGTAAGGTTACTGCCAGAGCAGAAAAACTTAACTTAGACTAGTGACGGATGAGGCCCTACTAATGCCAAGTGGTGGTGAGAGGCTCTATCTATGATTTGGGCGAGGTGAACTACGTTGCCACAGATGTGGTGGCAGGATGTTGGCCTCTCGATGACATTTCAAAGGTTCAAAACGTGTGGCCGTGGAAAGTGAGGCCCTGACTATGGCCCTATAGAAGAGCGAATGAGGCGTTTAACTATGATTTGGTCGTTGGGCCGTACCTCCGTGTTGAGGTGGGAGATGGTTTGCACATGTCTCGGTGAGCTAGGTCTGAAGCCCAGACTCTGTGAGCCAGTTCACGTACCATCTATGGGATAAATTGGCGAATTTATGTGATGGTAGGATACTAACCTTGATAGTGATTATACCCGGGGATTTAACCTTTGAGTATATATGGAAGACAAGCCCAGCGGTTGTTGATATCCTCGAAGAAGCCTAAGGGGTTTGAGACAGATGTAGATCTGTGAGCGTGGCGTATGAGCGCCTCATGAATTACTGGGGGGCATAGATGAGTGATACGAGAGAGTGGCAAATGAAAATGAAGGCTGTATGTGGCCTTAAAACAGAAACTGAAGTAAATAAATACTGAAGTTTAAAGAAAAAATACTATACCTGGATATAAGGGACAAGAACCAGGGTTTTGCGATTTTTTTAGGAGCGGCAAAGCTGTTTGATGCTTATCATAGAAGAAACCTGAGGGTTTTAAGACAGATGTAAATCTGAGCTGGCGTGACGTATGAGCGTAGCATGCGTAGAAAAGTGAAATAAATACTATACCTGGATTAAAGAACAAGAATCAGGGTTTGCAATATAGAAGGAGCAAACCGGTTGGTGCTATTGTAGAATGAAAACCTGGATTTAGAGGAGAAGAACCCCTGTTTTTTCAATTTAGTCGTATAACAAAAGTATGATCTGTGGAGATCAAAGAAATTTTTTAACAGGGCTGAGATTAACTTGTACGTAAAGGCATAGTATACTATTGTGTGAATAGTCATTTCGTGGTAACACCTCCAAGTAAGTATGCTAGTAGCTGCTGCTATAGTTTTAGTGCAGGGAAAATACATTTTATACAGAATAAAACTGAAAATACCACTAGGTAACGATAACAGCCCAAGACTGGGTATGTGATTTAATACAATGAAAAGTATGAATGAAAGTTTTTGTAGTCGATATGTTTGCTTATAGTAACTTACTGGTATCCCTTTCCCACATAGAATGAAGTATAGTTTCTTTAACAGCATGAGCTACTCTCCAAATTGATTTATATGTATTTTTATTTGCTTAAAATAAGGTTTGTACCGAAAGCTTATTAGACCGTGAGAGGGGGGGGAGGGGGGGTGTAGGACCCCCCAGGCGGGTGTACCAAAGAGCCGCCTAAATGCTGACGTGAGGGGGACCGTGGGTGGTCCCCGGTAAGATTTGCCGATATGTGCGTTCCGGCCCCTTGATGAGACCGCAGTGCGGTGTGGTGGGGACCGGAATGTAACGTAAATAACTCACGATTAGCTGACAAGCAAGCCGGACCACCGAAAAACGGAGGATTTGCGCCGTGCAGCCAATACACCAGATGCCCGAACCGGAAGTGACGCGAACCTGAAGACACACGCGAACCGGAAGTAGATCAAGGAACACTTGAACTCGAACGTCAGAGGTGAGTAGGGGCTGGGTGTTTAAGTAGGGGACTTACTCCTCCCACAAATTCAGGCCTAATGGCCTTTCTACATATATATATATATATATACACACACAATACACAATATCCAGCACACTCACCTATCCACTAAACAGCAACTTCAATGTTGACAGATTTTATTTGTTTTTTAAAAAAACACCTAATCTAGGCAAAAATAATGGGGTTTAGTTACATTATATGATAATACATTGCATAAGCCTGCCACAACGTCACGATTAGACTGTTAGGTCCTACTCTAACAGCCTAATGTATGTTCTTATGAGGCTAACCCACTTACTTTGGAAAAAAAATTCCATCTGGGGCTCTCTGCAGTACAAGGCTAAATAGGGCCCTGGGATGAGGCACCTGTGACAGGGAGGGGTGCAAAACAAAGGAGTTGGCTAGACTACCAAAAACAGAAATTGGCAAATACAAATCACCATAAAACCTGTACTTGAGGGGTACTGTTGTATTCGTGAGACATTACTCTACACAAATATGAGTGTTTTAGAGCAGTAAAATGTATTATACTGATAGTATCATCGGTGAAATGGCAGTTTATGTGTGAAAAATGCAAAAAACTTTAAATGCTAATTTTGGCCAGAGTTTGTGGCTAAATGGCTACAAAAAAGACTGTACATACTCCATTTTGAATACTGTGGGTTGTCATATGGTCTCAAAGGCAACATAGACCCAGCATCCAATCTGGCAAATTTCAATGTGCAAACATGGAAAAGGGCAAAGACATACATTTGACCCCTGTAAGTTTGCAAAAACCCATAAAAACATTGGGAGCACTGTTGGGAGCACTGTACATTGGGAGCACTGTTGTACTCAGGAGATGTTGCTGAGCACATATTGGGGTGTTCTTTGTCATTAACCCATAACAGGAACTGAGAATCCATGATTAAAGTACAATGTGAGAGAAAAATAACACAAAATGACTACCCAAAAGTTTGACAAAGACTGGGGGTAGAATTAGTGCATGGAAAGTGTTAAAATACCACCATTTGAAATACCCTAGGGTGTCTACTTTTCAAAAATGTATGGTTTGATGGGGTAAATTACATTGCCAGCTTCAAAAATGTCCCAAATTGGACACGGGTGCATGATGACCAGCTGTGAAAATTCCAAGATGGAAAATTGGAATGCGCACCCTCCAAATAAGGTATTTTAGTCCCCAGAGAACCTGGAACACCTATACATGGGGGCATCACTGTACTCAGGAAATGTTGCTGAACACATATTGGGGTGTTCTTTGTACATGTATTCTTAAATTGCTACGTGTGTCAAAAAAATCACCAATTATTTTTTTTTTTTTAATTTGGCTTAGATTGGTGGTAAAATGGTTGCATGAAAAGAGTCAATATACCCCAAGTGTAATACCTTAGGTTGTCTTCTTTTAAAAAATATATACATGTGAAGGGTTATTCAGGGATTCTTGACAGATATCAGTGTTACAATGTAACTTGCGTAAATTTAAAAAAAAAAATGGTTTGGAAATCGCAAAGTACTACTTGTACTTATAGCCCTATAACTTTCGTATAAAAAGAACATGTTAACATTGGGTATTTCTAAACTCAGGACAAAATTTAGAAAATATTTAGCCTGGATGTTTTTGGCAGTTGTAGATGCGTAACAGATTTTGGGGGTCAAAGTTAGAAAAGGTGTGTTTTTACATAATTTAATCATATTTTATAATTTATTTTATAGTAAATTATATGATATGATGAAAATAATGGTATCTGTAGAAAGACCATTTAATCATGAGAAAAACTGTATGTAATATGTGTAACAGTAAATGAGTAAGAGGAAAACTACAGCTAAACAGAAACACAGCAGAAATGTAAAAACAGCCCTGGTCCCACATGGTAAGAAAATTGAAAAGCGGTCTAGTCACTAAGGGGTTAAACAGCAATTGTATAAATACTTCCAAAAACATAACATACAGATATATAATTCCCAATTAGTGGGGTAATAGCTGCTTGATCCAAGGAGATATCTGACTACCATTTTGGGGTCAAGAAGGAATTTTTTTCCTAGTTTGTTGCAAAATTGGAAGCACTTCAGACTGGGTCTTTTGGATCAACAGCAAAAACATATGTGAGCAAGGCTGGCTGCACTTGATGGATGCAAGTCTCTTTTCAGCTATGTAACTATGTAAGGTGCTACTGCAGTTTATTAGAGGACACAATATAAACAAACGTTTCAGGCAACAAGCCCTTCCTCAGTGCTAATGTCAATGGACATTAGTATTGAGGAAGGGCTTGTTGCCCGGAACATTTGTTTATATTGTGTCCTCTAATAAGCTGCAATATCACCTGGGTGTGCACTACCTACTTGATGCGCTGAACTCCATTTTTTGTCTATCTGCTTGTTACACTGTTGGAACTACAGTAAGGAGACCCTGCAGCTCGGATTTAACTGTTCATTACTGTGTTCTTTACCTTTGATAATCGGTGGGCATCACTGATGCCTCTGCCTCATCCTATGCATTGTAATGAAATTGTAATGGAAGGTACCTTGTGTCACGATTCGGGGAACCCAACACGCTAACACACACACACACACACAGAAAAGGTGCAGTACCGGACCTTAGAGTGGCCGGGCTAAGCACACAAAGAATAGTCAGGAGACAAGCCGAGTAAGGGGAACCAGAAGACAGAATAACGAGAAACAAGCCGAGGTCAAAGGGTAGGAGAAAGTCACAAAGTCAGATTAACAAGCCAGAGAGTACGTAACCAGAAACACAAGTTCAGTAGCAATCCTAGCAAGCAAAGACCACAACAGGGCAGGGAGGAACAGGAAAGGTAAGAATTTAAACCATAAGGTTAATTCTGATTGGATAATTTCCAATCAGAATTAACAATCACACGTGGGAGATATCTAAACCTCCCACTGTGATTGAGAGACTGTGCCTTTAACGCCGGGTCAGGTGACTGACCCCGGCGTGTAATATTATGGGCGGTCTCCCAGCGTGAGCGTGCAGCGTCATGCATGCTGCCGCTGGGGGATGTGGAGGAAGACATGGGCGGCATCCGAGGCTGGAAGGATGCCGCTCGCCGAGCCCACGAGGAGGAGGGGACCGCGGATGGCTGGAGGGTGAGTTCTATGAGCGGAGTGCAGCCTCCCCTCGCAGCCGCCCGCGGGATCCCGACACCTTGATCCCAGGCTCAAGCTACTAAGAGGACCGGATGTCCAGTCTGTTTTCAATTCTGTGGTTTCTGCAGCTTCACCCTCTGCCCCCTTCTTATGTCCTAACTAATGTCCTAATGTTTTTTTATATATAACCAAATATGGTTAGTTCTGTATTTTCCTTTATGGTACAGTATGACTTCAAACATCGTTTTTTGTCACGCGAGTCACAAAGCTGTTTTTACAAAGTACTATATAATCTGTAAGTTTACACAATAAAGGGGGAAGTAATCTTTGAATCAAAACTGTCTGGTCTGATCTGATTGCTTTCTCCGAGCAGCTTGTAATAAAAGTGTCAATTTGGTTTCCACCTGAACATATTTCCGGGTAACTTAATATCCGTTTCACTATGTAAATATAAAGGCCTTGATGCAGGGATGGTGATTTGGGGCTCACAGCTTCAGTATTCAAAATGAAAATATACTCACAAAGGCAGAGCAGGCTTACTGCTCTATAACAACAGCATCAGTGGTATGATCCCCACCTGGGATTCTTTGGAGTAGAGATGGTTTGATTCTAGCTAGTATGTAGAAGGTCAATATAGAACAATATAAAAAAATAATGGCACTGATAACAAAATCTATTTATTACATTTAAAATACAAATTAAAAACATCCAAGGATGTATTTAATTTGTGTCCATGGATGTATTTAATTTGTATTTTAAATTTTAAATAGATTTTGGTCACTATGTTTGTTATCTGTGCCATTATCTTTTTATATATTTTATTATATGTATAGGGTTGCTGCCTTGTTTCTTATCCTGGTTAATTAGGGCTGGCTCTCCAGTGTCCTTCACATTTGAGTATCTTTTTTTTCTGTATATATGTGTATGTGTGTCTGTATTTATGTGTGTATGTCTTTATCTGTTTGTATGAATGTGTCTGTGTGTGTGTGTGTGTGTGTTTGTATGTATGTGTCTGTATTTATGTATGTATATGTGTTTGTATACATGTATGTGTTTTCTATACATGTATGTGTGTGTGTATGTGTGCTTGTATGTATGTGTGTGTGTGTGACTGTATGTATGTGTCTCTGTGTGTGTATGTGTGTGTGTTTGTATGTATATGTATGTTTGTGTCTGTATGTATGTGTGTGTCTATATGTATGTGTGCCTGTATGTGTCTGTGTGTATGCATGTGTCTGTGTGTATGTGTGTATCTGTTTGTCTGCATTTGTGTGGAGGGAATGTATCGGAGGGGGAGGGTAGACGTGTGGTGGGGTGTAGACATATGAGGGGGCCCCAGGGCAATTTTTGCACCAGGGCCCTGTGGTTTCTAGCTACGCCTCTGGCCCTACCCCAAACATGTAACCTCACAAGCAACCTCCAAATGCTTACAAATTCACAACCATCCTCCCTATATACACACACAACAGCTTCCCAGCCCTGTCTATTTTTTTGTCCTCTGATATTCCACTTATGGGGACACCAAAGACATGTAACCAGCAAACACAGAAGAAGCATGTCACTAAATTTGCTTACACTGTGCTAAACAAACACAGGACATTTTCTTTATGCCTGATCTCTTGTACAACTGAGGAGGGATCTAATTTAGCATTCTCAAAACTTAGGAAACTGTATTTACCTAACAGTATTTATTTACTTATTTATTTGTATTTGGTTGTTTGTTTTGGTATGTTTTTTTAATGTGATGTTCAGTTGATGGAGAGATGAGAAAATACCAGATAAGCTCAAAAAAGAAGGAGAAACTGTTCCAATTCCAAGTTTACACTTGTGAAAATAGTAAAGATACACATTAAAAGACAAATACAACGGGGGGGCGGAGCCTAACAGCGCACAGGAGCAGACGCCATTTTCTGCAGCTCCTGTGTGCCGAAATCAAATCGGCAAATATCAGCGACATCTCGCCAGCCACATCGTACCTGAAGGCGGCATACTACTCAGGGCATTGTCCGGAATCGATCGATGCCTTTCTTTCTGGCCCCGGGCAGAAAATACCGCAACCGAGGCTCCAAGGCCTACCGCGCAGACAGCCGGCCGCAAGTGTCCGCGGGTGAATACTGGGGAGACCTGGCCTTCACAAATCTGCTGCCACCCTACCTCCTGGGCAGTGAAATGGGGAGAAAGTCCCAAAGGACACCCGCAAATGCCGCGAAAACGCAGCGCGAATTGGACCAGATGTGGACGTCTCAGCCACCAGCAAGAGACTCCAGAGAATCCTCTCAAGAGAGAGACTCGACATCCCAGCATCCGGAGAGAGGGAATCCACCCCAAAGCTCACTCCAGACCACCCAAGTGACTGCCAGCACATCGGGGCCACTGGCTCCTGCCACTAAGCAAGATATACAGGAGATGCTCACAGGCCTCCAATCCAACCTCAAAGCGATGTGGAAAGCAGACCTGGCGACACTAACCACAGAGGTACAAACGGTTGCAGCACGCTCCCAAGCCACAGCAGCAGACGTACTGGCCCTGCAACAGGACTTCCAGGCACTAAGAGACAAGGTACTCCAAATACAAACAGCCCAGATTGAAACAAATAGACAAGTAAACACTCTAGACGATAGAGGCAGGAGGAAAAATATAAAGATTAGGGGAGTCCCAGAAAACATACCCCTGGAAGAACTGCCGCACTTCGTGAGACGGCTGGTGGCATCCCTGCTACCGGCAAAACAAGCTAAGTACTTTACGTTTGATGGGGTGTATAGGATAGCTAAGTCCCCTAAAGCTCCAGCCACAGCACCAAGAGACATCATCCTCAGGTGCCAAAATGTTGCCGACAAACTAGGCCTAACTGCAGCGCTTAAGGGGAAATCCCCATATGACTTTGAAAACAGCCATATCTCCTTCTTTCAGGACTTGAGCAGGGCTACCTTATTGTGGCGCAAGAGCATGCAACCCCTCACACGGGCATTACAAGGGGAAAACCTGACATACAGGTGGGCAACCCCAAACACCCTATGGGTCACTAAGGACGGACAATCCTTCAAAGCTACGGCCCCGACAGACGCACCAGCACTGCTGACAGCACTGGGCTTACCCGCCACTGGAACCCCAGCACCGGGAATATCTCACCCTCACCCCAGACCGGATGCCGAGTCATCTACGCCAGTGCCGAGGAGGAAGCAGGGCCCCACTACCTGAAGAGGCGCTGACAATCGCAGAGCCCCAAGATCATCATCACGCACTGTTTATTGTTGCAAGCCAAGGCTGCTGGGACTTATACATTTAACTTCTTATACCAATGTTCATTTGACCGTTTAATTTCCCTCAGTTCTTTTATGTTTACGCCTGCTGACACGCTCCACTTATACAACCACAGTAGGGCGTCAGAACCTCCACTGACCCAGAACCCAGACACATGGGTTTGGTAAACCTGGCGGGATGCACTTTAATGCACCCTCCCCTCCCCCCGTTCCCTAGGTCACAGGGATAGTAATCACCGGGGCACACACGGGTCACCACTTACACGCCGACCTTAGAGACAAAGGTCACACCTCCATGGGAGACCAATAACCCCACACAACCCTAGCCACAGTCGTTCGACTCATTACTTGCTCCCCAAACAGGAGACCACCGCAGTAGACACGTAGAGCGTCAGGAAGGAGCAACATCTCCATGACACACCACAAACAAATATAGCGGGCATATCCACAGACAAGCTTCACTCGGAACTCCCAACGGAGACACACTCACTATGGGGATACATTACAAACACATAGGTCACCCCGTTATAACCACACAGCCCAACCAAAACAAAATGTGCAATGTATTGAATGCCATGTTTATTGTATAACTTTGACAGTTTGACCACATGGAAGTGGCAACCACAAATGATCTGTATTATACAACATGCACCAAAAATAAAGAATTTAAAAAAAAAAAAAAGACAAATACAACAATTTATTATTGAATAAGTACCTTTCATTTATTTTATGATAATAGAAGAGCAGTTTACTGCTGTAATGAAAACGGTAATTTGGTTATATTTGTTTGTATAACATACTTGAAGAAGAGGTGGAAGTGTTCTTGAAAGCCAGCATCCTAATTAATTTTAATTAGCTGAAAATGTGTCACATTTATTAGTTTTCTGTGTCTTGAAAAGCAGGGTGAAAAGCAAGGTACCGCTCTTAACCTGTGTTTTTTTTTAGACAGACAGACAGACATACAGATAACACAATCAATAAATAAATATATGTAGATTGTGTGTGTGTGTGTGTGTGTGTGTGCATGTTTCTTTCTTTAGATAAAGTTAACTTTAAGTGTGGGCATACTTATGGAAACATCACATATTATGCAGTTGAATGTCATGGTTCTGGTGCATACAAGAAAAACAATAAAAAAGGCTGCGCCACAATCAGTAATAAAAAGTCCAGTTAAAAGGCAAAAGTCCAAATATATTATCCTTACAAATGGTCTTTAGTGATGAGGTCTTCTGCTATTGCAGTGGATCCACTTTATATGAAAGATAAAAAGAGAGAAGGACAACCAATGGTGCAGTATGTAAAATTCAAATATAGACGTAAAGGAGTAATAATATAAAACTCACATTTGCCAGAGCTAATAACCAGCTCTGGGGTGAAGCGCATACAGCGGTTTAATCCCCGCTTGTGGGATATAAATGGATTCCTCTCCATCACTGTTGTCCAATTCTCTGATAAAAAGAGACAACCAATAGTGCTCACTGTATGGTAATATTGATAAAAGAATAAAAGAATGTACTTACAAGACAAGAGCAGACCAACTGCTCTGTGATGACAGCGTGGGTGGATTTATCCCCACCTAAGGATTTCTTTAGGTACAGGAAACTTCCAAAGATGTATTTCAGAGGTTTTACATAAAACCAATAAAAGGTGAATAAGATAATACTGGCTAGTAGGTGTTAAATAAGAATAGCATTTTTTTCCATTTTTTTTTTTCTGGTGCATACAGCCTATCCCTGCAGCCTCTAAGCACTGCATTTTCATGCATGCTAGCTTCCTAATCCATAGGATTGACTGAGATCATCAAGATTCCTGGAGAACGGCTCGGCAAGGGATGGAAGGTGAGGTAAAAATATTTTTTCTATTGGGGGGTCAGACAGCTAAATAGTTAGCAGAACATTGCCGGGGGAAGAAAACCACTAGAAGCTGTCTACCAGACAGCCACTAGAGACAATTCTGGCTTCTCACTGGTTTTTAACTTTTGTAAATGACTTTGGACATCCTCACACTTTGCATGAAGACAGCATATTCAAAATCCCCACAGGAAAGTATTGATTTAATGCTTTCCTAAAGCTAAAATGTGAGGGACCTCAGTGCTGGAACTAAGGTGAGTGTTAAAAGGGTTTTTCACCCTTTCATGCATGGAGGAGGTGGACATATAGTTACATAGAAACATAGAAACATAGATGTGACGGCAGATAAAAACCATTTGGTCCATCTAGTCTGCCCAATTTTTTAAATACTTTCATTAGTCCCTGGCCTTATCTTATATCTAGGATAGCCTTATGTCTATCCCACGCATGCTTAAACTCCCTCACTGTGTTAACCTCTACCACTTCAGCTGGAAGGCTATTCCATGCATCCACTACCCTCTCAGTAAAGTAATACTTCCTGATATTATTTTTAAACCTTTGCCCCTCTAATTTAAGACTATGTCCTCTTGTTGTGGTAGTTTTTCTTCTTTTAAATATAGTCCCCTCCTTTACAGAGTTCATTCCCTTTATGTATTTAAATGTTTCTATCATATCCCCCCTGTCTCGTCTTTCCTCCAAGCTACAGTTAGTGACCGGGGCACTATAGTGGGAGGAATATCATTTTGTGTTTTGTGTTTCTTTAAATGGATAGTCTTAATTAGAAAAATAAATGAATTGATTCCTATGTATTATTACCTGAGGCTTTGCATACCAAAAAAAAGTCATGTTTATATTTGTAGTTCAAAATCAAATTAGTTGCACTTCCATTGAATAGAATTAACAACATTTATAACTAATTAAAAAACAAAAACCCAGTCATGCTGTTGTAATATGAGCATTACATATAGCCTTTTAAATTTATTTTCATGTTATGAAAAGAAAATGGCGTTAATTCAATTTTGTTGCCAGAAATTAGTGTGTACAATTAGGAACAAATAATGTGTTAATATTTAATAAATATCGTATTATCAATCAAATTCAGTTCTAGGATCAGAGAATAATATTTGGCTATTTGAACATTTTGCAAGGGTGTATGTTCAAATCATTTTGCTTTTTATCCTGTAACATTTGTTTTAATTTTTTGCATTTATGAATTTTGTTGTGGTAATTGGGCTGGTTACAGTGACACATGGTAGTGGGACACATGGTGCATCACACCAATAACCCGTGGTTTAAAATATATATGGGCACCCATCAGTGTTTTTGGCAGACAATTTCCATTTAGTTTTAGTCATAGTATTTTGACTAAAAAGATATTTTGGTTTTAGTCATATTTTAGGCATCTGAATTGTTTAAGTTTTAGTCGAGTTTTAGTCGACTAAATCTCCAGAGCATTTTAGTTGACTAAATCTCCAAGACTTTAGTCGACAAGACTCTTTTGCCCCTTTCCCAGCCCCTCTGTGTCTTTTTGTATCCTCCCAGCCCCTCTAGGTGTCTCTCTCCCAAACCCTGGTCTCTGTTTGTTTTTTTGCCCCTTCCACAGTCCCTCTGTGCAGTATTAATTTTGGCTTCAAATTTCAATTTCGTTTTAGTCATAATCTTTTGACTAAAAAGTCATTTTAGTTTTAGTCGTATTTTAGTCATCTGAATTGTTTTGGTTTTAGTCAACATGTAGTCAACGAAATCTACTTTGAGATTTTAGTCAACAGGACTAGAATGTAATGGTTTTAGCTAAAGCCTTTACCTGTCTCTTTTGCCCCTTCCACGGCTCCTCTGTGCAGTGTTCATTTTGGCGGCAAATTTCAATTTTGTTTAAGTCATTGTCTTTTGACTAAAAAGCCATATTAGTTTTAGTCGTATTTTAGTCATCTGAATTGTTTTAGTTTTTGTCTAGTTTTAGTTGCCTAATCTCAGAAATTGTAGTCGACTAAAACTCGACTCAAAAATTATTAGTCAACAAAATTAACACTGGCATCTATGGTCCTGTATTGAAGCCAAATTATACATCAGAGGTGACGTCAGCATCTGTGTACAGTGAAGTCCAAGTTAACACTACAACTGGGCAAGTTTTATATTTGCTGCAACATTCACACAGTCAGTACTCTTTGTTACAGTGTCTGCAGAGGGGTAGAAAACAACAGATAATCAACAGATAATAAAGTATGTTCAAACATATATTTAAGCAGCATCAACCTATATGAATGCTTTTAACAATAAAAACTAGAATTGTGCATGGTGGGAAAAAAAATTGGTTCATCGGCTAAATATATACATATATACGTAATATATTGATGCATTTTCCTGGCATTTGGTTCACAGATCAAGTGAGAATAAGAAGTAATCAATCGAAGGAAAAAGAGGAGGACCAGAAAAAAAAAGTATATTTATATATAATATATTTATTAAATATAGAATTTATAAATATAGATTTTTTTTAACTTTTATTTTTTTTTAATTCCTTTAATTCCTTATTTTTTTTTTATTTTTTTTTTAATTCTTTATTTTTGTTGTGCACATATATATCACAGGCAGGTAAGAGGTGCCCCAAAAGCAGTCCTCCAACATATCCCACGCTTAACATGCGGGGCACTAGATGAACAGGCACATTTTATAATATAATATTAAGAAATAGAGACAGTCTCTTGTGTAGGTAGCTAGGTAGTTAATTCAAGTTAAATCATTGCGGTGACTATGCTTTTGATATCTAAACGTTAGTTACATCGCTTTAGTGCTATTAGTGAACAATTCCGTTACACAACGTATTTTGCTTGAGTAGAGTAACGCATTATGAGTAGGCATTAAGCATGCATCGATTAGCAGTAGGATACAGTTAGTTACTATGCTGTAAATCACTAAACAATGCTGGCACATAAGATATGTCATGAAAGAAAAGAAAGAGAAAAAAAAAGAAATTATAACATACAACAAAGCCTTGTTAGTAAGCAATTTGGTCACAGTTTAAGAAAAAATATGCTTAACAATAGTATGCTCCACTGTCTGAAGTACAAGGCTCTATATTAGTAGATGCACACTGAGCAATACATTTGAGATCCTTATATAGGTTGAAGTGGCTTAAACAATATGCTAGACAATTCCTGACACCCAATCTGCACTAATTAGAGTATAAGAAGTTAAGTGTGCTAGTGAGTTAAGCAGGCTAGTGCAGGGGTGTTAAGTGAGCTAGTCACAGGTTAAGCATGCTGTGTAAAATTTGTAACATGCCTGACCAATGCCAGATGAGATTTACAGTTATGTTATCTATCTGTTGCGAAATCTCTTATCCTCTAACTGCCATAATTAACTGATTGATTCTCAAGTATCTTATTGAATACAGTACTGTAAAAAACCATCGGGGTTTACACAATAAGAAAGAAAAACAAAAACTATCTGTCGTAAACTCAAAACTGATTTCCAAAACGTAGGCAAAAATATCAAGGTGTGACTTGAGCTGGAGAATATTTTCACAACTATATGGTCCTGAATATTACAATTTGGCTTTCAACTCGCTATACACAGTTTAGCAAATAAACCCCCTTTTCTGTACTGCTCTACTTCTTTTCTAAAGGGAGCGATAGTGTAACACCTCATATTTCCTTGTCTTTGGACCGCTAACTACTTATAAAACGGGCAAAGGAAGATGCACCCTATTTGCAACCTCATCTTACATACAAAGGCACTTAAAGTAAAGCGAGCAGACTAAGGAGCGTTAAATTCACAGTTACCGTAGTCACATTAAAAATCAGGGCAATAATCATAACTGAAAATAAAAATGAAGTGCAGTGCAGTCCCATCCTTGAATTTCAGGTTGATATGAAATCGGCGGGGACCCATGAGGGTGCCATCCGGCTGAACGGGTCGACTCCTTTCCTCAGCCGATGCCCTGTCTCTGGGGCGGTCGTTGGTCCTGTTGGAGCCGACAGGTTTCCAGCTGCGATCTGCTGTGTGTGGGAGTGTAAGGCTGTTCTGCCGCTGGGTGCCGGTCGTTGGATGCTAGGACCGCAAAGTGATAGGGAGGTAGGGTCCTGTTCTGTGGCTTGAGGTCGTGAGTGTCGACGTTTGAGGAGCCCGGCACCGTTTCCCGCCTTTTTGGATGTCGACTCCATTCCAGACTGGATGCTACTCTGGATTTGTGAGGGGGATTCATCTGCAGGTTGCGCCGGATAGCTGGGCGGATCCAGGCTGCCACCTCTCTCATTGCCAGCCTGTAAAGCTGTCTCTGGGCCTTGAGCTTTGCCCATAGGTAGGTGCGCAGTCGGTCGATGTACTCCAGTGCGTGCTTGGGTGGTTTAGTGAGTGTTTGTTTGTTCCTAAGCTGCTTCTGAGCCGCCATCTTGGCTGGGCCCTGTAGGTCTCGCTTGGTTGAGGGTCTTGTCGTCGTCCCTGCTGCCATTTTGGCTGGGCCCAGTAGTTCTCGTGTGGTCGACAGCTTATTCATCCCCATGTGGGGTCTGCTAGTGTGCTTGTCGCTTGGTCGGTCGCTTGTGCCGGGATATCCCTCACCGGCAAGGGGGGGGTGATCGGGGTCTTAAGCGTTACAGTCAATTCCCGCTGGCCCGTCGGCGGGGAGGTCGGCCGCCTCTCCCACGCCAGTGCGCACAGGTAGGCCGCAAATCAGCGTCTGCTTCAGAGTGCCTCTCTGAGTCCGGTGGTCCGGCCAGGTAAGTCCCAAGGTGCCACCGCTGCTCTGCTGTGCCAGATTAGAGGGCTCGGTGTGAGTTAGAGATTAAAAGTCGCTTGTTAGCAGGGTTTTCTCCCAGAGCTCCTGTTCAGTGCGACCAGTCTGCTCAGCGGTCAGGCCCCGCCCCCTAATTCCTTATTTTATGATGAATTCAGAGTTATAGAATTCAGACAACTCATCAATTGCCACAACATGTATGCAAATATTTATTTTGTTTCAAACAGATGCACAAGTCTACTAAGAATTAAAAAGTTAGACAAGAATTTTTCTGTTTTCTTTTTATAATGGGCGATTTAGCATAATTTAGTTAGTATACACAACTCAAATATTTGGTTTATGCATAGTTCTGTTTAAACACTTTTAAATATCATTGATAGACAGCATCACTATAGGGTTAGCTTCACCTGCCTGATTGCTTAGGACAGGACATAAAAAGTATAAATTTGCCTCCTACCAGAGAGGTTCTCTAGTTTAAGCATCCAGCCTCTAAAAAAAAAAAAAAAACAATAATAAAAGTGGGATGTCATTCTTCCATGAATATATCCAGGAAAATAGAATTGTGGTACGTATGGCTAATTTTCACTTTCTCCTGACTAATACATGGAAGCATCACAATAGGTAATGCATTCGATGGAAGGGAAATAAGATAAGCAACCACAAATGTCTGCAACATCAGAAATCAGTTAAAAGGAAAGAAAACCTCTGTACTGTAGAATTTATGGAAACTTTCTGAAAAGGATCTCAAACTCTGAGATAGTGATGTCGCGAACATAAAATTTTCGGTTCGCGAATGGCGAACGCGAACTTCCGCAAACGTTCGCGAACCGCGCAAACCGCGCAAACCGCCATAGACTTCAATAGGCAGGCAAATTTTAAAACCCACAGGGACTATTTCTGGCCACAATAGTGATGGAACAGTTGTTTCAAGGGGACTAACACCTGGACTGTGGCATGCCGGAGGGGGATCCATGGCAAAACTCCCATGGAAAATTACATAGTTGATGCAGAGTCTGGTTTTAATTCATAAAGGGCATAAATCACCTAACATTCCTAAATAACAATGGATATGGATTGACACCTGACATATGACATATTGACACCTTGACATATGGATTGACACCTGTCCTCAGAGACCCTGATTCACACAGAGCAGAATAGGGACTGTTCCCCCTACATAGGGTCACTTGGCAGATATGGATTGACACCTGTCCTCAGGGACCCTGATACACACTGACACAGAGCAGAATAGGGTCACTTGGCAGATATGGATTGACACCTGTCATCAGGGACCCTGATACACACTGACACAGAGCAGAATAGGGACTGTCCCCCCTACATAGGGTCACTTGGCAGATATGGATTGACACCTGTCCTCAGAGACCCTGATCCACAATGACACAGAGCATAATAGGGATGCTATTGTGACACCAGATATTATTGGCAATGTGCACTTACAGAGGTTGGCAGAGTACACGCTGTAGGCCTGACACACTCGCTTGAAGACAACTAACTGCTATTCAATCTATAACAGTGAAAAAAGTTTTTTGGTTTTAAATGAACGCTACAGAGACACCAGATATGAGTGGCAATGTGCACTGGCACAGTTCTGCAGAGCACACGCTGTAGGCATGACACACCCGCTTTAAGGACACTGACTGCTATTAGCTTACACTGGAAACCTTTTTTGGTTTTAATTGTGACAACAGATATGAGTGGCAATGTGCACTGGCAGAGGTTGGCAGAGTACACGCTGTAGGCCTGACACACCCGCTTGAAGACAACTAACTGCTATTCAATCTATAGCAGTGAAAAAAGTTTTTTGGTTTTAAATGCACGCTATTGTGACACCAGATAGGAGTGGCAACGTGCACTTGCAGAGGTTGGCAGAGTACACGCTGTAGGCCTGACACCCGCTTGCAGACAAGTAACTGCTATTCAATCTATAACAGTGAAAAAAGTTTTTTGGTTTTAAATGCACGCTATTGTGACACCAGATATGAGTGGCAACGTGCACTTGCAGAGGTTGGCAGAGTACACGCTGTAGGCCTGACACCCGCTTGCAGACAAGTAACTGCTATTCAATCTATAACAGTGAAAAAAGTTTTTTGGTTTTAAATGCACGCTATTGTGACACCAGATATGAGTGGCAATGTGCACTTGCAGAGGTTGGCAGAGTACACGCTGTAGGCCTGACACACCCGCTTGAAGACAACTAACTGCTATTCAATCTATAACAGTGAAAAAAGTTTTTTGGTTTTAAATGCACGCTATTGTGACACCAGATATGAGTGGCAATGTGCACTTGCAGAGGTTGGCAGAGTACACGCTGTATGCCTGACACCCGCTTGCAGACAAGTAACTGCTATTCAATCTATAACAGTGAAAAAAGTTTTTTGGTTTTAAATACACGCTATTGTGACACCAGATATGAGTGGCAATGTGCACTTGCAAAGGTTGGCAGAGTACATGCTGTAGGCCTGACACCCACTTAAAGACAACTAACTGCTATTCAATCTATTACAGTGAAAAATGTTTTTTGGTTTTAAATGCACGCTATTGTGACACCAGACATGAGTGGCAATGTGCACTTGCAGAGGTTGGCAGAGTACACGCTGTAGGCCTGACACACCCGCTTGAAGACAACTAACTGCTATTCAATCTATAACAGTGAAAAAAATGTTTTGGTTTTAAATGCACGCTATTGTGATACCAGATATGTGTGGCAATGTGCACTTGCAGAGGTTGGCAAAGTACCCGCTGTAGGCCGGACACACCCGCTTGAAGACAACTAACTGCTATTCAATCTATAACAGTGAAAAAAGTTTTTTGGTTTTAAATGCACGCTATTGTGACACCAGATATGAGTGGCACTGTGCACTGGCAGAGTTTGGCAGAGTACACGCTGTTGGCCTGACACACAGACGCATGCAGACAACTAACTGCTATTCAATCTATTACAGTGAAAAAAACTTTTTGGGTTTTTAAATGCACGCTATTGTGCCACCAGGTATGAGTGGCACTGTGCACTGGCAGAGTACACGCTGTTGGTCTGACACACAGACGCTTGCAGACAACTAACTGCTATTCCATCTATAACAGTGAAAACATTTTTTTTTGTTTTTAAATGCACGCTATTGTGACACCAGATATGAGTGGCACTGTGCACTGGCAGAGGTTGGCAGAGTACACGCTGTAGGCCTGACACCCGCTTGAAGACAACTAACTGCTATTCAATCTATTACAGTGAAAAATAGTGTTTTAAAATGCAAGCTATTGTGACACCAGATATGAGTGGTGGCACTGGGCAAGTGGGCACAGTATCCACTGTGAGCCTGACACAGAAGCTGGCAGGCAGGTAACTGCAATTAGATTACACACAAAAAAAAAAAAAGCAGACTGATGTTCTAGCCCTAAAAAGGGCTTTATGGGGTGCTGTCCTTACAGCAGAGATCAGATGAGTCTTTCAGGACTGTAGTGGACACGGAATACACTAGCCTAGCTATACATTTCCCTATCAAATAAGACGCAGCTACACTTTCCCTCCTCTATCTAAGAATGCAGCTTCAGAATTAATCTAAAATGGATGCTGTACAGGAGGTGGGAGGGTCTGGAAGGGAGGGTCTGCTGCTGATTGGCTGGAATGTGTCTGCTGACTGTGAGGCACAGGGTCAAAGTTTAGTCAATTATGATGAATAGGGGCGGATCGAACTGCGCATGTGTTTGCCCGCCGTGGCGAACGCGCACACGCTATGTTCGCCAGGAACTATTCACCAGCGAACAGTTCGGTACATCACTACTCTGAGATGAGTAGAGAGCAAAACATATTTATGCGGTCTCAGATGGTGCAGAACCACAACCATTATTCTGGCTCACCACCTTGTAGAATGACAAAGTGTCATGGAAGCCACAGCTCCACTTACCAGGAAAGTCAATGCTTGCCCAATCCCGGGCCAAACCCTAATTCTCAATTATACAGACATGATAGATGATCCAAACAAAATCAGCAGGAATACCAGGTCGTGATAACCTGGTTAGGGATTTAATCATCATTTCACTTAACATAAGAAAAAAGTCAAGTTGTGATAGGACAAACCTCCACCCAGTCAGGGGTAAGCAGAAGACACCCAAAACTTTGAACAATAAAAGGAGTGGGAGAACAGTCAGAAAATAAAAGCAGTATCCAAGTGAAATAATCCTAAAACCTAAATAGTGGGTAGAAGATTGAGTATTTATGGTCTAAAAAATAAATAATCAGGAGAAATGATCCTCTAACCCAGAAACAATAGTTGAAAAAAATCCTCCATCACCCATTCTTCAATTTTATTCAGTATGGCTAGATGGTACTTTACACCATTGTATACACAAAGCTTACAGTGGGTACATTACACTTGCAGATAGACATTCGTACGAGTATCCCTAACAACGGTTACCATGCCACACTGCAAATCTTGTTCTTTAATGGTTTGAGGAACATGACAAAGTGTTCAAGGTGTTGCCTTGGCCTCCCAATTCCACATATTTCTTTGATTGAACATATCATGGATATGCTGGAACATCAAAATTGATCCATGGAGGCCCCACCTCACAACTTGCAGGGCTTAAAGGATCTGATGCCAATGTCTTGGTGCCAGATCCCACAGGACATGTTTAGAGGTCTTGTGGAGTCTCCATGCCTCAGCACATCAGAGATGGGGTACTACACAATATTAGGCAGGTGGTTTTAATGTTGTAGCTGATGTTTGTGCGTGTGTATATGTTTATGTATGTATATACATATACACACGCACAAACATCAGGAACAACATTATATATATAGAAAAATAACTCTTGCACTCCAACTTTGAAAATTGGTACCAGGTACACAGTTCCAAATAAATATAAATAAAAAGAATTTTACTGGCACTCGTGGATTTTCTTTTTCAATTTATTACGGTAGGTACTATTACAGTCAACGTTTCAGCTCCCGGTCGGAGCTTTCATCAGGACACCAAAGGTCTTTGGTGTCCTGATGAAAGCTCCGACCGGGAGCTGAAACGTTGACTGTAATAGTACCTACCGTAATAAATTGAAAAAGAAAATCCACGAGTGCCGGTAAAATTCTTTTTATTTACAACATTATATATATATATATAGTATACAATGTTGCCCAGCACGCACACTCAAAAATATGAAAAATGCCGGGTGCATAAAAAGCCATAGCCAAAAACTACTATAATATGTAATAAATGAGGGCTTGCACTCACGGTCTGTAGATAAGTAAAATACTTCTTGTTTATTTCAATTCATTAAAACATGGTTGCTGCCATCAACGTTTCAGCCACTCCTGTGGCTTTCATCAGGATCAATTCAGCATACAAAATGTGTATGCAGTTAAATGACCGACATTCCGACCCATTCGGGTCTTCCTTGAGGAAGACCCGAATGGGTCTAAACGTCGGTCATTTAGCTGTATACCTTTTGATGGATTAAATAAGTTTTCATTACTTGAAAGACCGGAGAGTGCATCCTTTTTCTATATATACTATATATAACTTCAGCGTGGGAGTGCACCAGGGCATCTAACTAAACATTGTGTCACCAGCAAGGGTGAGTGCCATTATACTTATATTATATATATAGAAAGAAAGAGTTTAGGCGCTCACTAACAAACCAAAAGGCAGCAGTGAACCTGCAGGACTTCCCAATGCCTGCTAAATGGTGAACAGAAATGTGAAAATAAAAACAGTGGTAAACCGCGCCAAAAATATTCAAATAATCATATCATACATACATATCGTTCTTGAGTGATACAGCATGTAGAAACCTCAAAAACAGATAAAAGTAATAAAAATAATAGTGCAGTATGTTTAAAGATAGTATGGGTGGTGTAGTTATAAAAACTGTAGATAAAAGGCAAACTCACACTTTGCAGAGCTGCTAAGAGCTCTGCTGTATAGCGCCTGGACGGTACAATCCCCGTCTTAGGATCTGAAGATATTGGGATGTCCAAACTCGGCAGTCATATATATGGGGGGGAAAAACAAAATACAAAACCAATGGTACAGTATCACAAACCAAAAGTTGTAAAAGAAAATGTAGGTATCCTACTTACAGTGTCCAGAGCAATGACTTGCTCTGGTGATGATAGCTTGTGGTGGTATGATCCCCACCAAAGGATACGTGGATGTAACAGGAAACCAGCAGCACCAGGAAATATGTAGAAGCCAAAGGATTTGGGTAAAAAGCTTCAATTTATTTCAGAAAATATATTAAAAAAAACATGTATATAAAAATATATAAAAACATGTAAGATAGCTTTAAGTCCTTCCCTTGACGTGTTTCGCCCGGGTTTGGGCTTTATCAAAAGTGTGGGTGTCCTTGGCATTCCGCCCGGTTTATATAGGGGGTATTGATTCATCAATGTTGATCAGATGTGGTGCTGTTCTTCCTGTTTCCTGTTTGGTCGTGGGCGTCGACCGGAAATGACGCGCCGCGACCACTGATGCATGATGGACGATGTAGTTCATGCATATGTCCGTGGTGATAATAGTACATATATATAGTTTTCAGCAGAGCTTAGGGTGTACATTGGGAGTGCTAAGATAAAATGTTAGAGAGGAGCTATTAAATATATTGTTGGGCTGAAGCCCCGGGACTTTTTGCCACCTAATAATGCATCTAAACCAAAGCATATACAATATCTACCTTTTGCTCAGCCATACTTTAGACAGTATGCAGTATCTTTTGTCTTGCAATATTACACAAAGTATCTGAAATGAGGGCAAAAAAGCAAAAATTATATATTTTTTCTTTATACAATAGGTGTGTTAATGTAATCCTAATCGTGAAATGGGAGCACTCATCCACTTCTCCCCTCGACTGTTGGAATAGTATAACCTATTGAAACTGTCTTTACTGTTTGAGAGGGCTCTTTAATTTCCACATATTTTCAGACTTCAAATAAGTGGAATGAGTTCCTAGTAGACATAGGTGTTCTTGTACAGGCTATTAATCATTCCTGGAATAAAAATAAAAGTGAGCAAGGCTTTGTGGGCTATTTGTTTGTTTTGCAAAGAAAATGAATGTAAAAACATTCATTTTTATGTGAGTGAAAGGGTTAATACAGTAAATTATTATATAATAAAACCACACTTTTCTATAAGTAAAAAGTCTATACAAAAACAATGAGATTTTTACCCATATTAATCAGTTGCAAATTCAAAATATATGTTTACATGTTGCTCCCAGAACTACACAAATTTTACTTCATTGGCAACACCTAAAAGTCCAACCTGATCAATCAAAATGCAGCACAAAATTTATATAAAAAAAATTATACAAAATATATTTTATTATATCAATTTTCACAAACAAACACATTGAATTTGCATATCTCCAGACATTGTTTCTTCCTTCAACAAATAAATTGAAGAAAGGGAAAACATTTACAAACAATTCTGCATAAGTAAAGTTGTCATGGCAACAGAGTTTGGTGTATTTAAAAATAATTTAAACAATATGAACCATTTGAAACCCTTTATTGCAACATAATTTGTTGCCTTGTGTCTAAGGAATATATCTAAATTTAACCAGTATTCTGATATTTGCTATGTTATTGTAATTATACCTTCAGTCATTTTGTTTAAAAAAAAAAAATGGTATACATATATGATATACATATATGCATTACTTTGCCCCTCAAAGGTGGTTTAAATTCTTCCATATCGTAAAGATATTAGATGCCTACAGAATAGATTTGCAATGGATTTGGATT
The DNA here is from genome assembly GCF_036172605.1 of Pelobates fuscus. NCBI lineage: Eukaryota > Metazoa > Chordata > Amphibia > Anura > Pelobatidae > Pelobates > Pelobates fuscus. Next base: position 136,636,899 of record NC_086326.1, on the reverse strand, counting down.
GTGTGGTTTATTTAGTGGTTTATATAATTCAATGCACAAATTTTCTGCAAACGGCGAACGCGAATTTCCGCAAATGTTCGCAAACAGACGAACCGGGCGAACCGCCATAGACTTCAATATGCAGGCGAATTTTAAAACCCACAGGGACTCTTTATGGCCACAATAGTGATGGAAAAGTTGTTTCAAGGGGACTAACACCTGGACTGTGGAATGCCGGAGGGGGATCCATGGCAAAACTCTCATGGAAAATTACATAGTTTATGCAGAGTCTGGTTTTAATCCATAAAGGGCATAAATCACCTAACATTCCTAAATTGTTTGGAATAACGTGCTTTAAAACATCAGGTATGATGTTGTATCGATCAGGTAGTGTATGGGTTACGCCCGCTTCACAGTGACAGACCAAACTCCCCGTTTAACGCACCACAAACAACCGCAAACAGTCCATTTGCACAACCGCAAACTCCCCATTTGCACAAGGTTGGATACCAAGCTAGCCATGTCCCGTTCCTTGTCCTCACTGATGTCATTGAAGGTCTCTTCCTCCACCCAGCCACGTACAACACCAAGGGTCCCCGAAAGGTGACAACAAGCCCCCTGGGACGCCTGCTGTGTTTGGTCTTCCACCTCCTCAAAGCCACCTTCCTCCTCTGACTCCTCTTCTTCATACTCCTCTCTCTGCATTGCCTCTCTCTGCGTTATTATAAGGTGTGTTAAGTAGAACTATTTCTATCAGTTTAATCCCTGTTACGTCCCCTACCAGGGGACGTGTATATGGCATCGATTTTAGGAACCGGGAGATGGAAAAAGATGCTTGGTCGGTCCTCCTACTTCAAATTTGGGGCACTGCGTGTGCAATCTAATGTGCCACCAGATAGGAGTGGTGTGTTAAGTAGTACTATTCTTATCAGTTTAATCCCTGTTACGTCCCATATCAGGGGACGTGTATATGGCATCGATTTTAGGAACCGGGAGATGGAAAAAGATGCTTGGTCGGTCCTCCAACTTCAAATTTGGGGCACTGCGCGTGCAATCTAATGTGCCACCAGATAGGAGTGGTGTGTTAAGTAGTACTATTCTTATCAGTTCAATCCCTGTTACGTCCCCCTCATCAGGCCTTTTTAAGTCGAATGTATCGCCCACTGTCAGTCCCTTCGGGATCCATCCCTCATTCATCTTATTAAAGGTGAGGTAATCTAGACTTTTTTGACCTAGGCAACTTCTCTTCTCAGTGACAATACCTCCTGCTGCACTGCCTTCAGTGCAGCAGGAGGTATTGTCACTGAGAAGGTATTGTCACTTCAAGTGTCCTGTCCTTTCTGACAGGACACTTGAAGCGGGGCAGGCCAGAAGTTCTATAGCAAATTGGGATAGCGCAGGCCACAGGTCAAGCCTGCACACCCAGTAGTCAAGGGGTTCATCGCTCCTCAGAATGTCGATATCTGCAGTTAAGGCGAGGTAGTCTGCTACCTGTCGGTCGAGTCGTTCTCTGAGGGTGGACCCCAGAGGGCTGTGGCGATGCGTAGGACTTAAAAAGCTTTGCATGTCCTCCATCAACAACACGTCTGTAAAGCGTCCTGTCCTTGCCGGCGTGGTCGTGGGAGGAGGAGGATTACTTTCACCTCTTCCCCTGTTAGATTCCCGTTGTGCTGTGACATCACCCTTATACGCTGTGTAAAGCATACTATTTAATTTATTTTGGAACTGCTGCATCCTTTCCGACTTGCGGTAATTCGGTAACATTTCAGGCACTTTCTGCTTATACCAGGGCTCTAGTAGCGTGGACACACAGTACAGGTCGTTCTCCTTCAGCCTTTCTATACGAGGGTCCCTCAACAGGCACGACAGCATGAAAGACCCCATTTGCACAAGGTTGGATGCCGAGCTACTCATGTCCCGTTCCTCGTCCTCAGTGATCTCACTGAAGGTATGTTCTTCCCCCCAGCCACGTACAACACCACGGGTACCAGATTGGTGACAACGAGCACCCTGGGATGCCTGTTGTGGTTGTTTTTCCTCCTCCTCCTCCTCAAAGCCACATTCCTCCTCTGACTCCTCTTCCTCACAATCCTCTTCCAGCATTGCCGCCGGTCCAGCAAGCGATGCTGATAAGGCTGTTTCTGGTGGTGATGGTGACCCAGCACTCTTCGCAGGGCGCGCTCCAGGAAGAAAACAAATGGTATGATGTCGCTGATGGTGCCTTCGGTGCGACTGACTAGGTTTGTCACCTCCTCAACAGGACGCATGAGCCTACAGGCATTGCGCATGAGCGTCCAGTAACGTGGCAAAAAAATTCCCAGCTCCGCAGAGGCTGTCCTAGCACCCCGGTCATACAAATAGTCGTTTATGGCTTTTTCTTGTTGGAGCAGGCGTCGAACATTAGGAGTGTTGAATTCCAACGTGTCGGGCTGTCGCAAATCAAGCGCCTCACTGGCATGTTGTTTCGCCGCTGGATATCTGAAAAGTGCGCCATGGCCGTGTAGTAAGGCCTGAAATGGCCACACACCTTCCTGGCCTGCTTCAGGACGTCCTGTAACCCTGGGTACTTATGCACAAAGCGTTGTACGATCAGATTACTGTCTGCTATTATTTCACAGTCAAAAAAGTGTTGTTTTTTTTAAATGTACACTACTGTTACACCAGATATGAGTTGCACTGGTGTGACACTGCCCTGGCAGGCCCTGAAATGCACACGTGTGAAGGAAACGGACTGCTATTATTTCACAGTCAAATTTCTAGTTTTTTTTTTTTTTTTAAATTTGAATTTTTATTGAAAGATTTTCATTGGGATTAGGGTACAGAAAAAAAAAGAGGGAGAGGGGAGGGGAGGGGAAAACATATATAAGGTCCAGTAGAATACATAACAGTGGCATACATTAAGTCATAAAGTCATACAGCAAATTACAATAGGATCCGTGGATTGGAAGCATTCCTAGATGACAACATAACATTAGAAACATTTTCACAACAGTGTTGAGTACCCAAAGGTGCTACTGGCACAATTTAGTTTCTCCTGTTACGGTATGGGTGTCTTATGGTTCCTTGCAAGGAGAGATTGCGGTATGCAATACTGTATAGTATAACGGTACATTACAAGAGGACACCTTGACACAGTGAGTGAAGACCCACGAAGCATAGTGATCGTCCAACAAATCGATCTTCGTATACTAAGTTCCCTGTTGAGCATAGTGCGGTAGTGGAGTTCATAAATTGCATACATTGAATAAGACAGTTAAAGTAGATGTTGTGTATAGTTATTGTAGGCCTAGTCTAGCGGTTCAGAGGTGTGTCGAGCTTTGCCGGAGTGTGTTATACACGATCCCATATGTTCAATGCTCTCTGACCTGTTACATATCTGATAGGAGTCACAATTGTGTTACGAGCCCTTATCTTTCTGTATTATATATGCATTTGAGTTCCATTGGTTCCAGTTATATTGGGCTGTAGATATTTGTGTAGCCGAGTGTGCTGACATTAGTTCATACCTTAGAAACTGCTTAGTCTTATGGTGTAGTAAGTTAGGATGCGGGCATGTGGTCTGTTTCCAATTAGCAGCAATAAGACTACGGGTAGCTAGGATTAATATGCTTAATAGCTGTTTATCCGTATGTGACAGAGTATCCGGTGTCATTAAAAATATACCAATTCGTGATGTCAGAGTTAAGGGCTGAAAGCCTACTTCATTCCATAAGTTTTGGGTCTCTTCCCATAAAGGTAAAATAAGGGGGCACTCCCACCATATGTGGGTCATGGTACCTTTGGATTGGAGACATCTCCAACAGCTATCTGGAGCGTTAGGGTAAATGTTGTGTAATCTGTCCGGTGTGAGATACCACCGATATATAAGTTTTTTGTGAGACTCTACATGAGAGTAACAGGAGGTAACCCCTTTTAATGCCATGAGCGAATGAAGCCATTGATCATCCGTGAAGTTTTGAGGGTTTTCTTTCTGCCACTGGGATTTATAAGCAGCCTTCGGTTCAGGGGATTGCTCAATCAAGGTAAGATAGCTTAAGGACAAAGTCTTGGTTTTTATTGGGGATTTATAGCATCTATCATATAGTTTAAGAAGGTTCTTGCTTGGCCCTGGGGTTAGGTCTACTGGTGTGGCCACTCTAGTAGCTATGACGTCCTTCAATTGAAGGTAAGGAAATATAAATGAGTGGGGTAAGTCGTAAAGAGTTTGGAGTTCTGGGAATGGTAGGATCTCATCGTATCTACAAATATCAATTATTCGGGGATTACCCATCTGCCTCCATTTGTGTATAGACAGCCAAGGAGAAACCGCGGCTAGTGCCTTTAATGGTGCCCACGGCAGAAACTTACGATCAGGTATGTGTTTATGGTGTAACCTATCCCACGCTTGAATTGAGAATTTAGATAGTGGCAACAATGTGTGAGTATGTTTCCTCAAATGTTTAGGTGTCCACATGATCTCTACTGGGGACCCCAGTGGGGTATAATTGTTTTCTATATCCACCCATTGTAATGTGGACTTAGCTGCATGGAGCTTAATTGCTGTTTCCAACAGGGCCGCTTTCTGGTACTGTATTATATTGGGGGTGCCCAGTCCACCTTTTGAGGTCGGGACTTGGAGGAGACTAGAAGCCAGACGGGGTTTTTTACCTCCCCATATATATGTGGTTATAGTTCTCTGGATTTGTTTGCCTAGAGTCGGAGAGATCGGGATTGGTATCATCCGAAACACATATAGTAATTTGGGAAGAAGTACCATTTTAATTACGTTTATCTTCCCAAACCAAGACAGCATTACATCTTTCCACTTATATATCGTTTGAGTACACAGTCGTGGTAGTGTCGAGTAGTTATGTTTAATGATTTCTCTTAACGTGGTAGATATCTTTATACCTAGGTATGTGATATGTGCCTGTCTCCAGTCGAAGGAAAATCTGTCTTTCAGCGATTGGACAGTGGTTTGTGGAAGTCTCAATGGTAAGGCCTGTGTCTTCGTTTGGTTCAACTTATAATAAGAAATGGCGCTATATTCTTGTAGTGTATTCATAAGATGAGGTAGGGAGTGGGTCGGGTTTGACATGGTAATGAGAACGTCATCCGCAAACATAGAGAGTTTGCATTCCGCGTTGGAAATGGATATCCCTGTTATATCATTGTTTTTCCTTATCCTATCTGCTAAGGGTTCTAAGGATAATACAAATAAAAGGGGCGACAACGGGCAGCCTTGACGTGTGCCATTTGTTATCCAAAAGGGTTGTGAGATAAAACCGGCATTAGCTACCTTGGCTGATGGTTTGCCATAGAGGGCCAGAATCCCTTTAATAAATGGGTCGGGGAAGCCAAATTTTATTAGAACTTGCTCCATATATAGCCAATTCAATCTATCGAAGGCCTTCTCCGCGTCCAGCGCTAAGAGAAGGCCTTCCATGTGAGATGAGTCCATATGGGCTATTATATTAAGAATTTTCCTCGTATTGTCGGATCCTTGTCTAGATGTCACAAACCCTGATTGGTCAGTGTGAATAATTCGAGTTAGAATGTTTTTCAATCTATCAGCTAGGATTTTAGCATAGAGCTTGGTGTCACAATTTAGAAGTGATATAGGTCTAAAGTTTTGGCACAATGTGGCCGGTTTGCCCGGTTTTGGTAAAGTAGACACATGCGCCTGTAGCATTTCGGGTGGCATAGCCCCGTTAGTGAAGCAGTGGTTAAGAAATTTCGTCAGGGAGGGAGCTAGGGTAGTAAAAAACGTCTGATAATAAATATTAGAGAGACCGTCTGGGCCCGGGGCTTTATGTCGGGGTAGTTGTCTGATAATTTGGCCCAATTCTTGCTCAGAGATTGGTTGGATGAGTGAATCAATTTCAGATTGTTGTAGAGTGGGCAGATCAACCTTATTCAAAAAGGATTGTATTTGGGAAAGGGATGGAGTAGGAGTGGTTTTATCGTCTTTAAGGTTGTACAGGGTACTGTAATAGCGAGCGAATTCGTCCACAATATCCTGTGGATTCATTAATTTTTTGTGCATTGAGGAGTAAATCCAGGCCACCCTAGAGTTGGCCATTCTAGCTTTTAATTTGGCCGCTAATACAGAGCCCGCCTTATTTCCATGTGCAAAGAACTTATGTTTATAGCGTTGGAGAATAAAATTCGCTTTGTCTATATCGATATCATTTAATTTAATTTGAAGGCGTCTAAGTGCGTCACTACGTGTTACAGAAGGGCTTATCTTGTTAGCGTGCGTAAGAGCCGCAATTTCATTAATGAGGGTGGAATATTCTTTGTCCCTTTGTTTTTTGGCTCGGCTAGCATGTTTGATGAAAGATCCTCTAATTACGGCTTTATGAGCCTGCCAAATCGATTCTATAGTGGTATCTTGGGTGGTGTTTAGTTCAAAATATGTCTTAAGGTCTTCTGCAATTTGGCGTTTGATAAGTGGGTCTTTCAGTAAGGTTTCGTTGAGACGCCAGGTGCCGCGTCCCTTAGAGGGGAAACGTTCCTGCAGTGAGATAGTGATGGGCGCATGGTCCGACCATGTAATAATCCCTATATTTACAGCATGTATTTTTGGTATCGTGGAGGAATGGACTAGGAATCTGTCTATACGCGAATATGAATTGTGTATTTGCGAGTAAAATGTGTAATCTTTGTCTGAGGGGTGGAGTACCCTCCAGGCATCTACAAGTTCCGAGGAATGAATAGCTTTCCTGAGATTGGACGCCACAATCGAACGTTTGCGGGCTGTGGCCTGAGTTACATTATTGGTTGAAGTCGTATCTATCGTCTCATCTAATACAAAGTTTGTGTCCCCTCCTATAACTAATGTTCCAAATGGGTGCGCTTGCGCCAATGCGATCATTTTGTTAGCAAATTGCAGTTGATTGTCATGGGGGCTATAAACATTTAGCAGTGTGTAGGGCTCATTGTTCAAATAACATTGCAACAATAAGAATCTACCCTCTCTATCAATGACCTTATGGTGAAATGAGAATACCACATCTTTACCTATCAAGATTGAGACTCCCCTTTTTTTCTTTACATATCCCACATGGAAACCAATCGGGAATTGTTTAGAGGAGAACTTGGGCATGTGTGATTTCAAAAAGTGGGTCTCTTGGAAGAACGCTACATTTGTTTGATGTTTTGTGGCTTCTGTTAGGGCTAATCTCCTCTTATGCGGAGAGTTTAAACCCTTAGTATTAAGGGAGAGTATGTTTAAAGGCATCAGAAAAATTTGAAAAGTGTCTACTAGGAAGTGAAATGTATTCAACCCGGGAGTAATTCCGGGGGGGGGGGTCTGTAGTCTCAACACACCCATGTTAGTGGTCATGAGAGTGAGGAGAGGAACTTCATCCATACCCAAAATAAAAGCTCTGCCACTACAACCGTAACATTGAATTAATACCTTGCCCTTTTTTTGTTTGTGGTTTCGTGAGTTATCCTGTGGCTCTTTATATTTGAGGGGGCTTAGGAAAAGAAGATTAAACCATTGTAAGTGCCATAATACATTATTGACCCATATATGTTTGAATCGCAACTTTACAACTTTCGGATCAGTGTGGTCATTCAGGGACCTTAAAGGAGAGGGGGAAGGGTGGAGAAACGGTAGGGGAGGAAGGTGCCAGAAGGCAACTAAGTACAACAAGACACTCCAGGACTCACCGTCCAGTGTCTTAGTAAGAAGTATCGGCCACATGTAGCCAAATCGGGGGAGGGTGAACGTGTTATATAGGTAGGGACTTATACCAGTACTGTATTGATATTACCTTAAGTCCTCACCATTGGTGAGCTAATCTATCAGTTAGCATTGTTATCGGTATCGGTAGAGACTTGCCGATGCCTGACAGTACAGTAGCCAAACGGGCTATAAAACAACATAATCACAACCAATCATCATATACATATATACAGTAGGAATCTCACGTGATGTCAGGTCAAGTCGGCTCTGACAGGCAAGTTACTAGCGGGTCTATCGACCTTGTTCGCAGTAGTCTTTCATTTAGGCCTCGGAACTTGAATCCAGTCCTTCGAGATTTTTGCCGGTGATTTGCGGTGTTCAATAGGGCGATCTTCTCCAGTATTCTGAGCAAACGGGATTTTCCATTCCGTTAAGAGATGAATCCCTTCAGCTTCGGTTTTTATCTGGTGTTCGATGCCGTTCCTCCTCACTATTAGTCGAGTAGGATATCCCCATTTGTAGAGGATAGTTGCTTGGCGTAGTGCTTTAGTGATGGTTATGAGCGATTTCCGCTTAGCAAGTGTGGCCGCGGACAAGTCAGTGAAAAGTTGGATCCCAGTGTATTCCGCTGGTAAGTCCGTGGTATCTCTGATTTTGCGCATAATCGCTTCTTTCGTGGTAAAATAGTGTATTCGGACAATAACATCACGCGGTACAATATCCGCCAGAAATCGTGGCTTTGGTAGTCGGTGGATGCGATCTATGCATAAATCGTTATCTTCAAGTTGCGGGCATAGAGTTTTAAAGAAACTTTGAGCGTAGGCCTTGAGTTCCATCGCTGTGACAGTTTCGGGGATGCCGCGCAGGCGGATATTGTTGCGCCTGTCGCGGTCCTCCTGGTCTGCCACCTTAGCAGTGAGGAAATTCACTTTTTCTGCAAGTGATTCATAGGTGTCTGCTAAATTATTGTGAGCTTCTATGATCTCATCCGCTTTATCTTCTAATTTGGCGGTGCGCTCACCGATTTCTTTAATGTCATTTCGTACATCTCGAGCTAATTTAGCAAATTCAGCTTGTAGAGTATGCTGCATATCTTTGAGCATTTTGAATAGTGCGGTCTCTGATGCAGGAGTCAGATTGTCTAGGGAGACAGAGGTGTTGTCGCTCCTGTCTGAGCATGCTGCAGGAGATGAAGGGCCGTCGGCGCCATCTTGTGGGATTCGTCACGGCGATGTTAAGGCCGCAACTTGTAACGCTGGCTGGCGCAGTTTCGCTTTTTTAGTGGATCTTTGGGACATGGCTATCTCAGGTAGGTATCCGATAGTCACCTTGAGTGGTTTCGTGTCTCTATCGCTCTGCTAATCGCTGTTTTTTCGTTCACCCTCGACGGAGCTGGTCACTCACACATCCACTCTCTCGAGTAGCCAGGCCACGCCCCGAAATTTCTAGTTTTTTTTAATGTACACTACTGTTACACCAGATATGAGTTGCAATGGTGTGACACTGTGCCCTGGCAGGCCCTGAAACGCACATGTGTGAAGGAAACTGACTGCTATTATTTCACAGTCAAAAACTGTTGTTTTTTTTAAATGTACACTACTGTTACACCAGATATGAGTTGCACTGGTGTGACACTGTGCCCTGGCAGGCCCTGAAACACACACGTGTGAAGGAAACTGACTGCTATTATATTACAGTCAAAAAAGTTTTTTGTTTTTTTAAATGCAAGCTATTGTGACACCAGATATGAGTGGTGGCAAGTGGGCACAGTATACGCTGTGAGCCTGACACACACGCTGGCAGGCAGGCAACTGCAATTAGATTACACAGGAAAAAAAAAAAGCAGACTGATGTTCTAGCCCTAAAAAGGGCTTTATTGGGGTGCTGTCCTTACAGCAGAGATCAGATGAGTCCTTCAGGACTGTATTGGACACTGAATACACTAGCCTAGCTATCGAGTTCCCTATTAAATCAGCAGCAGCTACACTGTCCCTCCTCTCACTAAGAATGCAGCTTCCGAATGAATCTAAAATGGATGCTGTCCAGGAGGTGGGAGGGTCTGGGAGGGAGGGTCTGCTGCTGATTGGCTGGAATGTGTCTGCTTACTGTGAGGTACAGGGTCAAAGTTTACTCAATGATGATGAATAGGGGGCGGACTGAACATCGCATATGTTCGCTCGCCGTGGCAAACGCGAACAAGCTATTTTCGCCAGGAACTATTCGCCAGCGAACTATTCGGGACATCTCTAATGCTTAAATGTTTTTCATGATACAAAATGTTTTTTAAATGGGGTACTTTAAGAACCAAAATAACTCTAGCTTATTGAGGCAGCTTTGGTGTTTAGCTTATGCACTTGCAATCTCACTTCTCAGTACTCTGGTATTTAAGAGTTAAAAACAAAACCTCCCAACTATTGTTTATCCCTCAACCTTCAACTAGTGCTAGACGATAACAGTCTATTTTGACCTGTAGTTTATTGTATTGCATTTTGTGACATGCAATTAAGTCATGGCATCCACATCTTGGAACATTTTTCGTTTCTATCTTAGAGTCCTGATGTCAGTGATTCTGTATCATTGATCTGCTCTACTCTTTCTTGCCATGGGTTGGAACCCCTGTTGCTTCCATCAGTATTAAGGCCTTTGCAGCAATAAGGTGTCTTGTTTGGCTCCTTTTATATTTCCCTAGTAACAGGGGTGTTTGCTGAAATAGTACAGATTCAGGTGTGAACATGGGAGCTTCTTCTAGTATTTTAACTATTTCCCCTTGCACTGATTTCCAGAAGGAAGAAATTGGTGGACAGGACTCGATGTATGGAATAGGGAACCCTCACCGCCTTGGCACTTCCAGCATGTAGGGGAGTCTGTTGAAGTAAATTTATTTAGAGACACCAGAGTTCTATACCACTTTTTGATGAGCTTATAATTCATCCCTTAAATTTTAGAGTCCAGGTAAGTCTTATGTGCTAGTAGAAACATGTTTTCACACTGTTCGTTCGACCCTCTTTATGTCAGGCAGTGCTCTCTCTGGGATAATGGAAGTGACCTGCAAAAGACCTCTATCAGAACATATTTCTCTCAGATGCAGAATCTCATTCTCTTCACCTCAATTCAGCCATCTGAGGGACAATCATTTTGGTACCACAGGTATTTTTATGAGTGACAGTATTGGCTAGTTTCATTTTAAAGCAGATTGCACTCCTGTAGGGTGTGTCCAAAGTACCATGGGCCAATGTTTTCTGTCAAGTCACACCAGTGCTCTGAGTAAGTCTCTCTATTCCTCCAACTCCAGGGATTACCATTCAGGGTGTGATCTTACTCTGTGTCTGAGTATCCTCAGAAGAATGCTAATCTTAGGAGAGTTCATGCATCCGTACCAGGATATATACTGCCCTTCCATTGAACTAAGTTTTTTCTGAGATTCTGGAGGAGTGGTGGAAAGGTTTTTGATACATCTGTATTATGTCATGGGGATCCAATTTCCTGGATATTTAAACTTTACCACACAGCACTAAAAGTAGAATAGCTCCTGCAGTGTAGCAGAGTCTCGATTGGAAAAATAGACATCCAAGATTTCAGATTTATCTATATTCAATTTACAATTTTATTTTTCTCCAAATTCTGAGTATACGCTTAAGATGTATGGGATGGTTACCCGGGACTTTTAATCAAAAAAGAGGAGGTTGTTTGCATTAGCCGCTACCATGTGTGCTTGCCTCTTCCCATCAAACCCAGTAATCTCGTAAAACAGCTTCAAGTAGAGGCTTCAGTGACAGCATAAAAAAGACTGGAGATAAAGGGAACCCTTGTCTTGTGCCAGTCTGAGTGGGAATGGGTCTAAGATTGGGCTCCAAATACTCTGTATATAAGCTGTATTTAAGCTCTGCATAGAGCACATGTTAGAGCTCTCATCTGTGGGCCAAACCTCGTATTTTCTAATGTAGCCATCATATAGTATTAAATCACTTTTGTTGCTGTCTATGTAACTCAAGCCACTCCTCCCCTGACTGTGACTCACACAGTCTACATGCAACAAAATAGTTTAATTTTCAATCAGATGTGACAGGAAAGTATGTTTACTTTAGAAGTTTTTATTACCTGATCTGCTAATTTAACTTTAATCAGACACAGGGTTCTGCGGGATCTAGAAGGCTAGGGACAGAGCAGGAAATACGAACTTCTAAATTTAACTGACTGTGCAAAAACATAATGTCTAAACATTGAATCTCTTTTTCTGGAAATATGTAGGAAGATTGTGTGGGGTCACACACAGAAGAGGTATGACCAGGGCTACCTAAACAAAGCAATTTAACTCCTAAATGGCATTTAATTGAGCTGTTAGATTGCAGAGGCATGCCAAAATCATCAGCTGAGCTACAGCTTCTATGTAACAAAAAAAGTATGTGTATATAATTTTTAGAGAGTGGGGTTGTATAATCAAATAGATAAAAGGAGCATTAGGAAAGGAAAATTGGTAATAATAGTTTAATTTATTTTTACTTAGATAACAAACAAAATATGGTATTTTATCAGGGGTTACCATCAATTGTACATTGATGGATGTTTACCCTGTTTCCTGCTGTCAGTGAATCACAGCTGTGTGCCGTATGTCTAGTGATAGGCCATGCAGTGTCATGTGTTTGTCATAAATCCATTGTCATCTGTCTATGATATTGCAATGGTATGTGTGTGTTCAAGCGTGTGTCTCATGTTTGTTATAAAACAAATCTGTTACATGGTATTGAAATTTTATTTCTACTGCATCGCTTAATTTGTGCAGAACTGTAAAAACCAAACAAAAGAAAATACACATCTTGCACTAACAAGATCATTTGGGAAATATGCTCAGCAATGTAGTTTATCAATACTGGAAGACCACTGGATTCATATAAACTGTCTCCAAAACAGATAAAATTGGGACAAATCACGTAACCATGGTAACATAATACATAGATTTGATATTTTGTGGTTCTGTGTATTATTTTACCTTAACAACAATACATTGCAAACAACAAAAACAGAGAATGTGAGAACAGAACTCTGAGAACAGGCAAAAGTTTAGAGACAGAAGAAAAATAGAAAAATCGGGTCGCAAGAGTATTCTGAGAACGGACAGCAGCTGAAATAGCCTGCCCTTCGGTGGGTCCCCGCTCAGAACTCAAGCTGGTTTTAGTTAATCTTGTGCCATTACAGAGAGAACATATCTGAAGCATATCAGACTGGTCCCACCCATACGGGCAGTCCAGATCCGAAATGCCAGCAAGTTCTCTCTGCACGAGAGACACAGCAACCCCAGACGATCGTTTCAGCCTTGTTAGGCATCATCAGTGAGGCATAGCTGATATCTCTCTAGGCACCGTGAGCAAGGGGTCCACGTCTGGATTACCCTTTAAACTTGTGGAGAGAAAAAACGGGTCGCAAGAGTATTCTGAGAACGGACAGCAGCTGAAATAGCCTGCCCTTCGGTGGTTCCCCGCTCAGAACTCAAGCTGGTTTTAGCTCATCTTGTGCCATTACAGAGAGAACACATACTCTCCAGAAGAAAAATAGCGTCCAGCGCAAAGTGTACAATAGTGATCCCAGTGCTCACTTTACCAAGTTTACACAATAGTGAGTAAATGTAAATATATATACCTAATGAGAACAAAATGTATTCTTCATTCCTGAAAGGTAAATAAAAAATACACTATCATAGTGTAGTACAGTAATAACCAGTTTGTAAAAGGTATACACTATTTAGGTAGTTAACTCACATTTTAATGAGCCCTTTGGAAAACTGGTTAAAGTAATACAGTTTTGTGTGTAAAGTAGATCTCATTCAGGAATATCAGATCCTTACAGTGGAGATAGTTAGGAGCACCAGCTCTTAACTTTTAAAACAAATAATATTTATTGCACAAAAAGATTAAAAGCTTACATACAAAATGTAATAGTCCATCAGTCCAGATAAAACAGAATGTGTTTCAACGCTTAAATCAGTGTCTTCCTCAGATGCATAGCTCTTGCCTGTGTAATCCCATTATTTAAACCTATTTTGGCGCCAAAAATAATAATTTTGGGATGCCCCCTGCATCTAATTAACCAATAGGTATCCTCCCCCCCATTTGCACCTCTCGTGGCCGCCATCTTGGTGCTCACAAGGGTGCGTGACATCATTTCCGGTTCCGCCATCATGCGTTCCAGCGGCCATATTCTTTGTGTTCCACCTTTGGTTTGATTATACTGCGGCTGTGTACCATCCATTCAGTCCAAGTTTTTGATGGAAATCAATGCTATTTATAAGTTCCTTCTTTACTTACATTAGTTCCAATTTAATCAATACGTCCATAATCCATAAAAGTATATTACACATATTAAAGAAAGGAAAAAGGGAAACATTATAAAAGCAGTATATACATTGTATCTAAAAGGCATATTCCTTTCCTAATAAAAAAAATACACATACATATATTTAGTCACTATTACACTTGGTAAAGGGAGCACTGCGATCACTATTGTACATTTTGCGCTGGACACTATTTTTCTTCTTTCTCTAAGCTTTTGCCTGTTCTCAGAGTTCTCATATTCAGTTTTTTGCTCACGTGTGCCATTAAAAACAAAACCTATATAATTTGCATATTATACCGGTCCAGGGCCGGTGCTTGGATTTTTAGGTACATAGGCGAAGATGCATTTTTCCGCCCCCCCCCACAAAACATCTTCACCTATGTGCCTCTTAACCAGCCCCTCTCCCCTCCCCGACCATTAAGGGTCCCTTCCCTGTCCCTTAGTGTTAAGGGTCCCTTCCCTGTCCCTTAGTGTTCTTCTCCCCTCCCCCCTCTTTTCCCTGTCTCTTGGTGTTTCTCTCCCATTCCCTCCCTGTCCCTTGGTGCACCCCACACCCCTTTAGTGGTCACACTCCCCTTCCTGGTGTGTCAGTGTGTACAGAGTGTAGCGGAGCGGAGCGCGGTACAGGAGCTTCAGTTTTCTGTACCCGGCCGAACTGACAGGGAGTGCTCTCTCTGTGAGCACCTCCTGTCAGTCTGGCCAGGTACAGGAAACAGAAGCTCCTGTACCGCGCTCCGCTCCGCTACACTCTGTACACACTGAAAGTAACACACTCAATGACAAACATACAGACGTCACTGACAGACACAGACTCATTGACAGACACACTGATAGTCACACAAAGACTCAATGACAAACATACTCTCACTGATTTGACAGACACACACTCATACACTGACAAACACACTAATCATACACTGACAGACACACTCATACACTCACATGCACACACACACAGACGCACTCACTCACACACACACGCTGTCACTCACAGACATACGCTGTCACTCACAGACACACACTGTCACTCACAGACACACACACACTGTCACTCACAGACGCACACACTGTCACTCACAGACGCACACTCTGTCACTCACAGACGCACACTCTGTCACTCACAGACGCACACTCTGTCACTCACAGACGCACACACTCTGTCACTCACAGACGCACACACTCTGTCACTCACAGACGCACAGTCTGTCACTCACAGACGCACAGTCTGTCACTCACAGACGCACAGTCTGTCACTCACAGACGCACACGCTGTCACTCACAGACGCACACGCTGTCACTCACAGACGCACACGCTGTCACTCACAGACGCACACTCTGTCACTCACAGACGCACACTCTGTCACTCACAGACGCACACACTGTCACTCACAGACGCACACTCTGTCACTCACAGACGCACACTCTGTCACTCACAGACGCACACTCTGTCACTCACAGACGCACACACTCTGTCACTCACAGACGCACACACTCTGTCACTCACAGACGCACAGTCTGTCACTCACAGACGCACAGTCTGTCACTCACAGACGCACAGTCTGTCACTCACAGACGCACAGTCTGTCACTCACAAACGCACAGTCTGTCACTCACAGACGCACAGTCTGTCACTCACAGACGCACACGCTGTCACTCACAGACGCACACGCTGTCACTCACAGACGCACACTCTGTCACTCACAGACGCACACACTCTGTCACTCACAGACGCACACACTCTGTCACTCACAGACGCACACACTCTGTCACTCACAGACGCACACTCTGTCACTCACAGACGCACACACTCTGTCACTCACAGACACACACTGTCACTCACAGACACACACACACTGTCACTCACAGACGCACACTCTGTCACTCACAGACGCACACTCTGTCACTCACAGACGCACACTCTGTCACTCACAGACGCACACACTGTCACTCACAGACGCACACGCTGTCACTCACAGACGCACACGCTGTCACTCACAGACGCACACGCTGTCACTCACAGACGCACACGCTGTCACTCCCAGATGCACACGCTGTCACTCACAGACGCACACGCTGTCACTCACAGACGCACACTCTGTCACTCACAGACGCACACACTCTGTCACTCACAGACGCACACACTCTGTCACTCACAGACGCACACACTCTGTCACTCACAGACGCACACTCTGTCACTCACAGACGCACACTCTGTCACTCACAGACGCACACTCTGTCACTCACAGACGCACACTGTGTCACTCACAGACACACACTGTGTCACTCACAGACACATACACTCACACAGACACATACACTCACACACACACACACACACACACACACACACTAACACACACAGACACATACACTCACACACAGACACACACACAGACACATACACTCACACAGACACATACACACTCACACACACACACACACATACACTCACTAATTATTTTATAAATAAATATTTTCCACCCAGCCTCCCTACCTGGAGAGCTGGTGTGGATGTTGAATCCTTCCCTGGGGTCCAGTGGGGTTGCTGGGCGGCGTGCGTCTGTGCTGAGATCAGGGGCAGCGAGGGAGCTCTAACTTCGCTGCTCTGCTCCCTCGCGTGCTGTCTGCTGATACCGCGGGAGCCGGAATATGACGTCCCGCGGCATCAGCAGACAGCGCGCGAGGGAGCAGAGCAGAGAGGTTAAAGCTCCCTCGCCGCGCCTGATTACAGCACAGCCGCACGCCGCACCGGGGGCCGAGATTGTGGCCCGGCAGGAGGGAGAGCTTTCCCTCCTGCCGGTCACTGAAATCTAGCGCCCCCAGAGCCCGTGCGCCCTAAGGCGGCCGCCTGTGCCGCCTTATGGACGCGCCGGCCCTGTACCGGTCTCACTGTTAATGCCAGTCTAGAACCAAAATGCCAGCAAGTTCTCTCTGCACAAGAGATATACTAACCGAAGCGATCGTTTTGTTCTTCTTTGGGCCTTGTCATCAAGGTATAGCTCAGGGGTGGGGAACCTTCGGCTCTCCAGATGTTTTGGACTACACCTCCCATGATGCTTTGCCAGCATTATGTGTGTAAGAGCATTATGGGGGATGTAGTCCACAACATCTGGAGAGCCGAAGGTTGCCTATCCCTGGTATAGCTGATATCCCTCTTGGCACAGTAAGCACAGAGTCTACATCTGTATTATCCTTTTACCTTAAGGAGAGCCCAAGCCAATGCATTACAACAGAATCAGAGAGTATGACAATTCTGAGAATGGACAAAAGCTAAGAGAAACATTGCAAATAAATTGATGATTTTGTTTGCTGGGATGCTGTTCATATGAGTTCTCTTGTATTTTTCCACCATATCAAAACATGAAATTAATAAGTAAAACTGATCAAACAGGACCAGAAGTGGTTCTTGGCCATGTCTCATGCCACGACTGTTGGAGGATTGAATGTAGCATCATTGGAAGTTTTAGGATATGCCTAAAGATGTTAAGACTGAATGGGCTTGGAAATGGTGAGGCTTATAAAGCCATAGCCAAAGCACGTGAAATAAAAACTTGCACCTCTGTGTCATGGTCCATTGTCTCACTCTGTATCCAGATAGCTCCACAGTGAGGTTACTCACATTTACTGCAAAATACAAGAACATCATGTGCATAATGATTACTGCACATACAGCTATAAGCCAGTGCAACAACAACAAAAAAGTCAAAACAAGTTCTAGGCCGTATAAGGGCAATGCAATGAAGTAAAAAACTTTTGCTTAACTATGTAATGGGACTAAACAAATTGATTAAACTATGCTAATCGTATCTAACATATATTGGGGCATGTAATACAGAGTGAACGTGATAGTAGATTAAAAAGAATTTAAAGGTTTGCAGCGTGAATAAAAAAGGACAGGGCATCCTTGCTTTTAAAAACCTCTTATTTACATCATTAGGAAACTGAAGGTTCCCCAGACACTGTTTCTTGACTTGTCACTCAGCCTATTACGTTTTTCTGAAGTCACAATGGCAATATCAGTTGGCATCAATTGCATACATTGGTTGAGTGTGCTAGCAGATGCTCAATTTGGGTCAAGCTCCAACCGGTGGCTGTAGGAGGCATAGGGGACATTTGACCAACATAACAATGACAACGGGCTGAAATAACTATGGTGCTTGCAGTTCCCCTTTAAATGTTAGAGTTCAAGTATATTCCTAAACAGCTTTCATCCATAGGGCATTTACATTCAAATCCTACATTTGAGTACAGGATTTTGCAATAACGACTCTCTGCTTTGCTCTTTTGGATCTCCACTTACTCTTTGCTTGACAAGACATTAACTTGAAATAATTATTTAATGTGAACTCTGCCAGTTTGTTTTAAAGGGATCCTATAGTGCCAGAAAAACAAAACAGTTTTCCTGGCACTATAGGGTTAATACGTCCACCACTACCTCGCACCCCCGTCCCGCGGGGCTGGGGCTGGCTCCACCCACGCAGCTCTCTCGCCGACATCAGCCGGAGGGGGAGACCTAACAAGCAATCGCCGCACATGCATTACAAGTCCGTTTGGATTACGGAAGCATCCCCGGTAGACAGCCACTGAGGGAAGGCTTTGAGCTGCAATGCAAACATTGCAGTTCTCTGCAACTGCGATGTTTTACATTGCAACATTAAGTGCAATAGGGACACAGCAACCAGACTACTTCAATGAGCTGAAGTGGTCTGGGTGCCTACAGTGTCCCTTTGCGCTGTTTAGGGCATCAGCCACTCTCTGCGTTAATGTATAAAGTATTTCTTTGATTTATTCATCACTCAGGAACCATATAACATAAACGAAAACTCTCTCTTGGATCCGGTGTCTCTATTTCGGTACTGTGGATCTGTCGACCAGTATGGACGTACGTTACCGGTAAGGTGGGAATTCATCGTGTGGAAAGTTCGTGATTGTTCGGTCATTAGTCCATGCGGTCAAAATGGCCGCGACCCATTGTTCTTTCCACGTGGCGGCGTGTATCGTACAGATCCACAAGTACCCGAAATCCCCAATAATCCAAATACAACGACAATCCTCCGAGATGGTATCTGTCACTCCCAAAAGGGGTCTGTCACACGGCTCCCTCCTAGTGGTACACTCCGGCAGACCTGGCTTGATCCTTTCGGATGAACTTAGGGATGACCGGAATTTACTTGTCCGGAGAATTGTCAAGTGGTCGAGACAGCCCATCGGCGTTGCCATTTAGCTTACCGGGTCGATAGCTGATGGTGAAATTGTACGTTTGCAGGGCCAAGCTCCATCTTAACAATCGGCCATTGTCTCCTGCGACCCGGTTAAGCCATACCAATGGGTTGTGATCGGTTACCAAGGAAAATTCTTGTCCATACAGATAGGGAGTTAGTTTTTTCAATGCCCATACCAGGGCCAGGCACTCTTTCTCTACGGCCGCATAACTCACTTCCCTCGGTAACAACTTTCGGCTGAGGTATGCGACCGGATGCTCCTTTCCATCTTCCCCGATCTGGCTCAGCACAGCCCCCAGTCCATACATGGAAGCGTCTGTATGTACAAGGAAACGTTTGTTAGGTACTGGGGCAGCCAAGACAGGAGCATTAACAAGAGCATGTTTGAGGGATTGGAATGCGGCTTCGCAAGCGGGAGACCACAGGACCTGTCTGGGTAAATTCTTTTTGGTCAAGTCAGTCAAGGGTTTGGCTACCGTACTATAATCAGGGACAAAGCGCCTATAATACCCGGCGGTCCCTAAGAAGGCCAATACCTGGGTCTTGGTATTTGGTGTGGGCCAGTTCGCTACTGCTTCAACCTTGGCAGGCTCCGGTCTCTGGTTTCCACACCCTACCCGGTGTCCCAGGTATTGGACCTCGGCCATTCCTAAATGGCATTTCTCGGGTTTTAGTGTCAGGCCCGCGGCCCGAATCTTATCTAGGACTACCCCTACGTGGACTAAATGTTCTTCCCAAGACTCACTGTAGATCGCAATGTCATCCAGGTATGCACACGCAAACTCCTGGAAGCCATCGAGGAGCCAATCCACCATTCGCTGGAACGTAGCCGGGGCATTTTTCATCCCGAATGGCATGACCTTAAATTGGTATAAGCCAAACGGGGTGACAAAGGCCGACTTGGGGACGGCATCCTCGGCCAGGGGGATCTGCCAATAACCCTTGCAGAGGTCTATGGTAGAGAGATAGTTACCCCTGGCTATGCGATCTAATAATTCGTCTACCCGGGGCATGGGGTAAGCGTCAGTGGTAGTCTTTTCATTTAGTCGCCTGTAGTCGACGCAGAACCGAGTGGTTCCGTCTTTCTTGGGGACTAGGACTACGGGAGAGGCCCAGGGACTGTCTGATGGCTCAATGACCCCCAGCTGGGTCATTTCCCGTATTTCCTTTAGCATCCCGTCCCGGACGGCTTCCGGAATACGGTAAGGGGGTTGTCGGAGGGGGGCCTGCCCTGGGGTTTCTACCTTGTGTATGGCCAGGGTGGTGTATCCTGGCTCCTGGGAGAAGGTACTCTGTTTCTCCCATAGGAGCTGTCTAGCTTGCTCTAGCTCCATAGGGTTAAGTCGTTCTCCCAGCTTCACTAGGCTAACTGGGTCGGGGTGAGTCTCCCTTTCTAGCAGGTCAGGTAGAGGTAAATTTTCGGGGTCATCAGTAGCTGGGGCACAAACAGCGTTAACATCTTCCTGTCGCTCTTGGTATTCCTTCAACATGTTCACATGAAAGGATCGTTGGATCCTTTCATCTGCACAGCTGGCAATAAGGTAGGTGGTATCACAGAGTTGGGCTAAAACCTTGTAAGGACCCTGCCACGCAGCTTGCAGTTTGTTGTCCTTCACCGGTTTTAGCACCAATACCTTCTGCCCTATGTGGAATAGTCGTTGCCGGGCACCCCTATCGTACCATCGTTTCTGTCGCCCCTGGGCCGCCTGGAGATTCTCCCTTACCAATAGGGAGAGTTGCTCCATGCGGTCCCGGAGTTCCAGGACATATGGCACAATAGGTGTCCCTGCCTGTTCGGTTTCCCCTTCCCAGTGGTCCCGAATGAGATCGAGGGGTCCTCGCACCCTCCTCCCATACAATAACTCAAAGGGAGAGAAACCCGTAGATTCTTGGGGGACCTCCCTATACGCAAATAACAGGTGGGGTAAGAATCTCTCCCAGTCTCTGCAACCGTCCGTAAAGGTCCTCAACATTTGTTTGAGAGTCCCATTAAAGCGCTCACAGAGACCGTTAGTTTGGGGATGGTACGGGGAACTGAGCAGGGGTTTAATGTGGCACACTTTCCATAACTGTTGTGTGAGAACGGCAGTGAACTGGGTTCCCTGGTCGGATAGGATTTCTTTAGGGAACCCCACCCGAGTGAATATCTTAACCAAGGCATCGGCTACCGTCTCAGCTTCAATATTCGGCAGGGGTACTGCCTCGGGGTACCGGGTCCCATAGTCCACCACGGTAAGAATGTACTTCTTACCGGATGGGCTATGTCGCGCTAGGGGGCCTACAATGTCGACGGCGACCCTATAGAAGGGTTCCCCAATGATCGGCATCGACATTAATTTAGCCTTCGGGCGATCTCCCCTCTTACCCACCCGTTGGCAAGTGTCACAGGTTCTGCAATATTGTCGCACGTCCCGGTTAAACCCTGGCCAGAAGAAATTCTGGGTAATCCTATGGCCCGTGCGACGTACTCCTAAATGGCCAGCTAAGGGTATATCGTGAGCGATCCTCATGATCTCTTGCCTGTATTTTTTCGGTAGCACTAGTTGCTTCTGCGGGACGGGGTTTTTACCTGCTGCGGGCTCCTGGGGGATCCTATACAGTCTATCCCCCACCCACTCGTAGCTTTCCCCATCTGTCCCCGGTTCCCCTTTATCTGCCTTATCCCTATACTTCCGTAGAGTGACGTCTTCCCGCGTCTCCCTCCCAAAAGTCTCAGGGGTATCCCAGTCTAAGGGGGTCTGTCCTAAGGTCACAGTCGGAGGGTCAGATCTTACCTGGGTCTCCGCGACTGGCGGGCCGATTCCAATAGCACGAGCCTGAGCCCGGGTGGTGACAGGGCAGGCTCCAGCAGAGCCTTGAGGAGCAAAAGCGGACAACAGCGGGGCTAAGTCATTTCCCAAAAGTACTTCCGCGGGTAGCCCTTTCATCAGGCCCACATTCACTTGGCCAGCTCCCACCCCCCAATCCAAATGCACTCGGGCCGTGGGGAGGCGATGTACTGCACCCCCGGCCACTCTAACGGCCACCGTTTGTCCAGTATGTTCCTTTTCGGGGACCAGGTTGTGTTGGATCAAAGTTAGGGTGGCCCCAGTGTCTCGCAATCCACTGACAACTTGTCCATTTACTCGGACGGTTTGTCGGTGGTGCTGCTGGTTGTCTACGGCAGCCGCATATAGGGGATTGGCCTCGTGCAAAATCTCCCATTGCTCCTCCCCCAGGGGTTGGGCTTCAATGCAATGGGCCCCTGAGGAAAAGGGCCGGGTGTTCCCTTCAGCGGGCTTCCTCCAAGAAGCTTGTCGAGCTGGATCTAGTGGGCATTTGTCTCTCAGGTGGCCCACCTGTTGGCACCTATGGCACCGCCGGCGGTCCGGGGCACTAGACTGGGCGAAGCTAGGTTGATTAGCGGAGGTGGTTGGAGTAGGGCCGACGAGGCGGCTTTCGACTCGGGGAGCTGCCTTTTGGACCGAGGGGTCGGGTTTGCGGGCGTCCGCATACTCGTCAGCCAGCCGGGCGGCTTCGGGTAGGGTAAGTGGTCGCCTATCCCGAATCCACTCCCTGAGCTCCTTGTCCACCTTTTCAAAAAAATGCTCCAACAAAAACAATTGTAATACCTCCTCCGCGGTGGTAGCTTGGCACCCATCCATCCAGTGGCCAGCCGTGCGTTGCAGTCGGCAGGCCCATTCGGTGTAGGAGTCACCGGTTTGCTTTCGGGATTCCCGGAAGCGTCTCCGATATGCTTCGGGGGTTACTGCATATCGGGACAGTAGAGCTTCCTTGACCAATCAGTAATTTCCCACCTCATGGTCCGGGATTGCCCGGAAAGCATCACTGGCTCGTCCGGATAATTTGCCAGACAAAATTTTAACCCACTCCTCGGAGGGTACTTTATGTAGGGCACATTGACGCTCAAAATCCGCCAGGTATTGGTCAATCTCCCCCTCTGTTTCTACGAAATTTTTAAAAGCGGCAAAGTGGACTTTCCTCTTTTCCTCGGGAGTTTGAAAAGTCCCAGCAGTTGGACTGGCGCTGGTTGAAGTCTGGCGCCGGTTGGCATCGACCGCCGCGATTACTTGGGTCACGATCCTAGGTGAGGGATTTGGTCCGTAGTGAGCCAACCTTACCCTCACCTCGTGGTCGAATCGTTCATCTTCCGGGGTTCGGACCAAGGCGATCTCCGGTTCTGGGTTTGGTTCGACATCCAGTCCGCCATTCTGTTCAGCTAAGTCCAATGCGACCAATTCTGCCAAAATGTCTCTCTTCTTTTTGTTGCTAGCCGAACGACCACGGCTCTCCAACAAGTCTTTTAGGGTAGATCGTTTCAACCTTCCGTAGTAGGCCTCCATCCTGAATGCTCTCGGTAGCTGTCCTTCTGGGGTGAAAGAACGATCCCACCGCTGCCACCAATTGTAGCGGCACCCCGGTGTAGTAGGGGTTTACGCCGCTGAGAAGGTGTCCTTTCCCCCAAGCACGAAGTTAGCTAAAGCATAACAGGTTCCCCATAATTACGACATCCAAGTAATAGTCATCCCCTCCAAGCACGAGACGAGACTCTGTGTTGAGGGTCAAAGTAGGAATAATTGTTTATTCAGCAACTCGGGCTTTTATGCCGTACAACAACTCCTCCCCGTATCCGGAGGAGATAATACATTTACAGTGGGAGTCACTCCCACTGTACCGAGCAGAATATTATACCAAAACTTACAGGTTTAATAATACACATAATATATAACGAAAATACAATGTGCTACGTGTATTAGGGAACGGAGATCTAGGGGAACAATATACGTGAAAATCCCCTAGATCGGTTGGGCCGTTCGCTAGATACACGTTCGCACCATTTACTCAGGAACCATATAACATAAACGAAAACTCTCTCTTGGATCCGGTGTCTCTATTTCGGTACTGTGGATCTGTCGACCAGTATGGACGTACGTTACCGGTAAGGTGGGAATTCATCGTGTGGAAAGTTCGTGATTGTTCGGTCATTAGTCCATGCGGTCAAAATGGCCGCGACCCATTGTTCTTTCCACGTGGCGGCGTGTATCGTACGGATCCACAAGTACCCGAAATCCCCAATAATCCAAATACAACGACAATCCTCCGAGATGGTATCTGTCACTCCCAAAAGGGGTCTGTCACAACTCCTATTAGAATTATTATTTTTTTCATGAAGTTGTGAATCTCTACATTATTCCAGATTTTCCATTATGTTGCCCAATTATTGTTTTTGTTATGCAGTTTGTATGACTAGGATTCATGACTACACTTTTTGAACTCAGGTAAGCCATTAAACCGTTCCTATCCTGTTATTGTTCTGTGTTCTTATCCAGTCTTAAAGATCAAGCCTCTTCATGGAAAAATGTGTTCTTTCTGATACCGTGTTCTAGATCATTATTGGACACTTGCAGACTACATAAATGTAGCCTGTGATACTTGAAACTCCACTTCAGCTTTCAGTCCTCTGTGTATTTACCTGAAAGTCTACAACTAAGTTTTCTACTATAATGAACATCTGTCCTTTGAGTTTTAAAATATATAGTTATCCTTACATATTAATGAGATCTGCTATAGCATAGATCCCACAATTAACCTAATCTTCTAGTTTCTGTTAGATGGCTGTGATTATATACCATGGTTTTCAGTCATGCTTTATTAAAGGAGCGTTATATGCACCATAACAGCTTTACATTGCTTGGCCGTGGTGCCAGCAATGCCATGGAGGCCAATATTGTAAGGAGTCAAGTCGTTGTTTTTTTTTTTTTAAACAATTTGACTTCATACCTAGGGTTCTTCCAGGCCCTGTATCCACTACCAACACAGCAAGAACATCCTTTAGATCTCCTGAGCTATTAGCCCATTGTCTGAGAGTGATCAGCTGATTGATCTCAGCCAATGAGCTTAGCCCTACGGTGCAGCATTGTTAGTAGAGTTGAAGAATGAAGCTTCATTCAATACAGCTGTGTTCCCTACAATGGGGGTGCCAGGGCACTATAGTGGTTATGTTGTTTGGCAGCTCATGTTAATTATGGTTAGTTCTTTATTTATAGAGACATTTCTCCTTGAGAACTACCTTTTTAACAAAGGTTTTTCACTGAGGACTACCTCACTTCCCTTTTCCTCACCCATCCCAAAGGTCTATAATATAATACATATTTTTAAATAACACAGTCTTGGCAAACTTACAAACTACTATTGTTCCCATTAATGACCATATTCAACTACCATATTTACTTTGAATGTCCCTTAGCTCCTTGCTCCCATTTCTATAATTTGATAAAGCTGCTGTCATTAGCACATAGTAGCTATATATCACACTTGAATATACTATTTATGTTTATGATTAATCCCTGTTACCTTTTAACTACCAATTACCGCCTTTAGATTGGGTGCTCATGGGCTATACTGCAGCATTGTGATCCATTAGAAAATGTGAGGTACCTATTATAGTCAGCGAGGTTACAATTTGGTGGATAATAAATAAAGTTAATTAAAGTGGCATTTTATCAGCTAATTTGAAGATAACTGAACCAATTAAAGTGATTGAATTTGCTATTATTATTATTATTATTATTATTATTATTATTGCCATTTATATAGCGCCAACAGATTCCGTAGCACTTTACAATATTTTGAGAGGGGGGGATGCAACAATAAATAAGACAATTACAAGAAAACTTACAGGAATAATAGGTTGAAGAGGACCCTGCTCAAATGAGCTTACAGTCTATAGGAGGTGGGGTATTAGAAACACTATTAAAAATATAGCTATTAAAAATATAGCTATTAAAAATTTAGCATTTAGTGAATATACCCCACAGTTAATTTTCACTATTTAAAGTGACATTACAGTCAACAAAAGAACTTTAGCATAGTGAAGCAGTTTTGGTGTATAGATCACACCCTTACAGTCACACTGCTCAGTTCTCTGCCATTTCTGAGTTAAATAACTTTGTTTATGCACTCTAGTCACACCTCTTTGCATGTGACTTGCACAGCTTTCCTAAATACTTCCTGCAAAGAGTCATCTAATTTTTATCTTCCTTAATTGCAAATTCTGTTTGATTTAGGTTTTCATATCTCCTTCTCTGTTAATAGCTTTCTAGACCCTGCAGGAGCCTCCTATATGTAATTAAAATTCGATTTACAAAGCAGGAGATACAATATTTTAAGGTAAGTTACATCTGATTAAAAGTGAATTCATTTTTTTTCATGCAGGCTGTGTGAGTCATGTGTGACTAGGGCTGCATAAACAGAAAAAAAAAGTGAATTAAAGCAGCACTGTCATTTTTTTTAACCCTCCCCCCCGACTCCACTACATCTAATTGCCCCCCTAGTCACTCCCAAATCCCCGTAGCCCCCTCTCCCCCCATATAACTATTTTTTTATCTTTATTTTATGCCCGAACCTAGGTCCTGGGTGCCACCATCTTTGTGTGTGCAGATTAAGTCCCTGGGGGTTACGTCATCTGCCCACACTAGATGGCGCTATGAAATTCCTGTGCATGCCCTGTTAAAGACTTGGATATTGTACTAAATTTGGACGGAAATTTTGTCTATTTATTAATTCGTCAGAAAGATGAATGAATGAATAGAAATGTCAGATGAACAAACAAACATCGAATGTTGGTGTTCGTTTGTTTGTTTAGTTTATTACAAGGAGGGAGCTACGGGCGCGCAGCTCCCTCCTTGTAATATGTAAAAAATAAGAGCGGCAGGGAGCAGTGCTCCCCACCACTTCCTAAGCCCCCCCACCATGTCCTCCCTCACTCTATGGGGGTCAGTAAGACACCCATATTAACATAAGGGAGATTGAGATCTCCCGAATGCCCCTACTCACTATGCTGCGAGATAGCGAGTAGAAGATTAATTACTAATACTAAGTCATTTTTACTTAGTATTAGTAAAGTTGTCTGGAAGATCAATCTTGGTCTTTTAGCCTTTTAGTAGATAGCTCCTTATTACTGTGGGAATTAGGGAGCTATCTACTAAGCGGCTGCAAGATGCAGATCAAATTTTTTTTTAATTCGAATTAAATTTCGAACCGAACTAAAAGTATCAAATGCCGTCCTAACATGAATGAACAAACTGTTCTCATTCTGCTAGGTTAAAATTTGGTAGTTTCGCCGGCATTGTGTCTAAATGACAGGACGTTCGGGAATAGTGAAAGAAGCATTGCGAGATCACGGAGAAAAGGGTGAATATTGTGGGAAAATGTCACTGACCCACAGACAGTGGGTCAAAGCAGGTCAAGCTTAGGGAAAATACATAAGACAAAACAGTCCCTACTTTGTCTTTATTTTTTATTTTTTTTAACTAGAGCAGAAAGTAAAAAAAGAAGAACAAATCCTGTGAGAGGGAGAGAAGATGAAGCGATTGAGGAAAGGTACGTTCGGCATGAGAGTGCCTCTTTAACTCCTAAATGGCAATTGAGCAATAAGACTTCAGAGGCATGATCTATACAGCAAAACCGCTTCATTAAGCTAAAGTTGTTTAGCTGACTATAGTGTTACTTTAAGTCTCATAAACTTACTGATGACAATATGGTACGCAAAGTGCATATTATTATTTGAGTACTTGTGAACATTTTCTAACATTTATGGCAATAGAGAAATGTAAAAATTAAGCATCTGTTTGCTTATCACTTGCTTTACTGTGTGAACACATTTCCATTTAATGTGTCAAGTCCTACCTGCAATATTAACACATTAAAAACACTAACGCTACATGTATTTGTTTTATCTTAACTGATTATGCATCTGCCATAGACACAGACTGCCAAAAATAAATGATACATACGGTTTTATCAACTATAGTTATCCCTAATTACATAATCTAAGGTACCACATGATGCTCAGGCTCATTCATATACTTTCTCTGCTAATCGGAGAGAAGTTAATCTTCTACATTAAAAATAACAAACTTTGGTTTTAGAACTGTAAAGAGGACAATATAAGCTTCAGAATTTCTTCAAACAATGAATACACAATAGCGGATGTAAAGAGGTTAATATACCACCAAACAGTCCTAGATTTAGTTGAACTGTCCTGAATTAGAACACCTGTTCCAATGTATTTAATCCCTGTTGCACCACATTTGGAGACACCAGCAAATTATCCTTAACACGTCATTTGGTTGAGCACCATTAGGTGCACACAAGGATTGAGCCCATGAGCAGAAGAACTCATGTGAATTCCTGAGTTGGACGGCCAGATCAGTTCTTGACTGACATGCAACTTTTGAGTAGGTTTGCCCTTTTTCCATCTGGCGCTCATCTTAATGACAATGACAGCATGTCTCACCAGCATGCCAACGCTACTTGTTAGTAGTTGCATATCTTTAAATGTTGGGAGGTTTGGGTAAATAACATTTCACATACTGGAATTATATGTCACCAATGGTTTATTAAGAAAAGTCTTATACACTGCTCAAAAAAATAAAGGGAACACTTAAACAGCACAATGTAACTCCAAATCACACTTCTGTGAAATTGAACTGTCCACTTAGGAAGCAACACTGAGTGACAATCAATTTCACATGATGTTGTGCAAATGGGATAGACAAAAGGTGGAAATTATAGGCAAATAGCAAGACACCCCCAATAAAGGAGTGGTTCTGCAGGTGGTGATCACATACCACTTCTCAGTTCCTATGCTTCCTGGCTGATGTTTTGGTCACTTTTGAATGCTGGCGGTGCTTTCACTCTAGTGGTAGCATGAGACGGAGTCTACAACCCACACAAGTGGCTCAGGTAGTGAAGCTCATCCAGGATGGCACATCAATGCGAGCTGTGGCAAGAAGGTTTGCTGTGTCTGTCAGCGTAGTGTCCAGAGCATGGAGGCGCTACCAGGAGACAGGCCAGTACATCAGGAGACGTGGAGGAGGCCAACAACCCAGCAGCAGGACCGCTACCTCCGCCTTTGAGCAAGGAGGAACAGGAGGAGCACTGCCAGAGCCCTGAAAAATGACCTCCAGCAGGCCACAAATGTGCATGTGTCTGCTCAAACGGTCAGAAACAGACTCCATGAGGGTGGTATGAGGGCCCGACGTCCACAGGTGGGGGTTGTGCTTACAGCCCAACACCATTCAGGACGTTTGGCATTTGCCAGAGAACACCAAGATTGTCAAATTCGCCACTGGCACCCTGTGCTCTTCACAGATGAAAGCAGGTTCACACTGAGCACATGTGACAGATGTGACAGAGTCTGGAGACGCCGTGGAGAACGTTCTGCTGCCTGCAACATCCTCCAGCATGACCGGTTTGGCAGTGGGTCAGTTATAGTGTGGGGTGGCATTTCTTTGGGAGGCCGCACAGCCCTCCATGTGCTCGCCAGAGGTAGCCTGACTGCCATTAGGTACCGAGATGAGATCCTCAGACCCCTTGTGAAACCATATGCTGGTGCGGTTGGCCCTGGGATCCTCCTAATGCAAGACAATGCTAGACCTCATGTGGCTGGAGTGTGTCAGAAGTTCCTATGGACTGACCCGCCTGTTCCCCAGACCTGAATCTAATTGAGCACATCTGGGACATCATGTCTCACTCCTTCCACCAACGTCACGTTGCACCACAGACTGTCCAGGAGTTGGCAGATGCTTTAGTCCAGGTCTGGGAGGAGATCCCTCAGGAGACAATCCACCACCTCATCAGGAGCATGCACAGGCGTTGTAGGGAGGTCATACAGGCACGTGGAGGCCACACACACTAGTGAGCCTCATTTTGACTTGTTTTAAGGATATTACATCAAAGTTGGATTAGCCTGTAGTGTGATTTTCCACTTTAATTTTGAGTGTGACTCCAAATCCAGACCTCCATGGGTTGAAAAATTTGATTTCCATTTTTCATTTTTTATGTTATTTTGTTGTCAGCACATTCAACTATGTAAAGAACAAAGTATTTCAGAAGAATATTTAATTCATTCAGATCTAGGATGTGTTATTTTTGTGTTCTCTTTATTTTTTGAGCAGTGTATATTAGATTCCAGTCCTTCATTTGAAGTATAAATAACAAGCAGTGGATCAAAATAAATACATCACTATTTTATCAAGTATAATTACAAAATGCCTAACAGGGCTTTTCACAAAAATGAGAATTTGCAGTGAGTTTTAAATTTAAGGTCCAAATAGCTGAACTGGAAAATTCTCAGGGTGGGAGGCGATTCTTTTTCTAACATATACATCATAGACCTCTAGAAGATCTTTACAATGCTTAACCTTTCCCCAACGACCCTGGCAACATTCGTAGTAAGACATGAATAAACGTAATGTGACTTTGCACTGCTTAATGCTCATAGATTACATTTTAAAAACGTTATTTTCATTCTGACAATAAAATAAGTCTTTGAGATTGTAAGCTCGTCTGGGCAGTGCCTTCTTCAACTACTGTTCCTGCATTTCAAACATGTTTTGTTAGATTTAACTATTTGCTTTATCAATTTTACAGCACTGTGGAGTATGTTTGTGCTCTATATCTTTTTTAAATTGTAAGTGAAAATGTAATAGGCAAAGTAAGCCCAAAAACTATTTTGCCAATGTATCGCAGTAAGTCTAGGACTACATTTATTTTCAAAACTAATTGATTTCAATTAACAAAATACTTATCCTTGGAGACTTTTTTCAGTCTTAATAGCAATTAGTCTGTGTGACAGACCGCCTGTTACCCCGGCTGGGTACCTTCGCCAAGCACGCTTCCTAGATTTAACCAGGACCCCCGTAGTAATTCAATCCCCAGATGCTGCAGCCAGAGACGGACTGACAGCCTTCTGGGCCCTCGGGCAAAATTAGATCCTAGACCCTTCGAAAACCAAATATTAAGTATTAAAAGGGACACTATAGTCACCAGAACAACTACAGATTAATGTAGTTGTTCTAATGCCCATAGCTAGTTCCTGCAGGCTTTTTAACGTAAACACTGGCTTTTCAGAAAAGGAGGTGTTTACATTGCTGCCTAGGAACACCTTTAGTGGCAGTCATTCAGACAGCCACTAGAGTTGCCTAATGATGAGACTGGAGCAGCGCTGGAATAAAGGTGGTTCAAATCACCTTTTACTACTCTGACAAAAAGGACAGCCACCTAAAATATAAAAAAAACAAAAACAAAACTATAGTGTCAGGAATACACGTTTGTATTCCTGACACCATAGTGTTCCCTTCCGTAAATGTTAAATATAACTTTTAAAACACGCTGTCAAGGTTATTCTCTTAAGTAATAATTGCTAGGAAAAGTGCAATATAAAATATAGGCCAAAAAAGTTGTATTGGAAAAATTATCCAATTCAATTTTGTTGTTCATTTTGATTATTTAGGAATTTCATTTTAAATTGACTTTGAATTTTTTTGCAATTCTTACTTTAATGAATAACCCTGTGTGTATATCTTTCATAATTTCATATTATCATTCTTTGTCAAAGTAGGAGTATATGTGTGTGTGTGTGTGTGTAATGTTGATGTGTGAAATCCTTCAGTATAATTTGTGTAGCGCCAGAGAGTATAAAATACAGATGTCCATTTAGCGTAAATGGGTAAATGCATTGTTCCATGAGTGAATAGAGCAGATGTTTGTAAAAGCAGGAGTGTATTTGTATGGAATGTTGATGTGTGAATGTAAGGGGGTATTTATGTTGAATGTGAATACATGGGTGTAATTTGTGGAGGACTTGTGTGTTGGTGTATGAATGCCAGTGTGTAATAGTATGAAATGTCTGTGTAAGAATGTAAAGACAGATTTGTATGGATTGTTTGTGTGTGAATGCCGTATGTTTGCACAGTGTATATTTACGTGTGCAGAGTTTAAGCATGTGAATGAGAGGTGTATGTAACATTTATGTCAGAGTGAATGTGTATGTGTGAATGAGAGGTGTATTTGAAACATGTGTCAGTGTATGTGTGAATGAGAGGTGTTTTTATAACCTGTGTCAGAGTGTGTGAATGAGAGGTGTATTTGAAACCTGTGTCAGTGTGTGAATGAGAGGTGTATTTGAAACCTGTGTCAGTGTGTGAATGGGAGGTGTATTTGAAACCTGTGTCAGAGTGTGTGAATGGGAGGTGTATTTGAAACCTGTGTCAGAGTGTGTGAATGGGAGGTGTATTTGAAACCTATGTCAGAGTGTGTGAATGAGAGGTGTGTTTAAAACCTCTACAAAAACACCCTTTGTGCCTGTCCCCTATCTAAGCCCTTCATCCCACCTATTCCTCTCCCCTTTTCTCCCCTAGCCTGCTTACCTGTACCAGTTTGATGTTTTTTTCCTTCCCCCAGCTTTCTCAAGCAGCACCTGGGGGCTGGGAGGGATCTGCTGTGCCAGGCTCCAGTCCTCACTATCCTTCCATGCTGTGAGAGCTCATGTCTCTTATTATTTCCCAATTGTAGGGGATTTACAGAGAAGATATATGTATGATTACTGGTATCTTTGTTATAGATGCACATATTGCTATGTCACTTTATACCATGATGAATTGTCTATTTATATGCACTCTATGAGTTATTATAGGTGCCCATCTATAACATGGAGCTTTTGGCTTCAATTGGGCAAACAAACTGAATCAAACCAACTAATGAAATTAGCGCATAAAACACCGGAAGTGACATCAGGCGCCGGTCAGCCGAACTTCCGCCAAGGTGAACGGCAGCCATAGAAGCGGTGAATTTAAAAGGAACAGCAGCTGGATGATTTTTATGCACTGATGAAAACTCGGACTGAGTTGAAACGCGTCTGCATAGCTGTAAGCTTGTGTGTCACCATATGGGACCCGCACAGTTTATTTTTTAACATTTATTGTAATACATTTGTTTATGTTTAATATCATCATTGCTGCTTTTTCCTGATTCTTTGGGGACACCATTCAAGATCCTCTACAATTTGTGAGTGTATTCAACTACTTTTATACTCATTTATTTGTAAATACAGTCTATACTATGTATTGTTATTTTGTGTTGTTGCAGGAATCTATTACATGGAATATTATATGCATACATCTGCACATGTATAAGTATTCTTAACTATTTTTGTACATTTTTTTATTGGTACCATTTGTACACGGGGAGTGGTGTGTGTATGTGGCACTTGTTGTCCTCAAGTACCTTTATCTTACTATTTGACCTTAGGGTGTTGGGGAACACCTTTCTCACTCCACAACTGTGTTCATATTGTTTATTTTTTACTGTGTAAGCGCCATTCACTCATTTCCTTTTTCTTTTTCTAGATCTTGTTGAATGTGGCAGAAACGTCATCCATTTATTTGAAACCATTAAAAAAAGGATCTCTTAAATTTAGATTGGAACTCTGCTGGACTCAATCTTTTTCTACCTCTTGTTGATATGACTAAGGCAGAGTGCACACATGTTTAAACACATTGTATTTTATCCCATTGGAAAGCCTTTCAACAGTGTATGGCCAGGGCTGATGGGGGCTAAAACAACATTTTTATTCTCACGATGGGCACAATTCCTGAATGTTGGGTCTGTTCCACGACCTCCCCTCTATCTCTTGATTACACACTTGCTAAACTTGGCAGGTCTGGCAGGGTGCCAGAATAATAAAAAAAATATATTAACAGGGTAGCATGAAGAACGGACTGGCTGGCATTGCTTTACATAACGTCAGCATCTCGGTACATAAGGTCAATTTCTAGTCTCAGAGGAATGACTGAATGCAACAAGGTTTTTTGGAAAGAAGTGGTATATTTAGAAACAGAAGACGAAAAATACTGATGGCAAAAGCTGAAATATATATTTATTATTAAAATATAATAACTGAAAGTTAAAATGTTGTTGTTTAAATTACTTTAGCTTACCCTGCTGGTTGCATTTAGCTCCAAGAAAATTTGATCAAAGAATGAAAATGTTATCATGTCTGCAGAAGCACATTAGGGAACCAGAAATAAAATGTCATTTTTTTCTTAGATTTAGGGTTTTTATTGGCAGCATCCCCAATGAATGAACATTTGCATGATTAGTGATAGTGAAACTTAATAAAAATAACAAACAGTATATAATAAAATAGAAAGGTTCTGCTGATAAGGCATTGCATACCTGGTTCAATTAGTAGGAAGGTCAAGCTATACAAAATATAGGCTTTTTAGTATTGGAAACAAAAGTGTACTTGTGTGCCAAACCTCTGTCCTTCGGGAGTGTAATACTCATACAAATGTACCCTGCCATCAGTACTGAGAATATAAAATAGACCATAAGGTGTTTTTTTATTTCTTTTAAACCATTATGTGTCAGGGCATTAAATAAATTAAACTACTGAACAATACGAAAATATAGAATATTCCATTCAAAGGTTTTAATTACTTGCATTTAGAACCCTTAACTTCACTATAAATAACCTGCCCAGACGTAGCTTATAGAAATGATTTGATGGTACATACAGTCATCGAAAATAAAGTACACTCTCTTTGAATACTATGATTTTATATATCAGGATTTTATATATCAGGATAACAATCATCTGTTTCTTAGCAGATCTTAAAATTAGGTAAACACATCTCACATAACAAATTAAATATTACACCGTGTCATGATTTATTCGACAAAAATAAAGTCAAAATGGAGAAGCCATAGGAGAAAAACTAAGTATAGGTAGTTCCTGACTTTACAAACTAATTGGTTCCGAAGCCTAGTTCATAAAGTGAGAGTTCGTAAAGTGAGAGTTCGTAAAGTGAGAACTAATTTCCCATAGACAACAATTTAATAAGCATAGGTTCCGTTCCTGACTAAGACATTTTACTATAGAAAACCTAAATTATTAAGTACAAATACAAAATATAGGCATAACAAATACATATATGTTGTAGGAACATTAAAGAAATACATACCATATTGAATTCTTTATTAAATCATCCGCAATTATCATCGTCCTCAATGAAGAGACATGTTGCACTTGATGAATGGGGCACCGCACAGTCCACCCTCAGTTGTTTGGTACTTGTTGAAGACTACACCTCACTTGTTTCTGATTCGTTTGAGACATAACTAGTCACAGTAGTTTTCTGTAGACAAGCTGTGATAGTGGTTTGCTTCCAACACATTCTTTTCGTAAATTTCCTTATAGCAGGCATAGTAATTTCTTAGATCTCTAGAAACTTTGGTACTTCTCTCAAAGTTAGAATCTTGTGACTCAAAAATATCAATTGCCTTTTCCATGTGTTGAAATGCTTCCTCGAGGCCTTTCAAAGTGAAAGAATGAACAGGAGTTTCAGGTGCTGTAACATCTTCTACCTCTTCAAATTCCTATTGTTCTTCCATATCTAAGAGGTCTTCATTTGTAAGTTCTTCCTTGTGCGCTTCTAGAAGGTCATTTATGTCAGTTGCAGAGACATCCAGGTACAATCTGTTGGCAAGAGTAACGATTCCTTCTGTGTTCTGCTGTACAATTTCTGCTGGTTCTTCAAACCCTTCAACATTAGTACCAAACAACTGAGGGCAGAGCTTCCAAACACCTTTCATTGTTGTCTCTGATATTTTGTTCCAGGAATATTCTGCAATTTTTATTGCATTTAAAATATTAAATGATTTTCTCCAAAAATCTTTAAGACTTGGACCTGTCTCGTTATCTGTTGCTTTAATCAACATTTCAAATGTCTGCCGAAGGTACAGTGCTTTAAATGTGGCGATAACACCTTGGTCCATTGGTTGCAAAATGGAAGTTGTATGTGGTGGCAAGAATATTATTTTGACATTAGGGTGGTGATGTTGAAGAGAGGGTGGGTGACCGGGTGCATTATCTACAAGCAGAATTACTTGAAAAGGTTTTGATTTATCTTCACAATATTTCTCACTTCAGGTACAAAATAATGTGAGAACCAATCTTCAAACAGTGAAGCAGTAACCCAAATTTTTTTATTGGCTTTCCATATGACTGGCAGTGTGCTTTTCACAATTTCTTTAAGTGCCCTAGGATTTTCTGCACGATGCACCATCATGGGTTTTAACTTACAGTCTCCAGCTGCATTCCCACCAAGCAATAAAGTTAGTCGATCTTTCACTGGTTTAACCCCTTAAGGACCAAACTTCTGGAATAAAAGGGAATCATGACATGTCACACATGTCATGTGCCCTTAAGGGGTTAAAACCGGGCATTGATGATTCTTCTTTTGCAATTTAGCTTCTTGAAGGCATGCGCTTCCAAAAGAGACCTGTTTCATCCACATTGAAAACCTGTGATGGCGAGTAATTCCCTCTTCCAATATTTTAAAATAATTTAGCCGCTTCTGTATCAGCACTTGCAGATTCTTATGATTTTTATGTTTCTGCCAACCAGCTCTTTTTTTGTAACGATCAAACCACCCACCGCTTGCAGAAAATGTTTCTTCAACGTTGTCTCCTTTTCTTTGTTTCAGCATCTCAAAAAGTGATAAAGCTTTATCACAAATGGTAGCATAGGTAACAGGCATATGGAGTTTGACCACTTATCCATGCTGTTAAAAGTTTTTCCATATGAGGAATAAGGCTTTCATTTTCCTCTCTTTGTATCCAAGTAGAATGCAGGGATTGCACATTTTTTACTTCCTTTAAATATTTTTCTCTGTCTTTCAAAATTGTACTCACAGTTGATTTTACTCCGTGAATATTTGGTAGCTAATTCTTTAGTGGTATTTCCAGCATCATGGTCTGTTATGATGTTCAATTTTGTTTCTACTGTTATGGCTTTTCGTCTTTTTATATTTTCATTACAAGCACCAACTGTAACATCCTTTCTTTTTGGTGGCATTATGAGTCCTTCTTCTTCACTTTCTTCTTTCTCAACTTCCCTCTCTCCTTTATGACTTTCTTTTTCCTTCTTTTATTTCACACCTCCTCTCTTACTTTAAGGCTTGCACCTCTCCTTTAACACTTTCTGTTGCTCCTTTTATTTTTACAGCTCTCAATCTCTTCTCCTTCTCTCTTAGTTTAGTGTCTTGAATATACAAGGGTAGGGATTCAACATAAGGTCTTAAAATTCTATCGATAAAGATACTCCCATTTTGCGTAAGGTTATTGACCCCAGATACTATTGGGTGGGGGGATTTTTTAGATCCTTATGTATCTTGGGCACGCAGTAGAAGGTTGTTATGCTTGGATTACGATTTAAGATGAATTCATATTCATCTTTAGATAGCAACCCTCTACTGCAGCCCATATCTAGAATTTGTTTGTATTCATTTAGGAATACATTAGTGGGATCAGATTTTAAAATATGGTATGTGTCCCTATCCTCGAGAATCTTGTGAGCCATCTCAACATAGTTTGCCGACTTCATCGTTCTGTTTTTAATGATTCCATTGTCTTTTCTGAGGGACTGCAGAGCTTTGTTCTCATGTTTGGTTAAATTCATATTTGGATAGAATTGCAAATCAACAGTTTTGATGTTCTCAATTTCAAATTTTGCTGCCTTTCGAAATAGCTCAATGTTTCTGTATCTGCCTATATTTTGGGTGAAACAGCTCTTAGGTTTCAGAACTGTATGTCTATGAGTAGTAGTTTCATTGATTTCTTCTAGTAGAGATACAAGGGTCATTAGACAATCTGCACATAGCATGTAATACAGGGCTTGACAATATCCAGGTGCCAGGTAGCCATGGCAACCAGGAAATGTGGCCTGGGATTTGTGAGCCTGTTCAGGCCTCGTGATGACTGGATGCCTGAGTCAGATCCTGAGTCGGGCAGTCGACTCACCGAGGACTGAGGCTGGCAGGCGGGTGGCAGCAGCTGGCTTATGGAGAGCTGAGGGAGGAGGTCTGAGGGACATTGAAATCCGAGGGAGGGAGGGAGGGAGGAAGGCAGGCAGGCAGCTGACTGAGGTAAGGGAGTAGCCGGCTCATGTAGATCTGAGGGAGGGAGATGGGCGGCTTACTGAGCACGAAGGTGGCGAGGGAGGGAGCTGTCATGCAGTGATGTCACTCCGGCCCCCTAGATCACTAAACAATGCGTGAGGAAGTGCAGAGGAGGGAGATGGAAGCAGCCTCACTGGACTCCTGGGAAAGCTGATCCACTCCAGGTCTCTAATGGTAAGGAGGCTGGGTGGATTTAAATTAAAATAAAAAAGTAATTATTGTTGTATGTGTCTGTGTGTTTCTGCATGTGTGTGTGAGTGTGTCGGTCAGTGATTGTGATGTAGAATTATTAAAAATCTTTATTGAACTTGTATTGAATTATTGTACTAACTCCATTTTAACCTCACATTGTGACAGACCCTCCATTTTGTCCTCATTACCTGACAGATCCTCCATTTTGATCCATTTCAAACTACATTACATGACAGAGTTTCCCAGCACATTTAATACAATGAACAGAGACTGTATTTTCTATAAAGACATAGCTGACTGCGGAATTATTGAATCTCCTGTAACATGCAACAAAGTATAACCAAGGCCAGAGCCAAGGCCATGAGAACACTGTACTAATGAAATGTTCTATTCATAAGAGAACCTTGCACCTGACCACAAGACCTGACATCACTGACTGTGTAAAATGACGCCCAAGCCCCCCTTTCCACCGAGTAAACCTCATGCTGGGAAAGATGGCGCTTGAGCCTTCTGTCCACACCCGTGTCCAGAACAATACCACCTCCCGGTGGGAGGACACCTAGCTAGTCACTCAAATCCCTGAGCCAATTAATAATATTGATGGGTGGACACTGATATAGTCACATAACATTTAATCCAATTAATGATGTTTATTTGTTATTATCTGATATTCAATGATGATGTCATTTTGCCTTTAAAAGGGTCTGCATAACCGTTTTCTGACCAGATGCCATTAAATTTTCTGAAGTGCTTTTAACCTGAACTCCATGTGTCAGTGTGAACTTACTTCTGCGTATACGCAATTTAATCATCTCAGATTTGGACAGGAACAGATAGACATTTAAACATATTTGTTTATTTCTAAATTAATCTACATCAATTGTGTGTCTGTCTGTCAGTGTGTGTGTTTAGAGGATAGTCTCCCTTTAAGAATTGTATTTTTGGCATTGAAAAACCTGGCTCCTAACTTGTTTTAGCTGGCTCCTAGATGCCAAACAAATTTGTCAAGCCTTGATGTAATCAGGGGCGTATTAGCCGCGAGGCAAACAAGGCATTTGCCTTGGGCGGCATTTTCTAGGGGGCGGCAAAAAAAGCCACCCCCCAAATGCCCAAGGCAAATGTCTTGTTAGCCTTGCGGCTAACAGACATGCTGGGCTGCTGCTGGGCGGTCGGGCGGCGCTCTTGGGCGGCTGGTGAGGGAGCACTTCATCTGAGCTGTCTGCTCAGCTCCCTCGCGCGCCGCAGAGTGAGGCTGGGAGCCGGAATATGACGGAATAGTGCGTGTCTGTTAGTGCGTATGCGTATGCGTATCTGTCAGTGAATGTGTGTGTGTGTGTGTGTGTGTATTTAGAATGCGGGACGGGGTAAAGGTTGGGTGGGGGTGGCGCAGGGGGGGGCTGAGTTTTGTCCTGCCTAGGGCAGCACAAAACCAGGATACACCACTGGATATAATGTTACACAAATTCTGATATTTTCCTACACTAAAACACATCTTGTGAATGAAGTATAAAGTACAATATACTATGTGTATTTAAACATGGAATACACAACACCATAAAGTATATCAAAGGTAATTAGCAACATGAATGAAAAGTGACCAAGTGACCAATGATTGCCCGCCTCTTGCCTTTGGACTATGGACCAGACTTTATGGGAATGTGATACCCAGATAGCCATACCATGGAGCCTATTCATATAATGAAAGACTATGGGAAAGACTTTAGCTCCATGGCAATTGTACTGTGTGAGTAGGATCTGCGCGCTATTCGGTAGTTTTGTGCGTGCAGATCCCAGCTATCTGGGGATAGGTGAAATGTCTGTGTGTTATGTGTAAATGTGACTTTATGTATTTTAAAGTGTTTTATGTTGTTTTGCAACCATGTGGTTAATGGAGTCTGCCTTTAGTCCTGGGTAATTGGATTACTTCTCCAATTAACTCAAGGGCAGAAGGGAGGAAACCAGGGTGCATTGTGGGGATGTTTTTCTGCCAGCCAGAAAGGAACAAAAGATACTTTTAGTAACTTTTGAACCCCTGGTCGGATTCATGCCATTTTTTAATATGTTGTTCCCCTGAATGGATTGATTGTGGATATGTATTTTTATGTGAATGTGATGTATGGTTTTAAAGTTATGAAAGTTGTGTAAAAGTATATTTTACACTGTATGAATAATGGGATTATGTGTCACACTAAGGGGAGGGGATGTGTGGGTTGCACCCGTGATACTATTGGTTATTTTATGCCTCCCCCTGGGTGTGGCCTGTATGTGTACACTTGTAATAAAAGCCAGGCTGGATGAGCCAGTCGAGAGTTCCTGTTTTACCCTCAAAGTGATGTGTCGTCTCATTATTGGGGGAAGGATTTATTGTATGCTGTTCCAGTTGACTGCTAGGAGTACAAGCCTATTCGTATGGTTCCTATTCAATGGTCTACAGCATTCATACGCTTGGGAGAATTTAAAGGTTTCTCGGATTCGGTGATTATGGTGTCTGCCAGAGTGCTTGGAGTCCTCAGGAAGCACTAGGAGCATCCATTAACGGAGGTATCAAGTCGGGGTGCCAGGTGATCCGTTACATTGGTGGCAAGCGGCGGGATCGTTCCTACAGCCAGAAGGACAGCTACAGGAGACACCATTACTCTGGATTGTACAATTTGAGGGCAACGCATGTCCCAGTACAGCGACCCTAAAAGCAACAGCATGGAACCAGCAGTGGAGTACAGATATTCTGTAGAGGAATTTGACTGTATGATGTGGTTGCGGCTGAACTTCTACGGACCTAATCCAGCTGAGAAATACGTGAAGATCGTGAGGGATCTAGTGTTCAAGACTCTGCTATACCGGGCAGAGGATGATGGTCAGCTGCCACGTTGGGTGGACCTCCACCGGAAATTACAGTTACGGGACAGGGAGAGCAGCGTCCTCCCTCCCCAGCGGCAGGCTGAGTTACAGGGGGCAGAGGTTGTTGTTCCTGCCCCCCAGCAGCAAAGTGATATGCCAGGAAGGCAGTGTGAAGTACAGGGAGAGGAGAGCAGTGTCCTCCCTCCCCAGCGGCAGGCTGAGTTACAGGGGGCAGAGGTAGTTGTTCCTGCCCCCCAGCAGCAGAGTGATATGCCAGGAGGGCAATGTGAAGTGCAGGGAGAGGAGAGCAGTGTCCTCCCTCCCCAGCGGCAGGCTGAGTTACAGGGGGCAGAGGTAGTTGTTCCTGCCCCCCAGCAGCAGAGTGATATGCCAGGAGGGCAATGTGGAATACAGGGAGAGGAGAGCAGCGTCCTCCCTCCCCAGCGGCAGCGTGAGTTTTCGGGAATTGGGAGCCCAGTCTCCATTCTCCAGCGGCAGAGTATCCAGCAGGGAATAGAGAGCCCTGTCTCCTTTCCCCAGCGGCAGGACTCTGTATTGGGAGGAGAGACAGTCGGTCTCCCTCCGCAAAGACTAGAAATATGTATGGGAGAGGAGCTTGTTATCACCTCTCCCCAGCAGCGGATCATTAATGGGCAGAGTGTTCTATCGGGAGCGGAGCTTGTTACCCCCTCTCCCCAGCGGCAGCTTAATGTACCAGGGGGAGACTGTAAACCCCCCACCAGTGCAGATGGGACCATGGTCTCTGCACTTACCACACAGGGGGTAGGGATGGTCGGTCCTACCCCCCCACAACAGAGCTGTGTATCCAAGGGGGAGACAACCGGTCTCCCCCCTCAGCAGCAGAGCTATGCAACTAAGGGGGAGACAGTCCGTCTCCAGCAACCAGGCTCCAACCAGACTACTCCGGTGGTAGTGCTGGCACCAGGACAGAGTACCGCTGGTCTCTGCCCACTCAGCAACCCACCAAGGCAGCCTACCAGTCCCCTACACAGCCGTGGTGAGGCACCTGGACATGGACAAACTTCTCCTCTACCCAGGTGTAGTAACTATTTATTGTGGGTGGGCTGTACTGTTTTTTTTGCTTTGTGGGTGGGTTGCTGGACTAACAAGGGCACTGACCGGCAGGAGGTCAGATACCCTGTTAGTCTTTTTGGAAAGGGGGAGAGATGTGACGAAACCAATCTCGCCACATTGTTTTGGAGGAGCCTGGTTGCCCGCCTCCTGCCCTGCGACTACGGCCCCTGGACATATTGCTCTATAAAAACTATATTTGGGCATGTAATAATGTATATGGCTGCTACTGGCCCTTTAAAATCATCTATGAACAGATTGGGACTTTTGGGACTACTGTCCCTTTAAGACTGTGAAGCATATTCTAGTGTACTGCCTGTAATATTGTATATGTATTCATGTGTTAAGTTTAACCTGGGTGATATGTATGCAGCATTCACTGATTGTTCGGTAGAATCACTCCATTCATTATATTGAGTGAAACTACCGAACAACCAGACCACCCAGGAATAAGTGTGCCTCCAATTACAGTTTGCAACAATGTTGCAAACAGGTAATTGGCAATCCATGTAATGTATTCTTTGTCCTCTGGGTGGCCGCCATTCGGGAAACAAACACGTGGCGGCGGCCATCTTAAACTACCGAACAGCGGTGTTTTGCCGTCGAGTGTCTGGAACTAAAATCGGACACTTGACTAGGCAAACACCGCTGAGACCTCCATACTTCCAGAAATTCGTATGGAAACTACCGAATGACCCGCCGTTCGGTAGAAAGAACCCCACAAACAAGGGAATTCATTCAAACCCTCTCCAGGCTCTATAACACAGGCAATTCGTCTGTTTTCATTCCCTTGTTTGTGACCGACCGCAGGGCCAAAATGCATGGAACTGTTTTCAGATACTTTACCCATGCGGTCGGTCAAATCTTTGGAAACCCATATCTGCCGAACTGTTCATCTGAATGACTTGAATTTTGGATATGTTTCCCCCCTGAATAAGGGCTATCCAGCGATGCTGGATTTAAAGGTGTACCCCCTGTTTTTGGGGTACATCCAGAACTTGGCTGGAAAAGTGTACCGGATAATTGGGTTTAATGTTATCTGAGGGGAGGGGATGTGTGGGCTGAACCATGTATGTGATTGGCTATTTTATGCCTCCCCCTGGGTGTGGCCTGTATGTGTACTCATGTAATAAAAACCAGGCTGGGTTCCCAGCACCTCAGACCACTGCTTGACCCTCAACACGGAGCCTTGTCTCGTTCTTGGGGGGATTCACTGTATGCTGTTGGAGATTGATTGCTAAAGAGTGTAAGCTGATGTCTGCTTTTCCTATTCATCTGCTAGCAGCTATTCGTGAGGTTCCAGCTGGAGTGCTACCTTATTCATCTATATCCAGTTCGTGAGTTTTGGTGCTTTTACAGTAGCTGTGCCTTTTTGGGAAAAGGGGATTATCGCCTAAACGGATTTTAACCCCTCATATGCTGAAACGGTCCGTAACATATGCTTTCATAGGGGCAATTTAAAATAATTTCAACTGATGAGTTGCTATTGTAATTATTATTATTATTTGTGAATGCCTTAACTGATTTTGTATGGTTTTATCTAGCAAGTGAGTTAGATGTGCGTAGGTAGATGGTATTGTAAATGGGCATATACTAGTGAACCCAACCGCTGATCCCCAACCACTTTGCTTGCCCGAAATAATCAAACCACAGACTTACTTGGTAAAAATGGGCCACAGTTTTATTAAATATAATAAATATGTATAAATCTTTAACCCCTTAAGGACACATGACATGTGTGACATGTCATGATTCCCTTTTATTCCAGAAGTTTGGTCCTTAAGGGGCTAAACATCAACTTTATAATATAAACGTCTGTTATCCATACCTGCAGCTGAGGTTAGGGGAGGGTCAGCACTACCTATCCACTTTACACGGACTGCTGGTCCAACCCCCAGTTGACAAGGGGCATATACTGCCATGCTGTGACAATAAAACAATCACAGACAAAAAAAACACAAAATAAAGAAAACGAAAAAAAAGGGAGGGAGGACGGGAAGCTGTTACCAACTGATAATTAAGATGACTGCTTAGCCTGCAAAATGCCCACCTATTTATACTGTCACACCCCTTTGCCCCTAGGCCTCCAACCACTATTCTAATGACCTCCTTACCATTCTATCTATCCACTCCCCCTCACACTCACATATCCTTGTTCTGTCTAGGCCTTGCCTGACATCTCACAGTCTGTATAGCAAAGCAAATGGTGATCAG
Source organism: Pelobates fuscus (assembly GCF_036172605.1). Lineage (NCBI taxonomy): Eukaryota > Metazoa > Chordata > Amphibia > Anura > Pelobatidae > Pelobates > Pelobates fuscus. Next base: position 136,592,554 of record NC_086326.1, on the reverse strand, counting down.
AATAAGGATTAACTGCGAAAAGCATTTTAAGGGCTCTCAATCCTCATCAGCCCCCTAACTCCTTAACAACAATCTCCTGTGAAATGAAATGTACAAGGGCCTCTATTTTCCTGGAAATCCACTTAGGCCGAAGGCATAACCTTTCAACCATTGACTGTTGTTTTTTAACAATGTAATACAATACTGTTTGTTCTTTGCTTTTTTTTTTATAGATAAATTATGCTTGCCTTGAATTACAATGCGGAACACCATTATAGTGCAAATGTAATGGCATTAAATTATACATTAAGTATTGACTAGAGATCAGAAAAGATGTTGTGCACATGAGAAAAACAATACAAAAAAAGATCTGCTTTTCTTCTGTCAAAACAACAACCAAAAAACAAAACTGATACACAAAACAACAAGTAAACAATATTTCACTCCCTTTTTTGAGGGGCGTTTAAACCAATAGTATAATTTTACCCTAATTTTCCATCATACATTTTCTAATTTTATTTTTTTATTCATTATTTATGGAATAAGCACATATTTTTTTAAGTTTCTTTAAGAAACGGACATGAATCTACAAAGTACACATTGCAAATCGTGTATTTACAACAACAAACATCTGTACCATCATATTTAAGCTTCTGCGCATGTGCAGAGAGTCGTATAATGAGTCTAATTGGAAGCTTTAGGCACTGTCTCTGCCTTGTTCTAACAAGTTTATTAAGTTTCAAGTTTCTCTGCACAGGAGTTATTGATCACATCGCCTTTGAGGATGAGATATACTTATCTTGTTTTTTCAGTGTACAGGTGTCCGTGTTTAACAATGTTATTATTTAACCCAATGTTAGTTTTCGTTACGAGTGTATCTTCTTTAGGATTACCAATGTGCAAAATGTAGAGCAAAAAAATGATCTGGCCCATGAAACCATGATTTACTGGTGGAATGGATGATAGTAATTCCCAGATTTTACTAGTAACATGACGTAAAGTCATGATTTTATTAAAGACACGGAGGCGAGTATTATGCATAACTCTTTCTTTATTTCCTCAGCAGCAAAGATAGAGGAATATAAATATTGTCAAAATGAAAGAAAAAACTGTACAGGCATAACAGGCAGCCAATCACATAACAGAGGAAGTAGCTATATAAGTCCTGTGTCTCCCACAATCCCCCTCTTTCTTGCGAAAACCGAAGACCAGGTAAGATAAACGATGTCCCACTTGATCCAAACAGGAAACGGGAAACAATGCGAAAACTTCAAGCTAAAAAAGATAGAAAAATATGGTAATTTCCAAACTCAAAACTGTAGACTTACCAAACATAACCGTGAGGAGCCATACATAAAAAACTGGATTCTGAAATAGAAAATATATAAAATTAGAAACCAGCATAAAACGTTCAAGATCATCCAAAACATGATAAAAATACATGATATAAATACATGATATAAATACAGACCCAATTGAAAAACATACCTGAATAGCACCGAAGCATCTCCTTTCCCAAATCCACACCGGGAGGGTGGGCGGGAATAATACTCGCCTCCGTGTCTTTAATAAAATCATGACTTTACGTCATGTTACTAGTAAAATCTGGGAATTTTATTAAAGACACGGAGGCTCATATTATGCAAGTTCAAAGCTGTGCTATCACCTGAGATGCGATGTGTTCAATTGGTCTGAAATAGAAATTGTGGAAGGTCGAGTCACGGAACCAATCCGCTGCTCGCATAATGTCCTCCAAACGACATCCAACTGCAGACGCTTTCAAAGCCATAGCTCCCCGAACTGAATGAGGCGTGAAGACAGAGGTGTCTATACCTGCCATAGACAGGAGCCATCGTACCCAACGTGCCAGCGTTGGCGTTGAAACAGGTTGGTAAGGGGCATGAAAAGAAATGAACAAGGGATGCGAATCTGATGAACGCAGAGACTGCGTAGCTTCCAGATAGGCCCTCAGGCAATCCACCGGACAAAGTGCAGGATTCCCTGAGAATCTCGGATACACAAATGACTTAGAAGTCTATTTCGTCCTCCTGGATATGTTGAAACAACTAACACCCTCCGGGGTGAAAACAATGGCGTCCCAGTCAAGGGCCCTGACGTCGGAGACCCTCTTACACGAGATCAAACAGAGTAACATAACCAACTTGGAAGACAATTGTTTGAGGGTCAATTCCTGGCTAGGGTACCATGCAGAGAGAAAGTGCAACATCACATTGACGTCCCAGAAGGCATAAAACGAGAACTAGGAGGACGGGCGAGGCGGATACCTTTGAGGAGGCGACATACAAAAGGGTGTCTGCTGCCGGGGGGACTATCCAAACCACTATGACCCGCTGAGATAGCGGAGCGGCAAAGGTTGATAGTCCGGTATGCCTAGCCCGAGTCAAACAGGAACGTGAGGAACTCCAAGATCAGATGGAGAGGGTCAGATATGGGATCCACTGCTCGTTCCATGCACCAATGAGACCATGAGTTCCATGAGCTACGGTAAGCCGATCTTGTGTCTGGAGCCCATGCGTTATCGAGGAGCAGGAGAGTTGATCGCGGAACGTCTGAGACAATCCAAGATCCCCTGAAAGGAGCCACGCTACTAGAGGCAATTGGTGGTGTAACACCAGCCCGCGCGAGTTCCCGTCTGGATCCAGAAGAAGATCCTGGAAGCTCGGGATCAGACGAGGGTAATCTATCGACAACTCCATCAGGCGTGGAAACCATGGTCGGGATCTCCAAAGGGTGTGATCAACGCCAGGTAACAGCCGTGACGGACCAATTTCGATATCGTGTGGGTAATCATGTTGAATGGTGGAAAGGCATACAGACGGCCCGATGGCCATTATTGGAGAAAGGCATCCGTCGCCACCGCAGCCGGATCCGGTCTCCAACTGTAAAACTTCGGGAGTTGCGTGTTCAGACGAGAAGCGAACAGATCCATCGTGAACTGTCCCCATAGACTGTCTAGGCTTTGGAAAACCGAAACGTGCAAGTGCCAATCTCCCGAGTCACTTAAACGTCTGGAATTCTAATCCGCTCCCGAATTGTCCAGACCCGAAATGTGTTCCGTCGTCACAGAGACGTTGTAGTAGAGGCAAACATTGCCAAAAATCTTTTGCTAACAGAGTCAGCATCCTTGACTTGGTACCTTCCAGGTGATTAATATATCGGACAGCTGACACGTTGTCCATCTTGAGTAGAACACAGCAGTTCGCCCGACCCGGGCTGCGAATCGCAAAAGTCCCTGTCAAGAGCTCCAGGCAGTTGATGTGCAACGGTTTCTTGATTTCGGACCATCTGCCTCTTGTGGAAACATCGCCACAACGAGCACCCCACCCGTGTAAGCTGGCATCGGACACTATCACCACGTCCGGAACGGAACCGAAAATGGCTCTTCCGTTCCAGGCCTCCATGTGTGCCAACCACCAGACCAGTTCGTCCCTGGATTCTTCATCCAGTCGTATCCTGGATTCGTAAGAACGGCCCGAACGGAGGTGCGAACCTTTGAGGCGTTGGAGGGCTCTGTAATGTAGCGGGCCCGGGAATATCGCCTGGATGGAGGCAGCGAGCAGGCCTATTAGCCTGGCCAGCTGTCTGAGCGCCCGGAGCGCCCGCCGAAGTTCTTTCTGGATGGTCTTCATCTTGGATTCCGGTAAGTACAGGAATCGCTAGATGGGATCCACTCGGAAAACCCAAGAATCCCAAGGACTGAGTGGGGGTCAGGGCCGACTTTTCCCAGTTGATCAAGAAAACCAAGTTCTGTAATAGCCTGGTTGTCCAGTCCAAATGTAGTAGTAGCTGGTCTCTGGACTGTGACCTGATTAGAATGTCGTCCAGGTAAATAATCAGGCGTACTCCACTCGTACGAAGGAACGTTACCACCGGTTTCATGACCTTGGTGAAGCACCAAGGAGCTGAGGACAGACCGAAAGGCAGGCAGGTAAAACGCCAGCGCCTCCCGTGCCAGGTGAAGTGGAGGTAATCCCTGTGGTCCTTTGCGATGGGAACTGTAAAGTACGCGTCCTTCAGATCTAATTTGGCCAACCAATCCGACTGCCGGAGGAGATCTCTGAGGCAATGTATGCCTTCCATCTGAAAATGTTGGTAACGTAGGAATGTGTCATGCCTTAACTATGGTATCCTCTTACTTCCTGGTTCCACGGAGCCTAGCCACACCCCTTTATGACACGGTCTCCTTATTTAATCCGACCGCACCAGCTGATCGACGCTGGATTATTGAACTACGTTCCGTACTCACGAACCGGCTACAACTTCTTTGTGAAAGCCTTCTGTTACCGGACCGGACTGGAAGACACTTCAAGTTCCCTTCACCTCTCCTCATCCACGACTAAAGCTGAACTCTCTTCACTTATGATAACCGCCTCTGAGGAGATCTCGGGAACCAGTGTTCTATGTGCCGGAAGCTAAGTAAAACCTCTGTGATAAGCGTTACATCTCAAAGCCGTTATTTCCTGTCTCCAAAGTCCTTCTATAAAACAACTCAGTTACAGCTATCTTTAACTCATTCACTATACAAGTTAGCTGCATCTGTCTTGCTTCAGTTAAATGCTATGGAACAGCTATTGTAACTTCTTATCACCTAATTCGTTAATACTACAAAGAGACTCTTTCTGATTCAGTGTCTGCTAATTACCACCGTTTACTACTTAAAGCTACAGTGCCTGTAATTGTGGACTTCAGTTATCGTTTACTACTTAAAGCTACAGTGCCTGTAATTGTGGACTTCAGTTATCGTTTACTACTTAAAGCTACAGTGCCTGTAATTGTGGACTTCAGTTATCGTTTACTACTTAAAGCTACAGTGCCTGTAATTGTGGACTTCAGTTATCGTTTACTAATTAAAGCTACAGTACCTGTAAATTGGACTTAACGTCACAATATCTTCTACTTTTTATAATAAATATTCAAACTAAGAAATCTGCAGTTGTGTTCCTTCATAACAAATGTTTAAACGTGACAGAATGCATTGAGAGGACGGAGATTTAATACAGGGCAGACTCCGCCCCCTTTCTTTGGCACCAGAAAGAGATTGCTCGTAAAGCCCGGAGTGGCGAGAGGCAACTCTTCTATAGCGCCTTTGGACAACATCTCCTCGATTTCTGTCAAAATCATTCCGTCCCGATCTGGCGGGAGGGACAGTTTTCTGGGGATGGAAATCTGAACAGGCAGAGAAAACAACTCCAGGCGGTAACCCCGTACACATTGCAGTACCCAAGCATCTGAGGTTATAGCCGCCCACCCCCGGTAAAACGATTCTAGCCTTCCCGCCACCCGGACATGAGTGAGATGGGAAGAAGGGGTACTCACCATAAGGACGCCTGCCCGAAGTGGCACCACGGGGGTAACTGGAGCCCCAAGATCTCCCTCTGGCAGGGAAACATGCGCTTCATGTTTGCCTGCGCCTTGTCTATGGCCGTAAAGGTCTTAACGTATGAGCCCAGGTCCTTCACAAAGGAAGTGCCAAACAACGTCCCCCTCATCAGTCGGACCTGGTTCCGCCACCGTCATGGCAGCCGATTTGGGATCGATCTTAAGAAGGATTGCCTTACGCCTCTCAGAGGACATAGCAGTATTGGCATTGCCCAATAGGCAGATAGCCCTCTGGACCCAACCTATGGCAACGTCAACGTCCAGCACTGAATTGCCCGCTCTAGCGGTGTCCAGGAGCTCATATAATTTGGACAGGGGGCCCAGGGTATCCAAGATCTTGTCCTGGCACCCCTTAAGGGAGTAGTCCAAGCCCTTCTTGGGCTTCCAACCTGACTTGTTCAGGAATTGAGCAATTTGGGGATCAATGTCAGGGGTCATGCAGGTCGAGCCCGGTAGAGAGGGCCTGGGGCATTCTGCCCGTAACTTATTGCGACCCTCCTTGGAAAGGGGGTACGCATACGTCGTGCCACGTAATGAGCGATATGGTCCGGGGGAACCCACTCTGCTGACCTAGGGTGACGGAGATCGTCAGGGTCAAATAGAGGGTTGCCCTGAGGGTCAAACAGCGCCTTGGCGTCCCCAGTGGGGCCAAGCACGTGACTATGGGCAGCGGCGGAGGTCCCAGAAGGGGTCACACCCGTAAGGGGCAAAAACCTCACCCGACTCGCCCTCATCATAGGAGTCATACTCCATAACGTCGGACTCATTCTCCACACTCCGGTCGGTATCCGACCCATCATCCAGGGCTTTAGCCCGATTCCATAATCTAGCCTTTTTAGCCTATTGCGCGTGGGGGGCGCGCTGTCATTGACCGCCTCTAGCGTGTCATTCATGGCAGGTAGAACCTGCATCGAGTAGTGGGAGTCGACATGTTTAGACTTCACCTTAGCCTTACGGGCCCCAGGCAAAGTCGGGGTAGGTGAGGAGGTCCCCACACCCAGGAGGGCGGGGGCCGCAAGGAAGGCAAAAAGTAAGGAGTGCAGGGATTGGGAAAAAGGAGGAGGCCACAGCACCCATGGCTGAAGCAAAAGACACTGCAAGGAAGAAGCCATAGTGGCATCCAGCAGGGTTTGAAATTCCTGGGAAGCATTAGCCCCTACAGGATTGTCTGAGTTAAAATCAGTGGTGAGGCCCTCAGGCCCTTCCTCCCTGTCCTGCATAGTGGCAACTTAAAGCACAAGTAAAATCCCAGCAGTATAAGCTAACAACAAAGTGACAGAACAAGGGTTGATTAACCCACAGAAAAATAGTATAGGGAAAACAGAAGAAAACCTTTGCACTGGTGTACCCCAGGGACCCAGAGGCAGAGCAGAGCGCACGGTAGCAGAGGGATCGACCGACACGGAGAAGGACCATCCCCAAGATGGCCGCCGCACGTGCAGAGAGCGCTCGCGGACTGAAAACCCAGCGGGGAAGGGGCTTTCACCTACCCGCGAGCGGGCCGCGAGCGAGCCGCGAGCGAGCCGCGAGATACTGACAGCCGCGGCAGGTGTTAGAAATAAAGCTGGAAGCTGGAATAAATAAAGCTGAAAGCTGGATCCGGGTCCTGCGCGGCACCGCCGGCAAGCAGGGCGGGCGCGGGGGGGGGGGGGGGGGAGCAGAAGGTTGTGAGCAATCAGGGAGAAATACACCAGCGCAAGGGGTAGTTGAGAGAAAACAGTAAATAACTGCTGCACAGAAGCAGGCAGTAGCAATAATAACACAAGATAAATCATAAAATATCAGTAAATTAGCAATAAAAGAGCAAACAATACACAATGAATAAGGAGCACAAAGCAAGGTACTTAGCTGTCTGAGGAAGCAGCAAAGAAAGAGGGGGATTGTGGGAGACACAGGACTTATATAGCTACTTCCTCTGTTATGTGATTGGCTGCCTGTTATGCCTGTACAGTTTTTTCTTTCATTTTGACAATATTTATATTCCTCTATCTTTGCTGCTGAGGAAATAAAGAAAGAGTTATGCATAATATGAGCCTCCGTGTCTTTAATAAAATTAGCAACTGACTACTCTAGTGAATAATTGTTCAGAAGTGAAGAATCGCATTCCATGGTTCATGTCACAAGTCCACAGGTGTAAACATAGACCTGATTGGGGAAATAGTGCTTGTTGGCCAAACTGAAACTTCGTATGACTATATTGCCCAGGAGAACTTGCTTTTGAACTATAAACCTGTTCGATAGGGGTGAGGATATGACACTCATAAAACTCTCTGTAAGCAGCTCTTGTCAGAACAGTTAAAATAGTAAAAAGCACAGAAACACAAGAGCAGGGTAAGAAACAAGGTAGATACAAGACTCAATAAGGGTTAAGAAAGACACCAAATAGAAAAGAACACAGAAGGGGACAAGATACACAAAAGGGTGGGAGGAGTAAAAGACAGATGAGGTGGCTTACACCTAATGGCTAGTGTTGTCGCGAACCCGAAATTTTCAGTTCGCGAACGGCGAACGCGAGCTTCCGCAAATGTTCGCGAATGGGCAGGCGAATTTTAAAACCAACAGAGACTCTTTCTGGCCACAAAAGTGATGGAAAAGTTGTTTCAAGAGGACTAACACCTGGACTGTGGCATGCCGGAGGGGGATCCATGGCAAAACTCCCATGGAAAATTGCACAGTTGATGCAGAGTCTGCTTTTAATCCATAAAGGGAAGAAATCACCTAACATTGACACCTGTCCTCAAAGCCCTGCCCTGATACACACTGACACAGAGCAGAATAGAGACTGTTCCCCGTCCTCAGAGACCATGATACACACTGACACAGAGCAGAATAGAGACTGTTACCCCTACATAGGGTCACTTGGCAGATATGGATTGACACCTGTCCTCAAAACCCCTGATACACACTGACACAGAGCAGAATAGAGACTGTTCCCTGTCCACAGAGACCATGATACACACTGACACAGAGCAGAATAGAGACTGTTCACCGTCCACAGAGACCATGATACACACTGACAGAGAGCAGAATAGGGACTGTTCCCCCTACATAGGGTCACTTGGCAGATATGGATTGACACCTATCCTAATGATCCCTGATACACACTGACACAGAGCAGAATAGAGACTGTTCCCCCTACACAGGGTCACTTGGCAGATATGGATTGACACCTGTCCTCAAAACCCCTGATACACACTGACAGAGAGCAGAATAGGGACTGTTCCCCCTACATAGGGTCACTTGGCAGATATGGATTGACACCTATCCTACTGATCCCTGATACACACTGACACAGAGCAGAATAGAGACTGTTCCCCCTACATAGGGTCTCTTAGCAGATATGGATTGACACCTGTCCTCAAAACCCCTGATACACACTGACACAGAGCAGAATAGGGACTGTTCCCCCTACATAGGGTCACTTGGCAGATATGGATTGACACCTGTCCTCAAAACCCCTGATACACACTGACACAGAGCAGAATAGAGACTGTTCCCTGTCCACAGAGACCATGATACACACTGACACAGAGCAGAATAGAGACTGTTCACCGTCCACAGAGACCATGATACACACTGACACAGAGCAGAATAGGGACTGTTCCCCCTACATAGGGTCACTTGGCAGATATGGATTGACACCTGTCCTCAAAACCCCTGATACACACTGACACAGAGCAGAATAGGGACTGTTCCCCCTACATAGGGTCACTTGGCAGATATGGATTGACACCTGTCCTCAAAGCCCCTGATACACACTGACACAGAGCAGAATAGGGACTGTTCCTCCTACATAGGGTCACTTGGCAGATATGGATTGACACCTGTCCTCAAAACCCCTGATACACACTGACACAGAGCAGAATAGGGACTGTTCCCCCTACATAGGGTCACTTGGCAGATATGGATTGACACCTGTCCTCAAAACCCCTGATACACACTGACACAGAGCAGAATAGGGACTGTTCCTCCTACATAGGGTCACTTGGCAGATATGGATTGACACCTGTCCTCAAAACCCCTGATACACACTGACACAGAGCAGAATAGAGACTGTTCCCCGTCCACAGAGACCATGATACACACTGACACAGAGCAGAATAGGGACTGTTACCCCTACATAGGGTCACTTGGCAGGTATGGATTGACACCTGTCCTCAAAGCCCATGATACACACTGGGGGGTGCTACTGTCCTCCCCAACCCCTGCGCGGTGGGTGGGGGCCATAAATCACAATGGGGGGCCTACTTTCCTCCCCCCCGGCCCCCATCCCTGCGCGGTGGCTGGGGGGCATAAATCACAATGGGACGGACCTACTGATAGGAGTGGAGTATTGTTCATATCAGTTTAATAACTTCCGCGTCTCCTATCAGTGGACGTGTAAATGGCAGAGATTTTTAATTGTTGAATCACCTCCCCTTTTTTGGCCAAAGTGGGAAGATGCTTAGACCACTGGTATATTGGTGCCATCTTGGAGGATTTTTTTTTGGTTTGTTTTTTGAAGCCACAGTGCTGCACCAGTGGGCCTAAAAATTAGGCATGTACACATGCCTGAAAAATTTGGTATTGTTGCAGCCGCTGCTGTAGCAGCGGCCAGAAAAATTGATGTTTGTTTCACAGGCAGAAAGTGCCCTAAAACATGGCGGCTTGAACCCTAGTTGGTGGCGGATAAGTCACGCAAGTCAAACGTCATTCAGAGCTAAAATACCGCAGCATGTGGACCATTTTTAGCCCAAGGCAGCTCATCTCATCAGGCCTTTTTTAAGCGAATGTATCGCCCAGTGTCAGTCCCTTCGGGATCCATCCCTCATTCATCTTAATAAAGGTGAGGTAATCTAGACTTTTTTGACCTAGGCGATTTCTCTTCTCAGTGACAATACCTCCTGCTGCACTGAAGGTCCTTTCTGACAGGACACTTGAAGCGGGGCAGGCCAGAAGTTCTATCGCAAATTGGGATAGCTCAGGCCACAGGTCAAGCCTGCACACCTAGTAGTCAAGGGGTTCATCGCTCCTCAGAGTGTCGATATCTGCAGTTAAGGCGAGGTAGTCTGCTACCTGTCGGTCGAGTCGCTCTCTGAGGGTGGATCCCGAAGGGCTGTGGCGATGCATAGGACTTAAAAAGGTCCGCATGTCCTCCATCAACAACACGTCTTTAAAGCATCCTGTCCTTGCCGGCGTGGTCGTGGGAGGAGGAGGAGAAGGATGACTTCCACCTCTCCCCCTGTTAGATTCCCGTTGTGCTGTGACATCACCCTTATACGCTGTGTAAAGCATACTTTTTAATTTATTTTGCAAATGCTGCATCCTTTCCGACTTGTTGTAATTCGGTAACATTTCCGCCACTTTCTGCTTATACCGGGAGTCTAGTAGCGCGGACACCCAGTACAGGTCGTTCTCCTTCAGCCTTTTTATACAAGGGTCCCTCAACAGGCAGGACAGAATGAAAGACCCCATTTGCACAAGGTTGGATGCCGAGCTACTCATTTCCCGTTCCACCTCCTCACTGATGTCATTGAAGGTATGTTCTTCCCCCCAGCCACGTACAACACCACGGGTACCAGATAGGTGACAACGAGCACCCTGGGATGCCTGTTGTGTTTGGTCTTGCTCCTCCTCCTCCTCCTCAAAGCTACAATCCTCCTCTGACTCCTCTTCCTCACAATCCTCTTCCAGCGTTGCCGCAGGTCCAGCAAGCGATGCTGATAAGGCTGTTTCTGGTGGTGATGGTGATCACAACTCTTCCTCTTCCTCTTCACGCTCATCTACAGCCTGATCCAGCACTCTTCGCAGGGCACGCTCCAGGAAGAAAACAAATGGTATGATGTCGCTGATGGTGCCTTCGTTGCGACTGACTAGGTTTGTCACCTCCTCAAAAGGACGCATGAGCCTACAGGCATTGCGCATGAGCGTCCAGTAACGTGGCAAAAAAATTCCCAGCTCCCCAGAGGCTGTCCTAGCACCCCGGTCATACAAATATTCATTAACAGCTTTTTCTTGTTGGAGCAGGCGGTCGAACATTAGGAGTGTTGAATTCCAACGTGTAGGGCTGTCGCAAATCAAGCGCCTCACTGGCATGTTGTTTCGCCGCTAGATATCGGCAAAGTGAGCCATGGCCGTGTAGGAACGCCTGAAATGGCCACACACCTTCCTGGCCTGCTTCAGGACGTCCTGTAAGCCTGTGTACTTATGCACAAAGCGGTGTACGATCAGATTACACACATGTGCCATGCACGGCACATGTGTCAACTTGCCCAACTTCAATGCCGCTATCAAATTTTTTCCGTTGTCACACACCACTTTGCCGATATCCAGTTGCTGCGGAGTCAGCCACTTTTCCACCTGTGCGTTCAGGGCGGACAGGAGTGCTTGTCCGGTGTGACTCTGCTTTCAAGCAAGTCAAACCCAAGACGGCGTGACACTGCCGTATCCGGGATGTGGAATAGTACCTGGGGAGCTGGGGGGGTGCCGTTGATGTGGAGCAAGAAGCAGCGGCACAAGAGGACTCAGCCGAGGAGGTTATGGAAGAGGATGGAGTAGGAGGAGTAGAGGAGGTGGCAGCAGGACTGCCTGCAATTCGTGGCGGTGTCACCAACTCCTCTGCAATGCCACGCCTTCCTTGCTTGTCAGCCGTCAGCAGGTTTACCCAATGCACAGTGTAGGTGATATACCTGCCCTGACCATGCTTTGCAGACCAGGTATCAGTGGTCAGATGGACCCTTGCCCCAACACTGTGTGCCAGACATGCCATGACTTCCTTTTGCACAATCGAGTACAAGTTGGGGATTGCCTTTTGTGAAAAGAAATTCCGGCCGGGTACCTTCCACTGCGGTGTCCCAATAGCTACAAATTTTTTGAACGCCTCAGACTCAACCAGATTGTATGGTAAAAGCTGGCGGGCTAATAGTTCGGACAAGCCAGCTGTCAGACGCTGGGCAAGGGGGTGACTTGGTGACATTGGCTTCTTACGCTCAAACATGTCCTTGACAGAAACACATGACTGTGGGCAGATGAGCGGGAACTGCTCAAGGCGGGAGACGGAGTGGCGGATGGTTGAGAGGGGGCAAGAAGGACAGCAGTGGTTGACGTGGCTGAAGATGCTGGACCAGGAGGAGGATGGCGGCTTAGAGTAGGCGTGCTGCTTGTACTCATGTGTTGATCCCATAGGCGTTTGTGATGTGAGATCATGTGCCTACGCAAAGCAGTTGTACCTAGGTGGGTGTTGGACCTCCCACGACTCAGTTTCCTTTGGCACAGGTTGCAAATGGCATCGCTGTTGTCAGAGGCAGACACACAAAAAAAATGCCACACTGCTGAGCTCTGCAATGACGGCATTCTGGTGGTGGACACAGCATGCGTTGATTGGCGTGCTGTCGGGCTGACCCCGGGTGCCGATGCATGCTGTCTGACTGTGCCACTAGCTCCTTGCGACGACCCCCCCCTGCTTCCAACTCGTCTCCTCCTCCTCTCTGTCTCCCCATCTGAACTTTCGCCCTGTTCTTCTTCTTGCCGAGCGGGCACCCACGAGACATGGACGCATCGTCATCATCAACCGCTTCGCTTGTATCTGACAACTCAGAAAAGGAAGCAGCAGCGGGTACAACATCATCATCATCACACCGTACCTCCATGTGTTTAATGCTGCCTGCCTGAGACATATCCCTGTTATCTACATCCTCTAGCAATAATGGTTGCGCATCACTCATTTCTTCAAACGGGTGTGTGAATAACTCCTCTGACATACCAAGTAAAGCGGCTGTGGTGCTAGTTTTGGTGGTGGCGGCAGGCGGGTGAGTGCTATCTTGAGAGGTGCCTGAAGCTAAGCTGGAGGAGGATGGTGCGTCAAGGTTCCAAGCGGAGGCTGTACAAGATTGGGTGTCCTGTGTTAGCCAGTCAACTATGTCCTCAGAACTTTTCAAGTTCAGGGTACGTGGCTTCTGAAAACTGGGCATTATTCTAGGGCAAAAGGGAATCACAGCACCACGACCACAACGGCCCCTGCGGGGTGGCCTGCCTCTGCCTGTCATTTTTTGGGGGATTAGTGGTACTATGCGTGCAAGCTACTGTGAGACCAGATATGATTGGCAATGTGAACTGTAACAGTTCTGCAGAGCACACACTGTAGGCCTGACACACCCGCTTGAAGACAAGTAACTGCTATTCAATCTATAACAGTGAAAAATACATTTTGGTTTTAAAAGCACGCTATAGAGACACCAGATATGATTGGCAATGTGCACTGGAACAGTTCTGCAGAGCACACGCTGAAGGAAGGCCTGACAGAGCCGCTTGAAGACAAGTAACTGCTATTCAATCTATAACAGTGAAAAATAAATTTTGGTTTTAAAAGCACGCTATAGAGACACCAGATATGATTGGCAATGTGTACTGGAACAGTTCTGCAGAGCACACGCTGAAAGAAGGACTGACAGAGCCGCTTGAAGACAAGTAACTGCTATTCAATCTATAACAGTGAAAAATACATTTTGGTTTTAAAAGCACGCTATAGAGACACCAGATATGATTGGCAATGTGCACTGGAACAGTTCTGCAGAGCACACACTGTAGGCCTGAGACACCCGCTTGAAGACAAGTAACTGCTATTCAATCTATAACAGTGAAAAATAAATGTTGGTTTTAAAAGCACGCTATAGAGACACCAGATATGATTGGCAATGTGCACTGGAACAGTTCTGCAGAGCACACGCTGAAGGAAGGACTGACAGAGCCGCTTGAAGACAAGTAACTGCTATTCAATCTATAACAGTGAAAAATACATTTTGGTTTTAAAAGCACGCTATAGAGACACCAGATATGATTGGCAATGTGCACTGGAACAGTTCTGCAGAGCACACGCTGAAGGAAGGACTGACACACCCGCTTGAAGACAAGTAACTGCTATTCAATCTATAACAGTGAAAAATAAATTTTGGTTTTAAAAGCACGCTATAGAGACACCAGATATGATTGGCAATGTGCACTGGAACAGTTCTGCAGAGCACACACTGTAGGCCTGACAGAGCCGCTTGAAGACAAGTAACTGCTATTCAATCTATAACAGTGAAAAATAAATTTTGGTTTTAAAAGCACGCTATAGAGACACCAGATATGATTGGCAATGTGCACTGGAACAGTTCTGCAGAGCACACAATGTAGGCCTGAGACACCCGCTTGAAGACAAGTAACTGCTATTCAATCTATAACAGTGAAAAATAAATTTTGGTTTTAAAAGCACGCTATAGAGACACCAGATATGATTGGCAATGTGCACTGGAACAGTTCTGCAGAGCACACCCTGAAGGAAGGACTGAAAGAGCCGCTTGAAGGACACTGACTGGCTGCTATTAGCTTACACTGGAAACCTTTTTTCTTTGTAAAAGCACGCTAAAGAGACACCAGATATGATTGGCAACTGTCAAAGCACGCTGGCACAGGTCTGCAGAGCACACGCTGAAGTAGGCCTGACACCCAGACGCTTGCAGACAACTAACTGCTCTTCTATTACAGTGAAAAAAAAATATTTATTTTAAATCTAAAGCTTAACCAATTGTTAAAACAGATATGAGTGGTGGCACTGGGCAAGTGGGCACAGTATCCAATGTGAATCTCACACAGAAGCTGGCAGGCAGGCAACTACTCTTCTATTACAGTGAAAAAAAAATATTTATTTTAAATGTAAAGCTTAACCTATTGTTAAAACAGATACGAGTGGTGGCACTGGGCAAGTAGGCACAGTATCCAATGTGAACCTCACACAGAAGCTGGCAGGCAGGCACCTGCAATTACATTACACAGGAAAAAAAAAAAAAAGCAGCCTGATGTTATAGCCCTAAAAAGGGCTTTTTGGGGTGCTGTCCTTACAGCAGAGATCAGATGAGTCCTTCAGGATTGTAGTGGACACTGAATACCCTAGCCTAGCTATCAATTTCCCTATCTAATCAGCAGCAGCTAAACTTTCCCTCCTCTCACTAAGCATGCAGCTTCAGAATGAATCGAAAATGGATGCTGGGAGGGAGGTTGGAGGGTGTGGATGGGAGGGAGTGCTGCTGATTGGCTGGAATGTGTCTGCTGACCGAGAGGCACAGGGTCAAAGTTTGCCCAATGATGACGAATAGGGGGCGGATCGAACTGCGCATGTGTCCGCCCGCCGTGGCGAACGCGAACACGCTAAGTTCGCCGGGAACTGTTCGCCGGCGGACAGTTCGGTACATCACTACTAATGGCCATTGGAGATTTACTAAAAACCTCCAGTTATTTAAATATGCATAGGGATTTGGGATAGTGTGCAAGTAACTATTTTCTTTGATTTCTAAACACATTTATTGTAGTTTAAAGACACATTATTGAGATTATTACTGCTGTGAAGCTCTGTTATATACTCGGATACACAAGCAATATGGAGCCCCTAGAAAAGAATTACACTATGATAGAAAAGAGGGACAGAGGTATTTGGGGCCAAAATAGGGACTGTACCTCCTAAACAGGGACACTTGGGATGTATGACCACAGACAGTATGAGAGAATCAACAAACATTTCAAACTGCTGAGTAAATTTAATTCCAGATGAAAATCCCATCCATCCTTTCAATTTCTCTATACATTTCTATAGATTTTAACATGCTTGATTACGCTAACATTATAGAAAGCCAGTCTGAAAAGACAAATCAGAGTAATATTAACAGTGGCTCACTTATAGAAGCTAAAATCTAGTTTTTGAAAGACAAAAATAAATTCCCAGATAACCAAAAGTGCACTTAATTCAACTTTTTATTACATTTTTCACAGTGATTGAGCATAATGCTTTAATGAAATGTTATTGAAATGACTGTAAGGGGTGTCAACCTGTGTTATATTTAATGATGCAATTTATTAAAGAACATGAATTGAGGAAGAGATCTGGAAAATGAGTACATTATCAGAGTGCAGTACTTTGGATGAATGTAATATTAAATTATTACAATAAAAAAAAATGTATTCACTGTTATATTGTGCGATTTTTTTTATTCACATCATGCATTTGTATGTTTGATTTTGGCAGTTTTGTAGATTCCGTATTATTTTTTATTATACTAATGCAACTGCTGTTGTTTGGTTAATCAGAGTTAGGATTCATTTGAGGCTGATTTTTCCATTTATTTCTCATAATCTACACTGAAAATGCACAGTTGTATTGAACTGTTTTTATACCGTCAAATTAATGTTCTGCAAAAAGGGTTTGAAGGTTTTCACAAACTTCCAGTTATGAGTTTTTGGTAAAATTAGTTTTTCCATTGAAATCTAGTTATGCCCTTCTTTATGATATGAAAGGCCAAACATCTGAAACTTTAAAGTTTGGTAGCTCCGTTGGGTAGCATTTGCTTGCATTCCCTTCACCCTCAATCCCACCCCCCACCCCCCCACCCCCATTCTGTTTCTGCATGGTGGTGCAAGCAGAGTTAATCTCATTTCCACCACCCAGCTTCGTCCCATACATGCAGACCAACTCCACACACAGCTGGAGCCAACCCTGACACGTGAGCACTGCCCCAGCCCAAACCAGCCAGCCTTTGGCTAGAGAAGCAGGACAAGACAAGGAGGCAAGCAGGTGCAGGGGACTACAGAGTTAATGCCAGGATATCAAACAATTTCCAGAACAGGGTGACATTTTTTGATTTTAAAGCTGTGTGTGTGTATTTATTAATCATTTGTATGTCAATGAGCTTGTGTGTATATCTGTATGTGAGAAGTGTCAGTGAGCTTGTGTATAGAAATGTCGCGAACGTAAAATTTTCCGTTTGAGAACGGCGAACGCGAATTTCCGCAAATGTTTGCGAACGGGCGAACCGGACGAACCGCCATAGACTTCAATAGGCAGGCAAATTTTAAAAGCCACAGGGACTCTTTCTGGCCACAATAGTGATGGAAAAGTTGTTTCAAGGGGACTAACACCTGGACTGTGGCATGCCGGAGGGGGATCCATGGCAGAGTCAGGTTTTAATCCATAAAGGGCATAAATCACCTAACATTCCTAAATTGATTGGAATAACATGCTTTAAAATATCAGGTATGATGTTGTATCGATCAGGTAGTGTAAGGGTAACGCCCGCTTCACAGTGACAGACCAAACTCCCCGTGACAGACCAAACTCCTCACCAAACCAAACTCCTCACAGTGACAGACCAAACTCCCCGTTTAACGCACCGCAAACAACCGCAAACTCCCCATTTGCACAAGGTTGGATACCAAGCTAGCCATGTCCCGTTCCTTGTCCTCACTGATGTCATTGAAGGTCTCTTCCTCCACCCAGCCACGTACAACACCAAGGGTCCCCGAAAGGTGACAACAAGCCCCATGGGACGCCTGCTGTGTTTGGTCTTCCACCTCCTCAAAGTCACCTTCCTCCTCTGACTCCTCTTCTTCAGACTCCTCTCTCTGCGTTGCCTCTCTCTGCATTATTATAAGGTGTGTTAAGTAGTACTATTCCTATCAGTTTAAACCCTGTTACGTCTCCTATCAGGGGACGTGTATATGGCATCAATTTTAGGAACCGGGAGATGGAAAAAGATGCTTGGTTGGTCCTCCTACCTCAAATTTGGGGCACTGCGCGTGCAATCTAATGTGCCACCAGATAGGAGTGGTGTGTTAAGTAGTACTATTCTTATCAGTTTAATCCCTGTTATGTCCCCTATCAGGGGATGTGTATATGGTATCGATTTTAGGAACCGGGAGATGGAAAAAGATTCTTGGTCGGTCCTCCTACTTCAAATTTGGGGCACTGCGCGTGCAATCTAATGTGCCCCCAGATAGGAGTGGTGTGTTAAGTAGTACTATTCTTATCAGTTTAATCCCTGTTATGTCCCCCTCATCAGGCCTTTTTTAGTCGAATGTATCGCCCACTGTCAGTCCCTTCGGGATCCATCCCTCATTCATCTTATTAAAGGTGAGGTAATCTAGACTTTTTTGGCCTAGGCGACTTCTCTTCTCAGTGACAATACCTCCTGCTGCACTGCCTTCAGTGCAGCAGGAGGTATTGTCACTGAGAAGGTATTGTCACTTCAAGTGTCCTGTCCTTTCTGACAGGACACTTGAAGCGGGGCAGGTCAGAAGTTCTATCGCAAATTGGGATAGCGCAGGCCACAGGTCAAGAATGCACACCCAGTAGTCAAGGGGTTCATCGCTCCTCAGAATGTCGATATCTGCAGTTAAGGCAAGGTAGTCTGCTACCTGTCGGTCAAGTCGTTCTCTGAGGGTGGACCCCAGAGGGCTGTGGCGATGCGTAGGACTTAAAAAGCTTTGCATGTCCTCCATCAACAACACGTCTGTAAAGCGTCCTGTCCTTGCCGGTGTGGTCGTGGGAGGAGGAGGATTACTTTCACCTCTTCCCCTGTTAGATTCCCGTTGTGCTGTGACATCACCCTTATACGCTGTGTAAAGCATACTTTTTAATTTATTTTGGAACTGCTGCATCCTTTCCGACTTGCGGTAATTCGGTAACATTTCAGGCACTTTCTGCTTATACCAGGGGTCTAGTAGCGTGGATACACAGTACAGGTCGTTCTCCTTAAGCCTTTCTATACGAGGGTCCCTCAACAGGCACGACAGCATGAAAGACCCCATTTGCACAAGGTTGGATGCCGAGCTACTCATGTCCTGTTCCTCGTCCTCAGTGATCTCACTGAAGGTATGTTCTTCCCCCCAGCCACATACAACACCACGGGTACCAGATAGGTGACAATGAGCACCCTGGGATGCCTGTTGTGGTTGGTCTTCCTCCTCCTCCTCAAATCCACATTCCTCCTCTGACTCCTCTTCCTCACAATCCTCTTCCAGCATTGCCGCAGGTCCAGCAAGCGATGCTGATAAGGCTGTTTCTGTGGTGATGGTGACCCAGCACTCTTCGCAGGGCACGCTCCAGGAAGAAAACAAATTATATGATGTCGCTGATGGTGCCTTCGGTGCAACTGACTAGGTTTGTCACCTCCTCAACAGGACACATGAGCCTACAGGCATTGCGCATGAGCGTCCAGTAACGTGGCAAAAATATTCCCAGCTCCGCAGAGGCTGTCCTAGCACCCCGGTCATACAAATAGTCATTAATGACTTTTTCTTGTTGGAGCAGGCGGTCGAACATTAGGAGTGTTGAATTCCTACGTGTCGGGCTGTCGCAAATCAAGCGCCTCACTGGCATGTTGTTTCGCCGCTGGATATCTGAAAAGTGCGCCATGGCCGTGTAGTAACGCCTGAAATTGCCACACACCTTCCTGGCCTGCTTCAGGATGTCCATAAGCCTGGGTACTTATGCACAAAGCATTGTACGATCAGATTACTGACTGCTATTATTTCACAGTCAAAAAAGTGTTGTTTTTTTTAAATGTACACTACTGTTACACCAGATATGAGTTGCACTGGTGTGACACTGTGCCCTGGCAGGCCCTGAAATGCACACGTGTGAAGGAAACTGACTGCTATTATTTCACAGTCAAAAAAGTGTTGTTTTTTTTTTAAAATGTACACTACTGTTACACCAGATATGAGTTGCACTGGTGTGACACTGTGCCCTGGCAGGCCCTGAAACGCACACTAGTGAAGGAAACTGACTGCTATTATTTCACAGTCAAAAAAGTGTTGTTTTCTTTAAATGTACACTACTGTTACACCAGATATGAGTTGCACTGGTGTGACACTGTGCCCTGGCAGGCCCTGAAACGCACATGTGTGAAGGAAACTGACTGCTATTATTTCACAGTCAAAAAAGTGTTTTGTTTTTTTTAAATGTACACTACTGTTACACCAGATATGAGTTGCACTGGTGTGACACTGTGCCCTGGCAGGCCCGGAAACGCACACGTGTGAAGGAAACTGACTGCTATTATTTCACAGTCAAAAAAGTGTTGTTTTTTTTTAAATGTACACTACTGTTACACCAGATATGAGTTGCACTGGTGTGACATTGTGCCCTGGCAGGCCCTGAAACGCACACGTGTGAAGGAAACTGACTGCTATTATATTACAGTCAAAAAAGTTTTTTGTTTTTTTAAATGCAAGCTATTGTGACACCAGATATGAGTGGTGGCACTGGGCAAGTTGGCACAGTATACGCTGTGAGCCTGACACACGCTGGCATGCAGGCAACTGCAATTAGATTACACAGGAAAAAAAAAAGCAGACTGATGTTCTAGCCCTAAAAAGGCCTTTTTGGGGTGCTGTCTTTACAGCAGAGATCAGATGAGTCCTTCAGGACTGTAGTGGACACTGAATACACTAGCCTAGCTATCGATTTCCATATGAAATCAGCAGCAGCTACACTGTCCCTCCTCTCACTAAGAATGCAGCTTCCGAATGAATCTAAAATGGATGCTGTCCAGGAGGTGGGAGGGTCTGTGAGGGAGGGTCTGCCGCTGATTGGCTGGAATGTGTCTGCTGACTGTGAGGTACAGGGTCAAAGTTTACTCAATGATGACGAATAAGGAGCGGACCGAACATCGCATATGTTTGCCCGCCGCGGCAAACGCGAACAAGCTATGTTCGCCAGGAACTATTCGCCAGCGAACTATTCGGGACATCTCTACTTGTGTATATATCTGTGTGTCAGTAGTGTCAGTGAGATTGTGTGTATATCTGTGTGTCAGTGGTGTCAGTGTGCTTGTGTATATATCTGTGTGTTATTGAACTTGTGTGTATCAAAAACTTTGTATGTGTGTGTGCCAGTTAACTGTTGTGTATGTGTGCTTTCATTCAATATATAACTTATCCTAAATGCCCAGTTGGCAGTGAGAGACTTGGCTGCAATCGACCAGCTTTAATATATTTAATGACAACATTGGAAACACGGGCAATTTAGACCAGTACCAAGCAGACCCCACCTTCACCGTTCTGGTTTATGGGTACTTATTAAATCCTATAAATCTCTGTTCATCAGTGTCTGCCAACAATCCAATATTTACTTGAACGTACAGTGGTTTGTTGTGAGCTATGGTCATACAATATTTGTATTTATACCTTATTCAGGGCTCAAAATTTCCACTCAACACTAGCAATTTGTGAGTGAAAACGTTGCCCTGGACAATATACTATGACTTACAGTGGCGAGTAACTTTTAAGGCCTGGTTAGTAGCATAGGACTACAAATGTTAAGCCTTGCCTTATGTATAGCCCATTACACTTTTGGTTACCCCCAGTATTTTATGTCATGTCACAAAAACTAAGCCTTTTTATTGAATATGTATATATAAACATACATCCCAACATTTCAGATGGACAATGAGGGACACTTTAATTTTATTGGTGTGTTAGGGTGTGGCCAGGAGCGGGGCTGTTCTGAGAAATTTTAGGTGACAATTTATGGAACTAAAATGTAATTTAGAACCAGAAAAAATGTATCTTGTTTACACAGCCTGATTTCTAAACATACTTATTGTAGTAGTGTAGTGATATAGCTCAGTTATACACCCTGTTCCAAATTATTATGCAAATTCTATTTAAGTGTCACAAGGTTTAAATATTTTGTTTTTCAGTTTAACTCATGGATGGCATTGTGTCTCAGGGCTATTTTGATCACTGAAAACAATCTCGGACACCTGTGATAATTAGATTGCCAGGTGAGCCCAATTTAAGGGAAAACTACTAAAGGAGGGTGTTCCACATTATTAAGCAGAGCACCATTTTCATGCAATATGGGGAAGAAAAAGAATCTCTCTGCTGCCGAAAAGAGTGAAATAGTTCAATGCGTTGGACGAGGTCTGAAAACATTAGATATTTCAGGAAAACTTAAGCGTGATCATTGCACTATTAAGAGATTTGTGGCTGATTCAGAGCACAGACGGGTTCGTGCAGATAAAGGTACATTGTGGAAGATTTCTGCCAGATCCATGCATCGGATTACGAGAGCAGCTGCTAAAATACCATTACATAGCAGCAAACAGATACTGGAAGTCCCACGGACATCAAGGTGCAGAGTCCTCCAGAGTCTTACAACTGTGTATAAACCTTCTATTCAGCCACCACTAACCAATGCTCACAAGCAGAAATGGCTGCATTGGGCAGAAAAGTACATGAAGACTAATTTTAAAACAGTCCTGTTCACTGATGAGTGCCGTGCATCCCTGGATGGTCCAGATGGATGGAGTAGTGGATGGTTGGTGAACGGCCACCCTGTTCCAACAAGGCTGCGACATCAGGAAGGCGGTGGTGGAGTCATGTTTTGGGCCGGAATCATGGGAAGAGAGCTGGTCGGCCCCTTTAGGGTCCCCGAAGGTGTAAAGATGACCTCTGCAAAGTATGTGGAGTTTCTGACTGACCACTTTCTTCCCTGGTACAGAAGGAAGAACTATGCTTTCCGTAATAAAATCATCTTAATGCATGACAATGCACCATCTCATGCTGCAAAAAATACCTCTGCATCAAAGGCTGCTATGGGGATAAAAACAGAGAAAGTCATGGTGTGGCACCCATCCTCCCTTGACCTCAATCCTATTGAGAACCTTTGGAACATCCTCAAGCAAAAGATCTATGAGGATGGGAGGCAGTTTACATCCAAACAGCAGCTCTGGGAGGCTATTCTGACATCTTGCAAACAATTTTTTTTTTTTTTTTTTTTAAATTCTTTATTTTGAAATATTTTTGTTTTTAAAGGGGGAAGGGTACAGAAGAAAAAACTGGGGGTTAACATTCCTGTTACATAGTGCATATAACATGTGCAAACACGTACTGATGTGCTCATGGTAGGTTTCTTTGTAAGTCTGGGTTGGGTGGGTGTCGGAGCTGGCAGTCTCGCTTCTTTTATCATCTTGAATTATACTATTTTGCTGCTCCAGGACTAGGGGGGGGGGGGAAGGGTACAGAACTCAAAGGGGTGGGGTACAGGAGGCCTTAGTGTGCTAGTCCTCTATCTTGTGTCTCATTTGTTGCAAACAAATTTAAGCAGAAACTGTCCAAAAACTCACAAGTTGATTGGATGCAAGACTTGTGAAGCTGCTATCAAATAAGGGGTCCTATGTTAAAATGTAACGTGACCTGTTAAAATGTTTGAAAAGTTAAAATGTTGTTATAAGTTTGATTGAAATAGCTTTTGATTTCAGTAAATATGCTGCAAACACAACAAATGACAATTTTCAGTTCTTTACAACCTATAAAGTGTTTTGAAACTTACTGTGAGTAATTATTTAGAACAGTGCATTGTAAGTTTTGCATAATAATTTTGAACAGGGTGTACACTCAAAAAAGATACCCTCTTTCTGTGGTTTTATACAACTCTTTATTAAGCTATTTTTTAAATGTATAAATAATATTCAATTTATTTCCTATTATATTAATTAAGTCTGTGTGAGTCTTTAAATTATCTCTGTGTTTTAGTATTACCATATTGTAGCTTACTTTTCATTGTCTTATATTTATTGTTAGTCCATTTTTATCAAGTGTTTTTTAATGTATTTACACAATAAAGTGATTTTTATTCTGGTTGATTCCTGTGTTCTGGATCTGAATTGAAGCCTGAATAGGCACCCTGGAGCCCACATCAAAGAACCTGAAACGGCTCTACAGGGAGTGCAGAATTATTAGGCAAGTTGTATTTTTGAGGATTAATTTTATTATTGAACAACAACCATGTTCTCAATGAACCAAAAAAACTCATTAATATCAAAGTTGAATATTTTAGGAAGTAGTTTTTAGTTTGTTTTTAGTTATAGCTATTTTAGGGGGATATCTGTGTGTGCAGGTGACTATTACTGTGCATAATTATTAGGCAACTTAACAAACAACAAATATATACCCATTTCAATTATTTATTTTTACCAGTGAAACCAATATAACATCTCAACATTCACAAATATACATTTCTGACATTCAAAAACATAACAAAAACAAATCAGTGACCAATATAGCCACCTTTCTTTGCAAGGACACTCAAAAGCCTGCCATCCATGGATTCTGTCAGTGTTTTGATCTGTTCACCATCAACATTGCGTGCAGCAGCAACCACAGCCTCCCAGACACTGTTCAGAGAGGTGTACTGTTTTCCCTCCTTGTAAATCTCACATTTGATGATGGACCACAGGTTCTCAATGGGGTTCAGATCAGGTGAACAAGGAAGCCATGTCATTAGATTTACTTCTTTTATACCCTTTCTTGCCAGCCACGCTGTGGAGTACTTGGACGCATGTGATGGAGCATTGTCCTGCATGAAAATCATGTTTTTCTTGAAGGATGCAGACTTCTTCCTGTACCACTGCTTGAAGAAGGTGTCTTCCAGAAACTGGGAGTTGAGCTTGACTCCATCCTCAACCCGAAAAGGCCCCACAAGCTCATCTTTGCTGATACCAGCCCAAACCAGTACTCCACCTCCACCTTGCTGGCGTCTGAGTCGGACTGGAGCTCTCTGCCCTTTACCAATCCATCCATCTGGCCCATCAAGACTCACTCTCATTTCATCAGTCCATAAAACCTTAGAAAAATCAGTCTTGAGATATTTCTTGGCCCAGTCTTGACGTTTCAGCTTGTGTGTCTTGTTCAGTGGTGGTCGTCTTTCAGCCTTTCTTACCTTGGCCATGTCTCTGAGTATTGCACACCTTGTGCTTTCGGGCACTCCAGTGATGTTGCAGCTCTGAAATATGACCAAACTGGTGGCAAGTGGCATCTTGGCAGCTGCACGCTTGACTTTTCTCAGTTCATGGGCAGTTATTTTGCGCCTTGGTTTCTCCACACGCTTCTTGCGACCCTGTTGACTATTTTGAATGAAACGCTTGATTGTTCGATGATCACGCTTCAGAAGCTTTGCAATTTTAAGAGTGCTGCATCCCTCTGCAAGATATCTCACTATTTTTAACTTTTCTGAGCCTGTCAAGTCCTTCTTTTGATCCATTTTGCCAAAGGAAAGGAAGTTGCCTAATAATTATGCACACCTGATATAGGGTGTTGATGTCATTAGACCACACCCCTTCTCATTACAGAGATGCACATCACCTAATATGCTTAATTAGTAGTAGGCTTTTGAGCCTATACAGCTTGGAGTAAGACAACATGCATAAAGAGGATGATGTGGTCAAAATACTCATTTGCCTAATAATTCTGCACGCAGTGTATATTGGTGAGTTATATGTGTTTTTTTTTATTTATTTTTTATATACAGAGAACACTATGTTCATTTGCTTTTACCTCTGGTAGATCTGTGCAGAATATGTCCATGTTTGCTCCCGTACATAAGTAGTTACTTATTGTGTTCCCTGAAAAGTGTATTTTCTTTTGTCTATTGTATGTATTGGTTATTTAAGGTGATAAGGGAAACACCTATTTTTTTACACCCACGCACTAGTGATACATATAAGAAGTGTCAGCACACCCGATTTCCTGATTTCTGTTTTTTATTCTTTATTTTTATTGTGCATTAGGTTACAAAACAGAATAGACTGTAGCGCCACGATATCGGTTACAGGCATTTCAACGGCATACATGGTCACAGCAAATATAAACTGCACATTTTTGTAGGTAAATATAGCACGCTAGGAACATTGTAAATCTGAGAAACATAGTAAGTACTTGTTTGCGTCTTACTTCTATTGTGATGAGTCACGAGTGGGACGACAAGCTTAAATTATTAAACATAGTAGGATTTCCCCTCGCTCAGAGGTGAGTAGGTACAGGTAGACAATGCTTGACTAGTTGGGATGTACACATGAGACATATGAGCAAAATTGTACACTGTTTGCCAAGTTATCAAGAGTGACCCTTTTATGGGGCTAAGCTAGCTAAATTAGTATATCAGTACATCAGAACTCAGTGTAAACTGTACAAAACAAAAGTGAAATCAAAGTTGACGTTTGTAAGGCATAAAACATTGCTTTAGCTGTAATCTGTTAACTAATAACTAACTGCAAAAGGGATTAGGTAGAGAGAGTCAGTAGGGTATTACAACACTGTTCTGCTGCTCAGGAGCCCCCTCCGGTGCTTGGATTAATCAGTGCTCACCCGATGCCTGCTCTACTGAGCTGCTGGTGCTGTGTGTGAGTCTCTCGGTGTTGGAGTCATCCGCGTGGCAAGGTCGGTCTCCCTTCGGGGTTCTTTCTCCGGTGGGCCATGATTGGGCTCTTTGTCCTGTTCTGCCCGTCGGTGAGTAGGCTTGTTGCGTTGCAGGAGGCTTTGTGGGGTCTCAAGTGCGGGGAGGCTTCTTGTTGATCAAGGTTCGCAGGAACCGCTGGGAGATAGGCAGGTCTGATGTACAGGCTGGTTCTGTCGTCCATTACCCATGAGCAAGCTCGGGTGGTGGCTGCCGATCGCCCTGCGTTCTGGATTGCAGGCCCTGCGCACATGGTCTCCGCCATCTTGAACGCGGGTTTCAGGACTGCATGTCTGTGCTTCCATAGAGCCCCTGCATGAATGGGATCCAGGAGAGTCTCACTTAGTTTAGCGTAGTGTAGTGAGCTGACACATCCCTGGAGCAGGACATTGTGGTGCTCAGATGGCGCTGGATGGTTACCTCTGTGTGCAAGTTCCAGTCTATGGGTACCTCGCACATGTGGCTGGCATGCGGCGGCCATCTTGGGAGGGTGCTGCCGGTGAGTTTTCCCCAGCAGGGTGATTGTTTGACGCCTAGCTTAGCGTGATAGGAGTTGCTGACGTTTATGTAGACCGGGATGACCCCCCCGGTCCAGAGGGAGGGGGAGGAGGCCGGACACCAACCGGAGACCCAGGAGAGCGGCCATCTCTTCCCGGCTCAAGCTCCAACGCGCCTCGGGCCTTCGTCGGGTTACTGTAGGTGCCAGATAGGGTCTTGAGGGGTATCTCCTCGTACCCCAGGGTCTGGGGCTCAGTTTAGTCTCCGTTGCCGGTTGTTAGAGGGAGTTTGCCTCCAGTTTGCGCCGATTTTCGGTCCTCCAAAGCGGGAGCTCAGACAGGGCACGTCTGATCCCGTTGGCGGTCCGGCCCCGCCCCCCCTGATTTCTATTTTAATCAAAGATTGAGCAAAAGTTATTTTACCCATGTTATACTCTATTGTCTAAATACAGTAATTTACAGGGAAGCTATACCGCATATAAAGTTTATAACTTGCACTATGACAAAAATTCATTGAAATTGAACAATAGGATTACTACTCTTCAGTAATAACTGTGAATTCAAATGTTAGTTGCCATGGTTATTTTATAAACAATATTTTATCCCTGCAGCGAAGCTGCCTTGAATCAATAACACAGGGGAAAATAAAACACCTTTATGATATTGAAGAGAGACGATAAAATGTCTCTTGCTAGGCAGCTACATGCTAGTGATGCAGTTGGCACAGTGCATTTTTTTAAAAAGAGGTGTTCATTATCTTTTTATTAACATAGCACTATGCATTTTATGTCACATATTAAACAAGGCAAAAAATAATTGTAACTTATGCAGGTTTGAGTTTAAGAAAAACGGAAAGTAATTAAACTGCACCAAGGGTTTGTTTAAATCACCCTTTATGATGTCATCATTATGATTTAACCGTCTGTAAGTATAAAATGACTCGAGACCTTTAATCATGAATCTGGGAGTTTATTAATTTCAAGTACAGACAAGCTTTAGAGTACGTGTTATTGGTATCACTACAATAAGAACTAGGTGCTGCCTATTTCTTGACAAGTTGTGTTTTCATATGGGTCTGGAGTCCAGTACCCACTACCAATAACTGGCAGAGGTAACTGACCTAAAACCAATCCAGACGTATATCACAGGTTACAGAGCAAGGATATTGCTGCTCATGCCTTCTACACACGGTTGCCTAAACAATTAGGTTTCAACCAGTGTTCCATTTCGAAGTGTGCCACGAAACACATTGACTTCTGGGCTGTAAAAAAGTTTAGACATACATAGAGACAATTACCTGTTTTGAAAGATAAAATAGTAAATTAAAAATAAACAATGTACATTTTAAAGCAATTTTATCTGATCTCATCTGCTATGGTGTCTATTTAAAGGAGTGTTATTTTGAATGTATGGTATAAACCTTGTTTTACATGATGAAGGTAGATCTAGTGTAGTTTGCTATATCAGAAGGTAGGTGACTAGCAGGACTGTTTTTTCCGTTAGTCAGAATAGGCCACTGCCTGTCCTCTAGGGGGCACCTGTTTTCATTACTTGTAATGTTATTTTGGAGCTTAAGTGGTCTGATGTGGGGTTATAAGTGCCAGGAGACATGACCAGTGTCCTCTATATTCTAGTCAGCTTGTAGAGGGTTATAGAGGGAGTAAAGTTAGCGCTATCTGAGCACCTCCAATATTTGTGTGAGGCTGGACAGGAAGTGGGAGTGCCCACTAACAGCCTCTCACATAGGATGTCTTGCAGGAAAAGCAGGGGCAGCATTGAGTCATGCACACTATAACAATTTTTGCAACTCTAATACCCTCAGTCATAGGAGGTTTAGAGGACTACAGAAGACATAGGAGAATCAGTACTGTGCCAATACATTTTCAGACTCCACGGGTCTTAAACAACCCTTTTTCTCTATGTCAGGATCGGGACAGGGATCCAACACGCAGAGTACAAACAGGTACAGGGTACGTATACCGGACCTTAGAATGGCCGGACTAACGTACGGAGAATATAGAGAATGGTCAGAGACAAGCCGAGGTCGAGGGAACGAGAGGACAGGTAAGCGAGGAACAAGCCGGGTCAAGGATAACAGAGGTAAACAGAGTAAGACAAACAAGCCGGGTCGGAACCAAAGGGATAACTGAAAATACCAGAGCACTGTGTGACTAGGCAGGCTAGAACCACGACAGGGCAATGAGCAAATGAGAGAAGCACTGTTAAATACCCTGGCTTAGAAGGGTAGACACGCTTCCGACGAGTCCTGATTGGTCTCCAAACAATTGAGTGACAGGTCGTTCCGGGTTGGCGTCATGACGTCGACTTCCGGACGTCATGCTACAAAAGGAAGTGACTCCCTCGCGGCCGGCGTTTATGTGACCGGTTGGACCGCGAGGAACAGAGGAAACAGACCGTCCGGATGGATAGACGTTTAAGTCTCTACCTCTCCCAGGGGTAGAGACTTCAGGTACCCTGACACTCTAAGCCTAAATGTAACCCCTCCCAAGTCTTAAACAAACTCTTTAATTGGTCCCAAATTTAAGCATTCAAACCTGAAAAAAACTTTACCTTAGTCTCAAGTTTAGCTCCTCTAAAAATGTAGAGAACACAGGCACCCCAATATGAAATTTAACCCAACTTAAGTCAATAATCAAAAACACATTTATCCCCAAATACTAAATTTAACCCCACTTTAACACTAAACACAATACTTCTAATACATCTTATTTATCAACGTTAATCCATTTAATCTTCTGAACCCTAAATACCCAATGTAATATAACTTTGACATAAGCCCCTCTCTAACCTAAACACCTTTTTACCCTTATCCACTTTAAACATTATTTTTAACCCTGCAGGCATTTACACAGCTAGGATTCATTGTTTGGTTATTGCTAAGATTTGTTGTTTGATGTGTTGAAAGGTTTGACCGTTTTTCTTTGGTTGTTGCTAGGGTTTGTTGTTGTTACTAGGTTGTACTGTTTGGTTGTTGCTAGAATTCAATGTTTGGTTGCTTCTAGGGTTTATTGCTTGGTTGTTGTTAGGGTTCCTTGTTTGGTTGTTGCTACTGTTCCTTGTTTGGTTGTTGCTAGGATTCATTGTTTGGTTGTTGCTATGCTCATTGTTTGGTTGTTTCTAGGATTTATTGTTTGGTTGTTGCTAGGGTTCCCACTTGCTAGAATGTATTGTTTGGTTGCTGCAAAGATTCATTGTTTATGTGTTGCTAGGGTTCATTGTTTGGTTGGTGCTAGGTTTATTGTTTGGTTGTTTCTAGGGTTCCTTGCTAGGTTGTATTCTTTGGTTGCTGCTTGGATTCATTGTTTGGGTGTTGCTAGGATTCCTTGTTGTTGTTAGGTTGTATTGTTTGTTTTTTGCTTGGATTCATTGTTTGGTTGTTGATTGGATTCATTGTTTGAAAAGAAGAAGCTGAGTGGAGTACACTAAAGCAGTGCATCCATAATCGGCTTCTAAACCCTGAATGAAAAATGCTCCGTCAGTGTATGGCAATACAATGCTGTGAGAGGGAGCTAAAGAACGAGCTTATTTACATTAATTACAAAGGATAGTAGAAAAATAATAAATCTTTAATAACCCTCTTAAGGGAAATACAAATAGAGTAAAAAGTAGATGAACTACTCTATGAGCAATGCTGAGATAGATATATGAGAGGGAGTAGGGCAATTAAGCACTACTGAGACATACTCGCAATATAGACACTATGTTGCAATGTAGCTGTACAGACTTTGTTAGGCAGCTAAAAGGTGGATACACTGTGTTACAATGTAGCTGTACAGACTCTGTTAGGCAGCTACAAGGTGGATACAGTATGTATGAGTCATGCCCAGTATAAATTCCGATAACTCCCTGGGTACCACATAGAAGATAGTTAACAGCGTTTAGTGATAGTAAATTGGAGGACTCGTAAAAGAGTCTAGGGGGAACACTGTCATTTAAACTAGCACTATATTTTAAGTACTGACAGTGTTCCTAGTGTAGGTACAGCCAGTGATTTCATAGAGTCCAAGGCACGTATTTAGGTAGAAGGGGAAGATCGAGAGTGGATAGCAGATGATTGGTGCCTATCCACCTCTTGTCACCCTTAAAGATACCAAACAAGGAGTGGTATAACGCTCCGTGGTTCACACTGGACCTATTTAGACCTGTTTAGCAGTCATACTCCGCAATCCACTAAATGCACCCGCAAGTAACAGTGCAAGACCACAGCGGGAGTACGCTTACGTTGAAATGCCAACGTAAGCGTACTCCCGCTGTGGTCTTGCACTGTTACTTGCGGGTGCATTTAGTGGATTGCGGAGTATGACTGCTAAACAGGTCTAAATAGGTCCAGTGTGAACCACGGAGCGTTATACCACTCCTTGTTTGGTATCTTTAAGGGTGACAAGAGGTGGATAGGCACCAATCATCTGCTATCCACTCTCGATCTTCCCCTTCTACCTAAATACGTGCCTTGGACTCTATGAAATCACTGGCTGTACCTACACTAGGAACACTGTCAGTACTTAAAATATAGTGCTAGTTTAAATGACAGTGTTCCCCCTAGACTCTTTTACGAGTCCTCCAATTTACTATCACTAAACGCTGTTAACTATCTTCTATGTGGTACCCAGGGAGTTATCGGAATTTATACTGGGCATGACTCATACATACTGTATCCACCTTGTAGCTGCCTAACAGAGTCTGTACAGCTACATTGTAACACAGTGTATCCACCTTTTAGCTGCCTAACAAAGTCTGTACAGCTACATTGCAACATAGTGTCTATATTGCGAGTATGTCTCAGTAGTGCTTAATTGCCCTACTCCCTCTCATATATCTATCTCAGCATTGCTCATAGAGTAGTTCATCTACTTTTTACTCTATTTGTATTTCCCTTAAGAGGGTTATTAAAGATTTATTATTTTTCTACTATCCTTTGTAATTAATGTAAATAAGCTCGTTCTTTAGCTCCCTCTCACAGCATTGTATTGCCATACACTGACGGAGCATTTTTCATTCAGGGTTTAGAAGCCGATTATGGATGCACTGCTTTAGTGTACTCCACTCAGCTTCTTCTTTTCGTATTTTTCTGGGTTATGCCCTTTACTCCCTTCAACCACCTACAACTCCAGTGGAGTGATCACCTGTGGGTCCTCCACCGCTGTTGTACTATCTGGATTCATTGTTTGTTTGTTTCTTTAGAGTTTTTTGTTTTTGCTAGATTGTATTGTTTGGTTGTTGCTAGATTGTATTGTTTGGTTGTTGCTTGGACTCCTTATTTGGTTGTTGCTATGGTTCCTTGTTTGTTGGTAGGATTTATTGATTGGTTGTTGCTAGGGTTCCTTGTTTGTTGGTAGGATTTATTGATTGGTTGTTGCTAGGGTTCCTTGTTTGTTGGTAGGATTTATTGATTGGTTGTTGCTAGGGATCCTTGTTGCTAGAATCTATTGTTTGCTTGCTGCTAGGGTTCCTTGTTGTTCTTAGGAATTTTTGTTTGGTTGTTGCTAGGTTTCATTGTTTGGTTGTTGCTAGGGTTCCTTGTTGTTACTAGGGTTCCTTGTTTGTTGGTAGGATTTATTGATTGGTTGTTGCTTGGGTTCATTATTTGGTTGTTGCTAGGGTTCCTTGTTTGTTGGTAGGATTTATTGATTGGTTGTTGCTAGGATTCCGTTTTGCTAGAATCTATTGTTTGCTTGCTGCTCGGGTTCCTTGTTGTTGCTAGGATTTTTTATTTGGTTGTTGCTAGGTTTTATTATTTGGTTGTTGCTAAGATTCATTGTTTGGGTGTTGCTTGGATTCATTGTTTGGTTGTTGCTAGGGTTCCTTGTTTGTTGGTAGGATTTATTGATTGGTTGTTGCTAGGATTCCTTGTTGCTAGAATCTATTGATGATTGCTTGCTGCTAGGGTTCCTTGTTATTGCTAGGTTGTATTGTTTGGTAGTTGCTTGGATTCATTATTTGGGTGTTGCTAGGATTCATTGTTTGGGTGTTGCTAGGGTTCCTTGTTGTTACTAGGTCATATTGTTTGGTTATTTTTTTGATTTATTGTTTGGTTGTTTCTAGGATCCATTGTTTGTTGGTAGGATTCATTGTTTGGTTGTTGCTAGGGTTCCTTGTTTGTTGGTAGGATTTATTGATTGGTAGTTGCTAGGAGTCCTTGTTGCTAGAATGTTTTGTTTGCTTGCTGCTAGGGTTCCTTGTTGTTACTAGGTCGTATTGTTTGGTTGTTGCTTGGCTTCATTGTTTGGTTGTTTCTATGATTCATTGTTTGCTGGTAGGATTCATTGTTTGGGTGTTGCTAGGGTTCCTTGTTGTTGCTAGGGTTTATTGTTTGATTGCTGCTAAGATTCATTGTTTGGGTGTTGCTAGGTTTACTGTTTGGTTGTTGCTAGGTTTCATTGTTTGATAATATATAATACAATCTTACATATGTAACCATAAAACAAAATAGTAAAATGAATTTAGGAGGTAGCGATAGTCTATAATGGCTGGGTAACCGTTTATGTAAGGCATAACAGTTCACCATATTTTCTCACTATAATGAGGTACATATTTTGTACCATGTAATACTTTCTGTATCGGTAAATGTAAAACTGGTCTATGGTCCTAATAGGTTAATTGATGGTTTGTCATACAGCAGAAGGTGGTACATTGTTTGTCTATGCTCTAGGGAGAAGGTAAAAACATGCAAATATGGAGAGAGCTGCATGATTAATGCAATAGGTACAATCATATTTTTAATTCAGTGTCAGAAAATAAGTAAATTAAGTGGGTAGTTTTCTCAGAAATGTATAGTTATATGAATTTCAGTAGAACAATAAATTCTTGTCTTACATTTTCTTTTTCATTTAAATTGCTAATCACATTGTTGTGTAATGATTCTCTTTAAGCCAATATAAAATAATTTCACTAGTAAAATGACGACTTCACATAACAAACTATCCAAGCAGCAGAGCATTAACAAGCTGGTGAAATTAACTGACCCACTAAAGGTGTTATATAAATGTGAGCACTAGCAGAAATTACCATCTCTGCATCCCGGCTGCACGAGAATCAATTGATACACCTCATTTAAAGTGACGTCTAGCGTAGACAAGAGCAGAATGAGATACATACCGAATTAACTCTTGCAGAAGAAAAATGCTAATGAAAATTGTTAGATTATTACATAATGCTAAAGGGGAGGGCTTGATGTTTCGGCTACAGATGGTTTGGTTTCTTATTGAAAATGAAAGTATATTTTTCCTAGAGAAAACAGCTATTGTAATCAAATGCACATGCTAAATTTTTTCAGTAAGTTAAATTACAAATGAGAGAAGGCTTTAAGAAATCTAGAAATCGAACAAGAACTTGCTTGGCAAATGCTTTCCGAGGTTTGTGGTACAGCAGAAAGAACATAGCCTGCAGACATTGATCAAATATTTTCATGCTGAGCAAGACAGAGGTTGAGATGGACTAATTTCTCATGGTTCAGCTTGCAAAACGTTATCTTTTAAATTCCAGGAAGTTCTTATTTTTAAAGGTACATTCCAAGCACCATGATCACTACAGTCCTCATTAGTGTTTCTGGTGACAGGAGTGTCCTCTCAGAGTAAATAGTCAGACAATTTATCTGGGTCCCACCGGGCACTCACAGATATCTGCCCTGCTGCTGGAAACTCCTGCAAAGAGCTTCCAGTATGCTCTAAAGAGCTAAGCCCTAAGCAAGGACTTGAAAGTATCTTCAAATTTTTTTTTCTCTTTTTTCAGGAATTTACAATATTTTGCATAGGGTAAGGAGGACACAAAAGTAAGGAATATACAGGACCTTAATAACACTAAAGACAGCTTTAGTACAACCCAAAGATCCTTTGAAATATTTTATTTTTTCTGTATTAATAAACTAAAGTGCCTTGAATGTACTATGTCTGCATTATGCAACATAAAAAAAATCCAGATCAGAAATGGAAGTGACATGGTAGAACAGAAGGTTGACGATGTCATTATATATTTGCAGAATTCTAAATGAAAAGCCAAGGTGGTTATTTATATTTGTTTATTTTACTGATATGGCCTGTATGAATATGTAAGGGGATGCGATGCAAAAAAGTAAACATATTAGAACTTTGCTTAAATGAAAGAATAAGATTGAACAGATCAGTAGGACATGCCCTTAGGTTAGAGGGTAAGGGGAATCTAAGAGGGTTTATCTATGGAACAATGGATTTTAGTACATTTAAAACTGAATTGTAAAATTTAGACTAAAATAGCCAGGCTGAGTTTTTTACCAAATCGGGACTTCATGCCTAAATTTCGCAATCTGGATAATTCCTGGGTAATTTATTGAATGTATTTATTTAACAGTTCTTATAAAGCACTGTTATTCAGTGAGCTTTACAATCTATACAAAATTAGTATTGACAATTATATAAACAGAGGATGAATAATTAGACACTTTGAAACAAAAGGAGTTTACAAATACAATTGGGAATGTACATTGAGACAACAGGTTGTGGCAAGACATACAGTTGTAAAGTAAAATACATGTATTAATGATTGTGCCAATCATTAGGTGTATTGGTTTACAAGGAGTATACCATACATAGTGGGTATGATGAAAATAGAAGTTAGAAGCAATGCTTAGCAATCATTGTGCATTGAGGGGGGTGAAAATAGAAACAATTGAGTATACAGTAAGCAAAGTGTAGAATAGAGAGAAACAGCTTCATAAGAAGGAAGATGTCAAGAAGAACAACTCCTCTAGTGGACTTACATAGACAGGGAGTTGGCAGTGAAGAAAAGCAGAGAATTGACGTATGGTTTGCAAATTTGAATTTATATGAAAGAGTAGCCCCTAGAGCACCACTGCAGATGTTTTGGACTACACATTCCATTATGCTTTGCCAGCATTATGGCTGTAAGAGCATTGTGGGAGATGTAGTCCTCAACATCTGGAGTGCTGAAGGTTGTCCCTGCCCTAGAGGATAGGAAGAACCCTAGGTGGTGGCCACACTGATGATGATTACAGATTAATAAAAGGATGATATGGTCAGTGTGACGAACTGGACCTCGTCAAGGGTTTTTAGAGGGGCATACTTGCCAGCCTCTTACCCTGTGACTATGGTCCCTGTAATGAATGTTGAGTTAAAGACTCTGGTTGTGGCTCTTGGATTGATAACAGGAACAATTCAAACTTTTGTAGGGGCACTTGGAACTCCCGAAGCAAGTCTAAGTGGCATTTGAACATGTGGCGGTGGCCATCTTGTTTATTTGAATGCATCCAGCGATGTTTGGTCGTCGAGTGCATGGAGCCCAAATCGGACACTCGGCGGCACAAACACCGCTAAACTTTTACCTACCATGGATGTTCGGCTATTCGAACGGGAGTCGAACCCCGTTCGGTAAGAAGAAACTCCCGACCAAGAGACATACACTGACTTTATTCACAAACAGCAACGTTCGGTATTTCAAACATTATTTTGAATCCTCGAAGTAGACCGGCAGCACAGCCTGATTCTCTTGAACCGTTTTGGGCATGGGAGCATGCGTGCATTGGGTCAAAATGTGACTTCCAGGAAATTCCTGAACCCCTGAACTAATCTGGGTGATTTTTGGATATGTTGGTCACCCAGATCAGGGCTATCAGGTGATGTAGCATTTGTGGGGATATCATGTGTTTTGGGGTACTTTTTTTTTTAATATTAGTTTTTTTCTGCCTGGAGATAATTGTGTTAATACAGTATATGACTCAATTATCTCCCAGGCAGAGAGGTGGGATCTTATGTTTGTTATAGCAGTGTCATGCATTTAATCACTGTTCTTATTGGTCTGTGTCTTTGTGTTGGAATCCCCAACAAGGTCTATGTGGGCATACCCCTTGCATGGTGATTGTCATAAAAGGCCTGTGTGGCACCATTAGAATTCAGTTTTACTTCACCCTCAACACAGACTCTTGTCTCTTGTTTTAGGGAACTGCTATACAAGCTATAACCACTAGCTCTTCTAAGAGCTTCACATCTATACTCTCTTGGAGTAATGGTTTACCCACTGGGAGCTGGGTCCTTGTCTTAGGTCCAGGGTGGGTGGAGGACAGCGAGACCCCAGCCAAGCTGCGGCGGCTAAGGGGCTACCACGGTGTCCGGTGCGGAGCTTATAGTACTCAAGGTGACTAAGAAGCAGCGGTTGGTGGAGGCACCCAGTCTGGGTGCCAGGTGGTCCGTCACAGTCAGATATGTTGAGCTACAAGGGAGGGATTGGGTGAGAAAGTGATAGGGAAGACTTCAGTTAGAGGATGACCTTTAGAAGTTTGCAAAAGATAAAAAAAAGAGGTTGCAGACGGTGGGAGAGAACTTGTTCTAAAAGTAGCGGCTGTAGCGGCTTACCTTTGTTGGGAGTCTGTAGCGCAGATATATGCTCACCCTTGCAATTAAACACAGGCCAAGGTGGTCAGGTAAGAACTCACCTGGCCTGTGAGTCTGTGCAGGTTAATGCTCCAAGTCGCAGTACAGAAATGGATAAACCAGGAGAATAGTTGTGGGTAAGCCAGAGGTCGGTGGGTGCCAGAAATCAGGATAAGCGAGTAGAGAGCCGAGGTCAGAGGATGCCAGAAGTCAGGGTACAACGAAATATCAATCCAAGTTCAGGAACACACTGGAACACGAAACAGCAATACTTGAACCAGAGTCAATGAACTGACACTGCCCTCAGGGAGAGGCAGTGTCTTATACCTGGCTGATTGGTGATTAGCCACAGGTGTGCTGAGAATGTTGGAGCAGCCACAGAATAACGTCCAGCCCCCAGTGCTGGATACAAGGCAAGATTATACTTCATGAAATTACTAGAGCTGTATAGTGGCTCAGAGGCAAGAGAGCAGGTCCAGGATTGCAGAGTACCCAGGTTCAAGTCCCTCATCGGGCACTTCTGGGGCAACCTCGTCTGGATGTCACGGTGAGAACCGTGACAGTGGCTCAGAGGGAAAATAATTGTGATCATAAGGGAACACATGAGTATGGTAAGGGAGTTGAGTTGAAGTGATTAGTATTTTTGTCAGGGTTTTATTGATCTTAATTATGAATCTGTTGATAAATTGGGGACCTATTATCAGAAAGTCTAATGGAGATTAGTGAGATGAGGTAGGCAGGAGCAAGGTTATGGAGGCATGTGAACACAAGGGTAAGACATTTGTCTGAAAAAAATTACGTGCTGAGCACACTGTTAAACCTGCAAATTATAAAGTATAAATAAAGCTAACAAACCAAAATCTTCAAACAGGAAAGTGGTTCTCCCTACAGATGAAAAACAAAGTAATACAAATGTGTAATACAGTTTAAGCTCTTATTAATGCGCACCAGATAAGAATGCACTCACAAGATTTAGTAGAATAATGTCGCCTCCCCTTAGATGTTTGGGGGGTATATCAAAGGATCCTTCTCCTCTGATGTTGTCACCATTACGGAATGGGACCCAGATAATAGGTGAAAAATGCTAGGCTTTATTATGCCAATGAAAAATAAAACAAATTCGAGGCTCGTTCCTACGTGTTTCAGCTTTACAAAAGCCTTCCTCAGGGACCAATAAAAAAAAAAACAAATATACAAAATTATAAATTCAATCCTACAATCAGGATAAAAATCAGCATATAACCCTCCCCCCTAAATCTTTCTTCATATATGATATTCTTCTTGTCCCATTGGTGGTTCCGTGGGTGTTTCCAAAGGTGTCCAGCTGTCTTTAAGATTCTAAGATGAGATTTCCCGGGTTGACGATAATTCTGTAATGTCACTTCTGATTCGCCACTTCCAGACGTGGAATCGAAGTCACGTGTGCGTTCCATTAGACTTTCTGCTAATAGGTCCCCAATTTATCAACAGATTCATAATAAAGATAAAAAAACCCTGACAGAAATACTAATCACTTCACAGTCCCACCTAGATATGAACATAATATTTCCCAATTAAGAAAAAGTCCCTCTCCCACGGGTCCCCAAAACAAAGAACGAGATTGTAGACCTAAATATAGGCGTTTAAACAACCAAATTGACAGGAAAAGCCTGTCTCCTAATGGCACCGAAAGGAAAATACGTAACAAGTTATTTCCCTGCAAAAAGAGACCATTGGGAACATCCCAATCGGTTCTCTGCACTTCAAACAGAAACTCCCCCAAAAAGAAAAAGATTGGAAACAGATCAAGTGATGATGAGGAGGAGAGAGGTACTGTAAAAGTGGAGGAGGTTCAAAAGGGCATATTCAATCCTACTGATATGCCTTTAACTGATCTTGAAATTAAGTTATTGGAAAGAGGTTTAAAGTTTGCACCCAACCAAAGATCTAATGATTTCGAGTTATTTATAGACCTACAGAAAACTCACTATACAAAGACACTTTTTGAAACAGCCAATAGATTTCCCCACTAAAGAACCAACAAATGATATGAAAAGACATGCACACTTAAGAAATAAATCCACTTTCTACCCCAGCCAAGGCAAACGGTCACACCTAGATACATTTTTTAATTTGGTAAATAATGAATTATGTCATATCAGCCAAAATGGTCGAAATAAATTCAATATGTCCAAACAGGTGTCTCTATGTCTAAAAAACCTTTCAAAAAGAGAGGACATCATTATTAAAGAAGACGATAAGTGCGGAGGCATTGTTATTATGTCCAAAAGCTACTATGTGCAAGAGGCTTTGAATATTTTTCGGGACCATAACACTTACATGGAATTACTAAATAACCCAACTTTGGGATTTAATGAAGATCTTGATAAAATATTGAAAGAAGCCATTGCTCAGTGTTTAATCTCACAAAATAATGATACATTTTTGTTTAATTCAAGTCCATCCATACCCATTTTTTATTTTCTCCCTGAAATCCATAAGTCTTTATTTCTACCACCAAGACATCCTATAATAAGTGGCATTGATTCCAATACAGCTGGACTTTAAGCGTTTATAGACCTATACCTGCAAGAGTATGCCTAAAGTGCGACATCTTAAGTGAAAGATACCAAAGCCATCCTACAGGAATTGGCTAATATTGAGTGGCAACAAAATTACAGCTGGGCCACTTTTGATGTTTCCTCATTATATACTATTTTTAAACATGACTTAGGGATTCAGGCAGTATCTTATTATTTGCAAAAGGACCAAAATATTTCCAATGAATTAGGTAATTTCATTTTAAATTCCATCACTTTTATTTTAGAG
This sequence comes from Pelobates fuscus, assembly GCF_036172605.1. Classification (NCBI taxonomy): domain Eukaryota; kingdom Metazoa; phylum Chordata; class Amphibia; order Anura; family Pelobatidae; genus Pelobates; species Pelobates fuscus. Next base: position 136,552,466 of record NC_086326.1, on the reverse strand, counting down.
CACAATTTTTTAATGTTTAATGGTAAATTTTATTTGCAGGTTACAGGGAACGCCATGGGAACCAGGTTCGCCCCCAGCTATGCCAACATCTACATGAGAAGATAGGAGGAACTGACTATCTGGGCTTGGCATGGCTTGGGAAGAGACCTGGTCCTATGACGGATATCTATTGACGATATTCTTATTATTTGGAGAGGAAAACAACACGCTTTTACTAATTTTGTAGAGTATTTGAATAATAATATATATAATTTGAGATTTACTTCATAATGGCACCATAATACCATCAATTTTGTAGATGTGACCCTTTCCAATAACAAGTCAGATATTGTTTCTAAGAGGACAGACGGAATTATTTTTGTCCATCGACAAAGATCTGTGGCTTAGAGGTATTGCCAAAAGCCAGCTCACAAGAGTTAGGCCTAATTGCACTACCTCAGATGATTACAAACAACAAGCCCTAGTTGTCAAAAATAAACTGATTGCAAAAGGATACAACAAAATACATAATGAGAGGGATATTAGAAGAGTTGCAATGATTAGTAGGGGGGACCTCATGATGGACAGATCAAAGCATCTGGGCAAAACCCCATCATTAAAAAAAGTTTGAACACACCTTTGTTACCAGATTTAGCACTGACCACTTTAAAATTTAGAGAGCTATGTCTAAACCCTGGCATATCTTACTAGAAGAAAAAATATTATGACCTTTGTTGCCCGAACGACCCCCTATCATTTTTAAGAGGAATCAAAATCTAAAGAATAGGTTGGCTCCAAGTTTTAGTATTAAACACATGGACAAGACATGTAGAGATCATTTGGATGATGGATTTAGATATTGCAGGCATTGCAAAGCATGCAGCGGTATCTAAATATCTACTGTTAAAAAATTAATTTGCACAGTGCCAGGCAAGAAATATGATATTAAAAGTACTATAGATTGCCACAGGGACCATGTAGTATATCTATTGCAGTGTCTGTGTGGCAAACAATATATTGGTAGAACAAAGAGAAAGTTAAAGGTCAGAATTTTAGAACATCTAAACAATATTAAAAAAGATGTTAAAAACCATAGAGTTTTTGCCCATTGCAACTTCTGTCCCTATTTTAATTTAAACAAACATATTATTTTTTTCAGAGTTGAACACTTTAAACTCCAATGGAGGGGAGGGAATAGAGAGGAGAGATTAGCGCAACCTGAGACCTTCTGGATTCATCAATTGGGTACTTTAGAACCAGGAGGTCTTAATGTATACAATGTTTTCATTTTTGTTTTTTCAAATGAATGGTAAATACTATGCTAATATTATCAACATCAAAGAAGTGTCCGTACGTTTACCTTTTTTAATCATGGATGTATATAAACATCTTACTAGAACATGTAATGAAGATTACAGTAATTCATGTTTTTCCTGCTGATATCAGGACTGTGTTATGCCAGCATATTCTGGGATTTTTTAGATTTTTTTAGATTTAAGTTAAGGGAGATCATATTTAACCATATATATTTCTTAATTATATATTTTTTTATTATTAGTATATTATATTTAAAAAAAAAAAAATAGATCTTGTGAGTTAAGTTATTAAGTTTCAAGAGATATGCTGCCAGACACATGCCTTGGTTAATAACAATGGATATGATTCAATTGTTCCTGTAAGGTTTTGTATTTGTAGCTGTCATTGCCGTTTTTTGATACTGCTCTTTTTGAGCTTTGCAGGCTCCCTTACTATTTCATTCTAAGACAGAACTCTCATATTACCATATTCATATATACTATATATTCCACATTCCGGAAGTGGTGAACCAGAAGTGACATTATGGAATTATCGTCAACCCAGATTCTAAAATCTCATCTTAGAATCTCCAAGACAGCTGGACACCTTTGGAAACACCCACGGAACCACCAATGGGACGAGAGGAAGATAATATATAAGGAAAGACTCAGTGGGAGGGTTATATGCTGCTTTTTATCCTGATTGTAGGATTGCTTTTATGAACTTTTTGTTTTATTGGTCCCTGAAGAAGGCTTTTGTAAAGCCAAAACATGTAGGAACGAACCTCGGATTTATTTTATTTTTCATTGGCATAATAAAGATTAGCATTTTTCACCTATTACCTGGGTCTCAGCTTCCATTCCGTGGGGGTGACAACATCAGAGGAGAAGGATCCTTTGATATACCCCCCAAACATCTAAGGGGAGGCACCCTGAGGTGACATCATACTCCTAAATCTTGTGAGTGCATTCTTAGCTGGTGCACATTAATATGTGCTTAAACTGTATTAAACTACTGTATTACTTTGTTTTTCATCTGTAGGTAGTCAGCAATATCGTCTACATTCTTATTTGCTTACTCAAAACCCTGATTCCTACAGACTGTAAATAATGCAATAACAAAACTAAATAGGAGAACACCCTATAGAATGTACTATGTACACTATGACTTACAATCTACCATTATACAAAGGCATACTACAGCTAATAGTATGCCATTATGCAAAAAAAAAAAAAACGCAATTCAAAAAAGGGAAAAAAGGAAAAAGTAAATAATAAAATAATTATAATATTAAAAAACATGAAATACACACTGCAAAATATATGGCAAAGAAAAACATAAAAATCCAGAAAATCTGATTACATACCAGTGTCAGGAATAGGGGGAATCCTAACACAGAGTGTAAGTAAAGTAGTAACGTACCGTACCTTAGAATGGCCGGACTGATGTTACTGAAAGAAAGAGAATAAACAGGACGAGCCGAGGTCAGGGAAGCCAGAGGTAGGACAAAACGAGAATAACAAGCCGGGTCAAACGAATACCAGAGAGAAGAATAGTCAAGACAAACCGAAGTTCAAAACCAGAAATATACCAACGCGCTATCGGGACCAAGAGGAACCACAACGGCTCAAAGATCCTAACTCATGGGAGCCTTTTTATATTGTGATTGGATCTGTCTGGGATGATAACCACGCCCCCAAAACATAATTTTTCGGACGTTTGGGTGATTAATGATGTCATTTGACTCCGCCCCCTTTCTCCGAGGCATTTTGGCTCTGCCCCTTTTCTGTGCCATCACGGCCAGCGCGAAAATGACTAAAGTTGCTGGAAGATTGCCAGGTCATGTCCCCAGAGTCCTGCAGATGAACTCCACTGTGACCAGACTCCTGAGTCTCTACAAAAGGTACACTGACAACCAGTAATTGATAGGCAAAACAATGCAAATGACAGTAAGAGGATACTAAAGTGACCCCCTTACCCCCACAACATTTTGGCTGTAGTAGTAGGGGAGGATAAATGACCAAAAAGGAGATATGCATTATATATACATAAGTCAAAATCACTAGACAATATACACCTTGGAAGTAGGTGGCCAACCACAAGCTGTCAGAGTGACTCCCATGTGCGGACATATGACCAGGAACGGAAAGACTTCTAGTACATAAACATTCTAACATAAGTATTTTAATGACTAGATAAATAAGATTTATGTATGCAAGGTCTGTGTTAATACAATAAAAAATTGTTGCATAACAAATCTCTAATATTACATACCTAATCGAAGGTAAGTATGACAAAAAAAAACACTGCTCTTTGAGGCATGGAATGCCTGAGTGCTCCACAGAAATGTCGGAATTTCAAATTTAGGACAAAATAGCTACTGTGGCCTTAAATTTAAAATTCACATTAAACTATCACTTTAGTCACTAGCCCTGGTTGTGTTTAGTAAAGAAACCCATTAGATTTTTTTTTTAAAACTGAAAACGTTTACTTGCAGAGGACAAAGCTAATATAGTAATACTAATACAAGTTTAACTGGATGGACCTTTTTTCTACTTAGATCAGGAATGCTTGAGAAAGACCGTATTGGCTGTTTCTATACTATTTTTTTTTTTTACAGTTTTACTTTAATGTTCTTGGATAATGACAGCTATCACTATCCCACAGGTCTTCACATCCATAAAAAGAATGGAGGCAGAACCCCTTTATATTTCCCATAATGCATTCAGTATTTCAGTGAGATATAAGTTACGTGTCTAGTATTTTATAACCAAATAGAAAGCTAAAACAGTTTCACTGAGACACTGAAATTAATGGTAGCCACACCGTAATATTTTAACCTCTATAAAAGCTTCACAATGCCAAAATATGACTTATAGTGCCAAATTATATCTTGCAACACATTACATTCTCACAGATTTATAGGCTTAAGACATATGAATGGGAGTTGTGCTCATTCAATAACTTCAGTTGCCTATAAATAATTAGTTTCTCCTTCACATTCAAAACAAAAAATGGTGCAATACTATAAACTATAATAGTCTAATACACCAGCTATAATGTTTGGCGTATAAAATGTGCCATTTCAGTGTCGATGTCTTAAATGTATACAAATTTTGTATATGTATGTTTAAGTATGCTACGGGAATTCATTACTATTTATTATTTTTTTAATGTTTTCCTTTTTATCACTTATTTTTTTTTTATGGTTAAACAGACCAGGTGTCATAATGCACCACAAACCATTATTTTTTTTAAAAGAAAGCAGTAAAATGGACTGGTCTGTTCACCCACACCACTACTCATATCCCCAAGATGTCCTTAGCCTTAAGTCCAACCTTACTCTAAACACCACCACCCTACATTTCCCCATACCTAAATTGTGGGGTACACTTGGTATATCTTTTTTGCTGCTGTTAATTACATTTTGGTTTTTAGACTTTGTGAACGCCAGAATTTCTTTTTTCTGCAAATGATTTAGTACGAAAACAATAGGTCAGGTAGTCCGAAATTTGTCCATAGGGTTATTTTGATCAGATGATTTTCATCTATGCAAATAATTAGGGAAAACAATTAAGATGAACCAAAAAGGGCATATGAATTGGCCCCTCAGTAAACGGCAAAATAAAAATATTATGTATATATGTTCAGCACACTGACGGGTGCGTTTTCGGTTGACAATTCACAGTTCAAGTGAGAAAAGGTAATCAATAAACGGAAAACAGAGGAGGAGCCATAACAAAAATAAAATCTTTACTCATATATCCAAATATAGATTTTATTTTTTAGTGCTCCTACTTTTTTTCCCTATATCGGTTACCTTTTTTTTTCCCTTGAACTGTGAATTGACCTGTAAATAATCAACATTTAGTAATTGTCCCCTAACGTCAAACATATTTTCTCTCATCGGTCGTTTCTCTGTTTGGTGCCATGGACAGAACTCTGAATCGTGAAACAACCTAACATGTTTGCCCATTTTCCATTTAATTTGTTTGTGATATGTACATATGGAGCTTCAGAGTTTCGTAAATTGGACTACCAGCCAATCGCAAAAAAATTTGGATGAATCCCAGTACATTTAAAACCGAATGTATAAGTCTAGTGGTTTTAAAACCACAACATCATTATCGCATCCCCCTATTTACTGGTAACTTTTTAAGTGAATCATAATTGCTGCTGTGATGATCCCACACATTTGTAAAAATGACATGCCTGAATGACTCTTTTAAAAAGTTATCATCACATTATTATTCTTGAAGGCACTATTCTAGGGACAATAAAAGAGATTTAAAAAAAAAACCAAAATCTACATTTCACAGGATTTAAACAGCTAAGCAGGCCAATTCTGAGTATAGATAACACAATTTGTTTTAAGTCATTTTTAATGCATGCCTAAGACCTGGCATATGCATTATTTCAATGATGTACTATAAGTCTTTTTTATTACCCCCTCCACCTCCCACAATCCACTGGTTGGAGGACATTTAAAGCAACACTTCGGACTCCTAAAGCACTTTAGCTTGATGAAAAGCTTTGTGTGAATAGTTTTCCATTGTACAAAAAGAGCAGATTTTGACATTGAAACTTTTATAAATTAATCTTGTTATACCACCTGGCTTTCAAGCAGATAACCAGTCCTGTTACTTCCTTGCTTGTATAGCTCAGCAAAACTCAAGAGGCAGCAATTGCTAAGAGCACCTGCCTTGCAAATACTTCTCATTGAGCAACATTGAGAAGTCTGTGATTGGACAGTCAGAGAAAGTCTGGGTGGGGTTAGAAGAGGCTTGCAGATACTGGAGACAAGAAATTAGCAGTTTCTGCAAGCTGTTATTAGATATACCACAATGAAAACATGCATAATTAAAAAAAAAAAAAAATTGCATTTGGGGTATATCTACTAAACAGTGATTTTATTTATTTTGTAGTTGTGCTGTGGAGTGTCCCATTAAGTGCTGTGTAAGCACATTTGTTTTTAAGATGTCTGCATTTCATGGCTATACCAAAAGATTTGATGTATATTACCTTGACTAAACCCATTTCTTTTTTTAACCCTCTCGATATCTTGAAAAGTTATGTCTTTAATATAGCCGTTGCTATTCCAGAGTGGCTAGTCTTGAATTTTTTTTTTTTGCAAATTATTGTTTGTTGTACTTTTCTCATAGCAAAAATAATACAAAATAAAATAAAATAAAGAAACCAAAGAGCTGAGCTCCTTGTAAAAATCTTTAGGACCCTTACACCCATGAGCTGTAGTTCTAGACACTATGCTCATACACTTTAGTTCAGATACTAGGCTTTAGGAAAAATAGAGTTAGATGGGAGGAGGTTATAGAAGTAGTTTAAATAATAGTTGCTTGTGGCCGTGGGAGCAAAGGAAGGAGATCTAATGCAAACTCAGAAGGAGGGTTGTGAATTCTGTCAGCATGGCACTTTGTTAAAGTATTGTCTACAATGCTCTTACGGAGAACGCATTGTCAATAGGATTAAGGTGGGTACAATGCCTGCTGGGTAATACTGTGTTTTATTTCAAGTCAAAATTCCACAACTGCTACTTTCTGAAAGCACAAAAATTTGAACATTTTTAAGCAGAAAAAGTAGTGAATAGTTGGAAGATTTGAAACATAGAAACATAGAATGTGACGGCAGATAAGAACCATTCGGCCCATCTAGTCTGCCCAATTTTCTAAATACTGTCATTGGTCCCTGGCCTTATCTTATAGCTAGGATAATATATTTGGTTGAATCCAGGGATAACCTATTGTTCCAGAGAAATCTAAAATTGTGTAGATTGTTAAATGATGGTTGCTTACACGAATAGATTACCCTGAAGAACTATTTAATAGATTGCTCTGCAAAAATCTATTTTTGTTCAGTTGAAAGTGATTGGAAACGTATAAGTAAATAGATCAAAACAGTGGAAAGTTGCATTTTTGTCTTGTGGTTGGTCAATCCTGGTCTTCGTGGAGTTAGAATATACATAAAAGCATTGGACTTGGAGATTTGTTTCTGTCCTAACTGCAATTAGTCTGAATTAAGGATAATTAGGTGTTTGGAAGAATTTTCAAACTCTAAACAAAAATATACCCGAATCATGAATCAACTGAAAAGTGGACTTGGCGAGCCATTTTCGGTTGCTTCAGAATCAGAATTCCACTTTGCTATGCCTACAGCTAGTAGCCACTGCCACTTAATACCACATTTTTGTTTCTTTTCTCTGTTAAACTGACACAATAGGCATTTTTTCCCTTCATTTTAAGCGTTTCCAAAATTTACTCTTACTCTTTTTTTATCTGTTTGACACATCCCATCAATCAAAATTTAAGAACATCTTCAAGTTGGGGGCTGTTATCCACTGAGGACATTTTAACTTTATATAATCACCAATGCTGGATTCCTCTACATCATATACTGGCCATAAGAAAAACAATTAGCATCCACTTGTACAGGATTGGTGAAACTCCTCAATTTATTATGGGCTGTATGACAGCTGGAGGATTTCCAATCTGGTAGAAAAAGACTGCTACTACTATTCCTCGGTTCATGGCACATACACAAGCATTGACACTTTCTATGTAGACACCTCAGTTTTAGTTCAATAATCACTTCTATGATTATCAAGCCATCTCATGGTCGGACCATAGTCCTGTTACATTACAATTACACAACGATTTTGAATTCAGAGGGCACCTTGCGCCTCAACAAGACGCTCAAACTCAATACAGAATTTTCTAAATCCATTAAAAAAAACATTAGAAGAACATTTTCTAGATAATGACAATGGGAAAATAAGAGATGACACACTATAGTCTACCCTTAAATCAGTGGTGGGAGGACTCTTCATGAAACAAAAAAAAATTCTTAAATATAAAGACTAGTAAAAAAGTAAAACTGTTACAATCAAATCTCACAACTTGTTTTTCAACATAAAAAACCCTTAGCTACTATACATTTAAAAGCTAAATGACTGCAGAAAGAGTCTACTGGCCATTAACACTGGAAAAACAAATTATTTCTTACACAGATTGAGAGCAACTCACCATCATGCCATTGGCTAAGTAAACTCCCTGCTCAAAGACTTAGACTATTGTCATATGTGTTTGTTTTTGCTTAACTGGTAGCCAAACAGGGCTATAGACAGTCTTAACCACACCAAAAAGAGCCGGGCATTCTACAACTTTTATAACACACTCTATAATCTTGAGCATGTCTACAAAATAGCAAGCAGCCAGTGACTACCCAATGTCATAAGACTAGTGACTGGGACGCTAATTCAATAATCCACTAATCCATGAGGGGGCACCTATTAAAAATGAAAGTAGTATGCTAGTGTTCCTCTGTCCAGACCCTACCGATTGATGGCAGAGGCTCTAAAATCAATCAGGGGAGACATATTGTCACTCCAGCCTCCACCCATTGGAGACTGGTTGGGACCCTAAATGATAAGGAGGGTGAACCTATTGTCCCTCTCAGCCCCCAACCACTGACAGCAGGTGGGTTCCATGAATGATGAGAGGGCGGTTCTATTGTTTCTCCAGCACCTCCATTGGTGGCAGGTGAAAGCCCTTAATGGGGCTGGACCTATTGTGCTCAATGGGTGGCGGTTGAGAGCACTAACTGATAGAGCAGGTGGACTTATTTTTGTCTCTCAGCCCTGATCTGTTGGTGGTTGGTAGGGACCCTAAATAATAAATAGGGCTGGACCTATTGTCCTCCCCCATCCCCCACCCATTGGTAGTGGGTGGGGGCTAATAATAAAAATGGAAAACCCCAATAAAAAAAAGGAAATCATACTTACAATTATGTTTTTTCTTCCATCTTCTTTGCTTCAGCCCCCCAAAAAAATCTTTAAGGTAGCTCTGTAGTATTGAAATGAAAAAGGACCAATCTCAAAAAAAAAAATACAGAAAAAAACATCGCATTGTAAAAAAAATAATCTTAAGAAGGATGTGCAATTTGAGTCATAATGCTCTGGTCAATAGACTTAAGACAACAAATCCAAGTCTGACAGGTAAATCTTGAGGCTGACAGATAAATCTTAAGATTTACCTGCCAGAGCACTATTATTGGTTGGGCTCTAAATATTTGGGGGGCACTAACTGAGAAGGAGATCTCCATGAATTGGTGGCCAATGGGTGGGGTCTTGGAGAGGACATTGGGCCCACCCCTTTATGATTTAGGGCCCACACCTGCTGCCAAAGGATGGGGGCTGGATGATCACTGTGTCCACCATTATTACACAGATTGCTTGGGCGATCTCTTGCTGGCTTTTTATGCAGAAAAAGTTTTTGAAGTGGTTGGAAGTTTCAAAAAGCTGTACTTAATGAATTTTGTTTTCAATATTGTTTCTTTAGAGTGATATTTGCACTGTATGCTGATCCCAGATACAGGTCTTACAAGCTGGCTTTCTGTCTCCTGCCTTTTCGATCACAAATGGTATAAGACAAGGTCTCCCACTGTCTCCCGTACTATATGTGATAGCCTCGGAGCCTTGTTTACAGGCTATGCATGCCAACTCTTAGTTAGTTTGCAGATGAACTATTGTCCCTTGGCAACCCTGTCACTATTGTTAATTCTTAATAAAATAACTACAGCAGAGTATACGATTATCCTTGAATGTAACTAAAACGCAAGCCTTGTGTATTACTCTCCCAGAAAGAGACCAAACCCCATTTCGTTTTGAAATTTCATTTGACTAGAGACAACATTCCATCAAATATTTAGGCTTAGCAATCATTAAGGTGTTTTTTTTTTTTCTTTAAACACCTTAGACGCAACTGGGTAATCCCTAAATCCTGGACTGTTAGCACTGCTCTAAAGGTTGCAAGACTAGTTTAACGCTGCTGAAACGGTATTCAAATATGAGATAGCAACTACAAAACTGGAATTCTGCTAATCCGGATTATAGTTACCATCTCATATGTTATAGGTTTAAAATACAGTTTTCAATTGTTTTCAATATTCCAGTTGGAACATTGTCTGTACATATCTTAAAAACAATGCGGTGTAAGATAAAGTTTGCACTTTCCTGTTTACTTTTCCACTCTACCTTAAAGTGGCTCAGAATGGAGCCCAAGGGGAATTATTTAGCAAGTTGCAACATTACTAAAAGTAAATTTAAAAAGTAAAATGGGAAAATGAAATTACACTGTGCGTATGATTTCTGCTTCTTTGGCAATTTAGTCATAGTTAACTTGAGCCACAATTTAATTGCCTACCATAAAATTACACTTTTCTCATGAGCATGATTTTTCTTAGAAAGATCAGCATTGTTTTTCATTAAATGTCTGTGATCACTCCTGTTCTTTTGCATATTATTTGTGAAGCTTGCTCATTTTTTTCATTAAAACTTAAATTTTAATTAGTTGTTTAAGGCATTGAATGCTTAAAAGAAAAGAAAATAAGGGGATGTAAATTGAATCTGCAAATTGTTATAATAAAATAAATGACAGGCTAAGAAAATATGTTTTTCTAAATTATAAGTATTTAAAATCAGAGCTAAATTTAATTAAATATAACATTTAAATTCATATTTGTATAAAAATGCCAAAAGCTATCCTTTTTTTCTCTCTCCGAATATGCATCTCTCCCTTGGTTATTATTTTACTTCTCCTAACAGACATTAACTACTAATGTGTGACAGGGTTATTCCCTACACTGTCAGCCCAAAACAAAGTGGAAACATTCTCCAAATTGGATTCTTCCTCAGAAATATTGGTTAACTGTGAAAGAGAAACGGTCACTTCCTTGAATTTGCAGCACCAAATTAAACTTGTGTTGGCCATATTTCTTTTTTTTTTGTTATTTGATACGTTTTCTTCTAAATTTACACAACAAATTTAGCAAATGACATCATAGTCCAGAGAGAATCACTGATTCATTTGTTCTTTTCTCTTTATACTTTCTCTATACTGTCTGTAAAGTGCAAAGGACCAAGTTTATAACAATGATTGAGAGGAAGCTAAGATGGAGGCACCCATTCAAGTATCATCAAGCAGTACTTGTGTAAGAGGCCTGGGCCATCCTTGGTGCCCACAGGACTGGGCCCCATCGATATGATCAACAAGTTGCTACAATCTCTACCCCATTGCCCTTCAGACTCCACTAGAAGCTCTGAGACCCAGCAAAGACCATGTGCCTGGCACGAAGTCTGGCAGAGACCATGTGCCAATGACCAGGCAGACTGGAATTCATGTTATCGCTCCAAAGGCAGCGATTGGAGTTTGGGTGTAGAGGTGTTTTACGCTAATTTGTCCTTTTGGGGTCCTTTTGCCATCGACCTGTTTGCCTCATGGCTCAATGCCCTTCTACCTTGTTTCTTCAGCTGACGTCCAGACCCAGCCACAGAGGCAGTGGATGCTTTCCTTCAAGATTGGCATGGACCACTTCTCTACGCTTTCCTTCTGTTTGCCATGCTACCCAGGGTACTACTGCAGGTTCACCGCCAAGGGGCAGAGCTGGTCCTCTTCCAGTCTTGGTTACCTCAACTGTTGGAGATGGCAGTGGATGTTCCCAGGTTGTTGCCGGCCAGTCCGGATTTGCTTTGAGACCGATCCGAAGGTTGCCACCCTTTCCTCCTGTTTCTGATAGCCTGGCGGATTTCAGGGGATCCCTGGCAGGCTATTGGAGTTTCAGATGCAACTCAACGCCTCCTGGTGGATGTATGGGCACTCGGAACTCGAAGATCATATGGGTCAGCTTGGAGAGCATGAGCTGGCTGGTGCCTGGCTAGGGACATGCATCCCATTTCAGCCCCTGTAACGGCGATTCTCCAATTCCTCACATCCCTTTTTGAAGCGGGCCGGGCGTATTGGTCAATCAACATATATAGATTAGCCATTTCTTTATCCATCAAGGCCTTGAGGGTTGCCCAGTGGGACAATATCCCTTAGTCTGCCGCCTATTATGTGGCTCCTGTCTTTCTTGGCCTCCCAGGCCACAGTATTCCTCCACCTTGGATGTTTCAATCGTATTATCGTTGTTTGACTCGTGGCCCTCTAATACGGATCTTTCCTTACGCCAATTGTAGCTACGTTTGTCAATCTTTTTTGCCTGGTATCCTGAGGGTTTCGGACGTACATGCCTTTGATTTCGACGCACATTACTTAACTCACAATGGAGTGACTTTTAATATATCCAGGCGCGCAAAGACTTTGATTAGATCGGTATCACATCCGACTTTTCATTTGGCACCAGCGTTGTGTCCTGTGGCCTGTTTACACGAGTACGGGGACCACACCGGGCCGCATTGGTCGTCATCAACTCCTCATATTTTTCTTCCCATTCTTCCTCCATTCTCCCCGGTGATGAGTACTACCCTAGTTCGCTGGTTGAAATGGATGTTACAAAAGGCGAGTGTATACACGTCAGTGTTTGGAGCCCATTCTGTCTGGGGTGCTTCGGCTTTGTCAATGATTACCTTGGGGGCACAGTTGGAGGATCTCATGAGGACGGCGGACTGGTCACGGGAATCTACTTTCCATGAATTTTCTTTTCGACTGGTGACTCTTGTTTTTTTCTGCGGTTGTCAGTTAGCTTTGAACTTGCAATATGAACCTTCGTGTCTTGTTAGAAAATTACATGATTTTGCTATTACATGATGAAAAGTCATGATTTTATTAAAGACACGGAGGCAAGTATTGTCCCACCCTATTTATATTTCTGAATTTGTTTACATCTTCCCTCCCTGTTATCCTAGTTGTTTGATAAGGTTAGTATTACGGTAAGTAGGGATATTCTTACACTAATATTTTGGTGGTCAGTATGTTTTGAGCATGAGGTCGTTCAAGGTTTTTTCATGATTGTTTGATAAGAAGGGTCTGTTTATGCTTTAGATTTACACTAAATTGCAAGGACTGAAGTAACCGGGTTGCTCCTGTTCATTAATGTTTTCACAGCCTGATCCAGATTTGTTCCATGGATTCCTTATGCTTATCCTTTTTACGGGATCCTCTCGGTTGGCAAATTCCTGTTCCTGTTTTGGATTTGTTCCGGCTTGGTGGATTGTTGCCTGTTTGGACTCAGACTGGATTTGACTGCGATGGTTTTGTGTGGTTGGACTGATACATCAGTTCCTGTTCCTTGTTTGTTTTATTGTGTTCGCATCTTCAAAGATAGAGGAAGAGTTAAGGTAGGTGTTGACTATTATACTGGGACTTGGTATGGGAGTAGCTTATATCACTCTGTATACCATATTTTTCTTACTGTTTCTTTGTATTCTTTGCTGCTATTGGTGGACAGTAAAGAAAGGGATATGCAATACTCGCCTCCGTGTCTTTAATAAAATCACAAATTTTTGTCATTTAATAGCAAAATCATGTAATTCTTTAATATACGCTTTCCTCAAAAAAGTGCAATAGTGCTTACAACAATACAAGTACAATAAACTTCCCCGAGGAGGTCACATGACAAAATGCATTGGACAGCTTAAGATGACATATTTTTATACATTTTGAAAGTAAATTTTAGGCGGGGCCAAGCTGCTGAACAAGACGGACGCATGTCGGACGAGCTCCGGTACTCACTGCTGTATTTTGGCGATTTCAAGTACCTTATCACCGCTTGCAAACTGGACTACAGGTGTTACTAGTAGTCATGGGACGCAAGCTGAAAAAGCAAAAACACTACAAGCTCAAAGCGGGCATCAACATAGAGGACCTACTCAGGCAAGCCCACGGAGCATGCAGGCTCAAAATGGCCACCGACATAGACGGATTCTCAGACTCCTCGGAGGAGTCGATACTGGGAATGGGACCCGCTGACCTCCCACCCCAATCCCACATGCAGAACTGCACTTATTGAGGAGGCTGCTAGGGTCCCTACTTATGACCAAACAACCATCCCGAAGCCTCGAAAAACTCCCAAGTCCGCATCCAGGGACCTGGTGGTCAGATTCAGCAGCGGCAGGGAGAAGGCAGCAGTGCAGGCAGCAATTAAAGGGACTTCTCCACTCTCCTTTGAGAACATATCTGGGGACACCCTAAAATGGAGGAAAACCTTACAATCATTCACCACACTGCTACGCACCCACGATATCCCTACCGCACGATATCCCCTACCGCTGGAGATCACCGCAGCAACTCCACATCATGAAAGGGGACTCTGCTCACTCTGTCAGGGATCTGATGGAAGCGGCGGCCATACTGGAAACCATTGGCCTCCCACGAGAAGCGCTCACCCGGCCTGGCCTAAGCAACGCCACTACCACGCACACATTGGATCCTGCAAGAGTTACCCCGTTTATCCCTCAGAGGGCCCGCTCGGAGGCCTATGCAGCAGCCACAACCTGAGGAGGCACAGGACTATCCAGGTTCCAAAGGGACGTCACTCACTCTTTTATTACCCACAGTTTGGGGTTCATATGAATCTCCCTTTTAGTGCTACTTGCTAAATTGCTTTTAGTTTATTATTTTCTTTCAGAGCTGAAACCAATTGTTATATATGACACACGACTAAACACACATCACAAAGCCCTATCACCCCCCCTCCACCCACCTCTCTCTCTTAGCAATTTGGAAAACAGAGGCGACATGCCCAGAGTCTAGCCCCACTAGCACACATACACATATAAGCCACCTAATATCAGGCATGGGCCATGAGCAAACGCTAGACATAGAGCTGAAGCACTCTCGACACTATACTGCACGCTCTTCACGACATACCAGCACCAGGTCAGCAACCTAGAGCTGCCTAAACCTGATAGGGAACTGCACGGCAAAGCTAGCCTCTCCCTAGCAGGGCTTAATAACAGAATGCCCACCAGGCCCATGAATAGTCCGCCAGATAAGCACCAACAACCAGGATGGTATATTCCTCGAGTCACCCACGCAACCATTTCGCTTTTTTAATAGATTACCTTACTGTCCGTTGGAATATGCAGTATATTCTCATGCTTACAAGTGTCGACCTACTGACATACACGCAATACACACTAGCTTATGTTCTACTGTTATGATTCTGCACCACTAATTAACTAAAATGTGCAAGTTCTATCCGAACCATACCCATGTTATGCTATACTTTTAAAGATCGCGCTTGAGACTGCTGTTGTGTCAATTCAAGCACTGTTGTACCTATTTGCACGATAAAAAAATAAAGAATTTACAAAAAAAAGTACATTTTATACTGATATGTAAGTGAATAAAAAAAAATTATTTTATACATTGACAATTTTTAGCTTACATGTGCTACTTTTTTTAAACCTATATGCATTGGCTTTCATATTGATGGAGTGAAAATCAAACATCCTGTCTTATTACTTCATCTGCCGGAGTATTCATTAAAAAGTATGAGTGGCCAATTGGATGTCCATAATATATGGTGTGTTCGAAACTATTGTTTTGTTTTCCAGTGTTGTATCCCCTATTTTGCTCTATTTGCTTTTAATTTTTTTTTTAATTTAAATTGAATAAGTACTGAGGTATCCAGGAAGGAAATCCTTTTAGGTGTCACCCATTGGCTTCAATACATTTTCTGCACTTTGAGGTCAACAAAAAAAAAAACTAGTTAAGCAAATTTGACATTGAAAATAGTGTATGCTTTATTTTGATGAGCTGGATTTAGATAAACTTTTAGAGACCAATAACATTTTCCCTTTGATGTCCTGGATGATGTACTAGATTTTTTTTATGGGGCACTCTTTAGGGGATCATATGGATAAAGTGCTAATGTAACAGTGTTTTGTCATTAACCTTTACATTTCAATACTGTGTATATATATATATATATATATATATGAGCTAGTTTTCATTAGCACTGCAGCCAATAAGAAATCAAATTTAGAGAACACACCCTCTTTGCTTAAGAGACAGATATTTCTTTAATTTATCCACCAGCACTCCAGTCAGTCCCTCAGCCTGTACAAGCTCATCCCTTTCCCTCACTATACATAACTTGCAAGTTTCAAAAGAAGAAAGGTTCTATGCAGACTGCTAGAACCATGTGCCCTATATAGAATATATGCCTGGTTTATGCTAGCAGCTGTACTTACTCTATGTAGCATAAGCATTACAGTCACACAAGAACATGTATTTTACATTCTGATAACACGTTTGATATTGCTTAAAATGGGATTAAGTTCCTTGCAAATATCCCTATGCAGGGTAGTTGTCCATTTTGCCACCTACTGTAGGTAGGTGGAAGCAATGGTTTTGGCCACTACACGTTTGAAATATTGCAAGATGTAACAATATAATCTTCAATTAATTTTATACCGCAGTATAACAGATTAACTAAAGACCTTTGTATTTCGGGAATAATTGACGGCTCATTGTATAATTTATTGTTTTATTAGCATTTCACCAGCATCCATTTAGTTAATGTCCTCCTACAGCCAGTGGCGTCGCTAGGGGAGGGAAGAGGGGGCCAAGGCCCCCCTACATCATGCTGTGCCCCCCCTTTAACCCCCCCAAATGCCAGCAACCTGCTATTTGCTTTGAATTTTTTTTTAATTATATTGCCTCGGACTGTAACAGTCTGTCACAGCCCGAGGGAATGCAGGACAGAGCAGCTGGAACAGTGCTGGGTGCTGTCTGTGGAGACAGCAACTTCCTCGGCACCGGCCACGCCCCTAAATAAAGCCCCGCCTCCCGCACATAGGCCCCGCCCCCGCCATTAGGCAGCAGACCATGCTGCTGCTGGAAAGCATGAAAGATGGCTGTCTGACCCCCAGCAACAGCCTCCAGTGACAGGTATGCTTAATGTGCTCAGGTGTGTGTGTGTCTGTCTGCTAGTGAGGAAGCTTGTGTGTATGGATTCAGCAGTCTGTGTGTGTGTGTGTGTGTGTGTATGGACTCAGCAGTCTCTGTGTGTGTGTGTACTCAGCAGTCTGTGTGTGTGTGTATGGACTCATCAGTCTGTGTGTGTGTGTGTGTGTGTGTGTGTGTGTGTGTGGACTCAGCAGTCTGTGTGTGTGTGTGTGTGGACTCAACAGTCTGTGTGTGTGTGTGTGTGTGTGTGTGTGTGTGTGTGTGTGTGTGTGGACTCAGCAGTATGTGTGTGTGTGTGTGTGTGTGTGTGTGTATGGACTCAGCAATGTGTGTGTGTGTGTGTGTGTGTATGGACTCAGCAGTGTGTGTGTGTGTGTGTGTGTGTGTGTATGGACTCAGCAGTGTGTGTGTGTGTGGGTGTGTGTGTATGGACTCAACAGTCTGTGTGTGTGTGTATGGACTCAGCAGTCTGTGTGTGTGTGTATGGACTCAGCAGTCTGTGTGTGTGTGTGTGTATGGACTCAGCGGTCTGTGTGTGTGTGTGTATGTGTGTATGGACTCAGCAGTGTGTGTGTATGGATTCAGCAGTCTGTATGTGTGTATAGACTCAGCAGTGTGTGTGTGTGTATGGACTCAGCAGTGTGTGTGTGTGGACTCAGCAGTGTGTGTGTATGGACTCAGCAGTCTATATGTGTGTATGGACTCATCAGTCTGTATGTGTGTATGGACTCAGCAGTCTGTATGTGTGTATGGACTCAGCAGTGTGTGTATGGACTCAGCAGTGTGTGTGTGTATGGACTCAGCAGTGTGTGTGTCTGGACTCAGCAGTGTGTATGTGTGTCTGGACACAGCAGTCTGAATGTGTGTATGGACTCAGCAGTGTGTGTGTATGGATTCAGCAGTCTGCATGTGTGTATGGACTCAGCAGTGTGTGTGTGTATGGACTCAGCAGTGTGTGTGTATAGATTCAGCAGTCTGTATGTGTGTGTGGACTCAGCAGTCTGTGTGTGTGTGGACTAAGCAGTCTGTATGTGTGTGTGTATGTGTGCATGGACTCAGCAGTGTGTGTGTATGCATTCAGCAGTCTGTATGTGTGTATGGACTCAGCAGTGTGTGTGTATGGATTCAGCAGTCTGTATGTGTGTATAGACTCAGCAGTGTGTGTGTGTGTGTGTGTGTGTGTGTGTGTGTGGACTCAGCAGTGTGTGTGTGTGGACTCAGCAGTGTGTGTGTATGGACTCAGCAGTCTGTATGTGTGTATGGACTCAGCAGTCTTTATGTGTGTATGGACTCAGCAGTCTGTATGTGTGTATGGACTCAGCAGTGTGTGTATGGACTCAGCAGTGTGTGTGTGTATGGACTCAGCAGTGTGTGTGTCTGGACTCAGCAGTGTGTATGTGTGTCTGGACACAGCAGTCTGAATGTGTGTATGGACTCAGCAGTGTGTGTGTATGGATTCAGCAGTCTGCATGTGTGTATGGACTCAGCAGTGTGTGTGTGTATGGACTCAGCAGTGTGTGTGTATAGATTCGGCAGTCTGTATGTGTGTGTGGACTCAGCAGTCTGTGTGTGTGTGGACTCAGCAGTCTGTATGTGTGATGGACTCAACAGTCTGTTTGTGTGTGTATGGACTCAGCAGTGTGTGTGTGTATTCAGCAGTCTGTATGTGTGTATGGACTCAGCAGTCTGTATGTGTGTATGGACTCAGCAGTGTGTGTATGGACTCAGCAGTGTGTGTGTGTATGGACTCAGCAGTGTGTGTGTGTCTGGACTCAGCAGTGTGTATGTGTGTCTGGACTCAGCAGTCTGAATGTGTGTATGGACTCAGCAGTGTGTGTGTATGGATTCAGCAGTCTGTATGTGTGTATGGACTCAGCAGTGCGTGTGTGTATGGACTCAGCAGTGTGTGTGTATAGATTCAGCAGTCTGTATGTGTGTGTGGACTCAGCAGTATGTGTGTGTGTGTGGATTCAGCAGTCTGTATGTGTGATGGACTCAGCAGTCTGTTTGTGTGTGTATGGACTCAGCAGTGTGTGTGTGTGTGTGTGTATTCAGCAGTGTGTGAATGTGTGTATGGACTCAGCAGTCTGTGTGTCTGGACTCAGCAGTGTGTGTGTGTGTGTGTGTGTGTGTATGAACTCAGCAGTGTGTGTGTATGGACTCAGCAGTGTGTGTGTGTGTGTCTGGACTCAGCAGTGTGTATGTGTGTATTGACTCAGCAGTGTGTATGGACTCAGCAGTCTGTATGTGTGTATAGACTCAGCAGTGTGTGTGTATGGATTCAGCAGTATGTATGTGTGTATGGACTCAGCAGTGTGTGTGTGTGTGTGTGGACTCTGCAGTGTGTGTGTGTATGGACTCAGCAGTCTGTATATGTGTATGGACTCAGCAGCCTGTGTGTGTGTGTATGGACTCAGCAGTCTGTGTGTGTGTGTGTGGACTCAGCCGTCTGTGTGTGTGTATATGGACTCAGCAGTCTGTATGTGGACTCAGCAGTCTGTGTGTGTGTGTGTGTGTGTGTTTGTATGGACTCAGCAGTCTCTGTCTGTGTGTGTGTGTGTGTATGGACTCAGCAGTCTCTGTGTGTGTGTGTGTGTATGTATATGGACTCAACAGTCTGTGTGTGTGTGTGTGTGTGTGTGTGTGTGTGTGTGTATGGACTCAGCAGTCTGTGTGTGTGGACTCAGCAGTATGTGTGTCTGTGTGTGTATGTACTCAGCAGTCTGTGTGTGTATGGACTCAGCTGTCTGTGTGTCTGTGTGTATGTACTCAGCAGTCTGTGTGTGTATGGACTCAGCAATGTATGTGTGTATGGACTCAGCAGTCTGTGTGTGTGTGTGTGTATGGACTCAGCAGTCTGTGTGTGTGTGTGTGTATGGACTCAGCTGTATGTGTGTGTGTGTGTGTGTGTGTG
Source organism: Pelobates fuscus (assembly GCF_036172605.1). NCBI lineage: Eukaryota > Metazoa > Chordata > Amphibia > Anura > Pelobatidae > Pelobates > Pelobates fuscus. The sequence continues at coordinate 136,532,573 of NC_086326.1, read as the reverse complement.
TGTGTGTGGACTCAGCAGTCTATGTGTCTGTGTGTGTGTATGGACTCAGCAGTCTGTGTGTCTGTGTGTGTGTGTATGGACTCAGCAGTCTGTGTGTCTGTGTGTGTGTATGGACTCAGCAGTCTGTGTGTATGTGTGTGTTTATGTGTATGGTCAGCAATCTGTGTGTCTGTGTGTGTATGGACTCAGAAGTCTCTGTGTGTGTAAGGACTCAGCAGTCTGTGTGTGTGTGTGTGTGTGTGTGTGTGTGTGTGTGTGTGTGTGTGTGTGTGTTTGTGTGTATGGACTGTATCAAGGGAAATGTGTTTGTTTTTTAATAATCCTTGGTGGAAAATAACGAATTCTCCACCAGTGATTATTTAAAAAAAAAAAAGACATTGTGTCGGGGCGGGGTCAAACTGCGGTGAGGGCGGGGTTAAATGTGCCCCTCTACTTTTGTCCCTGGCCCACCATGTGCCCCCCCTAAAAATGAATTCTAGAGATTCCACTGCCTACAGCTCATTCATGTTCTGCTCCAAAGGCCACCACATTGGACTCACGTTCAACAGATCATGGCCTTAATACACAATTTATTTTTTGCCTCGGCAGTTGTGAAGAACAATTCATTGTCATAATTGGGATTTATTGTTGTCTTGTTTAATTGCACCTGCTACTTCTTTCCCTGTGCCAATAAAAACAGGAAGGTCTGTGTTGTTACAGTGGGATGTACGTTTGGCAAAGACTGCTTTAGAAAAAGTAATTGAAAGGTGCTTCGGGTTATATATTTTTTTTAACACACATTCTACTGAGTCAAATGTTAATGATTTATAATATTGTAGCTCATCTTCAGTTATCAACGCTATAGAGGGAAAATATCCAACAATAAGAAGCAGATTGCAGATTGTTAATTTTGTATATTGTTTAAAAGAGTCGTGAATCACCCAGAGAGCTAAGCGTTGCTTTTTTAAACACTGCAAAGTAAAACAAAGTCACTACTTAAACACAGCAGCTATTCATCTGAAATGAAATGTGTTTGTTTTTTAGTTTCATTTAAAATGCACAGCAGCTAAACTTTAGTGCAGACTTCCCAGGGAAGTTTAATTGTTTATTAAGGTGGTGGTGGGAAGAGAACTGTAAGCAATCCGTGTAATTGTTGATTGCTTATACAGAGAGTGTACAAGTGCTAAATTATCTGCTCCAGGGAGTAGGAGTTCAGCAGAGCAAAATGGACTGCTGCCTCAATCTGTATCGACTAATTTATTTGTAGCACACAGAAGGAAAATATGCAGAAAAGTTAAAGTAAAGAAAAAATAGGGATTTTAGATTTAGTTTTTTTCCGTTAGATATTTAGTTTTACAATTATATCTGAAATGACTAATGCTGGGTAGAGGGAAAGGTGTGGAAAAATAAAAAAGAAACGGCATTTAAACCTTCAATTTCCACTTGGGAAAACGTTATCTTAAAGGTAACTGTCAGGATTTTCAATATTATGTTTACGTATGCTTAGTTTTAACCCATTTTGATTTGTGAGGTGTGAAAAATAAAATTTTACATAGACATCCATACCTCTTTATCCTGTAAGTGGGTGCCTCCAGCTATGCTCCCTGTCAGTCATTGTTACATACGTTGATCAGCCACGACATTAAAACCACTGACAGGTGAAGTAAATAACATTGATGATATCGTTACAATGGTGCCAGTCATAGATGGGCTATATTAGGCAACAAGTGAACTGTCAGTTCTTGAAATTCATGTGTTGGAAGCAGGAAAAATGGGCAAACAAAAAGATTTGAGTGACTTTGACAATGGCCAAATAGCGATGACTAGACGACTGAGTCAGAGCATCTCCAAAATGGCAAGTCTTGTGCGATGTTTCTGGTATGCAGTGGTTATTACCTACTAAAAGTGGTGCAAGAAAAAAAAACTGTGAACCACGGTCATGGGTACGCAGGCTCATTAATGCGTATGAGAAGCAAAAGCTGGCCTGTCTGGTCCAGTCGCACAGGAGAGCTATTGAAGCTCAAATTGCTAAAAAAAAAAAGTAATTCTGGTCATAATAGAAAGGTGTCAAAACACAGTGCATCGCTCTTATGGGGGTGTGTAGCCACAAACCATTAGAATTGCTTATGATGACCGCTGTACATTGCTGAAAGTGCCTTCAATGGTAACGTGAGCATCAGAACTGGGCCATGGAACAACAGAAGAAAGTTCCCTGATCTGATGAATCACCTTTTCCTTTAGATCAGGAGGATGGCCGAACGCATGTGTGTTTTTTTACCTGGGGAAGAGAGTCCTCTATAGACTTTTCTTTATAACGTGCCAAAAACTTAATGGTTTTGAAAAACAAATCTAACATCACAAGCAGGAATTGCAGCCCAATTCTACTTTTCAAAATAACTTTAAAACTTTTATTTTTTTATTTTAAGGTACCATTAACTTTGAACATTTTATATGAAACATACACAGTACATTTCCCTTAAACAAATAAAAATATTTACATTTTATAGCTATTTTATCCCTTTTTTTTCTGAATGAATGATATCACAAGTCTAAGACATTAACAAAGAATGTATCCATCTTTGGTCCTGAATGGGTTAAATTTGCTTATAAATTGATCTTTATTAACTCGGCAACACTAACTCATAGATATAGAAAACAGAAGTGGTGAAATGACTCTCCTTTCCAAACTGAGTAGTGTCAGAATAGATTGTGAAAATACGATGATTGCAGTAATTATATGAAAAATATTGCATTCCCAGAGGCAAAGAAAAATCAATTCTGAGCTGACAGTACACTGACAGATTTCTACAAAACCATAACAAGATCAATATTAGTTGCTGGATGCATATAATTAAAGAGAAAGTATAAAAGTTGGCATCTCTTCTCTTGCACCCCTCCTTCCTGTTCCAAAACCCACGGTCTTTACATAGCACTGCTCTTAAAAGATTCTAGGTGAAACAGGATAGCAAATCACAGAGCAATTAGCAAGTGGCTTTTTTGGCACACACCAGTACAGTATATCAGGCAACTGTTAGCAAATAGCTCTGCTGTTTGAGAAGCAAAGAGTGTGAATTGGTTTGCATCTCTCTGTTGTCACTTCTGTTTAAATGGCTTTGTTAGAATAGGCTACCATGGACAATTAAAATATGTGAGGTGTAAATTATAGGGATTTTGGCACATCTTAATTGCAGGTCCCTTGTTGCAGGTACTTGTTGTGGGTAGGCTCATCCCAGATAGGCTATGATCTCGCCTTTGTGTGACGATTAACCCCTTAAGGACACATGACATGTGTGACAGGTCATGATTCCCTTTTATTCCAGAAGTTTGGTCCTTAAGGGGTTAAACTTGGTAGGTGTAACAGATCCATTGAAATTCATAGATGATAATAAGATAGATAGGGGAGATTTATCAAGACATAATGGAGGCTATTCTGGAGCAAAGTGTTAAACTGTGAGAGCCATTCTGTTGGGTTCATCATGATTGCTCCTTTTTTTAGCACTTTGCTTCATAATTATAATAGACAAAATCCAAGAAATTACAAGTAGTGCTAATTTTGACAGCAACAAAGAAATAAAAAAAATACAACCTGGGGTAATGCAGATACACCAAAATATTTCTCGGAAAAACACTCAGGCCTATTCATTAAAGTCAGAATTGATAGTGAATGTCAAAGTTAAGGCCAGACTAGCTGAACTGAAAGCACGACGGACATGGAGGATTTTTCCAGTGTGGTTACTTTGACATTAAATTTGCAATTTACTTTGACTTACAGGCTTATTCGCTAAATTGATACAAATTGATCCAAAGTGAATTCAAAATTAATTTCAAATTTAAGACCAAAGTGGCCACAGTGGAAAAGTTCTCAGCTATACTTCCAATTCAGCTATGCTGGCCTTAAATGGGAAAATCTTGTTGAATTCACGTTGAATTACTAACAGTTCTCACTTTGGTGAATTACCAGTAATTACCGGTAATCTGTTATTGACTGTCGTGAATTAGCCATCTATGGAGGATAGCGCTGTCTCACAAGATCCTCCATAGACCTCTCTGCTGTGAGCAATGCAAGTAACATAAACTCTGCAGCAAAATTGAATAATAGAATGTGATGTGTGAAAGAAATAAAAACACTACATTATTGTTAAACAATTATTCTCAAACCATTTATCAGAACACGACAGATTTTTAAGGCATGTATTAATGAGAAGATTGAATAGTAGCCGTGTCAATTTATTTTTCTTGTGTGCGTTCAAATAGGACGGCTTTTTACTGAATTTTATTCTGGAATAAGAACTGTAGGAACATGTAAGCTGGAATGCTTCAAACCTGTTGGTGTCAATTTATGCCATTCTCTGCCTGACCTAACCACACCACTACCGCAACCGAGGCCCGCTGGAAAGATCTTGGATCCCACTAACATCACCACCTTTATCCTGAGATCCAGTGGATCACAGACCCCAGTTCCATGAACACGGCTGATGCAAATATCCACTAAGGCCCGTACGATCAAGTCCATGTCGGACAGCCCACACAGCAGTTCACCCAATGTTACCACCTAACATCTAATGATTTTAATTCTGGTCATTTTTCTTATTACTTAAGAATTATTATTATTCCTTTTTTCATTATGTTTACTATGAGTCAAAACGCAACATGTGGCCCTAGCTGAGCTATAGATTTTTATGTTATAAGGTACCCAAGCCACAAGAATCTAGCGGATTCAGTGTCCTGCTGAAGGCTCTTACCCAACAATAAGGCATCTCACTCCTCTCCCCCATTTTACTTCCTGGTCATTTAGCGCAGTGGAGCTAAGCTCAAGAGTCATTAATTGCCTAACGCATCTACCTTGCAAAGACTTCTCACTGAGTTGCATTGGGAAGTCTATAATTGGACAATCTCGGAAAGTCTGGGCGGGGTTAGAAGTGCAGGGCTTGCAAAAGCTGCAGACAAGAGATCTGCAGCTTTTGCAAGCTTTTTTTTAGATATAACCCCAACGATAAAATGCACATTTAAATGCATGCATGCTTTCACATGGGTTTATATGCAAAATTGTGATATGAATCCTATCTATCTTTGGTTATTGTACCCCTTAGTCCATTCTATTCTAATCTCAATGAGCACACACAAATAACCTTTAACTGACTTAACGGTACCAACACTCCATATCTGTATCATCATGTTCTTCCAAAATGTCTTAAACTGCTCTAAAACATGCAAGAGAAAGAATCAGTTCATGAAATTAAATAAAATACTCTTTAAAACTGGGGGGGATAAACCGAGTTTCCATGGTAGCGTCTGAGAAAAGGGAATCATAAAAGGGATTTTAATATGGAATAGTAATTTATGGCTATATTTAAAATTTAGGTTTTAGGGAGAAAATCATTAGAAAAAACAGTGTTCGGGTTCCCATGGTGACCCGCATCTCCAAGAGGCTGATATATGTCAATTTTGGAAAAACTTCACAACAACACAAGACTGTGAGGTACATTTTTTACAGAACATAAAATACAAAGTTTTTGAGTAGTTAAAACATCTAAATAAAAAGAATGAAAGTTATATTAAAATCACGTTGCCAGGGTAACAATTAGCATTACTCATGGGACAACTAATATGTTTAAGAAGTTAAACTTATGGAAAAATTAATAACTATTACAAATTTTATTTTTTAAGTTTATTTGTTTTACCATGAGTGACGCTAATTAGTATTATTAAAAAGTTTAAGAAATTTAATTTTAAATTTAATGAAATTTCTTTTTTTGATTTTATGTTTAATTAAATTTCTTAAACTTATCAGTTTCCCCTTGAGTAACGCTAATTAGGGTTACTCATGGGAAAATTAATAAGTTTAAGAAATAAAACTCATGGGAAAGGTAATAGATGTTAGAAATTTCATTTTTTTTACTTTTTAGTTTTCCCATGAGTAATGCTAATTAGCGTTACTCAAGGGAAAACTAATAATTTTAAGAAATTTCCTTTTAAAACACCTACTTAGAGAAAAGAAAAGTTCTATTGAAATCAGGTTGCTAAGATAACAATTGGCATTACTCATGGGAAATCTAATACGTCTAAGAATTTTAGACATTTCCTAATTAGTATTACCCATGGGAAAACTAATCATTTTAAGAAATTTCATTTTAAGTTTAATGAAATTTCTCTATCATTTAAGTTTAATGATTTTAAACAATGTTCCTTTTTTCTATGTAGAAGTTTTATTTTAACTGCTTTTACTTTTTTTACTTCTGTAAAAATCTATGTACTTACCAGTTTTGTGTTGTTGTAAGGATTGACAGGCTCTTGGAGTTGCAGGTTACCATGGTAATCTGAACACATACTTTATCGTATATTTTTTTTCTCCCTAAAGCCTACATTTCTATTCAGTATTTGCAAAAAGAGAAAAAAAAAAAAAGAAAAAAAGAGGGGCTTGATAAATACAATTGAAGATACTTGGGGTGCCTGGATCCTGTTTCTACCATATTTCTATTTAGGGTTCTATTTAGGGTATGTGACCCTATATTATAAGTTCCTAAGTTGACATTATAAGTCTTTGGATGATTCCCCTTTCTCCCTTAATCATTTACATTAGTAGTGTCAAACGCTAAATTTTTGTGACTCTAAACATGGAATTTGACTTTAACTTACTAGACAAAAGAGTATTTTATTTCATTTTATGAGTAGATTCTTTCGATTACATGTTTTAGAGCAGTCTAAGACATTTGCCACCAGTCACAGACTTCTCATATAGACAGGTCTTTCTCTTTAAATCTTTTATCAGGAACAACACTGGTTGTCGTCATGACAACCTGAATTTCCGCCACTACCTATCTAGATGGTAATTTCCTATTTCCTTGATTTTAGACAAGCCTCCTTGCATAGTATCTTATTGCTAAGTGTCAGCTTGTGAAAGCTGACTGTCAGCTTGTTTCACTATAAAAATATAAGTGCGGGGTATGACAATCCTCATACAAATCTGCTAAAAAGCTAATTTTAATTTGCATCAAATATAAAGCAATAATATGACATGAGGTAATAAAATGTATGTTTTTAAGAAATATGGATAGTTGGGAGGTGAATTTATATTTGCTTAATTTTTAAAATAGTTTACTAGGGAGCTTTTCCCAGAAATGCTCTTATGCACAAGGCTGAAAAGATGAAGAGTGCGTTGGAATTCCAGCGATAGTTAGTTTAGCTCTTTAAACATGTTGCAATGGTGTGTCAAGTAATTACATTCTAGTACAAAGCGACATAAAAAATGATATAACGTATTACGTTTATGAAGGTAAGTTTGTGATGCAGGTGCCTACACCACATCCCCAGGATCAATGACTGGCATTAGCATTTGTTGGTTTCCTTACTGTAGGACTTAGGCAGGATTTGTTTCTGTACAGGGCACCTAGTTTTGAAAAAGTTTTGAAGAGATTTTTTCAATGTAAAGGCCAAAGTAGTATGATCTGTTATCAAGATAATATGATCATTGTCGCTCTCGACATCTGGTCTAAAATTTCAATTCTGAATTGTAGCTAATTTGTATGAGGCTTCATGAAGCCCATGAACTTTGCAGCCATTATGTACCACTGAATAGATGAAAATACTGCAAGCCCGTAACTCTGGGTAGTCCCATACAGAAGACATAAGACTGTTTCCAACTGTTCACCAACACTGACTGAATTATCACTGTTAAAGGACTTTCTTCGTTGTTGGATGGATTTTTAGGCAGATTGAGCAAGAACTATAAACTCCAAGTAATATTTGAATTTGAAAGACACACAGTAACATTGAGAAATGCAATTGGCCGGCGAAATGTGTCTGTGAAACTTAGTTGTAAAAGTGATACAGTTGTTTCTCTAATTCTACTTCACTTAAACCAAACTGTTTCAACATAAGATAGACTCTGCATTTACATCTCTGCAGTATACTGGACACCAGGAAATTGCAGACATAAAAGAGGACCCTGATAAAAAAAATGATATACAAGTATAAAGTTAAGTCATAAATTTTACTCTACGAGACTCTCCTGTCTATTTCCCTCTCCACTATTTTTTCCGACATGTCCCTTTGAGGTTTGGGCTGAGTTTACGAATACCTGCTATATAAGGTCCATTGTCCCATACAGACATAAGAATACTTCGAACTGTTCATCAATACTTCTTTAATTATCACTATTAAAGGACTTTTTTCATTGTTGGATTTTTAGCCAGATTGGACAGGAACTATTAAACTTCAAGTCAAATATAATAGCATTGATTTTCCAGCTATATTTCTTTAGTTTAATATATTATTTGTGATTAAGTAAGTAATTATTGTAACCCTGTTAGAGTTATTATACTGTGATTAAGGGCATGCTATTAAGCTTGGTGAACAAGTTAGAAAGAGTTTAATTATGGTGTTTTTATTAAACTTCTTCAGTAGCAACAAATGTAGCACTTACTAACATCCATACTTCTTTTCAATATATATCATTTTTATTTGTGTTCAAAAGATATAGGGTACAGAAGAGAAAAGTGGTTGCGGAGGAAGCAGAAAGTCACTTGACCCACTTAACAATCTCGATGTGCATTTTGCATATCTAGTACATCTGCTATGAATAGATTATCTTATTATGCTATTATATTTCCGCCTTTTTTAATCTTGGTTAAGCGTTGCTGTTGTTAGTTATGGTAGTGTGTCAGTAGTCATCCTCATCGCCTCTGTAAGTACTCCGACTCTTTTCCCTAGGTAGGTCATATGAACTCTGTAGTTAAGTTGGGGTAGGGTGGGGCGATTGCTATGTGGGAGTGGGCCATCGGTAGAATCTGTCAATATGGGCTGTGATTCCTAGGCCTACAGGTTGTGTGTCTGTCTACCTCCAGCGCGTGGTTATTGTGTGCTTGTGCTCGCGCAACCCTCCAGTCCGTCCAAGGGTTATTCGTCTGCCTACCTCTAATAGTGGTGTGTTGCGTTGGGGTGGCTGTGTCCCCGGCTTCATGATGCTTCTTTCGTTTTCCCTAATGGGGGTCTCCAAGATCGTTCTGTCGGCCTTAAGTGCATTGTCATTTGGGTTGTGCCTCGCGAATTTCGTCGGGTAAATCCTTAACTAGATGTGAGGTACGTGAGAGTCCAAGAGCGTCTCGGCTGTTATCGTTCTGGGTGCATGGTGCGTCTGTATTGTGTGGTATATAGTGCTGCCACATGGGGCCCTTCATCAGTGTATGTCAGGTTGTGGTTACATATGTTAATGCAGTATATATCTCACATTGGTGTCTTGCTGCCCTCCATTCCCCTTGTGGCCAACTGCCTCCCAGAGTGGGCTCTCTTCTCCGATAGTCAAGTTTGAGGGCTACGGGAGTCGTGTCCCTTTTTTGCCCCTCAGGGGAGGGCCCCAGGCCGGGTCCCGTGCACGCCGGGTCAAGTTGCTGGGTCAAAGTTGGTAGAAAGGTCGAAGTTGCGCGTAGTGGAACTTGTGCATCTGTGGTGGGTTGTCCATGTTGGACCACTCTCGCAGGCTTTTCAGTCCTGTATTACTAAGCACCGTTCTCAGGGGGAGAAATTTGCTGCCAGCTGTGATGGGCCATGCTTTTGGTAGTACTCCGCCTCCTATGGTCATATTGTATGTCAGTGGGATCAGCGGGCTCGGTCGCGTGTATATGTACGAGTCCTTTCTCAGTATGGTCCATGTTTTCAGCGCCTGTGTGATGGGTGAGGTTTTGCATACGTGTTGCGTTGTTCCTGTCTGTTGATGCCATATTTGTGTTTAGGCTTTTGTCCATACTTCTTTTCAAAGCATTCAATATAAACATTTTATCTAGGTGCAATACTTATTTTTCCATATTCAGTTATCTACCTGCACACAGATAAATACTGATGTCACAAATGTGATTGGGACATACTTGCTTTGTGCATATGGAATAAAGTATTAATCTTTGACAATCAAATCCCAATAAATATCTTGGTTCAGAATAACGGTATTTCATAATATATTGTGCCACATGCTAATATATGACAGCACTACTTTGGGTACGTAGACAATCAAAAATGTGGAGACATGTTTTACTTGATATCTATCTCAAAAAATATTCAGAAGGCTACAAATCATCTTTCCCTGCTTAGTCTAAGAGAATGTATCCAACGAGAGCATCTCTGTTAAGAAATACATGATTATTTCTAATTAGAATTAATTTGTGATTATGATACACGCAGCATAGACATCTAATGAAATAGCACACCACCGCCTACTTTTTAGCTTCATCTTTTTATCTCATTATATCTTGTCATATCATTTATTTAATGGTCAATACATTGAGTTGCGTCCTTAATTAACAATTCATCAACTTGATTCCTACTAATTGATCAAATAAAGTCCCTCTGTGTACTTAATCAAGAATATATTTTTGGAAACATTTGAATTATCACATTTATTGAGTACTTATTAAAATACAGAACCTTCTGGCCAATATTTTCTTTCCGTTATTGGCTTTAATTTTAATTTTGAATAAAGTTATAACTTTCCAACAAAAAGTATTCTTTCTATGATAAAGTTTTTTTTTTTTAATTCTTTATTTTTGAAGTGCGCACAGTGATAACAGTTGCTAATGAGGTACCCCAAAGGCAATCCTCTAGCACGTTAGGCACATTTGTACATAGGGGTAGACATGAGACCTTGCACACAATTTTTTTTTTTAAGTAAGGAGATAAACAGTAATAATGAACTTTGCTTAGTGAGATTGCAAGACACAACAAAGAAAAACAACGTTTTGGTTTTTACATAGTGGGTTAATATGCTGTGTCAGATGCTAGGCAAAAAAATCTTAAATGATTCTTATTCTAAATGAAGCGGACAGGTTACATATCGAGCAACTTAGCTTAAGACTCCGCTGGAAGTTAAATCTGAAGCGGGGTGTTCCTATCCCTGATTAATTCACGTAAGTTGATTTACCAGGAGCTCCCTGTGGAGTTTAACAATAATCTGCCGTGTCTGGTTAGTTAGTGGCGATTAGGTGATTCGAGACATAAACGTTTATGCATTTCAAGGCTGAACTATGAAAAACAATCTATGCTGGAATAATGCATGTAATAGCTGTCAGCTAGGGTATGTGTCTTAAGAATATATAAGCAGCTAGAAACATAACTATAAAACATAGATGTTCACCCCACAGTCACAGTTGGAGTAGTGGCATGATGCTGGTCCCAGAAGGGTAGCCAATACCCCGCTGAGGTGGCTCAGAGTCCATCCGTGGAAGTCATAGCATGGGTAATACCAGGTTAGGAAAGTAAAGAGGGTCCATTCGGAGGGTCATCTGCTCGACAGAAGTGGGTCGGTATGGGCCTTTAGCTAAGACGGATGGTGTGAAATGCTTATCAAGGGGTTTGGGTGGTCAGCGAAAAATGGCAGTCCTGCCCGCCTATGTGAGTCTCCTATGGGGAAGCTGCACAGTCAAGCAGGCTAGCGTGCAATCAGGTGTGGGTATCTGGCTGCACATTTACCCTAGGGAGAGTCCCCCTCTCGCGTTACCGTTCAGCCGATGCCTCGTGTGGGCAGAGCACAAGCCTGCGCCGTGCGCTGGAGGCTCTCGTTCCGCGTTCCGAGTGTGCAGAGGAGTGGAGTGGCGGTGAGGGTCACAGGTTCGCCTGGTGAGTGTCTTGAGGTCCCGGCAGTGGATTGCGCAAGTCGGTGCGGTCGCTTGCTGTTGCCGGCTCGATGTGGCAGTGTAATGGTTTCTGCTAATGTGGGCTTGGCCATCCGCCCTCCCCTTGGTCCGTCTGGGCGAGCTTTGCTCCTCTTGAGTCCGTGTTGGACTACAGCTTTTCTTCTATGATAAAGTTAAAGTGTTTCTCTAAAAAAAGATCAGCTTCAAAAATCACGACTCAGTCTTTACTAACCTTATTGAGCAGACATCTAACTTTCTAATAGTTTAAGAGGTTGCTTTATTAAACAGGGTCCCTCCTGATAAGAGATTAAAAATGATACGGGGTCCCCAACACACCAAATTGACTAAGGGTGCCAGTAAATACACTTATCGTTTTCTGCTATTAGTATATAATACGGGAGGTTAGATGTTAACACAATGTGACTGAGGAAGGAGGGGAAAAAAATATATAAATAAATACACACATACACACATACACACACACACATACACACACACACACATACACACATACACACATACACACACACATACACACATACACACATACACACATACACACACACACACATACACACATACACACACACATACACACATACACACACACATACACACATACACACATACACACACACATACACACACACATACACAAATACATACATATATATATATATATATATATATATATATATATATATACATACTGATCTATAACACAGCAATAGCATATACATCCATTGTTAAATCGACTAACTCTTTGAAATATATAGAGCAGGAACTGACCCGGAAAGAAATGAGGAGGGCTTCTAAAAAAAGCAAAGAACATTATAATTAAATTAAATGCATTTGACTATTTTTTGATAATATATATCACATATCCCTCCAACCTTAAAGGCAACAGTTAGAAAACCTTAAACAGACATTAAAGTAATTATATTAATTAAGCTGCGTAGTAAGGAAGAGGAGAAAGAAATTGGGGAGGGGGTATATTATTGTGGAGAAATGTGGTCTAAAAAAATACCTCATACTTGAAACAATAACTGAATAATAAAATCAACTAATTCAATGCATTTATAAGGACTTACCATTTAGAGGGGAGATAATCCACATACATATAAAAAGTTCAAATATAAAATTCTCAAATGATAAAAATAACCTTAAATGATAATATACACTGCATCCCTTACCAACTTTTTTTGTTTTATCATTGTTTGAACTTTTAGTGTTGTACTACTACATGCGCTTTCAACCATAAGAACGTTTCTGCTGCTACTTTTGCTGCTATTTACTAATGCTGCTATTGTGCTGCTTCCCAGTTGTGCTGCTATATTGTTGTTTTATTTCTATTTTTGCAAAAAGAAAATACCATATATAATTTATGTAAATATACAGCTTTATTTCTTTTTTTTTTTTTAAATCAATTGAGATTTTTCTATTTTAACTTTTTATATGCATGTGGATTTAGGTCCTTACAAATGCATTGAATGTCGAACAAGACAAAGGAAGAGGGCTGCACCACATAAAATCACAAAAACAGGGGGGCGGGGCCGGGCCGCCGAGCCGAGCGGTCGCAGGGAAGAACAGCTCCTGCAGACTGAGAAGCATATACGCTATAACCCGCAATTTACAAGGCACCCAGCGACCAACAACCTTGATCCGTAACGTATGCGGGCTACCGAAGTCGGGGTGAGGCTCGCTCCTGGAGTTCCAGCACCAGCACTAACCTGGAGTTATCCCTGCAGCACCAAGCGGGACCCGACCTGGCGGTGAGTGAGGTGGACGGCCGCCACCTCGCTATCCTGCCCGACGGAGCCGAACATGCACATAGCACATCGGCTGACCCGGTCCTGTTCCCCCCCCACCGGACCGGGGGGGTGATCCCGGTCCAAGCCTCACGACCACACTCGGAGGCACTACTTGATCACCAAGAAGGCCTGAGACCCGCAGTCAAAATGGCGGCGGCCACGTGTACGGGGCCAGACCGGCAGACCCTGAGGCAGACTGCAGACAGAACCCAGCATGGAATACGAAGCTGCAAACCTGTGGTGACCCATACCGTACAGCAACACTTAAATCCGGTAACTCACCGAAACGCATCATCCTACTCCTGTAGATGGAGCTACCTGTGGGACCACACACCCCTCTTCTGGGCTGGGCGCTCACCAAGAGGATCCCCTCTACAGCCTGCCATATCCCCCGGGGAAAGGCCGCAACCCGGCGGAACCCGGGGCCCACGATCCTGTTGATGGGATCAATGGCGCAAGGGCACGAGCGCCTGCGAAGGCCCCAGGCCGAGGGCTAGTGACCCATGGTGCTGGCACTGTCACAACGACGGGAAATCCTATGACCATGCAGCTGCGGCATCACAGCACACCCGGCGTGAGATATGAACAAGATGACCGGACACACCGACCACCATCAATGGACTCCCTAACAGCTTGCCCATGTTCTGGGCCACACAACCCTGATACCGCCTACAGGAACCTATCTATGGGCTGCTTTAGACTGCCTGACAGCCTGACCACAATCCCCCAATCCCGGTCTGGCTGACATAGGCTGTTAAACATCATATCTAGGCTTAGCTGCACGAGACACTAAGTGGCATATTGTACAATGTATTGACCTACCTGTTATTTGTTAGCATATCTGAACAATACAACTGTCTTAATAATGCGGTCTCAGTTTAACGTGATGCTATCTTGGCCTACACGGCTCAGTCTTAGCTTGAACCACCTACCTTAACGATGTTCCACATGATAACACTCTTTAATGTAAAGCTTTTATTCGCTGTAGTGCATCTATTGATTTAATAACCTGATTTACTAGCCTGATTTAATAGCCTGATTTAATAGCCTGATTTAACAACGTGATTTAATAGCCTGATTTCATAGCCTGACTTCATAGCCTGATTTCATAGCCTGATTTCATAGCTTGATCTAATAGCCTGATTTAATTGCCTGATTTAACAACTTGATTTAAAAGCCTGATTTAAACGCCTGTATTGAAATCCCGTTTTCTATGACTGATTTCTGAACCTGTTTTCTCAACCTGATTTATTAAAAAACGAAGCATCGCTATCCCAGAAATGTAATAGTTTAAAGCTGACAATGTTTAAACCCTCTACTGTAATCAAACTATGCGTTTCCCTCCTTCTCTTATGTACCCCATCAATAATGCTTCAATAAAAGAAATATTGACAAAAAAAATCACAAAAACACACTACAATTTGGATAACAAGGTATAAAACAAATAAAAAAAATAAAAATAAAAAAAAAATAAAGTCCCAGCAATAATAGTTCTCACATAGAAAAAATGCCTCTAATTTAAGAGGTAAGTGCTGTAGATGTTAGATAAGCATACATTATTTGTGCTTGGGTGTGTGGTAGTTCAATCCCTTAGGTTTCCATATAAAAAGGAGATAAAAGCAGAAGAGACTAATAGTGCAATATGTCAACACTCAATAATATAGTATAGTCACAGTAGCGTTATCACACTCACATGTAAGAGAGCTACTCAATAAGAGTGCTCTCAATAAGATAATAAGAACTGATAAAATTGATAAAAGTTAAACTCATAAGGATAGAGCAGACTCACTGCTCTATGATGATAGCATTGGTGGTATGATCCCCACCTCGAATTTGTTGAGAGTAGAGATGATAAAATGCCTGGAGGTATGAGAAAATAAAATATAAAGGAAATGGCACAATCCACTAGTACAGTGACCAAAATTGAATAAAATACAAAATAACATCCATTTTGCCGATATGGCTTTGTCAAATTGGATAAAAACATACAACCTGGCTACATGGGGTTTCAATAGAGATAGGATAATTGAAAATTGGCACCAAGAATTCAATCATAGACTGTCCTCCAAGGAAAAGCAATATCTCTTTGTAAGGTGCAAATATAAGAATTATACATATAATATCATAGATCATGTGATGGGAAGTAGAAATATATAATTATATTGTAAAAATGAGGTGTAATAATGGCTTCTAAAGCTGGAAGACGTGACATACGTCATATGCGCGTCATAGTATCGGCCACTAAGCATTCTGGGAACTGTAGTCTTAAGTATAGTGTATGTGATGTCGGCAAAACTCTCGCATTCGCCGACATCAAAACACAGCTGTAGTCACTTGGTAAGAGCAATGAGCAGATAGAGGGGGAGGAGATAAGATGTTTATACCATGGAGCTGGTTATAATTTAGATAAATAATTAGAAAATAGCCGCTGTGGCCATCTTGGTAGAGGAAAATGTAAAAGAAAGGGAAATAATGGCGGTGGCCATTTTAAAAGGAGAATCAGTCATTATTTATTTATTTATTTATTTATTTTGTTAGAAGCCCTCATCATTTCCTTCCGAGTCAGTTACTGCTCTAAATATTTCAAAGAGTTTGTGGATTCAGCAATGGATGTATATGCTACTGCTGTCTTATAGAGCAGTTTCTACATTGTACTCAGTTTGGTTGAAAAGACAACCTGATTTTTCGGAAAATGGTGACAAGAGGCCAGATTTTTCTGTTATTGTATTAAGTAAAATCTTTTTCTATTATTTACTCAGGATCCTAAGCTAGTATATAAATTATTCGTATATCAATAACAATTGTTTATTACGTAATATATTCGCAATCACACATAGATGAACTGTAAATCTAAGTGTAAATATCCTGATGCCAATCTTTAATTCCTTAAGGAAAAAAAAATATTGCTCTATCTTGTAATTATATCTGTAGATTAAGCACAAATAAATAATTAATTATGTTTCACCGTATTTATATTTGTTGAAAGATTTTTATAACTTTTAAAATGATCAGTAAACCTATATCAGGATTTTTAAAAGCATTCTGTTCCATTACAAAAAAAATAAAATTACATGGATTTTAACATAAGCAAATTCGTAATATATGGTAAGAGTTGAAACTTCCCTTAAGAGAGTTGGAGTATATTGTGAATATATTACTATAATATTTTTTACATTTTTTTTTGTTAATTAAAAAGAAAGAACATTTGACATGAATAAGAAACCTCCTCTAGTACATTCAGTTTTACAATAGAATATACTTATATCCCACCTTTTCAAAGAAGGCTTGAGAAAAGGACATAGCACTGAACCAAAACCTTGATTACATTTACTTTGTTTGTTTTATTTGCGATATTTACTTGTATATATCACTAGCAGTTTCTTCAATTCAGTTATCACATACAAAATTACATAAAACAAATATAGCTTTCCATCTGTCTACTTAACTGAAGAAATAATGAAAAAGATAAGTCCAAATACAATAATAATTAAATTATTAAATTTGAACTAGTTCCTATCACTTATTATATAAGAATGTTGTGGAGGGTTGATGAAATATAGCCTGGAAGATAATTGAAGAATGCAACAGGAACCTGGGAATGTAGCTGGGGAGCAAATACAAACATAGCTAAAGGCAAGACTATATGGTGGAGTGGACACCTCAAATAGGAGTGATACCTGAACTATTCTATATAGACAAAACAAAAGATTAATGTAATTTTACGGCCTTCTATTTCAAATGTCTTTGTTGTTCTCTTATCACTTGTGCTATTTATTTGTGATATTGTATATGTGTGTGTTTTGGTTTTTGTTTTAAACATACATTTTTATTAGTTTACTGTTTTCTTCTTTTGCTTGCATTAATGTTCATACATAGTTAAATCGGTATAACAATCATACAATACAATGTGTAAAATCAGCCGGATTGCAGTCCACTGTGCATGCAGTACCAACAGTAGCGCATTTTTGTATTAGTAACAGTGTTAACCTAATGCACTCTCCTAGTCAGCTTGGGATCCGCATGCATGGCAGGTAATGTTACATCACATCGTAGAAATGTGGGTGCATGCAGATATTTACAGAAATACAAGCAATTAAAACAGAAAAACATAACAATAACCAATCTTGATGAGGCTTTCTGCGCCTGTTTGGGCTAGTTCCCTCTTTACCCCCTGTGGTTCATAAGTTTTTTTAGTGTGCTCTATAAACCTTGAGAGTGTAGTATCCGTTTTTTTTGGGGGGGGGGGGGGGTGGGGGTTGTTTTGCTTCTGCACTTTTATTGGGAACTGAGCAACCCTGTCCCCCCAGGCATGTGTCTCGGTTACCCTAAATTAGTCTGACTGGTATGTCGCTATAGAGGAGACCAATAGTTGTGCCGCCTCTTTGGAGGATAAACTGAATTGTAATTGATAGGTGACTCTTTTTTCATAATCCATGTTTGTGGTCATCTGGGTTGCTATTTCCCTGTCTGTGGGCACCAGTGTCGACTTCCATATCCTAGTTAGTAGTGTGGCAGCAGTTTTGGTGTATAGAACATGCCCCTGCAGCCTCACTGCTCATTCCTCTGCCATTTAGGAGTTAAATCCCTTTGTTTATGAACCCTAGTCACACCTCCCTGCATGTGACTTGCACAGCCTTCCATAAACACTTCCTGTAAAGTGAGCCCTATTTAGGCTTTCTTTATTGCAAGTTCTGTTTAATTAAGATTTTCTTATCCCCTGCTATGTTAATAGCTTGCTAGACCCTGCAAGAGCCTCTTGTATGTGATTAAAGTTCAATTTAGAGATTGAGGTAAATTACATCTGTTTGAAAGTGAAACCAGTTTTTTTTTTTCATGCAGGCTCTGTCAATCATAGCCAGGGGATGTGGGGCTAGGGCTGCATAAACAGAAACAACGTGATTTAACTCCTAAATGACAGTGAATTGAGCAGTGAAATTGCAGGGGAATGATCTATACACTAAAACTGCTTTATTTAGCTAAAGTAATTTAGGTGACTATAATGTTCCTTTAATAGTCTTTCTTCTAATTAATATTTTCTCCAGCTGAAAAAAGGCCAAATAAAAACCCATATATATCCTAGCTGGGTGAGCAGTAACAAATACCCAACTAGGATATATTTAATATAAGAGCCACTACACTAAACAGTGTTTAGTTTTAAATTACACACAACATACTAAATACAGGGAGTGCAGAATTATTAGGCAAGTTGTATTTTTGAGGATTCATTTTATTATTGAACAACAACCATGTTCTCAATGAACCCAAAAAACTCATTAATATCAAAGCTGAATATTTTTGGAAGTAGTTTTTAGTTTGTTTTTAGTTTTAGCTATTTTAGGGGGATATCTGTGTGTGCAGGTGACTATTACTGTGCATAATTATTAGGCAACTTAACAAAAAACAAATATATACCCATTTCAATTATTTATATTTACCAGTGAAACCAATATAACATCTCAACATTCACAAATATACATTTCTGACATTCAAAAACAAAACAAAAACAAATCAGTGACCAATATAGCCACCTTTCTTTGCAAGGACACTCAAAAGCCTGCCATCCATGGATTCTGTCAGTGTTTTGATCTGTTCACCATCAACATTGCGTGCAGAAGCAACCACAGCCTCCCAGACACTGTTCAGAGAGGTGTACTGTTTTCCCTCCTTGTAAATCTCACATTTGATGATGGACCACAGGTTCTCAATGGGGTTCAGATCAGGTGAACAAGGAGGCCATGTCATTAGATTTTCTTCTTTTATACCCTTTCTTGCCAGCCACGCTGTGGAGTACTTGGACACGTGTGATGGAGCATTGTCCTGCATGAAAATCATGTTTTTCTTGAAGGATGCAGACTTCTTCCTGTACCACTGCTTGAAGAAGGTGTCTTCCAGAAACTGGCAGTAGGATTGGGAGTTGAGCTTGACTCCATCCTCAACCCGAAAAGGCCCCACAAGCTCATCTTTGATGATACCAGCCCAAACCAGTACTCCACCTCTACCTTGCTGGCGTCTGAGTCGGACTGGAGCTCTCTGCCCTTTACCAATCCAGCCACGGGCCCATCCATCTGGCCCATCAAGACTCACTCTCATTTCATCAGTCCATAAAACCATAGAAAAATCAGTCTTGAGATATTTCTTGGCCCAGTCTTGAGGTTTCAGCTTGTGTGTCTTGTTCAGTGGTGGTCGTCTTTCAGCCTTTCTTACCTTGGCCATGTCTCTGAGTATTGCACACCTTGTGCTTTTGGGCACTCCAGTGATGTTGCCAAACTGGTGGCAAGTGGCAACTTGGCAGCTGCACGCTTGACTTTTCTCAGTTCATGGGCAGTTATTTTGCGCCTTGGTTTTTCCACACGCTTCTTGCGACCCTGTTGACTATTTTGAATGAAACGCTTGATTGTTCGATGATCATGCTTCAGAAGCTTTGCAATTTTAAGAGTGCTGCATCCCTCTGCAAGATATCTCACTTTTCTGAGCCTGTCAAGTCCTTATTTTGACCCATTTTGCCAAAGGAAAGGAAGTTGCCTAATAATTATGCACACCATATATAGGGTGTTGATGTCATTAGACCACACCCCTTCTCATTACAGAGATGCACATCACCTAATATGCTTAATTGGTAGTAGGCTTTTGAGCCTATACAGCTTGGAGTAAGACAACATGCATAAAGAGGATGATGTGGTCAAAATACTCATTTGCCTAATAATTCTGCACTCCCTGTAAACTACAAGTGCGTGCATATACAATATTTACATTACATACAAGCTGTCCCCACTTATTAACACCTCTTTAGGTATTTTATTATCATTCAAGCAGAGTCAGGTTTCATAACTTTAAAAAACCCTTTTTTAGTTATTTATTTTGTTTGCAAGTTAAAAGTGTCTCTATATTCTTTTTTTATTCTAATAGGTCATATTTAATAATCCATTTTGTGTTAATGTATGTTTTATATTCCTTTCATTTCTACAACAGTAACTTCAAAATGGGACTGTGACAAAAGTAACTTTGCCACTCTTTTTTGGAGGGGCCTGTTTGCCAGCCTCCTACCCTGTGACTATGGCCCCTGCAATAGACCTGGCTAAAATACTTTAAACAGGCTCTGTTTGTGCAATTGGAACTACATGGTTCGTTTACCGAACAGCCACACGAACCAGAGACTGCCCTGGAGCTTGTTCAGCTTAATTTATACATTGTTGCAATTTCCACTGCAGTGGTTTAAGTGTTCGTCTGGGTGGCCGCAATTCCTATGGATGGCCAGGAGGTGGCGGCCATCTTGCTCGCATGGACCGAAACCGCGAATAGACTTCAGGGGGACTTAACCGTGAGTGCCCTGGAACAATTTTCAGCATGAAAACTTTGAGGTTCTCGGTCGGTCCTCCAGTGGCACTTAGCCACGATTCTATGGAACTATTTTCAGCTATGGGACCATGCCTGCGGTCGGTCAAATAAATTACTTCCAGGAAATTCCTTTACCCCTGAACTGATGTGGGTGATGTTTGGATATGTTGGTCACCCAGATCAGGGCTATCAGGGGATGTAACATTTTTAGGGTACTTGTAGGGGTTTTTAAAAAGTATGTTTTTTTCTGCGCTTGAAGATAATTGGATTAGAATTAGTACAGTTACTGATCCAATTATTTCCCAAGCAGAGGGAAGGGATTGTGTGCTGTGTGTGGGAGTGTTGTGCCTTGTGACCTTATTGTTATTGGTCTGTGAAGTTGCAAATCAGTCCCCCACAAGGTCCCTGTGGGCGTACCCCTTGCATGGAGATTGTCATATAAGGCCAAGTGTGGCTCCCAATAAAGAGATATTTTTTTATGTTTGGCGGGTTGGAGAACAACATACACTCTGGGGATTCTATATTACAATACTCCCCTAAGTATAATCACCAGTTTTTATAAGAGCTGTTCCTGCTACGCTCTCTGGACTAGGAGAGATCTACCCACTGGAAGCTGGATCCTGGGTCCAGGGTGGGTGGAGGACGGCGAGACCCCAACCAAGCTGTGGTGGTTCGTGGGATCTGTGGTGGTAATGGTGTTCCAGTACAGTGCTTATGCTGCTCCCAAGTACTAGGGAGCAGCGACTGATGGAGGTAAACAGTTGGGGTGCCAGGCGGTCCATCACAGGGACATAAAATGTATAATATAGATAGAATATGGAAAACAATAAAGTAAAAATTATCCATTGATGGGATTTTTGAATAATTATTTTAGTAAAAATGTAAAGGTAATAACTTGAAAAGGATATAAGAGGACATCACCAGGTGACAGGTGGAAAGTAGATGTTTGAGCTTTTTGAGAAAATTTTCCAAATAAATGTGCAACATGTCATTATAAAGATAATTCTAAAGGCTAAACCATTTAGATGAAATCATAGTTATTGTATAGAACACTGACATTTGTCAAATGATACAGGCTGGTACCAGATTTTACGTATTATAACTTTTAAAACAGATATCTTAGTCCCTGTTGATATCTTAGTCCCTAGTTGAAAGGAAAGTTGACCTACTCGGTTTTGTCATAATCACATAAAGTCACCAAGGATGGGATATAAATTGACAAACATTTTGAAGAGAATTCGGCATTATATAAATTACAAGAAAGTTGACAGGTTATTGAGCTATTATATGTTTCTATACATGCTCTGATCACCAATTCTCTAGTTCTTTTTGAACATAGAGATTATACGAACAGAATCCACACACCCTACAGATGCCATTATTATAGGAACAAAAGTATGTTTCCAAGCAGATATATGTAGTGATACATTTTGAAATTCTATGTTGCTATATAAGGGATTAAAACAAAAGGCTTTATTCTCCGTACAACTATTTTTACAAATGAAAATTAGTATTATTTGAGCTATTTAAACCTATTAATGGAACTATATCAGGATGTATTTTTTTCTGCTGAGAAATATAATGAATTTAAACAAAAATTAAAATGAATATAATGAAACATACAGAGCACCCTACCTCCACTATACACATAATTATTGTAGGAACAAATAAGACTACCTGGGCTTTTAACTGTTGCAATGTTCTGCTATTTTGTGCTTGAGAAAAATCTGTATTTTTTTGTATTTAAATATTCACTCTGTATAGTTTGTGTCATTGCATTAATTCAATCACAAGATCGTCCACTTTTGAATTAATGCTGTTGAATTAATTATTGTTTTTTTTTTTTTGCTGCCTGTATAAAAAAATAAAGTGAATTGTAATTTATTTAGGCTGGAAATGGTTGCAGCAGTTGTAATAGTTGTTGTGCTGACCTTTAATAATCAGGTATTTATATGGAATTAGCATAATTCTACTATTAAAATTGACTCATTGTGTAACACAAAACAATGTTAATATAAGCTAACTGGGAAGTTAAAATACCAGAACATTTGGTTAATACAAATGCATTTCTAACTTCTAAACAGTATGTAACAGAGTTATATTTCAAGATAATGAGACCCTAGAGTCTATAGAGAAATGGGATGTGCACTGCCCCTCGGTCAGCAAAATGTTATGCAGCAACAACACTAGAGGTGTGTCTCACTGGGCTATGATAATTCAACTCTGGAGTTCCATGTCTTTAGCCAGGGGCAAAATTTCCTATACAGAATCATGTTCTGGCTTCACAGTTGCTTGTAGTAACTTGAAAAATTAAGTCCAGCAATGAAATGTTCCAGTACTTTATATAATTCCTGAAACCACATCCTTGAAGTTACAGCTGATGTAAAACAAAAACTGAAGAAACTTCCACTTCATGCTTTTTCGTGTAACCTTGTCACTCTCTTAGGTGGTGAAATAGTAAATTTGATTTCTCTTATCACATGTTATGGTCTTATGGTCACTGTCAGGTTTCTCAACAATTTGGCTTCCAAAAGATATTGCAACTTACCACTAACACTATGTTTTCACTGTACATCATACAAACTCTTAATTAAATAAGAAAATAAAATAAATATTGAAAGTTGTTATGCCATAAGCTGGTTTCTAGATGTTACATTTGGATGTAGGTATTAACACATTACATTTTGAACAGGATTATTCATAACATTGACTCATTCTATCCCTGTATGTGGACAATATTCCTACACATTTTGGGATAACTTAAACATATCTCAAAACAGATGCTTATCTAGAGACAAATTATCATAGAGGGCTGCACTCACCTTTGGGTTTCATTTACACATTTTGGAGACCAGACCAACTCCTTGGTTTTGCACCCCTCCCTGTCACAGGTGCCTCATTCCATGACCCGATTTAGCCTTGACCTGAGAGTCCTAGGAGGAAGTAGTTCCCAAGTAAGTGGATTGCTCTTATAAGGGCAGGCATTAGGCTGCTAGAGCAGTACCTGCCAAGAATGGGGTACATTGACTTTGTAAAAGTATATAGGGGTGTGTGATGAGACCAATCTCGCCACTGTGCGTTGGAGGAGCCTGGTTGCCTGCCTGCTGCCTTTTGACTATGGACCGGCATGTAAATACTTAATTTTCCTATGCAGAAAGGTCTATTCATGTATTTCTGCTCTGGCGTTCGGTAGATTCTCGGATTTACTGAATTAACTCATTTAACCCAGATAGCTATGCCATGGAGCCTATTCGTGTAATAAAAGACTTTGGCTCCATGGCAATTGAACTGTATGTGTGTGGTCTGAGAGCCATTCAGTAATAATGTGCGCTCAGACCTATTACTGTATTTCTGTATTTTATGTAATAAATGTAACCTTGTGTATTTTTATATATTTTATTGTCTTTTGCTGCCATGTGTTCAATGGAGTTTTACCTCTGTCCTTGGAGATAATTGGATTACTTCCCAATTATCTCCAGGATAGAAGACTCTGTGGAACTGGTTTTGGGCAGAAAAGCCATGCTTCATTTGGTCACAAAGGACTATGATCTATCTTTTGAACCACTGGACTAATTTGTATGATTTTGACATATGTTTGTATTTGGAGTATGCTGATTCTGAAATTCTGTAATTTTGTGAATGTGATGCATACTTTTAAAGTTATGAATAATGTTATGAATAATGTGGAAAAACTGTATTTCTCTGTCTGTGATAATTACATTACCCATTGTGTAAGGTAATTGTATCACAGGCAGAGGGAAGGATATTGTGTGGGAGTACAAAAAAACAAAGAAGCACAGGGCGCCACAGTCACTATATGAATAATATATATGGGGGTAAAGAAGGAGAAATGAGATCAAAAATAAAGTAAACAAGAGTTTACTAAATAAAAAATCCACAATTCATAGCACAAAACATGTGCAATTAGAATGTATATATAAATGTCACAATAGGCCAGAGACCCATAGGTATAGCAGCTTAACACAATAAATACTGGACTGAATACACAAAGTGCAAGTGCAAAAGTGCAAATACCACTTGATAATCCAAAGATAATTGCTTTACTATTTGTGCAATACTGTGTCTTTACTTGGATTATCAAGTGCTTTACTATCTGAACTGTGTTTTTACTTGGATCATCAAGTGGTTCAACTTGTGCACTTTAATTTCTATTTGCACTTTTGCACTTGCACTTTGTGTATTCAGTCCAGTATTTATTGTGTTAAGCTGCTATACCTATGGGTCTCTGGCCTATTGTGGCATTTGTATATACATTTTAATTGCACATGTTTTGTGCTATGAATTGTGGATTTTTTTATTTAATAAACTCTTGTTTACTTTATTTTTTATCTCATTTCTCCTTCTTTACCCCATATATATATTATTCATATAGTGGCTGTGGCGCCCTGTGCTTCTTTGTTTTTTGGTATACATTTGTGGTTGGAGTGACCTCCTCACAGAGGCTTGCCTGCACTTGTTCTTTCCACTGCACCCCACCTACCCTTCACTTTATTTTGTGTGGGAGTGTCTGAGTGTATTGTACGTGTTTATTGGCTGTTTTCCAAAACCCTGTGGGTGGTACTAATGTGTATATAAGACCAATAAACCCGAGCCTTGTCTCGTTCTTGGGGGGATTTATTGTATGCTGTTCCAGTTTGACTGCTAGGAGTGTAAACCTATTTGTATGTTTTTTCCTATTCGGCTGTTTACAGCATTCGTATGGTTCCGGTTCGGCTGTTTACGGCATTCATATGCTTCTCCAGTTCGGTCTGTCTGCAGTAGCTGCTTGTATATCTGGAAGGGAATATCTCCTAAACAGCTTTTAACCCCTTTTATGTCTGGGTTGCCTGGGGGTGCCGTTACAGGGTGTATATAAAAAAAAATACCCCTCTCTGTCTCATTGGAGATATCTTTGCCAGAAGCTCAAGGAAGCAAGGTGAAGGGTCAGTGTAGGATCCGCTTAGGGGAGAGAGAGAGAGAGAGAGAGAGAGAGAGAGAGAGAGAGAGAGAGAGAGAGAGAGAGAGTGAGTGAGTGAGTGTCCAGGAGGCACTCATAGGTCTTCAATTAGCAAAATGTGGTTTATTTTATTCAAGTTACCCTGCCAGGTCTTTCTCAAGATCCAAGGCAAGTTTTTGTATAAATGACTTAAAGGAGAGTGCCAAGCCATCACAATTTTATATATATAAATTAATGTTAGTTGTTATTGTTAGTTAGATTGTGTCATTATTTGTATGTTGTTGTTTTGTCTCTGATTAAACATTTGTTAAAGTAGATGAACCAGAGTTTATATGTGTATGTGTACATAATTTATACAGTTTTTACTAATACACCACACTGTGGTTCCGGTATGCTGGCCATCCACTTCTGTTGCTTGGTCCACAGCTAAGGAACTAATAGTGGTTGCTTCATTTCTCTGGAAACTGCCATTCAGGGAGACCAGCCGGTGTCCCACAAGGCAGAGGAAAGATATTATCATATGATCCAGCAACCCTTTAAATCTAGAATGCACATTCCACTATGTGCTTCATTGTTTTGTAGCCTGTCTTAAGATCCTGCCGTTGATTTACAATGTCCTACTTTTCACGGTTAGTTTGATTTCAGTCTAATTTTGTACTTGCTGCCTGCCTTGACATGATCTTGCATTTAGCTTTACTCTTGTTTACATACCTCATGTTGGGCTTCACTTAAAGCCCCCCTGGCATCCCAGACCTCTCAGTTCCCTGTCCTCATCCTCATGGCTACCTGTGGGTCGTATTTGTAAATGATTTGTGTTCTACTGCCACTGAGTTCCAGAATCCAACATGAATCAGAGTAGCACAGTGCATGTGCATCAATAGACCCAGTAATAAGGTCAGAGGGGCACTAGGACCATGTAAATAGGTACTGTATGTTGTTGCCAGCTTGGAGGCCATCTGTCAGCCTGGTGTGCTTGATGCCAGGCTGACATGCCCCTTCAGTTGGCCTGCCTGCTCACATTATGAGCAGACCCCCCCATTATAGGCATTGTTTGGGATCATTGTCGACTTCCCTCTAAAGACCCACCTGCTCTTCTCTATCTCTGGTTCTACCATGTTCACACCAAAGTTCCATGAAATGTAGCTCAACTTTGTCGATGAAGCCAAACCTTTGTAAGTTAACTTTTCTGTTATTTATTCACATAATTGCCAATTTTGAAGTTCAAAAATAATAAATCAGTGTTAAAATGAATGCATTATTAGGGTGAAAAAGTGACATTTCTGATGTTGCCTTTACACTAACGGGTTTGCAGTTGTCCTGGCAGTAAGATACAATTTGTTGGCCGTGAAGCAGCTTTGAGCAGCAGGGCACTGCAATACTTTGGCAACTACAATTTGTTAACCTCCCAGCTTCAGGTAATACAAATTAGCATTTTATGTTAAAGGATTTCATGTAAAATGAATGAATTGTAATTAAAAATAATTTTTTACATGAATGGTAAATGTCTCTTACATTTTGCTGTCGAGTTATCTCACAACATATATATTTTCTTGGTAGATTAAATACATTATTTTCAAAAAATAGCATTCTCTCTTTTTTGAGCTAGCGATTATTCTCTGTCCATTTTACTACGCAATAAATATCACAAATGTTCCGGAGTACATTTCATATGTTAAAATCTTACCAGTGTCCATATAATCACAAATAAACCATACATGATGCCATACAACTGCTATCAGCAAAGCGGATTGGGTAAAGTATCTGATTGATTATCAAATATAAACGTATACTTAATTCTGTAGGATGTAGGGGAGATGTAATATATCAACAGGTTTGACGTTCACTGTGGCTAAAAAGGAAATAGTATCTTATATCCTAGTTTATACAAAAAACAAGATGCTTATTGAGGCAGCATTCTGTCGTAGTAGAATTAATTGAATAGCAGTTCCCAAACCAGTCCTCAAGGCACCCCTACCAGTCCAGGATTTAGGGACTACCCAGTCGTGTCTAAGATGTTTGTAGAAGAAAACAAAAACCACCTTAGACACTACTGGGTAATCCCTAAATCCTTGACTGGAAAGGGTGCATTGAGGAGTGGTTTGGGAACCACTGGAATAGAAGATCTACACATATAGGAATCTGGTCTGGTCTCCTATTACTGTGAAGTAATGTATTATGTTGTAAAAAACAAAATTTGGGGCACACCTGCAACATGAATTTCTAAGCAGTGGTGCTGCTGTAATGACCAACATATATACAAAATACAGATTAAGCAACAGTGCGCACACACAAAAATACACAGTTTTAAATGTTACAAAATGACTTAAAATGAAATATCTTAGCAAACACTTATGGGAATTTGTTTACACAGTATAGCAATACCATGTTAAGCCCACCACTACGTCATGTAATATGGAAACATTAATTTCAAGAGGTTTTCTAAATCACGTTCTTTGGTCAACGAAGAGGGAGTTCAAATAAAAAAAACATGGAATGAAAATGATTTAATGTGGTTCATCCTACAGTTTTCTGATAAATTATGATAAATACTACCAACACAGCACTTACCTATGTTTGTCACAGAGCAGACCCCTTAGTCATTTGTTTTCTTTCAAAGACAGCAGATACTAAGCAACAGTGTTTCTAAAATATTCCACATAACGATATGCACAACATTGTTTGCTGTTTCCAATCGTGACCACTTTCCATAGACATCTAGTTTCATTTGATTAATGTATAATATTTTATATGTAACAAACACTGTAGTTGAATATATAACTTGTATAGAAATGGAACATACCTAGGTAAATGTTTTATTAAACTTTGGGAAAATCTGTGTTTTTTTGTTCTGCTTTTTTAAGATATTTTACCTCCCTTCCAAAAACTGCTTTCTGCATGATCTATATTGTTAAACTTCTTATTATTAACTTTATTATAAGCACAACCTTTAACATTACTTTCTTTTTGTATCTTATCATGCAGGTTGAGTGTGTTTTTTATTTTAGCACAGCTTTCCATTATGGGACCTGCTAATCTTTTAAAATATATATATATATATTATTAAAGCAATTCAGATAAATTTTAGGAAGGTCATAGTGTTACCATTTGGTAAACGAGCTCTAAATATTAGTGTAAAATCTCAAATTCTTCCATGTGGCCTTTGCTATAATGATTCTGTAGTTGTTCTGGCAGAGACATAACATTTGTTGGCTTTGCAACAGCTTTGAGCAGCAGGATATTAGAACACTTTGGCAACTACAATTTCCCAGTCTCGGATATTGCCAATGAACGTTGAAAGTTGAGGTGCCCAGAAAGCTGTTTTTCAAGGATGCATCCTGTGTTGATAATAAAATAAAAATGTTTGCATGGTCCCATCTTAAAATAAAAAATAAAAAAAATGTCATGTAAAAACACTTTTTACTAACTATATATCTAGACTGCAGAAGGTGTATGTAAAATCAATTTGTCACCTGGGTAATTTAAATGGAACATTTTAGTATCTAACAAGCTTCTTGGACAGGTTCCCAAGATATCCACTTAGATCAATTGCACCAATCTGATGTCCACATGTCTCTGTCCACAGAATAGTCTGTATTATCTGTTTATTGTCTTTATAGCTGTTTAGAGGATACAATGTTTTGTTTTTGTGAACTGGTTTTCTCCTTGTAGGCTATTAGGGTTTAGAACATATAATATCTTTCTAAATAAAAAAGTATAACACAACATTATAACGATAACCTTACCAAGACTGAGATTCTATTCAAGGTTACGAGCAAACTATTTTAACCACTGCACCTTATAAAGATCTGCTTTTTAACTTGTTCCCTATGGTATTTTATATATTGGAATAGACTTTTGCTAATGATAAAATTAAATAAAGCTCAAATGTAATCATCCAATAATTTTTTGGCTTGTTCTAGTGAAAACACATTCACAGTATAATAAAATGCTTTATTTAAGGTTTTATAACTTAGTTTTGACAGTGCTATTCTCATTTCCTACTTTAAAAAAACTCTGGACTACCATGGACTATGAATCATTTTACAATTTTAATTGTGTTGGCATATACACCCACTGAATTATGGGGTTGTATCCTATTAAAATAAAAACGGCAACATTTTATTTTCGTAAGATGTTAACAGATAAGTTAGTGAATGCTTACAGTTGATCAGCCATGTGAAGCAATTTTTACTTTTCTCAGTTTAAGTTGTTGCAAACAATGTTATAGCTAAACCTTCTACGTAGCACATAGAGTACATGTCTCAGATGGCCGTATATTCTCATGTAGATTTCTGAGACATACTTAAGAAGTTATGGTTGGCCTTGTGAATAAAAGCAGTAAAATTCAACCTCATTGGGTTCCCAATGGGACCGCTGGACCTGGCAGCACTTACATGGGAGCGGTTTATTGTCACCTTCTCTGTTCCTTGTTTTTATTCCAGTGCTGCTCTTTGTCAGGTGGTGGCAGTAGAAGCAGGCGAGCCTTTCTTCATGGACAGCCTACTATCATTGTTGGGCAGTGGGAGCATTTTTGTGTTGATGCTTAAACTACGCAGGCCTACTCCAACAACTCCATGGTGGGAGGGGGCAGGAGTTAGGGAAGCCAGAAATCAGGGAAGCAAAAAAACGATAGCTGAGTCACAGGAGAACAGATCGGAGAATAGTCAGGGGAAAGCCGAGATCAAAATACCAAAATATATACAGAAATATAACACACTCTTGGGAACTGTAAACAGAAACAACAACAGGGCAATGATCCATAGTGCCCTTTTTATATTCTATGACTTTAATCTATAGCCACCGCCCCCAAAACATTTGAATTTGAACCTTTTGGCAGTCGTGACGTCATCGGCGTCATGACATTGGCGGGTATGCGCACTTCATAAAAGAAGCAGAGCTATAGTGGTCAGCATCTGAACCGCTGTTGAGATGAGAGGGACCGTGGAAAGGATCGGGCAACATAAGGTAATGTGACACATGATGGAGTAACCAGCTAGAGTAAGTTTAATTTTATATAGTAATGAGAGTAATAGCTGCTTGGTGTGTGGGTGAGGCTTCATAGGCTGGGACTTTAGTGGGCAATGGTGGGTCGGGGCAGCACTGGCTACAACATCAGATTATCATGCTTCTGAGTCAACACCATAGCTGATCACATTCTTAGCATTACCTTTCAGCACCAAACTAAGATGTGGCACTTTCATACCAAATAAACATTTTACTTACCATTTCTACTTGAAGCCAAGATATTGTATATATGACTCATCTTGAGTTTACAGAGGAAGAGGTTCTATTTCAACTGTCAAAAGTAAAAAGTAAAAAAATGGAGTATATTCGAAGCTTGGGCTTGTCACCAGTGGGGTACCTCAGGGATCTGTACTTGGACCCATTCTCTTTAATATTTTTATTAGTGATATTGCAGAAGGTCTTGATGGTAAGGTGTGTCTTTTTGCAAGATTTGTAAATTTAGAACCTGCAGAGCTGATTATTACAAACTTAGAAGGAAGGTTCTATAATGTCACTTATTGAGAGTGGTTTCCATGACGTTGTGTAGTACTTTATTTATGATCATTTGCTCTTTTTGCTCCCGTATCGTATGGATTACAGGTTTTACTTTTGCAAGCAAACACATCCCTTGTTCTTTCTACCTTGCATTAGTCACAAAAACATTTGCCTTTGATGACCATGTCTTCACCAGACCAGTAAAACACAATGTTTATTTTTTGTTTGTTTATTTTGCATAAGATTTTTATAATGTATTGGGTATTTGTAATTCAATGATTTTTTTATTCCTGAGACCTTCTAAGAGGAATGTATTACTTCTTTTTTGCCCTGTTTAGCTTTTCCATCATCCGTACAAAGTCTTACTGACTCAACTTTCAATGTGATCCTTTTTATTCCTTCGAGGTATATTAGCTTGCAGTGAAGACCGAGCAGCCATTGTGTATAGGGCAGCACTTTTAATACATCTGATCTTTCTTTCCTGTGGATAGGGCAAATTGTAAGTAAAGACCTTGTAGACAAAGTCACACTGATAGCTTATTTTTATGGTCCTGCCCAGCCACCTTTGTTCCTTTGTTCCCACCAAGCCTGTGATTTTGCCGAGACCTCTTCATCTGCAAAGCTAAGCATACCTGCCAGCCCTACTGAACTCTCTTACTATTTTGTTTGCCTCATTGGATTGCCTTTACTGTTGTGCATTTTCATTTTATCTATCAAGCTTTAATTCAGTTGGATATCAAAGTATTGTCCCATATTAAATCTAGGCACTTTTGTGACCATTAACCAACGATGGCTTTGCTCTATCCATGTTCATCTTAGAAACACATATAAACTAGTAACATTTTCATAATTACACAATTCATTTTGTTAGTATAACCAAAACAGTGGAATTTTGCAAATTAATGAAAATGAAAATGGCAAAGCAGTGTCATAAAAAATGCTTTTCTTTGTATAATAGTCTTTTTTTTGTATACAATCCCCTCTTTATTTGGCTCACACAAAACAGCTTGCCCTGAATACTGTATCGTCCGGCTCAGTGAAAATGAAACAAAAGGCAAAAAGAGGTTTTTCTAGGAGAGATTTGGCCTTAGGTAAGTGTGAATTCATAATTTCTCTAAACAAGCATAATGTTCCCAGCTTTTATTTGCATTGTTTTTGAAAAGCAAGGCTTGTATCGATTAAAATTTCCAACGTATTAGCATGAATATTCAAAAGCCTCTCGTTTATACCTTGCTGTGAAAATGCTAATTTAATTTTGATGGCAAAATGTGTCATTTACAGACTGAAATTACTTGAAATTAATGATGTCCTTTTGGATTGCAAGAAGTTCTGGCAGATATGAGAAAATGCCAAAGCCGAGAACAATATTTTCTGTTTGTTCAGTGTTAAAATTCTCTGTTTTTGGATTTTAAGAAGGTCAAGTTATCTGATGGGAAATGACTTGTGTAAGAGTATCAATGAAAAAAAAACAATGTAAGTTTAATGGTTTGTGGGAAAATATTGCTTACCTTTTAACATCGTCTTTTAAAAATGCATTTGAAATGGTTCTTTTAGTTCTATCAATCTTAGTTTATATTTTCACTGAGTTTGCAAATTGGTTTGATACAAGCTAAGTTCCTAATTGTTTTTGCTTTGTTGTAAGAATTTCTGCTTGTGATTATGTTGCAGTAGACGGAGACCTTGTTGTTTGTACAATTGGAAAAGCAGGTAGATTTTCTATAATTAAACTGTTAATAGCTCCCGACTGATTCCTCTCTTGCAACTGTCATTAGTCTAATACTATCCTTACCCTTTGTGTCACCATACCCCACTCCCTCTATCATGTAAGTTCATTGAGCAGGGCCCTCAACCCCTCTGTTCCTGTGCGTCCAACTTGTCTGGTTACAACTACATGTTTGTTCGTCCACCCATTGTAAAGCGCTGCGGAATTTGTTGGCGCTTTATAAAGAAGAACATAATAATAATAATAATAATAATAATAATAATAATATTTGCAATATAACGTTGCAATGAAAGGTAGACAAATGTTTAAATAACTCTAAAGAGTCGGCCCACAGGGTACATTGCATAAAAATATAACTATAACAGAAATGCTACTGCAAGAAAGAGCAAATGTATATAAATGTATAATTATTTCACCACTAACATGAGGTGGGATTTTGCTTAGCTTTAATAATTGGTCAAAAGACACACCAAGCCCTGTAATAACATTATGGTTACTTCCAATTATGGTTTGTAGAGCCCACTTGTAACTTGCCTACGTCGTTGTGATTAAACAATATTCATAACTACATTACATTTACTATGGAACTATCAGTAAAGTGATAGATTTATTGCAGGTGCTTCATTTTTGATCTGTATCATTTATACAATGTATAAAAAATGTGAATCACCCCTAGTCTGGAGTATCCATTTTATAGGGGTATTATGTGATTAAATGAACACTCTAATGCAAAAATATATTTAAATATGTATTTTATTATTACAGCTAGCTAGTTTCTTGCTCTAGTTTGTTTTGTCAACCAGGACTGTCTCTTCTCTACATCCTCCCCAAAATGCACTGGACATAGTTTGTTTAAACTTGCTGTCTGTGATGATGATGACAATGAAGACCTTCAAAAATCAAAAAGTGTTTGTAACCAGAGCCTCTAGGGATTTTCAATCACACCCAATGGAAGTATGGTTTGACACTGCCATTAAACAGAGCTTAACCCCTTCCTGATGTTAGGGCATGCTATGCCATCCTACAAAAAGAGTTATTTAATGCCTTTAGGGTGACATAATATTTAAATATACACTTACAATTGAATTATGAAATATATATATATATATATATATATATATATATATATATATTTATATGTGATATATTTATCTATACATCATTTAATTCTACATGTATTTATAAATTATTTATATATAAATATATGATTTCATTAAATATATATTGGCGTTGCCTGGCAACCCAAACAAATGGCAGATAATTTAATTTGCAAGTCATATACTTACCCTGTAATGTTCCAAAACCCCATAAAACCTGTACATGAGGGTAACTGCTGTACTTGCAAGATTGTGCTGAACACAAATAGGATTATTTTAGTGCAGTAAAATATATAATGGTGATGTGTGAAAGTTTGTGTGTGAAAAATGCAAAAAAAAAATATGAACACTCATTTTGGCCAGAGTTTGTGACTAAATGGCTACTAATGGAAAGACTGGATATACCTAGTTTTGAATTCCTTGGGTTGTCTAAATTTTTTTACAACCCAGGAATATTTTTATTTTTTTAATTTGTATTCCTGGGCTGCCAGAGGGTCTCAAAGGCCATCATAGACCCAGCAAACCAAGCTGGCAAACTGAATTGGGAAAGCCTTAGATTGACCCTGTAACATTTACAAAACCCACGAAACCTGTACATGGGGAGTATCGTTGTACTTGTGGGACATTACAGCATATAAATATGTATATTTTATTGTATTAAAAGCTAACATTGAGCATTATGGCATTCACAGTTAAAATGCCTTGCAGAACTTTATCACACTTTTATAGATTGTATCCATATTAAATCATGTTCCATCTATAAATATTTGATGTAAATAAAAGCTCTATTTCTAATGATCAAAATGATATATAATAAGTGTGTGTGCACAATATGAAATAGGTAAATTATGGTTGAACAGACATGTAGCTCAAATTCTGGGTTATGTCTTGGTTCAGAACATGTACAATTGCCTCCTTCTTTAAGGGGTTAAACATCAGATTTTGTGTTTTTTTTTTTTTCAATTGTATTGTACAATCTTATGCTGAATTTCCATAGGTGATATCCATACACTGAGGATTTTTTTTCTGTTATTTGTGTGTTGTTTTGATTACAGTGAGCAGAAAGCAATTGTTTCAAAAGGTTCTATATGTGAACAGATTCTGTTTCTTGTACCCAGATATAGCACCTTTCTTTTTATATTTATGTGAAAAAAACAAAGAAAAAAGTTACTTGTGCCTTATTCCAAATCCCTGTGCATATCTATACAAATGGAGGTTTTTAGTACCACTCCAATGGCCATTATATGTAAGCCCAGCAGCCACGTCAAGGCAAACCTCTTAGGTGGGTCCTACACTAACAATTCACCTTGCTTGCTTCAGCTTAAGGCAAAAGAAAATCTCTAATGAGACAGAGAGGGGTATTTTTTTTTTTTTAAAACCCCTACATCATTATTAACCCTTAATATGGACCCACCTAAGAGGTTTGCCTTGACGTGGCAGGTGGGCTTACATCTAATGGCCATTGAAGTGGAACTAAAAACCTCCATTTATATAAATATACACAGGGATTTGGAATATTGTGCAAGTACATTTTTTCCATAGTTTTTTATTGTTTGTACTGGGGCTGATGTATTCTATGGTCATTGCTGCCCCCCAGGAGTTGCGGGAGTTTGAGCACAGGATTTTTTTTTTTTGTGTATTGATATTTATTTGATGCCTCTTTTTAATATATTGCTTGTAAATATATTTTTGTTTAGTTCTCTTCTCTTCTTTTTTTTTTTTTTTTGGAATGCTACAGAATTCATGCTCCTTGATCTCCTTCTAATTGTGGATTATTCCTGAAAACAAAATGTTTAGAGGAATCAATAATAGTCTGAAATCTTTTGCAAGAGACAATAACTCTACATTTGTTAATAGAATAAGGACTGTACAATAAGGATGTGATAGGGATTCTTTCATATTTGTTTGTTGTGTTTGATTTATCACACTTTGTTCACATTTCTCAATGTGTCTGGTCATATCACCCCTGGGTTTAACCCCTTAAGGACACATGACATGTGTGACATGTCATGATTCCCTTTTATTCCAGAAGTTTGGTCCTTAAGGGGTTAAGCAAATATTTATTTTTTGTATAATGAAAACTGTTTTGTTTATGAGTATTAAAGATGCAAAAATACCACAACATATCTAATTTATGTTCTTTCTGTTGGAGATAATGCAATATTGTGTATTATTTTAACTGTGTAGATACTGGAAGCAGTGTGGATTGCTATAGGGCACAGGTAAGTGTTAAACTGTGATGATACAGCCCTGGTGTCCTCCAGCAAATGACTCATCTTCCATATATAATAATTATACTATGTTAACACATTACCTATTTTTCTCTTGTGTATCTTTTCCCTTTGTTGTTTTTCAAAAAATTAAAAAAAAATATAAGAATACACATTGCCTTTTCTATTATCTTCAAATATGTCCTACGATTGAAACTTCCAATAAATTGATATTAGGAAAAATAAACCCATAAACTTGAATATATGCTATAGTTGGTGTGTTAACCAAATATTTCCTATAAATATATCTATTTTAGATGTAGTGCCTTCTGTGGTTCCAGTTGGGTTATGGAATCATAGATTTGGGTGGAAGTATTTGTTCTGAAATGAGAGTTTATTTCATGTGAAATTCAACCAAAAAACTGTAAAACACAATTCTTCCTTATGTGTTTCTAAAAAAGAGAAAAAATCCAGAAAGAGTGTAAATTGTATATAACATACACATCATACATCAAACTATAGATAGAATTATTCAATGTAGAAAAGCTTGATAAAGAAACAAAGCCAACAACAGGTCCAAACAGGCAGATATTCTAAAAAATTTAATTGGTTTCCATCACTGAGTTATTTGTGTTGCCTTCAACTACATCTCTGTAAAAATTGACTCTCACCTTTTAATAACATCAGAAATCACTTGTTACACAGTGATGTTGAGGAATATAGGGACAGATCTACTGGTCACTTTGACTTAGCTTTTAATCCCCTAGAATTCTGGGTTCTCCAAACTCTGGCCCTCCGGATATTGCTGAACTAAAACCCTCATGATTATCTGGCTATCTATTTTGTTTAAAGAACCATTGGAGGTTTAGTTAAGCAACATCTGGAGAGCCAGGGTTTGGAGAACCTCGCTCTGGATAATTGTTGGTTGTGTGCCTGGAGGCATAAATAAATAGACGTTCAATTTCATAAACATCTGAAATTCCCTGTATTATATTACTCAGTAAAAATGTATTGGCTATAAATTGTAATGATAGCCAGTGTCAAAGCCTTAGGATTTACCTGTTAGTATTAAATCACTGTAAACATAGAAACATAGAAACATGGAATGTGACGGCAGATAAGAACCATTCGGCCCATCTAGTTCGCCCAATTTTCTAGGATAGCCTTATGCATGCTTAAACTACCTCACAGTGTTAACCTCTACCACTTCAGCTGGAAGACTATTCCATGTGTCCACTACCTGTCAGGGCTCCGCGGGCAGCGGTGAGGGGAGGCTGCAATCCGCTCGCAGCACTCACCCTCGGTCCGTCGCTGCCCGCGGTCCCCCCTCCTCTTACCGTCCGGCGAGCGGCGTCCTCTCCTCTTGACACGCCGCTTGCGTCCTCTCCTCCTCCTCCCCCCAGCGGCAGCATGTCTAACGCTGCACGCTGGGAGCCGGCACCCATATCAGTACGCAAGGGTCACTCACGTGACCCGGCGTTAAAGCGACAGTACAAAAATCACAGTGGGGGGTATAGATACCCCCCACGTGTGTTTGTTAATTCTGATTGGAAGTTATCCAATCAGAATTAAGGCTAGGATATTTATACTTACCTTTCCTGCCTCTCAGTGCCCTGTTGTGGTCTTTGCTTTATGTATTGATACTGAACGTGTGCTTTCTGGTTACGTACTCTCTGGCTTGTTATACTGACTTTGTGACTTTCTCCTACCCTTTGACCTCGGCTTGTTTATCGTTATTCTGTTTTCTGGTTCCCCTTACTCGGCTTATCTCCTGACTATTCTGTGTGTGCTTAGCCCGGCCACTCTAAGGTCCGGTACTGCACACTTTCTGTGTGTGTGTCTGTGTGTGTGTTAGCGTGTTGGGTTCCCCGAATCGTGACATTACAACAGGGCCATAATGGAACCTGCTGACATACCACAGCTCCTAGTTAATCAGGAGGCTAGAATGGATGGCTTGGACCACCGTATGGATAAGTTTGCTCAAGCTTTGCAGACCATACTGGCTCGTACTGCACACCTGCAGCCTGCCGTCCAGGAGGCGGTTGCTGCTGTGCCCGAACCCATTGCCACTCCAGTACCCGTTCCTGCTCATGTAGTCCATATGACACCGCCACAGCGCTATAGTGGTGACCCAGCATTGTGTCGTGGTTTCCTCAATCAAATTGACATCCATTTGGTGATGAATCCACGTTCCTATCCCACCGACAGATCCAAAATTGCCTTTTTGATAAACCACCTGTCTGGGAGAGCTTTAGCATGGGCAAACCCCATGTGGGAAAATATGTCTCCTATGTCCTTTGCAGATTTTTTGTCAGCATTCAAACGCACGTTTGATCAACCCGGTAGGGTTGCCTCTGCTGGCAAAGCTCTGCTTAGGGTTCGACAGGGTAACAGATCTGTAGCGGATTATACTATCAAATTCCGCACTCTAGCAGCTGAAGTGGTTTGGAATAACGACGCCATCGTAACAGCCTTTCAGGAGGGTTTGGCCGCTTACATACTGGATGAGATAGCATCCAGGGAACTGCCTGTCATTCTAGATGATATTATAGACTATGTAATCCTTATTGATAACCGCATTAGAGAGAGACGTAGTCAAAGACGGCTGGATACACGGGTGTTACCTGCTCTACCCAGTACTGCATTACTAGCGTTACCTGCTCCTAGGCAACCATCCCCCGAACCCATGCAATTGGG
The DNA here is from genome assembly GCF_036172605.1 of Pelobates fuscus. NCBI lineage: Eukaryota > Metazoa > Chordata > Amphibia > Anura > Pelobatidae > Pelobates > Pelobates fuscus. Next base: position 136,493,647 of record NC_086326.1, on the reverse strand, counting down.
TGCTACGGGGTTAACTGAGGCTGAAAGAACGTATCGTAGAAGGGAAGGATTATGTCTTTATTGTGGAAAGAGGGGGCACCACTGTAATACATGCCCTAAATTACAGGGAAACTCCAGCACCTAAGGCCTAGAGAGGGGTCGGCCTCGGGTATTATGACTTTGTCCCCTCATGTGTCCATCTCCAGACCATTTATTACGGTCTCTCTTTTGGTCAATAAAACCACCATAACAACTAAAGCCTTGATCGATTCAGGTGCGGCTGACAACCTTATGGATGAGACCTTTGCCAGAACCGCAGCCTTGACTTTGATCCAAAAGGCCACACCCTTGGCCGTTGAGGCCATAGATGGTAGACCACTTGAGAGACCTCTGGTGACCCATGAAACCCAAGATATAGAGATGTCTGTGGGTGCTTTACACAAGGAAAGGTTAACCTTCCAAATAATTGACTCCCCTACTGCTTTCATTGTTCTGGGTTTTCCCTGGTTAGTGAAACACAACCCAGTACTTGCTTGGGGTTGTTTAGACATACTCTCCTGGGGGGAATTATGTCAACGAGACTGTATGGCCCAAGTACGTCCAGTTTGTTTACTTAACGTACCCACGGCTAAACCGCTTTCTGTTTCTGTCCCTTCTGTGTATGCAGACCTTGCTTTGGTTTTCAAAAAAAGGGAGGCAGATAAGCTACCCCCACACCGTGAGTATGACTGTGCAATAAACCTATTACCGGGTACTATGCCTCCTAGGGGTAAGGTCTACCCTCTTTCTGAGAAAGAAAACCAGGTCATCGAGGAGTACATACGGGAGGCCTTAAGAAAAGGTTTTATTAGAAGGTCCTCCTCTCCTGCCGGGGCTGGTTTCTTTTTTGTGGCAAAAAAGGAGGGCGATTTGAGACCGTGTATAGACTACAGAGCCCTAAACAATATAACGATTAAAAATGCCTATCCGATCCCCCTCATTACTGAATTGTTTGATCGTGTCAAAGGTTCTAGATATTTTACTAAACTAGACCTCAGGGAGGCTTATAACCTTGTTCGTATCAAGGAGAACGATGAATGGAAAACGGCGTTCAATACGCGTAGTGGGCATTACGAGTATCTGGTCATGCCTTTTGGATTGTGTAATCCTCCTGCCGTTTTTCAGGATCTCATAAACGATGTCCTTAGAGATCTACTGCATGTCTGTGCTGTAGTCTACCTTGATGACATACTTGTATATTCTCCAGATTTGAAGACACATACATACTAATGTTAGGATGTTTGTTGCAGAACGGTCTTTATTGTAAATTAGAAAAATGCTTATTCGACCAAACTTCTGTACAATTCCTGGGTTATGTTATTTCTGAACAAGGATTCAGCATGGATCCTTCTAAATTGGAAGCCATATTGTCCTGGCCCCTTCCCCAAGGTCTTAAGGCAATACAGCGATTTATAGGGTTTGCCAATTATTATAGAAAGTTCGTTAAAAACTTCTCATCCATTATTTCCCCTATCACTAAACTGACAAAAAAGGGTTTACACCCCAGGGTTTGGAATCCTAATGCTATTGTGGCCTTCGAAACTCTAAAAAAGGCATTTGCCACTGCCCCTGTGTTACACCATCCTGATCCTTCCCTTCCCTTTGTACTGGAAGTAGACGCCTCTGAATCAGGTATAGGAGCAGTGTTGTCACAAAGACAATCATATGACGAACCCCTCCTTTCCTGTGGTTACTTTTCTAAACGCTTGTCAGAGTCTGAAAAGAATTACGACGTCGGGAACAGGGAATTATTGGCTATAGTGATGGCATTTAAGGAATGGAGGTACTTGTTAGAAGGAGCTAGACACAAGATTCTGGTTATAACCGATCATAAAAATCTATCCTATATCGCAGATGCTAAGAGGTTATCCTCCCGTCAGGCTAGATGGTCTTTATTTCTCTCACGTTTTCAGTACATAATCACATACAGGCCTGGTTATCGAAATGTCAAGGCTGATGCTATCTTCCGCCAGTACGAACCTGTAGATTCTGTTACCTCCACTCCTGAGCCCATTGTACCCAAAACTAATATAATAGCTACTACCCGTTTGGTTATCTCGTCTCTTTTTCTTGATGGTATCAAGTCATACCAATCCCAAGCACCCTCTGAGACTCCTATTGGTAAGCTGTACGTGAAAGTAAAAGACAGAAAGAAGTTGTTAACTTTATTTCACACCGCCAAAACGGCTGGTCATCCAGGGGTTACCAAGACTTACAAGGGTCTTTTCCAACAGTTTTGGTGGCCCTCACTCAAAAAAGACGTGGTAGATTATGTGCAGGCTTGCCGTGTCTGTACACAGTGTAAGTCCCCTAATGTTAAACCCCTGGGACTCCTTATGCCCCTATCTGTACCCAAGAAACCGTGGACACACTTATCCATGGACTTTATTGTGGATCTTCCTTCATCTGATGGGCAGACAGTAATTTTGACTGTAACGGATAGGTTCTCCAAAATGGCGCACTTCATTCCGCTTAAGAAGCTACCTTCTGCGGTTCAGTTGGCTCAGGTGTTTGCCAAAGAAGTGTTCCGCTTGCATGGCATACCACAAGATATCGTATCTGACAGGGGCCCTCAGTTTGTCTCTCGGTTTTGGAGAGGCTTTTGTGCTGAGATGGGGGTCTCCTTATCGTTTACTTCCTCCTATCATCCGCAATCTAATGGAGCTGCCGAATGAGCAAATCAGTCAGTGGAGTTGTATTTACGCTGTTTCACGAATGCACACCAGGACAACTGGTCCCGTCTCCTTCCCTGGGCTGAGTTTGCCAGGAACACTGTGTCTCATTCTTCTACTGGCGTAAGTCCTTTTATGGTGGCTTATGGGTTCCAACCCGCTGTCCTTCCCGGTGTGTTCTCCGACAAGGGAATGCCCGCTTTGGACGAGCACCTCGCCTCCTTATGGAAGATGTGGGATCAGATCCATGCTGCTCTTTGTCATGCTGCTGCTACTCAAAAGAGGTTTGCTGATCGTCGTAGGTGTGTGGCTCCTTCTTATGCTCCAGGTGATAGGGTTTGGTTGTCCTCTAGGAATCTCCGCCTTAGGGTTCCCTCGATGAAGTTCGCGCCCAAGTTCCTTGGTCCCTATAAGGTGTTGCGTAGGGTGAATCCTGTATACTACTCCCTGACCTTGCCCCCTTCCATGCGCATACCTAACACCTTTCACACCTCCCTTTTGAAGCCCTTGCTCTGTAACCGGTTCTCTGGGTCTCTCAGGCATTCCGATGCCCTCCGCGCGGTCTCTAGTGACGTATATGAGGTGGCTGCTCTCCTTGATTCTCGTTTCTCTCGAGGTCGGTTGCAGTATCTGGTTGATTGGAAGGGTTACGGCCCGGAGGAGCGATCGTGGGTTTCTGTCTCTGACTTGGACGCGCCCTCTTTGATCCGCTCCATGCGCGGTTTCCTTTGAAGCCTTCGGCTTCCCGTCCTCCGGGCGGTCCTCGAGGGGGGGGTTATGTCAGGGCTCCGCGGGCAGCGGTGAGGGGAGGCTGCAATCCGCTCGCAGCACTCACCTTCGGTCCGTCGCTGCCCGCGGTCCCCCCTCCTCTTACCGTTCGGCGAGCGGCGTCCTCTCCTCTTGACACGTCGCTCGCGTCCTCTCCTCCTCCTCCCCCCAGCGGCAGCATGTCTAACGCTGCACGCTGGGAGCCGGCACCCATATCAGTACGCCGGGGTCACTCACGTGACCCGGCGTTAAAGCGACAGTACAAAAATCACAGTGGGGGGTATAGATACGTGTGTTTGTTAATTCTGATTGAAAGTTATCCAATCAGAATTAAGGCTAGAATATTTATACTTACCTTTCCTGCCTCTCAGTGCCCTGTTGTGGTCTTTGCTTTATGTATTGATACTGAACGTGTGCTTTCTGGTTACGTACTCTCTGGCTTGTTATACTGACTTTGTGACTTTCTCCTACCCTTTGACCTCGGCTTGTTTATCGTTATTCTGTTTTCTGGTTCCCCTTACTCGGCTTATCTCCTGACTATTCTGTGTGTGCTTAGCCCGGCCACTCTAAGGTCTGGTACTGCACACTTTCTGTGTGTGTGTCTGTGTGTGTGTTAGCGTGTTGGGTTCCCCGAATCGTGACACTACCCTCTCTGTAAAGTAATACTTCCTGAAATTATTTTTAAACTTTTGCCCCTCTAATATAAGTCAATGTCCTCTTGTTGTGGTAGTTTTTCTTCTTTTGAATATAGTCTCCTCCTTTACTGTGTTGATTTCCTTTATGTATTTAAATGTTTCTAACATATCTCCCCTGTCTGTTCTATCCTCCAACTGTACATTTTAAGATCCTTTAACATTTCCTGGTAAGTTTTATCCTGCGATCTATGAACCAGTTTAGTAGCCCTTCTCTGAACTCTTTCTAAAGTATCAATATTCTTCTGGAGATACTGCGTACAATACTCCAAGTGAGGTCTCATCAGTGTTCTGTACAATGGCATGAGCACTTCTCTCTCTTTCTACTGAAAATGCCTCTCCCTATACAACCAAGCATTCTGCTAGCATTTCCTGCTGCTCTATTACATTGTCTTCCTACCTTTAAGTCATCTAAAATAATTACTCCTAAATACCTTTCCTCAGATGTTGAGGTTAGTAGGGTATCTAATAGTCTATACTCTGCCCTTGGGTTTTTACACCCAAGATGCATTATCTTGCACTTATCTACATTAAGTGTCAATTGCCACAGCTCTGACCATTTTTCTAATTTATCTAAATCATTTGCCATTTGACTTATCCTTACTGGAACATCAACCATGTTGCAAATTTTAGTACCATCAGCAAAAAGACATACCTTACCATCAAGACTGACTGCAATATCAATAATAAAAATATTAAAGAGAATGGGTCCAAGTACATATCCCTGATGTACCCCACTCGTAACTAGACCTTGCTTCGAATATACTCTGTTGACTACAACCCTCTGTTGCCTGTCATTTAGCCACTGCCTAACCAATTCAGCAAAATTGGAATCAAAACTTAAAGATTGCAGTTTATTGATGATCCTTCTATGTGGAACAGTGTCAAAAGCCTTACTGAAATCTAGGTAAGCAATGTCTACTGCACCACCCTGGTCTATTATTTTAGTTACCCAATCAAAAAAATCAATAAGATTAGTTTGGCGTGATCTCCCTGAAGTAAACCAATGTTGTCTCTGATCTTGAAATCCATGTGATTTTAGAGGTTCAACAATCCCATCCTTTAACATGGTTTCCATTACTTTCCCCACTACTGAAGTAAGGCTTACTGGCCTATAGTTGCCTGACTTCTCACTACTACCTTTCTTGTGAATGGGTACAACATTTGCTAATTTCCAATCATCTGGGACTACTCCTGTTATCAATGATTGGTTAAATAAATCCGTTAATGGTTTTGCTAGAACACCACTAAATTATTTTAATAACATTGGGTGTATTCCATCAGGTCCATTGACTTATTTGTCTTTACTTTTGACAGTTGAAATAGAACCTCTTCCTCTGTAAACTCACATGTAACAAATCACCCTTTTGTCCTTTTTCTTAACTGAAGTCCCTCTCCTTCATTTTCATCTGTAAATACTGAACAAAAAGATTCATTGAGGCAGTCAGCTAGACCTTTATCCTCTTCTACATACCTTAGTTATTTTGTTTTAATCTAACTAATCCTTGTTTTACTTTCCTTTTCTCATTTATGCATCTAAAAAGTGTTTATCCTGCTTTTTTAATGACTGGGCTATTCTGTGTGTGCTTTGGAGGCTCTTATAACTTGCTTAGCCTCTTTCTGCCTAATCTTATAGAACTATCTGTCTTTCTCACCTTTTCTAAACCAAGGAGATGCTTTATCTGACTTGCTATCTGTTAATATACAACAAACTAAAAGTCTATGGTATAAAGAAGATATAACCCAATACACCCTAATGCAATATATTGGAGTTGGTATAGTAGTCCAGTATACAAGATGCCAAAATACCAGAGATTCATTGCATTCTGTAATATGTATATATATAAAAAAACTTTTAAAAACTAATACAATCTGTCAACATTGAAGTTGCTGTTTAGTAGATAGGAGAGTGCGCTGGATCTTGTGTATTGTTTATTATATATATATATATATATATATATATATATATATATATATATATATATATATAAATTCTTCCTGTCTGTACTCGGTGTTATAACTCCAGCCAAAATATATACATGATAACGCACACTCATGGGTCTTTGTTTGTATTTATGATTCTGCTTTATTATAGGTGAAGGGGTTAACGCCGCCAAAGAACTTTCCCACGCTGTGTAAAATGACACAGAGCACTCTGATTGGTTAGCTTGAAATACAGCCAATCAGAGTGCTCTGTGTCATTTTACACAGCGTGGGAAAGTTCTTACCCGACAGTAGCGAGTAGGGGCTGAATTGACTAATACTAAGTAATTTTTACTTAGTATTAGTAAATGTGGCTGAAAGACCAATTTAGGTCTTTCAGCCTTTTGGTAGATAGCTCCCTAATACCGTGGGAATTAGGGAGTTATCTACTAAGTGGCTGCTTATTTTATGTATTTTATGTTATTTTAAGTGATTTCCCTATCCACATTTATTTGCAGGGCACTTGTTCTACTCTTACCCCCATTTTACTTCCGTTTGCAGCCCTCTAGCCCTTTCCAGGACTTTTTTAGAGACTTTTCTAGAGGCATTTTCGTGCCTCCTGCCTCTTAGGAGTACCAGCTCCCAACACATCCATCTGTCTAACCTTCTCGACCCTAGTAACTTACAAAGACAGAGGTCGGGACATTGTTGTCTCCAAAACATTAGAATCAAAGCTTTTGTTGCGTCTAGAAGGTGAGGCACTGTTGACCATCCATATGCACCCAGAGAAAGCTCATTATGTTGCCGGAGAAGTGCTTGAGGCCAAAAAGAGGGTGTCTCTTCTGTGAAATTTTTGCCAAATTCTGGATTCCTGAACAGTCTCACAAGATGTGGAGCAGACTGCCCCCGTAATCCCATAGGGAGCAGTTCTCCTTGTGTATAAGTTTTTTCCCTCCAGAGTAATGACATGTTGTACCCTAAAGTACATAACATGTTCCTTACCTTTTTCTTTGTGATAATATATGGGGCACCTCCATCAACTCAGAAAAAGCAAGCAATATCTATAGCAACATTTTAGCGTTTATGTTCCAAACCTTTTTAAAGCCATGTTTCCCTTTTCTCCAATTATTTGCAATTTTTTGTAGCTATAAAGATAAAATCCTAATTGTGTTCACAAATTAAATTGTAGGGGGGACAAAATATTATTTTATATATATTTATATCACTCTGATGCTCTAAATTATGTGTTCAACCAACATATTTTCAGCCACAATGGCATTCATTTAAAGGGACACTCCAGGCACCCAGACCACTTCTGCTCATTGGAGTGGTCTGGGTGCCAACTCCCACTACTCTTAACCCTGCAAGTGTAATTATTGCAGTTTTTTATAAACTGCAATAATTACCTTGCAGGGTTAACTCCACCTCCAGTGGCTGTCTAGTAGAGGGAACTTCCTGCTCTATAGCACAGATTATCTGTGCTAGAGCGTCACAGGATGTCCTCACGCTGTGTGAGGACCTCCAGCATCGCTCAAATTCCCATAGGAAAGCATTGAAATTTGTTTTCAATGCTTTCCTATGGGGAGACCTAATGCGCATGCGCGGCATTGCCGCGCATGCGCATTAGGTCTCCTCGGCCGGCCAACGGTCTCCTCACCAACCGGCCAACGGAGTAAGAAGGAGGAGCGGTGCAGAGGAGGAGACAGCGATGAGGGACATCGTCGCTGCCTCAGGTAAGTGACTGAAGGGCTTTTCACCCCTTCAGTAACTGGGGATTGGGAGGTGGGAGGGAGGGAGAGGGAACCTCCAGTGCCAGGAAAACGGCTTGTTTTCCTTGCACTGGAGATTCCCTTTAATGAATAGCAATTTACATAAGATTTTGTTCACATTTTAACTGATATAATTACTTTTAAATACTCTTTTAAAGTCACAGGTCATGCAACAACAATCAAGCCAGCTCCTCTTGACTAATTCTGCACAACATGATTAGTGTAGAGAAACATATGAGGTTTGAACCTTTTTTGGTTGTATCAAAAACAGGAGTAGGGCACTGAGCCTTTCTTGCAGAGAGAGAACATTTTGTGAAAAAAAATGGGGCTACTGGTCTCCAGTCTCTGTCCTCGAACCAGATTTTTGCACGAGAAATACATGTTTGTTTAAAATGGTTGAATCTCCAATCTACATTTGATGAACTTGGATTGCCGAAATCTGACATTCAAGACAGACATATAGAGAGAAAGCTGAAGGAAGAGTGCTATAAAATAAAGTATACACACTGTCAGTAAACACACTGCTGGAACCATAAATCTTTCAACAGACCATAGGTACTCATATCAGATTAGATAGCCAAATACGTTAAAATTAGAAGTATTGTATATTGTAACATTAGCAAGAGGAGGAGAATGGGTTCCATTGTGCATTTTATGTGACATTGAACAAGATGACGTTACTCTACTTTTCTTGTTGATTACGTTTTTTTTTCTTATAAATTGCATTTAAATTACAATGCTCAATTCACAAAATGACTGTACAAGGGCGCAGAGCATAAAAATAATTTGTTTAAATGATACAGTTGAGTATAAAGGAGCAATTTACTGTTTATTGATGGCATTTAATAGACTGAAAAAATGATGCTTGCCTTATGTCTTGCATAAACTCGGCTAATATATTTGTTTGACCTCTGTAAAGGGAAGAATTATATGAACATAAAATAATTTCTTCCTCTGGAACAGTGTTCCCCAACCAAGTCCTCATGGACCACCAACATTAAAGGTTTTGTCAGTATCTCCATTGGAATAAAACAGGGAAATACATAAATCCTGGACTGTTGGTGGTCCACGAGGACTGGGCTAGGGAACACTGCTCTAGAACATGATATCGGTGCACACAGACGTTATAATGCATAGTGATTTCACTTTCACTTGTACATAACAGATCCATGCTTAAATAAAATAAAAAAATATTTAAAGAAACACTCCGAGAACCATAAACTTTATCTCAATAACGTTTTTATGGTGCATTCTTAGCTTTTAATGTTAAGCTGTTCTCAAACAATTTAACATTAAAGATCTGTTCCCAGGCACTTGTCTCTCTGCTATTTTTTCTGCGGAAGCATTAGCTCATCAACAAATGTTCCCAGCCTATCACTAGTTGTTCATTGCGACCAAATACACATAGATTTGTTCAATTTATTCTCACTGATGCTCTCTCAGTCAATTATCCTGAGAAAAAGAGGGAATGGAGAGACAAGCATTCTGGCGACAGATCTAGTTTTAAACTATTATATTTAACACTTAAAAGGTAAAACTATGCCAGGGAATTCCATGCACCTTAACAACTTCATTGAGTTGATGTTGTTATGGCACCTAAAGTAGTTTTTTTGTTGTTTGACTTATAACTTACCTTTTTGTAACTTTCTGCAAAGCACCTCCTCACAAAGCAATCTAGGCTGCTTTGGACACAATGACACCATTTTTTTTTTAAATGAATACAATGCATGTTTGAGGGGTGCCTTCACATTTGAATTGGCCAGGAATAGTTGAGGAAGATTAGGGTGCAATATGTATGTGTTTATCAATGTATCCCAATATCACATAAGGAACATATGTAGACACTTCATGTTTTACAGAAAAGGCAGTATGTGCAAATAAGAGACTATGGGGCCAGTTACTTTGCACCAAAATCCCTTAATTATGCTGTATTAGTTCTAATGCTGACAGTGTTTCTTTAAGGATGTCTAAACAGACGCTGATGGGAAATGCAAATTCAAAGTTAAATAAAAAAGTTTGGACAATGCGTAGATTGAAGGTTACATGAAGATTTTAACTCATCCAAACATATTACGTACCATTCAGTTTAAGGGAATGATGTATAAATTATACAACATAATTTCTTACTGCACAATTGCTTGTCATATTTTTTTATCTACGCTTGTATTGACATAGACAGTGCAAGCAATAATTACTGTAAATCCTATTTTAAAGGGACACTGTAGTCACCCAGACCAATGTATTTTATTGAAGTGGTCTTGATTCAGTGTCCTTGTTCAACTTAATGCAGTTTTAGATAAAACGCAATGATTACCTTGCAGGACTAAGACTGCCTCTAGTGGCTGTCAATCAGACAGTCACTAGAATCACTTCCTGAATGTTAATAGACTCTAGGTCCCCTAAATGATGCTGGACATCTTCACACTTTGCATGAGGGCATCCAGCATCCGTGAACTCCCCATAGGATCCCCTGTCAGATGACACCAGAGGAGACGGAGCGCTGACCTGGAATCAACTGAGTAAATAAATTATTTTTTAACCCTTTACATGCAGGGGGTGGCAGAAGGTAGGTACCAGAGAGTACTATAGTGTTAGGTAGCAGATTTTTATTCCTATTACAATAGGTCACACATTTAGGCTGGAAGAAAGGAGATTTCATCTAAGGCAAAGAAAGAGCAATAAGGATATGGAATTCTCTGCCTGAAGAGGTGGTTTTGGCAGAGTCACTACAGATGTTTAAACTGCAATTGGATAAATACTTACAAAAACATAACATACAGGGATATAATTTCTAATTAGTGGGGTAATAGCTGCTTGATCCAAGGAGACATCTGACTGCTATTTTGGTCAAGAAGGAATTTTTTCCTAGTTTGTGGCAAAATTGGAAGCGCTTCAGACTAGGTTTTTTTGCCTTCTTTTGGATCAACAGCAACAACATATGTGAGGAAGGCTGAACTTGATGGACGCAAGTCTCTTTTCAGCTATGTAACTATCTAATAGATTCCCTTTAATCTTGTTGAATATGTTTTTTTCTTTATATAGTAGTATCACTAGTAACATTACAGTTACAGTATTCTTTAGTACAGATTGCTTTGGAAGGACAAAGTATCAAGTCTCAAAAATCATGTTCACCCATTGCATTAGTATTATTAAACCTCCAGTTGGTAGGTAAGAGACACACGTCACTGTAAATGACAAATTATCTCAGTGCCTCCTGGGATTTATGTAAATCAAGCAATTGAGCAGTGACATTAAACTCTCTATCTGGCTATGTATTTATTGTATCCCATTCTTAACACATCAGCCAATTCAACCGCAGAAATGGCACATGTAGCATTGGAGATATAGCTCTGGAACCAAGAAACTAACAATATCCAGAGCTTCTAGTTTTCTATTGATTTTTTAGCCAACACGTTATTTTCCATTACCTACAGCACGGGGCATGCAATCTCATCCCCTCTGTTATACTGGAGTCTAGATTACATCATGGTTAATGTGGGGTTATATATGCATCTTTTGGTTCACTGCGGTGAAAGTGAAAAAACAGGAGTGAAAAAACGTTCATGTGCAGAGATAATGCAACAATAAAACAATGTTAAAAAAATAGCTTATTTTACATTTGAATGCACCATATGTGTAGAGAAATTATACAATTAAAACACTGTATGAAAGATAATCAGAGCTGATTATATAACCTGCTGTACATATCTAACAATGTTACTAAAATAGAAAAGAAAAGGAAAAAAAATGTGTTAATATGAGTTTCAATTGTACAGATAATGACAGCTATGGACAGATGGCTTCCTCGCATTTTTTAAGATATAAAACATAAAGAAATTAAAAGGTTCTGTATTGTCTGTACTTTTTAAAAATGTTTAGAAAGAATTTTAGCTCACATACCCTTCCAGAACAGAACCAGAACAAAGGCATCATGCTTATACTCCAAAGGGGTAGTAGATTAACTATTTCAATTTGTTTCCTAATTTTAGGAAAGTTTCTGTTTTTCTTTCAAATTGCTCTATACGTTTTATCTTAAAAACCTAAAAACACTGCTCCACTCCAGGAGTTCCATTATACACATGTGTGCAAAATACTATGTGGTCATGGAAAATCTCTGTGCATGCAGTTTTTTATTATTGTTATTAAATGCATTTTACCAATATTTCATATAAACTTAGTTATTAATATTTTGGGTGGTAGAATTTGGTTGGCAACTTTCTTAATTGTACACAACAAATGCTAGTTCTACAAACCCCATATCTCTCCATCCTTTGCCACTCCTAGTTGTAAATACCTTCATGTAACTGTTTCATTGGTCCTTTGGCCTCACTTCACACACTCAGAACCAAGCAATACTGAATATCTCCATTTTCTAAAAGCACTCCTGGCGCTTGGGTTGGACAAACGGCCTGCCAGTGGGGAGGCCTGCCAAATTTACAGGAGGGCCTACTAGCTATGGGTGTCACCAGTAATATTGGTCACGTCACTGATGACACACACTTACGGCCCTGCCCACCCATCTCGATACCAAATAAATATGTTCCAATCTCATACTTTCAAATAAGACAGCGACTAGCCGCAGTCAATGTATCCAAGTAGCAGTAAATACAAAATAATTCACACAAGTGCACAAAAAATGTGAAGATGGCACTAATACAAATAGTGATTGTGACTTCTCCAGTGTCTAAAACCAATCACAAGACACAAATTATTAATGTTCATAAAGAGAAAATAAAGATGGGGGCGCAATTCCAAACATTTAAAACAAGTGAATAAAGTAAAATAAAGAAATACATATATTTATTAACTCTTGATCCTTGGTAAATATTACATTCTTGAAGTATAAAACACAATCCATAGCATAATACTGCAAAAGCAAGTGCATATGGAAATATGGGTGACAATTGCCAACTCACAATATCCAGAGCCACATATAGCAGGTTCTGACTATATAGTCATGCAGTTATCACTTTATCAGGTTTGCCTCCTATTCTCCTCTTTTAAGATAAAGAAGGAATCCAGTTATGGAGGTAGTGCAAGACGTTTAATAAAATACCAAAGTGAAGATAAATAAAATATTCTGTGTAAGCATTACAACAGAATCAGACAGGTAAATAACATTAAATGTTGGTTAACATAAATAGTACAATGCGTTTCGACCTGCCTGGTCTTCATCAAGGTGCAGGAAATTGAATTCTGTACTAAAAGTCAGCGTTCCCATCATATAATCATATTCAAATGGCCATGTACTTCTGTCGAACAACAATGACATGATTATGTTTTATATCATGATGCCTTCGCTTCTGGAGTCATCAACGTCTGCCGATGTTGGCAAGTCCATATATACGTGTATCATGTCACTGAGAACAAATTCGCCAAATGTAAAAGTTCATAATCAGCAGCGGCAGAGAACACTATTGCTGGCAAGATTAGAATGAATTAATAAATCAATCAACAGCTACAAATGGATAGAATAACATATATAACTAAAGAACATTTATAGTGTAAATATATATATAAAAAATTCCGATTTAAAGCAAAAGCAAAACTTGTGAGACAGCAAGAACTTGGAAAAAAAATGGAGAGAAATAAATAAATATAAAACATAGACTTAGATTAAAAATATAAATACCTAAATTTCAATGCATGTTAAGAATAATAAATTGCATTTAAATATGGCGGATTTGTTCTCAGTGACATGATACATGTATATATGGACTTGACGATATTAGTGGACATTGATGACGTATGATGCAAAGGCGGCCTGATGTAAAACATAAACACGTCATTGTTGTTTGATGGAAGGACGTGACCGTTTTGAATTATATGATCCGACTATAGGTGACTATAGTGTTCCTTTAGGTTTTTCAGCAATTTAAGCTACAGTAGCTCTTCTGTGTGATTGTACTAGACGAGGTAGCCTTTGCTCCCCATGTTCATCAATGACCCTGACGCCGGTTCACCAGCATTCCTGGTATCACTTTTGGTAGGTGCTAACCACAGCATACGGAGAACTCCCCACAAGATTTGATGCTATGACCCAGTCTAGCCATCACTATTTGGCCCTTGTTAAAATCAGTCTTTTCACTTGTCCATTTTTCCTGCTTTCAACACATGAAATTCAAAATCTGACTGTTCACTTGCTGCCTAATAGATTCCCCCCCCCCCTTGATATGTGCCATTAAAACAATATAATCAATGTTATTCCCTTCACCTGTCATTGGCTTTAATATTTTGGCCAATCAGTGTATATATATAAAATAAAAAAAATAATAATATCAAAAATGAAAGAGAAACATTTTGCAACGAAAAAAATAATAATAATAATCACATATAAACAACTATACAATCCAAGACATTAATAGAGCAACATACAAAAACAAAAACAAAAAAATATAGATTTATTATAAATATAAGCCCTAAGATATATAAAATGTATAAAATGGATACATATATGGAGATAATTATGAAAAAAGGGGTTAGGTTAGATTAAATGTAAATCTAGTTCTCCGTTAAGCCTTTTTGGGGATTAGGTGCTCAAGCGATATTTAATGGATTTAATGGGCACGTCAAAAGAGCTGGCTAACAAAATCACCCACCTGATTAGTGTACGGGGAGTCTCATTTTCTGTAATAGAAGGTGAGCCCCTTAAACAGCTGGTACATGCACCTGCTCCTCAATATTTACCTCCCTCATCATTCACTTTCAGCAGGAAGATAGTCCCATCACCATCCCCGTGTGCTATTCTTGAAGGAGCAGCTTGCTAAGGCTGTAGATCAGATTTATGAAGTGCTCATATGACCGGCATGCTTTCCTCTACTTGATGCAACACTGGTGGCAGTGGAGGAATTCCAACTTTAGCAGCATGGCAGGCTTGCAATGGATCTGTAAGGCATCAGATACATCAACCTCTCCTGCTACATGCTGAAGTGATGGTGAAAAGCACACTTCAACAAACATATTGCAGGTATCAAATTGGTTTGGAGAACAAGCAGGTACCAATTTGCATGTTGGGTAAGTCATGATGAGCACTCGGTACTGGTGTCTTGGATGTGCTCAATAAAGATGGAAGCATAATGAGGAGAAGTCTCTAGGAGTAACATTGTAGTGTGTGTTGATAAGCTACTGTGACCAGGTCCTGAACCTCAGGAAAATACATCTATCCAGAGCTGTTAACACTTACACGTTACACTTTAAAAATGTATGCAGATTTTCTGACTGATATATCTGTAATTTAGGCACAATTCAGATGCTAACTATTGAAACTGTTAGTTGATACACATCAAAATGCTAAATGTCAGATCTTTGTGGATCTTGGAGCAGGTTGCTAATTGTCAAATATGTCAATGTCTCAGCATTGCAAATGCATTCCAATTTCACTTGATGTTCCCTTATTCTGCCTTCTACCCTTCCTACTCACTAGACGTGTGCTTAGTGAGAAAATGCATCTTGCCCAAAAATGTTTTTGTGAAAAAAACCCAGAAAATTTTTAGGTTTGGCAGAAATTCAGTACCGAAAACCCAATTCAGGAAACAAAGCAAATTAACCAAAAAGGGCACAAAAATATGATATAATATTAGGTATATATTTTGAGTACACGGAGAGGTTCATTTTCCCACCATTTGGTCCACAGATCAAATGAGAAAAAGTAACCAATAGAGGAAAAAAAGAGAAGGGGCAGTAAAATAAAATCTATATTTTTAATTAAATATATAATATATATAAAAAATAAATGTCGATTTTTGTATTTATTTTTTTAATAGTCCTTTATTTTTTCCACCTATTGCTCGCTTCCCACTTAATCTATAAGTAATATCAAGATTTAGTGACTTCCAGGTTTAATGAACAACTTTGTTAGAGCATTGGAACCACTAAACGATGGCATTCCCTAATCAGGATCTACTACTGTGAATTCAATTTCTGCTTCGCTGCCCCTTCAGTAAAATATATTTGTATGCTTATGCCAGTTATGCTAAAAAATATGTCAATAAACTATGTAGTCGACTTTTATCTGCGTGTCCTTTTTTGTTTACAAAGCAATTTGCATAATTATAATAACCTCTAAAATATTCCTTTTCTGTCTGAAGAAAGTTATTTGTTTTCTAAAAAGGTAATTCTTTTTGTCAATTTAGTGGATTCATTGAGGTATGTGTACGCAGGTAAATAACAAAAGCTTCCAAACACGTTTATCACAGCTAGTGTTCTCTAGAAATCGTTCTTTATTTTGCACCCCATGTGTGTGTGTGTTTGTTTCATGGTATTCTGGAAACCTGTTTCTCCAGATGTTCTGGAATATTTTGACTTGCAAAAAAGCATATCTACATAAACACGCTTTGGCAAAAATGAGTATGCGCTTCCTAAATAAACATTGGTTAAATAACATTTTACTTGTAATATATTTTTCCATTCAACCTCATTCACCCATTTATCATTTTCTATAGTGATGATTTGCATTAAAAAAAAAAGCAAACAAACAAAGTATGTGCATGCATACTAAGGTTATTTTAATGTTTTTAAATATAAAATAGTAATAAATGGGTTAAAAGAGAGCTTCGTCCACAATTCCAATTGAAGTAGATGACAAATGATTGTAGTTGGGACTCTCTTGTATGGAGACGAGCTATCTCACCATGATTAAATATGCACAAATTTCAACAATAAAGCATCTTCCATTTGACCTTGGTATCAGGAGAGCCTCACACCGACTCCAAAAATGTCCCTTATGGTCCTATCTAGTAAGAAATGAATTTACTAATCATAGATGCTACAGATCAGAAACAAGACTACAGGGAACATGTTTCATTGTCTAATGACTGCAAAATAGCCTGCGGTGCATGACGCTGATTTCTCATGCCATCCAGTAACTCTTCAACTGATATACTTGGAAGTCAAGCGAAAGATGAATACACATGGGATTTGTGTGTTTACACTGTAACTTTAGGACATTGTATTGTCTATTGGCATATGTTACATTGAAGAATGCATATTTTGCATAAATCCAGTTTTCATTTTATCAAAACTAAACAGTACTTATTAGTTCTCCTGGCACATCTTTTAGTTTTGTTGTGTGCATCTTTTTGAATTCTTATCATAAAAAGACACAATAGGCACATCTCAATTAAGTGGTCCGTGTGCAGTTCCCCTGGAGATACAGCAATGGTTAGTTTGCAGGGCTAAAGGCATCTTTAGTGGTTGTCTTCTTGACAGCAACTAGATACTGCTTCCCACAACCACAACTGAGTCAGACTCAGTTCTTTGACATTTGATGTCCTTATGCATTGCAGAAGGACTATGAACATCCTATTTGGATTCGATGCTTTTCTATGAGAGGAGGAGCAATTGGCTGGAATGACTGTAACTTGGTGTTAGAAAAACACAATATGGTTATTTAGAATGCACTTTTAAAATAGGAAGGAGGTACATGAATTAAATAATAAAAAACTTATTTTTTAAAAAACAATAATTTACCTTTACGATGCCATTTAAAATTAAGTTAAATCTAGATGTATAACCGGGAGAGAAATCCTTCCACAATAAAGCTTTAATAAAGTCTAATGTCCGTTATCAATAATAAACTTTTTTTTTTTTAAATGGCTGATATTAAGTGACAGTTATCAAAATGATTATAATCCTAATACCATTAACCTTTTTTTTTTCTACCTGCAACATTATTGTCTAAGAAAGTGATCCTCAGCCTATATATTAACCCCTTAAGGACACAACTTCTGGAATCAAAGGGAATCATGACGGAATATTACCGTCATGTGTCCATAAAGAGTTAAAGTTAATGAAAAAAAATCTGTGCCCCTTAGGTGTTTTTGATGAGAAGTAGAAAAAAAAAATAGACAGCAAAGTTGATTCATGGTGCTAACAGGTGACAGATGTGTAATTAACCCATGACGTTTCCTAGAGACACTGCATTAAATGTGATGCTACTTTAAGATGTTCTAGTTTTAAGGTATTAAGGTTAAGGGTATTGATTTGACTATTTTACATTTTAGCTACAATGCTCATTTGTCCTTTAATTGATGCAATTGATTAACAAGGAATTGCTATACACATGACCAAATCAGGGGTGTATCTGATGTGTTCATTCTGCTTATACACAAGCGCTAATTTTTTTAAGGTATTTGTTATAAAAATGTTTTCAAATCTTTTTCAAGTTCTTTAACCCCTTAAGGACACATGACATGTGTGACATGTCATGATTCCCTTTTATTCCAAAAGTTTGGTCCTTAAGGGGTTAAGATGTTGGATTTACTACAATTTTGATGGTCCTGTTTAAGTTTTGTAGCAGTACTCTAATTTTTAAAACACTTAAAAGTGTTTAATTTGAGGTACAGGGCCCATTTTCATGCTCCAGTATTGGTAAAAAAAATTTTTAAAGTACAGGAATGGAATGATAAATGAGAGTGAAAATTAGATTTTAAGAATAGAAAGAATGTGACCTCACTTAGTTCTTGGTTAACTAACCACATAAAAGTAGAGACCTCACTTAGTTCTTGGTTAACTAACCACATAAAAGTAGAGACAGATGCTCTTTTTACCATGTTTATTCATGTCCAAATCCACAATAACTATATCTTGACCTCTATTTGTCTCTACTAATCCTATACTGTATTCAGTTGAATTTAACCCCTTAAGGACACATGACATGTGTGACATGTCATGATTCCCTTTTATTCCAGAAGTTTGGTCCTTAAGGGGTTAAAACCTTTTTGCTAGTTTACCATACTTATCAAAAGTCAGCACAGCATGTAATGTACATACCCAGAACAGAATGGACATATTTCAACCAGAATCCTTGCAGGTTTTTAAAAACCCAACCTGTTATCCTTCCTACCTTCCATGCTCATTTGAATTTATCAAAATCTATGCCAAGATATTGTTCAGATTACTTGAATCACCTACATAAATTATTTTGCACTAATTTGGCTATTATGTGTCTAGATGAATTTGTTGTATTGGGAACACATATTTATTCTTCTCTCTCATGGTATAACTGTAATTGTGGGCCTGCCAATCATCCGTTGAAGCAGATTCCTCCATTATCAATCGCTAAATAAACTAGGATAATTGGTCTAACTTACTAACCTTGTCTGGGAATCTTGCTATGAATACATTTTCCTACCTTCTGGTTTCCATCTATGAGGTTTAAAAAAAAAATTAAAAAAAAAATACATTCTCCAATCAGAGTATTTTGATCTTGGACCAGTGCCTGATAAAAACATTTACAATAAATTAGGTGTCATCTAGCTTCTTCTTATTTGGTAAAAAAAAAAAAAAAACGGCTGTCTGAAAAATTTACTTCTGTATGCCATCAGTGACATTATTGATTAAATAAATAGGTTCATAAAGAAACATTTCCTTTGTTAAACTCCAACTTATTTTTGGCACTGCCATGTCTTCATAAATTTATTCTGTGTTATTACTAAACCACAACAGTTGCTTAACCTAGTGCTGTGTTTTTGAAGGGACAAGATGACTATGAGATAAAGGGTTACTCCAATCATCATAACCACTAAAGTTCTCTGTAGGAGTTATGATTCCATGAGTGCCCTGGTGGTCTGCGGTTGTGATGCCGGTTGGATGTACTGCCAAATTCTCTGAAACTCGTTCGAAGATGGCTTATGGTAGAGAAATGAGCATTCAATTCACGGGCAACAGCTCAGGTGGACTTTCCTGCAGTCAGCATGCCAATTTACACGCTCCCTCAAAACTTGCGACATCTTTGGCATTGTGCTGTGTGATAAAACTGCACATTTTAGAGTGGCCTCTTATTGTGGCCAGCCTAAGGCACAACTTTGCAATAATCATGCTATCTAATCAGCATCTTGATATGCCACACCTGTGAGGTGGATGGATTATCTCGGCAAAGGAGAACTGCTCACTAACACAGATTTAGACAGATTTGTGAACAATATTTGAGCGAAATAGGCCTTTTGTGTTCCAATGCAGTATCACTTGAAAATATAATATTTTATAGGAAAGGTTATACACATCTAGAGATGTCGCGGACATAAAATTTTCCTTTCACGAACGGCGAACACGAACTTCCGCAAATGTTCGCGAACGGGCGAACCTTCCTACCTTCCATGCAGGCGAATTTTAAAACCCACAGGGACTCTTTCTGGCCACAACAGTGATGGAAAAGTTGTTTCAAGGGGACTAACACCTGGACTGTGGCATGCCGGAGGGGGATCCATGGCAAAACTCCCATGGAAAATTACATAGTTGATGCAGAGTCTGGTTTTAATCCATAAAGGGCCTAAATCACCTAACATTCCTAAATTGTTTGGAATAACGTGCTTTAAAACATCAGGTATGATGTTGTATCGATCAGGTAGTGTAAGGGTTATGCCCCTTCACAGTGACAGACCAAACTCCCCGTTTAACGCACCGCAAACAACCGCAAACAGTCCATTTGCACAACCGCAAACTCCCCATTTGCACAAGGTTGGGTACCAAGCTAGCCATGTCCCGTTCCGTGTCCTCACTGATGACAACATCATCATCATCACACCGTACGTCCATGTGTGTAATGCTGCCTGACTGAGACATATCCCTGTTATCTACATCCTCTGGCAATAATGGTTGCGCATCACTCATTTCTTCCAACTGATGTGTAAATAACTCCTCTGACAGATCAAGTGAAGCGGCTGTGGTGCTATTGTTGGTGGTGGCGGCAGGCGGGCGAGTGGTAACTTGAGAGGTTCCTAAGCTAAGCTGGCGGAGGATGGTGCGTCAAGGTTCCGAGCGGAAGCTGTAGAAGATTGGGTGTCCTGTGTTAGCCAGTCAACTATGTCCTCAGAACTTTTCGAGTTCAGGGTAAGTGGCCTCTGAACACTGGGCATTATTCTAGGGCCAAAGGGAATCACAGCACCACGACCACGATGGCCCCTGCGGGCTTGCCTGCCTCTGCCTGTCATTTTTTTTTCGATTAGTGGTACTATGCGTGCAAGCTACTGTGACAACAGCTATGAGTGACACTGTGCACTGGCAGAAGTTGGCAGAGTAGACGCTGTAGGCATGTAGACATGGCGGCAGCCGCGCGTCCTCCTGGTACCAGCAAAGCATGGCAGTATATTGAGTCTATGCTGGACAGACTCTTTAATAAATTTTGGAAGCAAATAACAAGCAGGAAGCCCCAACAAGCTCCACCACAGCCCCAACAAGCTCCACCACAGCTAAGCGAAGCAGTCCCCATTAAAATCCACCAACGCAAAAGGCGTCAAAGACGGGACCGGAGGCACAAACAGAAATGCAGAGCCTGCCCCACATCAAGCACTCGCCTCCACCTTAAGCCACCACAATCCCGCACCAGACGTGAAGCACCACCGGGACAGATCCGACCACCCGACAAAACAAGCTTCCACCACCTCAAGCCGCAAACCCGGCACTCAGCCAGAGACTGTCAGGATCGGGACAGGGATCCAACACACAGAGTACAAACAGTAGCCAGATACGTATACCGGACCTTAGAATGGCCGGACTAACGTAAGTAGTACAGTATAGAATGGTCAAAGACAAGCCGAGGTCGAGGGTAACAGAAGACAGGTAAGCGAGAGACAAGCCGAATCAAGGGTAACAGAGATAAGCAGAGTAAGGTAAACAAGCCGGGTCAAAACCAAAAGGGAATAATAGAATACACAAGCACTGAGTGACTAGAACAAGCTAGAACCACGACAGGGCAATGAGCTAATGAAAGAAGCTCTGTTAAATACCCTGTTCAGAGCAGTAACCACGCCTCCGAGGCGTCTTGATTGGTCCTGCAGCAATTGACTGACAGGTCGTTCCGGAGGAGTGTCCTGATGACTACTTCCTGCCTA
This sequence comes from Pelobates fuscus, assembly GCF_036172605.1. Taxonomy (NCBI): domain Eukaryota; kingdom Metazoa; phylum Chordata; class Amphibia; order Anura; family Pelobatidae; genus Pelobates; species Pelobates fuscus. The sequence goes on along the minus strand of NC_086326.1, from coordinate 136,471,976 downwards.
GATGCTGTAAAAGGCAGTCACTCCCTCGCGGCCGGCCTAGCATGACCGGATAGACCGCGGGGAAGGGAGCCATCAGACCGTCTGGATGGAGGAACAGCTAAGTCTCTACCTCTTTCGGAGGTAGAGACCACAGGTACCCTGACAGTACCCCCCCTCTCAGATACGCCCACCGGGCGGAATGAACCGGGACGAGATGGGAAGCGAGAGTGATACGCCCTGCGGAGACGGGGAGCATGAACATCCTCCTGAGGTACCCAACTCTTCTCCTCAGGACCATATCCCTTCCAATCAACCAGATATTGTACTCTCCCCCGGGAGATTCGAGAATCAATAATAGAGTTAACCTCATACTCCTCCTGACCCTCCACCTGAACGGAGCGAGGAGGGGCTATTGTGGAGGAAAATCTGTTACATATGAGTGGTTTCAGCAATGAAACGTGAAACAAGTTCGGGATGCGTAAGGTATTAGGAAGAGCTAAACGATACGCAACTGGATTGATACGGGTCAGCACCCTGTAGGGTCCAATATAACGAGGAGCGAACTTCATGGATGGCACTTTTAAACGGATGTTCCTCGTGCTCAGCCATACCCTATCACCTGGAACAAAGACCGGAGCCGCCCTTCTACGTTTATCAGCGTGTTTCTTAACCAACATAGAGTTGTGCACAAGGATTTGTCGAGTTTGATCCCACAACTTCCTCAAATTGGCAACATGAACATCAACCGACGGCACCCCCTGGGAAGGAGAATCCGAAGGAAGAATAGACGGATGAAAACCATAATTCATGAAGAAGGGGCTTGAATGAGTAGAATCGCAAACGAGATTGTTGTGTGCAAACTCCGCCCAAGGAATCAAACCGACCAATCGTCCTGGTGTTCTGAAACGAAACAACGTAGATATTGTTCAACTTTTTGGTTAGTGCGTTCAGCAGCTCCATTGGACTGAGGATGATAGGCAGAGGAGAAATTCAATTTGATGCCTAGTTGGGAGCAGAATGATCTCCAAAAACGGGAAACAAATTGGGAGCCTCTGTCAGAGACAATTTGGGAAGGTATCCCATGCAACCGGAAAATCTCCCTGGCGAATATCTCCGCTAATTCGGGCGAAGATGGGAGTTTAGGTAAGGGAATGAAGTGAGCCATTTTAGTAAATCTGTCTACCACAGTGAGGATGACAGTCTGCTTTTTAGAGATAGGCAAATCAACAATGAAGTCCATTGCCAGACAGGACCAAGGCTTTTCAGGAACCTCTAAAGGGTGCAGAAATCCGCATGGAAGCGAATGGGGTAGCTTGGTCTTGGTACAAACTTCACATGCCCCGATGAATTCTTTAATATCCTTGCGTAAGTCAGGCCACCAAAAATCTTTAGAGACCAGCGCATAAGTCTTGCGGATACCAGGATGCCCAGCCACCTTGCTGTTATGGAGACAGCGTAGCACCTCCAGTTGGAGAGCGGCAGGAACGAAGTGTCGATCCCCAGGAGTCTGTTTGGGTGCCAAATGCTGAAACTTCATGATCTCAGAAAGCAATGGAGAGTGAATCCTGAGATTCGTGTTCGCGATGATATTCCCCTTAGGAACTATGGAGGACAGAAGTGGTTCAGTTATAGTGGATGGTTCATATTGACGAGACAAAGCATCGGCTTTAGAGTTCTTAGAACCAGGTCTATACGTAAGTACATAATTAAAGTGAGTGAGGAACAAAGCCCATCGAGCCTGCCTGGCGGACAAGCGCTTAGCCTCCCCAATATAAGACAAGTTCTTATGATCCGTTAGGATAGTAACAGGGTGTAGTGTCCCTTCCAGTAAATGTCTCCACTCCTTTAAAGCCTTAATGACCGCTAACAGTTCCCTCTCCCCGATGTCATATCTGCTCTCAGGCCCAGAAAATTTTTTAGAGAAGAAACCACAAGGGTGTAACGGTTTATCCACCCCTAACCTTTGAGACAGAACAGCCCCAACTCCTGTCTCAGAAGCATCGACCTCGAGCAGGAAAGGCAGAGTCGTATCAGGATGAACTAGAATGGGAGCTGAGGCAAAAAGTTCCTTGAGAGTCTTAAAAGCACCAAGAGCTTCCTCAGACCAGAACTTAGTATCAGCCCCTTGTTTCGTCATATTGGTAATAGGCGCAATGATAGAGGAGTAACCCTTAATGAAGCGCCTATAGTAGTTGGAAAAACCAATAAACCTTTGGATAGCCTTGAGTCCTTTGGGCAAAGGCCAGTCTAAAATAGATTGGAGTTTACCAGGATCCATTTTAAAACCTTCCCCAGAAATCACGTACCCAAGAAAGTCTACCTGAGACTGATCAAAACTGCACTTCTCCAATTTGCAGTATAGACCATGTTGCAGAAGTTTGTGTAACACCTTTCTGACCTGTCTATGGTGAGTCTCAATCTCCTTAGAGTGTATTAGTATGTCGTCCAGGTAAACAATAACACAATCATGCTGAAACTCCCTAAGTACTTTATTAATCAACTCTTGAAATACTGCAGGAGCATTGCATAGTGCAAATGGCATAACAGTGTACTCGTAATGGCCATACCGGGTATTGAATGCCGTCATCCACTCGTGACCTTGCTGGATTCTCACCAAATTGTAAGCCCCTCTGAGATCTAACTTGGTGAAGATTTTGGAGCCCTTAAGACGATCAAATAACTCGGTAATCAGTGGGATGGGATAGGCATTTCTGACAGTTATTTTATTTAAGCCTCGGTAATCGATACAAGGTCTCAGCGTGCCATCTTTCTTTTTAATGAAAAAGAACCCCGCCCCGGCCGGAGAAGAAGACCTCCTGATGAATCCCTTTTCTAAATTCTCCTGAATATACTCCTCTAGAACCGAGTTCTCCTGAACAGACAAAGGATATACATGGCCCCTCGGAGGCATAGTCCCGGGTAGAAGCTTAATTTTACAGTCAAATGACCTGTGTGGCGGCAAAGAATCAGCATTCTTCTTGTCAAACACTGCCCTTAAGTCTAGGTAAAGGTCTGGTATTTGTCTTTCTGTGGACTGAGTAGGATTCTCCTGTATGTTAATATTAGCTAATGGAGAAACCTTGCACAAACACCGATCCTGGCAGCCCTGGCCCCACGAGAGTATCTCCCCTAACTCCCAATCAATAATAGGGTTATGTTCTTTCAACCATGGGTACCCCAGAACTATGGGAACGGAAGGAGACGAAATGAGCAGAAGAGATAAATTCTCCACGTGTAGGATGCCAACATTTAACTCAATGGGTATGGTTTCACGAAAGATAACAGGGTCTAGTAGTGGTCTACCATCTATGGCCTCAACGGCCAAGGGTGTCTCCCTTAGCTGGGATGGGAAATTGTTTTTACTGGCAAAGGCTTGGTCGATAAAATTCTCAGCAGCACCGGAATCTATCAAAGCCATAGCCCTTACTACTTCCCTCCCGCAAGTTAAGGAAACTGGTAGCAGAAGCCTGTGATCTTTATAATTAGGAGTAGAGGACAAAATAGAAACACCCAAGGCTTGTCCTCTAGAGAAACTTAGGTGCGAGCGTTTCCCGGGCGGTTAGAACAGTTTGAGAGTAAATGACCCTTAGCTCCACAATACATACACAAACCCTCTCTTCTCCTGTACTGTCTTTCCTCCTCAGAGAGGCGGGTATACCCTATCTGCATAGGTTCAGGAAGCAAAGATACCGTGGAGTCAGGATTTGGAAAAGTGGGTGCTAACCTAAAAGAAGGTCTCCGGTTCTTCTCTCGAGTGTTCTGTCTCTCTCTTAAACGTTCATCTATACGAGAGATGAACGAAATTAAATCCTCTAAATTCTCAGGGAGTTCTCTGGTAGCAACCTCATCAAGGATTACTTCAGATAAGCCATTCAAAAATACATCCATATACGCCTGCTCATTCCACTTGACCTCTGACGCCAGAGACCTGAACTCTAGTGCATAATCCACCAGTGTTTGGTTCTCCTGTTTCAGACGCAACAGTAATCTGGCTGCATTAACCTTTCTACCTGGAGGGTCAAATGTACTTCTAAAAGCAACTACAAAGGCGTTATAGTTATAAACTAATGGGTTATCGTTCTCCCATAATGGGTTGGCCCATCTCAGAGCTTTCTCAATAAGTAGGGTGATAATAAATCCTACCTTTGCCCTATCTGTAGGGTAAGAGCGAGGTTGCAATTCAAAATGGATACTAATTTGGTTTAAGAAACCACGACACTTCTCAGGAGCCCCACCATAGCGTACTGGGGGGTAATGCGAGAAGAAGCACCCACTGTGGTTACCTCTAGACCTGATCCGACAGGAGAAACAGGGGTATTATGTATCTCCTCTGGTGGGTTATTCGCATGAGATAATAGAGCCTGTAGCGCAAGCGCCATCTGATCCATTCTGTAATCCATGGCTTCAAACCTAGGATCAGGAGAGGCAAGCTGACTGTTTGTACTCGCAGGATCCATTGGCCCTGTCGTAATGTCAGAATCGGGACAGGCATCCAACACGCAGAGTACAAACAGTAGCCAGATACGTATATCCCGGACCTTAGAATTTCCGGACTAACGTAAGTAGTACAGTATAGAATGGTCAAAGACAAGCCGAGGTCGAGGGTAACAGAGATAAGCAGAGTAAGGTAAACAAGCCGGGTCAAAACCAAAAGGGAATAATAGAATACACAAGCACTGAGTGACTAGAACAAGCTAGAACCACGACAGGGCAATGAGCTAATGAAAGAAGCTCTGTTAAATACCCTGTTCAGAGCAGTAACCACGCCTCCGAGGCGTCTTGATTGGTCCTGCAGCAATTGACTGACAGGTCGTTCCGGAGGAGTGTCCTGATGACTACTTCCTGCCTAGATGCTGTAAAAGGCAGTCACTCCCTCGCGGCCGGCCTAGCATGACCGGATAGACCACGGGGAAGGGAGCCATCAGACCGTCTGGATGGAGGAACAGCTAAGTCTCTACCTCTTTCGGAGGTAGAGACCACAGGTACCCTGACAGAGACTTGCCTTTGTTGTTCCAGGTATCCGGGACTCCCAGGGTCGGCACCTGGTGCCCAGAAGGGATCGGATGAGCACAAGCAGTAAACAGCAGCCTGCCAAGCATGTCCCACTATAGCCGATCCTCCACACCATGCCTTTGATCACATGAACTGCTCTCTGCACATTAACGTAGTTAATCGTAAAGTAGTTTAAACATGTCATGTAGTTTAAAGCGTTTAAACATGTCATTTTATCACCTCCTAAAGAGTTTATTGTCGTAGTTCCTTACATGCCTTTACCTTAACCGTTCATGTATTATGTTATTCACTAGTCTCATCTCATGGCGCGACTCACACTTGATTTATAACTAGTGGTGGAGCTGCTGATATAAATACACAGTTGATAACGTGCAAGCTACACCCTAAACATGACAGCCAGCTTTCACAACAATGTACTGCTATATACTCATACCCTCAGTGCAACTAGCCATGATATACACACGTTCAGCCTAGCATGCTCAAATATAACACACTTCTGTATAAAGAAAATAAAAAAAACGCAGCCTAAGAATGAATCTAAAATGGATGCTGTCCAGGAGGTGGGAGGGTCTGGGATGGAGGGTCTGCTGCTGATTGGCTGTAATGTGTCTGCTGACTGTAAGGTACAGGGTCAAAGTTTACTCAATGATGACGAATAGGGGGCGGACCGAACATCGCATATGCTGTGGATATAATTACTTTGTGTTCTTTTGTTTTTTCTATGTTTATTGTTTTCTATGTGATATGAATGATATGTGCATGTTTTTCTAAAATAAGCACAATGACTATTAAACAACTATTAGAAAGACAACAAATTGTTATGCAATGACAAATGTATATATTTGTAATACTGAAAAAAATGTCCAATAAAAAGTATGAAAAAAAATAAAGAGTAGAGCATGTACAATTAATGAAGGAGGAGAAATTGATGATATTTGGATAAATCAATTACATATTTTTAGAAAGTATTTATGTTTAAATCAGGAATGTATTTACGTTCCGAGCAATCAGTAATACTTCTTCATTCTTTTAAAATGTTTAAACTTATTCTGAGATCATAGTGTAGGCCACTCAGTGAATCAACTGAAAGATGAAGAGCAAATAATCTCAATCAGGGCCGGCCTTAGGGGTGTGCGAGCTGTGCGGCCGCACAAGGCGCCATGGAGCAGGGGGCGCCCTGACAGCCGACACAGCTCGCACATGGCTCGCACATGGTGTCAGGGGAGCTAAAGCAGGTACCCGGGTGCATTATTAATTATTCTCCACCCGGGTCTATTAAAAAAAAAAAAAAATCGTGGCAGCGGGGGTGGGGCTTAACGACCGGCGGAGGCTGGGCTTATCGCGAGGCGGAGGCGGGGCTAAAACCCAAAGCCCCTGCACAGGAAGAGGGATGAGAGAAGGACTACAACCAAGTGCATCCAATCCCCATCCAGCCAAAATGGAAAGAGGTAAGTCTGTATGTCTGTGTGTGTGTGTGTGTGTGTGTGTGTGTGAGAGACTGTCTGTGTGACTGTCTGCCTGTGTGTGTGTGTGTGTGTGACTCTCTGCCTGCCTGTATGTCTGACTGTCTGTGTGACTACGTGCCTTTGTGTGTGACTGTCTGCCTGCCTGTGTGTATGTGACTGCCTGCCTGTGTGTCTGCATGCCTGTACTTGTGACTGTCTGTTTGACTACCTGCCTTTGTGTGTGACTGTCTTACTGCCTGTGTGTGTGATTGTCTGCCCGTCTGCCTTTGTGTGACTGTCTGCCTGCCTGTGTGTATGTGACTGCCTGCCTGTGTGTCTGCATGCCTGTGTGTGTGTGAGACTGTCCGTCTGTGTGACTGCCTGCCTGCCTGTATGTGTGACTGTCTGTGTGACTACCTGCCTTTGTGTGTGACTGTCTGACTGCCTGTGTGTGTGTGTGTGTGTGTATGTGTGATTGTCTGCCCGCCTGCCTTTGTGTGACTGTCTGCCTGCCTCTGTGTATGTGACTGCCTGCCTGTGTGTCTCCATGCCTGTGTATGTGTGTGAGACTGTCCGTCTGTGTGACTGCCTGCCTGCCTGTATGTGTGACTGTCTGTGTGACTACCTGCCTTTGTGTGTGACTGTCTGACTGCCTGTGTGTGTGTGTGTGTGTGATTGTCTGCCCGCCTGCCTTTGTGTGACTGTCTGCCTGCCTCTGTGTATGTGACTGCCTGCCTGTGTGTCTCCATGCCTGTGTATGTGTGTGAGACTGTCCGTCTGTGTGACTGCCTGCCTGCCTTTGTGTGTGACTGTCTATCTGACTGCCTGTGTGTGTGTGCCCGCCTGCCTGTGTGTGACTGTCTTGACTGCTTGTGTGTGACTGTGTGACTGTTTTCCTGTTTGTGTGACTGCCTGCATGTGTGTGTGTGTGTGTGTGTGTGAGAGACTGTCTGTGTGACTGTCTGCCTGTGTGTCTGCATGCCTGTGTTACTGTCTGCCTGCCTGTATGTGTGACTGTCTGTGTGACTACCTGCCTTTGTGTATGACTGTCTGACTGCCTGTGTGTGTGTGTGATTGCCTGCCTGCCTGCCTGCCTTTGTGTGACTATCTGCCTGCCTGTGTGTATGTGACTGCCTGCCTGTGTGTCTGCATGCCTGTGTGTGTGTGAGACTGTCTGTATGTGTGACTGCCTGCCTGCCTGTATGTGTGACTGTCTATCTGAGTGCCTGTGTGTGTGTGCCTGCCTGCCTGTGTGTGACACTGTCTGCCCGCCTGCCTGCCTGTGTGTGACTGTCTTAACTGCTTGTGTGTGACTGTTTTCCTGTTTGTGTGACTGACTGCCTGTGTGTTTGTGTGTCTGACTGCCTGCCTGTGTGTGGGGTGTGTGTGTGTGTGTGACTGTCTGCCTGCCTGTGTGTGTGACTGCCTCCCTGCATGTGTAAATGTCTGCTGTGTGTAACTGTTCGTGATTGTGTGCCTGTAACTGTGTGTGACTGTTTTCCTTTAACTGTGTGTTTGGCTCTGTGACTGTCTGCCTATAACTGAGTGTGTCTGACTGTCTGCCTGTAACTGAGCATGTCTGACTGTCTGCTTTTAACTGTTTGTGTGACTGTCTGCCTGTGCCTGTGTGTGTGACTGTATACAGGCAACATGGTAGGGAGAGGGGGCGGGGGAGGCGCCGTGAAGTCTTTTCGCACAGGGCGCCTAATGGCCCAAGGCCGGCCCTGATCTCAATATTCTAAGTAAAAAGAGTTACACCACGAGATAAAAGAAAATCTGTATAAAGTTTTTACCAAAATATAGTCAAAGTAGCACCACGATATGCATCAATCAGCCACAACATTAAAACGTAATGACTAACATCATGTAGTTCCCCCTTGTACAACTCTGATGCATCAAGTGCAAGGGATGGTCCACACACAGCCTCTGAATGTGTCCTGTGGTATAAGGGACAAAACATTAGCAGCAGATCCTTTAAATCTTCCATGGATTGGATGTGTTGTTTCAGCACATTCCACAGATGCTCAAATGGATTCAGATCTAGGGAATTTGGGGGCCAAGGCAACACCTTGAACTCTTTGTCACATTCCACAAACCATTCTTGATTCTTGAACAATTTTTGCAGTGTGGCAGGTTTAATTAACCTGCTGTCCTCAGGGAACACCATTGCATTGAAGAGGTCAACGTTGTCTGCAAAAATCTCAAGATGTCAAATTAACATCCCCAATAAGTGCACTTTCAGCAGTGGATCATGTTCATCATGGAACTCTGACTGGTTTGTAGCTACACAACTTGGTATGCAGCAAACTGCGATGCACTGTGTGTTCTGACACCTTTCAATCATGGCCAGCAGTAAGTTTTTCAGCAATCTGAACTACTTCTGTGTGATCAGACCAGGCAGGCAAGCATTTGCTCTCTCAGTGAGCACTTCCTGTTAGTCTGGCCAACAGGTACTGCAGTATGCTCCGCCCGGCCACGCTACACTGAGTGACAGGTAGGAGGAAGCGCTGTGCGCCCACCTCCTGCCAGTCGCTCTTATCTAGCTCCCCCCAGGCTGGTGCACCCCAAGGCTGTTGCTTGTGCCGAATGATGTACGCACCGGCCCTTTATGTGCATGTATCATGTTATCTGAGTGTGTGTCAGTGTATTTCTTGGAATGTGTATGTCTACCTGCACATATCTAATGGAAAAAAAGAAATATCCAGGCACACCTGAGGTTTTTTCTAAACGGCAGTCTTTTTATATGAAACAAGGAAGTGGAGACGTTTAGGCTCCTCTCTGAGCCTTTATCAAGTCACATTGACTTGATAAATGCTCAGAGAGGAGCAGACACATTGTCTCCACTTCCTTGTTTTTAATAAAAATACTGACTTTTAGAAGAAACCTCAGGTGTGCCCGGATATTGCTTTTATTTCATTTGCTGTCTTCAGGGATTGGCCCTCCCTTGCTGGAGCACCCTGTACCCTTTTTTAGTGTGTGCATTTTACGCTTGTTTTTTTGCAAATACCTGCAAATTAGACATGTGCAATTCGTGTCGTTCCGTATATACATTCGTACGAATTTCATGCCATGTCTTCGCGCCGAAGCTCCGAAGCTCCGAAGTGCTGAATGTCAGGAACGTTCAGGGATCCTACACGCAGAATTCAAATACTAGTAATGTATACCAGACATTCGGATGACCGGACTAACACTACACACTCAAAGAATTGTCAAATAGCGAGCTGAGATCAGGGGTTCCAGAAATCAGAATCAACGATAATGCAATAGCTGAGGTCAAAGGAACACAGAAGGAGGAATAGTCAAACAAAGCCAAAGTCAGAATACAAGAATACCAATACGGAATACGCGCATTTGGGTCAAACAAGAACCACAACAGAGCAATGAGTCTCTCACTGGTTTCTCTTTAAATACTGTGTTCACTTAGTTAGGTAACCACGCACTCAAAATTTTCTTGTTTGAACACCTTGGTGGGCCGTGGCATTCTTAGCATCATGACGTCGGCACTCATTAGCCGCATCATAAAAGGAGGTGGGTTTATCGCAGCTGGCGTGAGAATCGCTAGGGACAAGCTGAACGTTAGTAGGGGTGTGCCCAGAACTCTGCAATGAGATGCCAGCCTGTAACATTCCCCGGAGTGATACACAAGGTCACCTGACACCGATGTGCCGAAGTGCCAAAGTGCCGAAGTGATTTGGATTTCTGAAAAGTGTCAAAACAAGAGAGATGGAGGGAAAATTCCGTGAATGATGACAGGAATCTTGACCAATAAGCTAATCCCTTTTGTGCAATATAATGCTTGCTTGCCCAATCCATTTTTACTATTCCCTGGCCAACGAAATGAGCAAATCTTTGTGATTGATGATAGAGGATAGGCCAATTAATGGTAATTTTTAAGGATGTGCATAGGGGAAGATTTTTGGTTCGGTTTGGCATTCCGAAATTCAGGACTTCGGCACTTCGACACTTTGGAACTTCGGCAACTTCAGAATTTTGGCACTTTGGAATTTTGCAAATTTCGGAATTTCGGCATTTTGGAATTTCGGGACTTCGGCACTTCAGAACTTCTCTTGCAGTCACTTAGTAGATAACTCCCTAATTCCCCTTAGTAGATAACTCCCTAATAAAGTGCGTTATTATGGATTTTTATTTGGCCTTTTTTAGAGGCTGAAAAAATAAGATTTTAGAAGAAAGAAGACATCAAATGGTATTTATTTTTTATTTTTTTACAGGTATCTAGTTAAAGGTCCCCCTCACTGTTTTTAGGGTGAGGGGGTTAGGTAGGGGTTATTTTTTTGGGAGGAGGGGGGTGACTAAGGGTTTGGGGACCCCTAGTCACCCTGGGGGGTTTACATTTTTATTGGGGGGCCAGGGGGAGGACAATAGGTCCCCCCTATTGGTATTAAGGGCCCCCACCCACTGCTCCGGGGTGGGGGCCGGGGGAAGGACAATAGGTCACCCCCTTATTGATATTTCGGCCCCCACCTGCCACTCAGCAGTGGTAGCCAGAGGGGAGGACAATAGGTCCCACTTATTGGTATTTAGGGCCCCCACCCACCGCTCAGGGGTGGGGGTCAGGGTTGAGGACAATAGGTCCCCCTTATTCTAATTTAGGGCCTCCACCCACCGCTCAGGGGTGGGGGCCATGGGGAGGACAACAGGTCCCCCCTTATTGATATTTAGGGCCCCCACCCGCCGCTCAGGGGTGGGCGCCGGGGGGAGGACAATAGCCCCCCCTTCTTCTTCTTTAGGGCCCCCACCTTCCATTCAGGGGTGGGGGCCGGGGGGACATTTTTGTTTTGTTTTTTACAGTGAGCAGCCACAGGCTGCTCACTGTTTAATAGACATGTCCCTACTCACGGTATAGCGAGTAGGGGCATAATTTACTAATACTAAGTCATTTTTACTTAGTATTAGTAAATTTGTCTGAAAGACCAATTTACTTCGGCAATTCGGCACTTCGGCAATTCGACAATTCAGCTATTCGGACATTCAGATGTATGCAAATTTCCGAATTGCCCAAAATTCTGCCAAATTGCCATTCGGAACGAAACGAATTGCACATGTCTAGTAATTTTGTCACGGACACTTGGCCAATGAAGGCACACAGAGTCATTGAGGTGGGATAGTATATAAATCAGGCTGTCAGGGTGTTGACTTGCATTCATGTGACCAGACTAGTTGGGATAGCACAAGAGACTGAGAGAGATAAATCACATTACATTTATTGTACGTTACTCAGAATAAAAAAACAGAATAAACAGAATCAAAAAACATAAAGGTATAAAAAGAATGTCTGAGTGGGACATTCTTTTTATACCTTCATGGTTTTTTATTCTGTTTGCTTATATTAAAGTATATTTTGAATAGATACTTTTTATATTGATTTTCTTTGCTGCTTCCTGGATCCTGCATATCCCTGGTGGGGATTATACCACCCAAGCTGTTCATACTAGAGCAAGTTTTATGTTCTACTAATTTTAAGTACATTACTTTCTTTAATTTATTTCACCATAAGTACTTACTTCACCATTGGCTGCTATTTCTTTTTACATTTACTACGCATACTGCACTTTGGAAATACCTGTGTCAACCATGACTACATATCCTAAGACGGGATCGTACCGTCCAAGCGCATCACAGCTGAGCTCTGTTATAGCTCTTACAAATGTGAGTGGATTGTGTGGAGTTACAATTACCAATTCACAATATAAGCTTACTGTATTGCACTGTTATCTTTATCATTTTTTATTCCTAGGTTTGATTTATTGGAAACACTCGAAGATATATGTATGTACATTTTGTATTTATATAATCATTAGGTGCGGTATACGTCCCTTTTCTGTTCTCTCCATTAAATGAGATGTTTTACCCCTTCATGAAGTCTCGGCTCATGTTTGGGGGACTGGAGAACTACTCTCTGGGGATTGCTATAATCACTATACTCTTCTGAGTATAAACACTAGATCTTCTAAGAGCTGTTCCTGCTACGCTCTCTGGAGTAGGAGAGGTCTGCCCACTAGGAGCTGGATCCTGATCTTGGGTCCAGGGTGGGTGGAGGACGGCGAGACCCCAACCAAGCTGTGGCAGTTCGTGGAGTCAACAGTGCTTATGATGTCTGGTGGAGTGCTTGGAGCCCTTGGTGAGAACTAGGAGCATCGATTGACAGAGGTACCCGGTCGGGGTGCCAGGCAGTCCATCACAGTACATATGTCCACAAAAGTGTGTCTCTTTGATTGGGAATGTGAATGTGTGTTTGCATGTTCATATGTCTTCAGAATATGAATATCTATGACCACAACTGGAATTATCCATTATGCACTTCTTACCTCTCAGTGTTGGAAGCTAAGCTATTGCACTGTTGCATATATATATATTTGGTTTGTTTCTTCTTTTCTTTTATTGTTATTGTTATTATAGAAACACTAATTACTAGACTAGAGTCATTTGTATGAGTCCCTTTAAGCGATCAATATATTGTAGTTTTATAAATACGTTAGCTCTGTTTTCTGGAAAAAATATCTTGTTTTGAGAGATGTATTTTACTGCTGAAGTAAACATATCTGCACAAAACATGTCTTTAAATTGAAACTGGGGATTTTGGTCAAATGAACCATGATGTTACAAGTTTTAATTCCAGAAATTAATCTTGTTGTTTCCAGTGATAGGTTACTTGTTTCTGTTGATTTCATTCTGTACAAATCCAAGCTCAAGATCCGTTACCTTAGATACGCTGGTTGTATATTGTATTATGTTACAAATATATAATTTATTTAAAAGGTTATGAGATGCAATATATTTTGGATGCAACAAAATGAATAATAAGATATAATGTGCTTAGGTAAACATACAAAAATATCTATCTATCTATCTATCTATCTATCTATCTATCTATTGTCTGTCTGTCTGTCTGTCTTTCTGTCTATTGTCTGTCTGGCTGTCTGCCTCTCTGTCTGTCTATTTATTGTGTGTCTGTCTATCTATCTATTTATCTATCTATCTATTGATGTATCTAGTCAGGGAGTTTAGTCTGACCAAAGTAGGGGGTACAAGTTATTTTATCACGGAACCTATACAGCTCTGACAAGAAGTCTAGACCAGCTGTCATAATCTAAAATGCTAAATGCAAAGAATAAAACATGCACATGCCAAAAATAAAAATGTTTTAATAAAACAGCAAAATACACTCACACATTGAGTGCCATTTCAGTTTTTATATTACAACTCCATAAAATTCACTGAAATGTACAATATCACACATAGACACAAACTAGTTGCTCTTTTTCATGCCACTTCAATTGCCAGGCTTCCTCTTCAATATAACTTCATCAAAGAACCAATGAAAATCATACATTTTAACAAACAAAGCAAAACAGAACCAAAGGCCTTGATGGGCCTAATTAGTGAGGTGTAGACAATACTCTTCAAGACAGGTTGAGCAAGAGTTCACCCTCTGTTTCGGTTTATTTAATTTCCTATGATCTTCCTAAGATAAATTACATAATCTGCCCATTATTTCATGGTTTCAAATGCCATACTGCATAAATGCTCATGAATGCTGATGCCAACCATGTAGTTATTTCCCATCATGAATGGATAATTATGCACCGATTCCATGCAGTCCATGGGAAAATCTTGGGAGTCTACCCAAAATTTGTAGGATTTAAAGTCCTGAGTGGCACCTGCCTCTTTTTGAATGAAAGCAGCATAAAAAGCGCCCAGCTTGGACTCTAACTTCTACTAATGTCAGGCTGCACTGACCTAGTGTTCTCCAAAGAGTAATATTCTTCCCATAACCACTACACTACCCTAACACACTATATACTTAATAATAATCTCTATGTGACACGATCACTAAATATTAACCATTGCACCAACTCTAACCATTCAACTGTACACCCTACACTAACCATTCACTCCTACACTATATGGGCATTTACACTAATGGTAACCTAGTTGAAAAATAACTAGAATGTAAGCTCATGGAGCAGGGCCCTCCACCTCTGTTCCTGTACGTTCAGTTGTCTGGTTACAATTACATGTCTGTTAGTCCACCCATTGTACAGCACTATGGAATCTGATGGTGCTATTTAAATAATAAAATAATAATAATCCTGAGACATTTATAAACCTCTCAAATTTCTGTCATGTGGTTTATTCAAAAACCTTTGATGGAATTATTTCACAGTTATTTATTTATTTATTTTTAAATTCTTTATTTTGGCAGTCAACATGATATAGACATTGCGTGTGGTACATTCGATAAGGCATATCATTACATTTAACCATTCGCTTGCATTTGGTAAGTTATCGATGTTGCCTGCAGTTTTCATTATTTAAAGTGATATGGCTTGATACCGCCATAATCCTGCCTCGGGCGGTGGTTGTAGTGGGTGTAAGTGTTAAGGTCAGGTATGGCTGTGCGTTAGCAGAAAATGAGGCGTATTGTGTTGTATGTCAAGAGCGGACTGGATTCTGTGAGGATACAGCTCCCCGTAGTGGAGTGGGTGTATGCGGTTACTAGCGTGGAGCTGGGGGGGGGGGGTAGGTGGTCTTTAAGGAGCTAGTGTTCCCGGTCTGGGCCCATTTAGGCCTGGGAGGTGGTAGCGATGGGTATGGTTTTTCCCCATTGTCGGTGTGCTCTGTGGTATGTAGCATGTTGTCTGAGTGGTGTTTGAAACATAAACATACGGGTATACAATATAAACGGTATTACATTAGAACAATATTACTTAGAT
The DNA here is from genome assembly GCF_036172605.1 of Pelobates fuscus. NCBI lineage: Eukaryota > Metazoa > Chordata > Amphibia > Anura > Pelobatidae > Pelobates > Pelobates fuscus. The sequence goes on along the minus strand of NC_086326.1, from coordinate 136,456,804 downwards.
ATATGTAACATATACTTCGTCAACTGGATATTTGCGTGAGGCTGGCCCTGTGTGGTGCCTGTGCCTTGAAGAAAGGAAAAGCAAGTTTTTAAGTAAAAAAAAAACATAAAAGAAAAGGAACTTGAGAATTGCTAGAGTCAGGTAGTTGCCCGGCTGGGTACGCTCCGGGTTGCCGGAATAAACGGGACAGTGTTAGCCGGGTCCCAAGTTGTCGGTGCAGACGTTGCGGTGTGGTCCAGGCCAGGGGTGGTCAGGGTTGCCGCTATCTCTGAAGACTCCGCCACTTTGATCTCCATGTTCTGGTGCTGTATAATCAGCGCTCGTGGTGGACCCCAGCGATATTTGATTCATTTCGCTGATAGTATGGATGTGAGTGGTCGTTGTGTCTTCCGCCACTCTAGGGTTGGGCGGGAGAGATCTGAGTAGAAGGTAATGTCCATTTCCTCAAAGCAGAGCGGAGGTTTCCCCCTCACTGCATTCATGATGGCTGCTTTATCTTGGCCATTTTGGAACTTGACCAGTAGGTCGCTAGTGTTAGAGGCTGTTGCTGCAGGAGGCTTAGGGAGCCGAAACACCCCCTCCAGTATAATGCCCTTCGTTTGTTTGGTAGGGAGCAGGGCTGTGAAGAGCCTGTGCAGGCAGTGTGGTAGTTCTGCCTGTGTGATAGTATCTGTGAGGCCTCTGATCTTCAGGTGTTTCCACCTTCTTTTGTCCTCCATTGCTGCAATCGTTGGTGGCTCAGAGTGGTGTGAGCTGTAGTGAGGGTGCCTATCTGGTTATGCAGCTCCTGAATGTGGGCTGCATGTGTTGTGGTGATCTGTTCTATTGCGTTTAGGCGCCCATTAAACCCCTTGAGGTCTTCTCTCACCTGTGAGATTTCTTAGGATAGGCTTTGACGGAGGTCCGCCAGGAGGCTGGTAAGTATGCCTGTGGTGAGCGGTTCTGACCTTGTGGCTGCTGACTGGGCAGGCTGGGCAGGTTTCAGAGACTTAATGCTTTGCTCCTCTGTAGTGGAGGAAATAGTCCTCTGAGTCATTCCGCCGCCATATCTGATCTCCCGGCGCCATGCGGCCCTCTCAGGAGGTCGCCGATATCGGCACAGAACCTGGGTCGATCTGGACGGGGTTTTTTGTTCTTTCTCCCCATCATTTGTAGGGCTGTCCGGTGCTTATTGGGGATACCCCCGGTATTTTAGCGGTTTTCTGGCTTTTTTCGTTCCTGTTTGTCGGAGCTCAAGAGATGTGCGTCCGAAGCCGTTGAGAGCTAGCTCCGCCCACAGTTATTTATTTTATTTATTTTATTTCTAAAATATTTTACCAGGAAAGATACATTGAGATTGCTCTTGTTTCCAAGTATGTCCTGGGTCCACCAATCATTGCATTGTTACATTAGGGTACAATAAAATACAAAAACAATATTAATACACAATAAATAAAAAATGTAACAAAGAACAGGTAGTAAATATATAATCAACCATAACAGGTGCATTCTGTTTTGAGGTATGTAGAGAGGGATCTCTTAAAGGACTTTAGGCTTATACACACAGTTATACACAGTTATAGTTATACACACAGTTACATAATTAGTTACCTAGATATAACAAGTCCTTACGTAGACCATGGGTCCTCAAACTCTGGCCCCCAGATGTTGCTGAACTACAACTCCCATGATTCTTTGAATTACGTAGATAGCCAGAGAATCATGGGAGTTGTAGTTCAGCAACATCTGGGGGGGCTGGAGTTTGAGGACCTATGGCGTAGACTGTCAGATTAATGAACATGGGGGTCACACCAAGAAAATAAAGATTAGAATTCTTAAAGATTTGGTAATTATACTTTGGTAGATCTAATAATAAAGTTAAAGTTTACCCCCTATTAAAGATTGCTTACAATATTGCTACATACACACTAAATATAGTCCAGATTACTGTAGGCTACAGAACTGTCTGTCTAGGGTGATTCCGCTATAGTCCAGATGTAAGATATATTGATATGCAAAGAATGGATCTTTCTCATTAAAATGCCCTTTGAAATAGCATCTGCAACAATCCATCTAATTTCTCAAGAGATCTCAATGCCCAACATTGATTAATGTAGACAATGCTGTTGTTAAAACATATGTTATCAAATGATGATAATCCATCTCTTAGCCTCTGACTTTCATTTTTATCTATTGCTCTGTTTTTTTAAATTTAAACTCCCTCTGTGTTTTATTTTCTAAGCAGTTTAATGGAAACATATCCAAGCATCCACAGCTCATCAGCTTATCTTGCAACATAACACTCATCAAGTTTCCTCTCCTCTGTTCTCTGTCTATATTTTTCATTACAGTTAGCGTGAAATACCTGCTCACGACTTTCAAGTAATAACAAAGAGTATTGGGTACAGGAGTATTTGGTTACACCAGCTGATGGTCACCTAACGTGCAAGCTCTTTCAGTGGAGCTGAATTGGCATGCAGTGTTGCTTTGTTGCCCCATGAGTACAACAGTATCCACCATGTAAGTGACTGTTTTAGTTTTTACACATTGAAATTTGTTAGATTGTTTTTTGGGGGTCTTTGAGACCGTATGGCAGCCCAGGAATGAAAATGACCCTCATCATAGCATACCATTTGCAAAAGTAGACAGCCCAGGGTATTTAAAATGTAGTACGTCCAGTCTTTTGTGCATGCTCACAAACTTTACAAATTTGAAGAAAAGCAAAACAAAATAGGGAAATCTGACATTGGTAGATAAGTAGGTGGACTTTTGATGCTTAGATTTTTTTTCAGACTGTGTTAAAGAGGGGATTTCACAAAAATGACCCTATCAGCTCTCAGAGTGTTTCTTCAGTCTTTATATTTAATATTCTTAATAATTCAAAATTATTCACACCTAGGGTTCCAGTCGTACTGACTCTTTTGGTTATCTTATTCTTGAGGATACCTGCAAAAAAATGCAGGATGAAATCTGAACCACATTGCCCGACTTTGCTCATTTGCATGACAAGCTGGGAACTCTGTGATAGCTGAAGAAACACGATATCTTGAGTTTCTGAGCTTAAAGGGCTACTATAGGCTAGGAATACTGAACTGTATTCCTAGCCTATAGTGTCCCCCTAGCTCATGCCCCGCACCCCCAGCTCCGATGAGCTGAAGTGGTTTGGGTGCATATAGTGTCCCTTTAAGGGGAACTTTCCATAGACCACCTTGAGATATACAAGTGATCCATAACAATTATTTTATTTGCAGTCTGGGAAGTTTTTCTATGTTTGGTCTCACCATAATTATTTTTTTTTTTGGCATCTAGAAACTGTAAGACATACAACCAAGCCCAATAGAAATGTGAAATGTTTCTGTCTGGTGACTGATATAAAGCATACTGAACAAGGTCATGTTTATGGATGTGAATTTTAAGCGTCATCTACAGTATATATACATAATCAGACAGCAGTGTTATTTAGTGGCGGTCAGTCAGTGCATTGGGAAACAAATGTTGATACTTCCGACAATCATTTAGTACATTTCAATCTCATCTGTTGTTAAGTAATGACACTAATAGCACTTAAGGTTTATTTGTCAACAAATGTGCAATTGAGAAATGGAAAATAAACTAATTCATATGATTTTCAGTAACCTTGAAATGAATTACAATAGTAATAGAAATGAAACAGATGGCTTGATAATAAGTATACCTCCATTGATTAATTATATACAGATGATAAGTCTTGAAAGACCGTGTCCGGTAAACCTTATCTTAATGCGTAGAAGCAAGACTTGCTAATTATATTATATATTATATTATATTATATAGTTTGTTTTAGCTACAGTTGGTACATTTATGAATTTTTACTAAGGTTTTATATATTATGTTTAATTAGAAGCACATCATGTTAGGGTTTCTTATATTGCAGCTGATACCTGCCTGCACAACTGAAAGCTAAATAAATGGATAAATAAATCCTTGTGTGATATATCTTGCAGATAGTTCCTAATTTTGTCTCTAATAGACATAATGAATGATAATTGCAGGTGCCGTAAATTGTAATGAATTAATATGAGTGTTTTGTCATAACATCCTGTTTACTTCCTAGTTCCTATTAACAACAGTGATGCTTACTGTGGTAATATCTAAAAGGGGAACTTCTGAAAATACACAAAAGCTGAATAATATTTGGTACTATTCATTAGAAACCTAACAAGCAATAAACCTTAAAACAACAATCCTAAGTAAGTTCTGATCAAAACAAAACCTAGAATTTGAGCTATATGTCTGTTTAACAATAATTTTCCTCTTTCATACTAAGTACACCCACACTTATTATATATCATTTTGTTCAAGTGAAACAGGGCTTTCATGTCACATCAAATATTTATATATGAAGTATTATTTAATATGAATAGAATCTAAAAAAGTTAAGAGAAATTAAGATATTTTGTTATCTTCTGCATAGCATTTTAACTGTAAATGTCATTATACTGTTAGCTTTTACTACAATATAACACACATATTTGTTTTTTTTAATTACAGACAGACACTGGCAGTGTGTACTGTCTGTTAAACTATATGTGTGCAATATGTATTTCAAATTGCCAAACGAGCAAGACAAATGCACGGATGCAATATAATGGGAGTGAGCCGAACAACGTTTGCGCACAGAACGAACAAACCATTTGTGCATTTGTATCAACTGTTCGTGCTTTTTCAATGCATTGCTTTAGCATTGGGGGCGATATGGGGATGGTAGAAACAAATGAATTAATTAACTAATTTGCCTCAATTAGTTTGGATGCCTTGTATGAAGAAAAGAGGAGGGGTTTGGGAGTTAGCTGATTTTCATTTATCCATTCAGCTCACTCCTGTGACATGAGGCTGTAGGGGCTTATCCAATGGTACAGCCTGTATCGTAGATGGGTTTGGAAGTGAACTGATTTTCATTTGTCCAATCAGCTCACTTCTATGACATAGAAACATAGAAACATAGAATGTGATGGCAGATAATAACCATGTTGACCATCTAGTCTGCCTAATTTTCTAAATACTTTCATTAGTCCCTGGCCTTATCTTATAGTTAGGATAGCCTTATGCCTATCCCACGCATGCTCCTTCACTGTGTTAACCTCTACCACTTCAGCTAGAAGGCTATTCCATGCATCCACTCCCCTCTCAGTAAAGTAATACTTCCTGATATTATTTTTAAACCTTTGCCTCTCCAATTTAAGACTATGTCCTCTTGTTGTGGTAGTTTTTCTTCTTTTAAATATAGTCTCCTCCTTTACTGTGTTGATTCCCTTTATGTACTTAAATGTTTCTATCATATCCCCCCTGTCTCGTCTTCCTCCAAGCTATACATGTTAAGTTCCTTTTTACCTTTCCTGGTAAGTTTTATCCTGCAATCCATGAACCAGTTTAGTATCCCTTCTCTGAACTTTCTCTAAAGTATCAATATCCTTCTGGAGATACGGTCTCCAGTACTGCGTACAATTCTCCAACTGATGTCTCACCTATACAACCAAGCATTCTGCTAGCATTTCCTGCTGCTCTATTACACTGTCTGCCTACCTATAAGTCATCAGAAACAATCACCCCTAAATCCTTTTCCTCAGATGTTGAGGTTAGGACTCTATCAAATATTCTGTACTCTGCCCTTGGGTTTTTTACATCCAAGATGCATTATCTTGCACTTATCCACGTTAAATATCAGTACCCACAACTCTGACCATTTTTTCTAGTTTACCTAAATCATTTGCCATCTGGCTTATCCCTCCTGGAACCTCAACCCTGTTACATATCTTGGTGTCATCAGCAAAAAGACATACCTTACCATCAAGACCTTCTGCAATATCACTAATAAAAATATTAAAGAGAATGGGACATGATGCTGTAGGGGCTTATCCAATGGTGAGTGCTTTAGTGGGGATTTAAAAAGAAATAAAGGAGGCTTTTTCTCCGCCCTTCTCCGAGGGGATTTTTCTCCGCCCTTCTTTGACTGAGTTTTGTTGGTGAAACACTGTGCTTCTGTGTTGTGCTAGTCTCATTACTTGTCTTCAAGATTTTCTGTGAGTCTTGGTGTGCCTGCCATTTCTCACTTGTTAAATTTAAGACTATTCCTGAGACATTTATTTTAATTTTATTGCTTTCTGAGAGCTGTGCACTGCTGTGCTGCTGACTGAGTCAGCTTGCCTTACAGTGTCTGGCTGTCACTGCCAGTGCCTGCCTTCCCTGCTTGCTTACTGCCTACAGCAACAAGGTTTTACTTTTTATAACAATTCAGCTTTTTTATTTAATCAAAATTAATTAGCTGAAATTGATTTAGAGTAATGGTAGAATCAATCAAGTACTTTAGCTTAGTGGGCTTAGCTTAGTGGGCCTGAGGGCTTCTGCCCTAGGGATGGACTAGTTTGTTAGCCCAGCAGAAAATAAATATAGTTGAGCTGTTAGGTCTTTTTAGCATTTTAAGTTAAAACTAGCAAAGCCACATTAGTTGATTTTTGTTAGACATTGATTTTACAGAGGTGCCGCCGTTGCTGCAGTGCTGTTTCATTCTGAGTGCTGATAGAGAGAGTTAATTTTATGTCAGTCTCAGCTAAGTGTGTTTGACTGGGTTTTATTTTATTGTTTTTTAAAAGTCCACACACACAGTTAGTTTAAAGGACCACTATAGGCACCCAGACCACTTCAGCTTAATGAAGTGGTCTGGGTGCCAGGTCCAGCTAGGATTAACCCTTTTTTCCTATAAACACAGCAGTTTCAGAGAAACTGCTATGTTTATTATAGGGTTAATCCAGCCTCTAGTGGCTGTCTCATTGACAGCCGCTAGAGGCGCTTCCGCATTTCTCACTGTGATTGAGAATGCTTTCCTATGGACTGGCTGAATGCGCGCGGCTCGTGCAGCGCATGCGCATTCAGCCGAGGAGGAGGGGAGGAGGAGGAGAGGAGGAGGAGAGGAGGAGGAGAGGAGGAGGAGAGTCCCCCGCCCGGCGCTGGAGAAAGAGGTAAATGGGTAAATGTAACCCCTTCCAGCCCAGCGGGAGGGGGACCCTGTGGGTGGGGGCACCCTCAGGGCACTATAGTGCCAGGAAAACAAGTATGTTTTCCTGGCACTATAGTGGTCCTTTAATCTGTGCTAGTAAAATTACCACTTCTAGCACAGAGTCACAGTGACTGACCAACTGATTTTTGTGTCACTCACTCACTGACGGTTTATGCTTGCTTTGCAGGCAGTCAGTGTAAAAGTTAAGTAATATTTTTTATTAAGTTAAATAGAATTATCTTCAGTTTTAATTAAAACATTTTCAAGTCCATAGAATTATCTTCAGTTTAAAATGTATAATATTTGTTGTAGTACAGTTTCTTTGTGCTTTGTTAGAAAAGAACACACTCAGTCAGTGTATTTTTTTTGTTTTCAATTTTTCACACTTTTAGTGTCTATTTTTTTGTGTGTTCGCATCAGCATCAGCAGTGAAGTAAACTGTTCTGACTGCTGTTGTGAAGAAATTCTTTTTCTTTAACTGATTATTAGTTCAGTTGGTGTGTTTGTTTAACAGCAATCAGTGAAGTTAACAGGTTGCTGTTTTTATTTGGTTTATTTTAGTTCCTGATAGATTGACTGTGTGACTGTCCTAAGCTAAGTTTCAAGGTAGCTGTAGTACATATTTTATTATTTTTAGTATTAGCAGAAGTTGTAGGTTCTTTCTAATTTAAATAATAGTAATATAAATACGAGTTAACCCATTTTTATAACACTTTAATATTTTCTAATAATAATAATTTTTTTCACTTGTTGGCACACTGCTCATGGCAGGCAGTGACGTTTCGCAATAGTTTCTCAGAAAGCACTGAAGTGAAGAAATCCGCCTCAGTATTAGTCTATATTTTTGAAAAAAATAATTTTTTAACTGTGTTGATCTATATATCAGTATAGTTCAAAACTTCAAATAATACGTTTTCAATTAATAAAAATATAAACTTTGGGGTTAGAAACCCTATCATTAACCCCCCTTCCCCCTGTGTGTCACACCATTAACCCCCATTCACCCCCCAATCCCCAGTGTATAACCCCATTAACCCCCCATCCCCAGTGTATAACGCCCATTAAACCTGCATCTCCCTTATTTAAAACCACATTCGCCTACACTGTGTAAGTTACTACACAATGAAAGCTTTGGTATAGAAATCTGACAGATGTACTGCGCACATGCGCAGTACACCCGTTAGATTTGTATATCAGATTTGAATATCTGAAGGATGTGTCGCGCGCATGCACAGTACACCCTTTAGATTTCTATATCAGAATTATATCTGATGGATGTACCACGCACATGCGCAGTGCACCAATCAGATTTCTATATCTCAAGGATGTGCCGCGCACATGCGCAGAACACCCGTCAGATTTCTATATCTGAAGGATGTGCTGCGCGCATGCGAAGTAGACCCGTCAGATTTGTGTATCAGATTTCTATATCTGAAGGATGTGCTGAGTGCATGCGCAGTACATCCGTCAGATTTCTATATCAGATTTATACCTGATGGGTGTGCCGTGTGCATTCACAGTGCATCCATCAGATATTTATAAACCTGTTAAAATACTTTGTGTGGGATTTCCCTGTATTGTCCGTGAACCGAACAAACCCACGAACTGCGAACCATCTGTGTGCTTGTTAACCCCTATTAACCTCTCCTGACAATGGGCGGCCGCCATTCGTATGCATGAACACGTGGGAACTGAGTTGGCGGCCATCTTGTTTGCACGAACGCAGGCAGCAGTGTTTGATCGTCGAACACCGCTGAACTTTGATGAATGCCTTCTTCTTTTACACAGGAGAGCTATTCGGTAGGATTGTTCATTTGAGCTATGCGAACAATCGCTACCTAGGAGCCAGAGGATGCATTTGGTAGTTTGTTTGTTTTTACACTCCCAAAAGTGACAGACCACTACCACTTTTCTTATGGAACTATTTTGGGCAGAAGACACATGTACAGTTGGTCAAAAGTTGACTTCCATGGAAAATCCAATATTTTAAAGATAAAACTCCCACCATCTCCAGAAAAAAGCTTTATTACATTTAAATCTGGATGGTATAAATAAGCAAGGCAAATTTTTAACTATCCAGAATTTTATGGTCACGAAGTTAGTAATATCAAGAAAGTAGAATAAAAAAACTGGAATTTTCACTGTTAGCTATATTAAATCAAGTACATTTCCAATGTAGGATGGAGAAAGGCTATTTTTCGGCTTTTCAAAGCTTTGATTCATATGTCAAAATTTGGTAGCCTTGGTTAAATTTAGATTTTGAGTGCTATAATGTCTGATTTTTCTTTTATTATATTTTCTTGGATTCGTAAGATAAATGGGGCAGGGGCTTTCACCGGTAACGCAGACCATGTCTTGTGGTATTGTTTATGATTTGATAGCTGTCACAGAACTTATAAAGAGATGATTCTTACATAAATATCCAGAAGCATAAATTTGGTTTGCTCTTGTTTAGGTAGCTTGGTTATGTATAGTTGGAGAATTGTTTTGACAATAACTGTCTTATAGATTAATTAATCTCTGATACTGATGGAGAATTGTTTTGACAATAACTGTCTTATAGATTAATTAATCTCTGATACTCCAACTTTGTATGTGAATATTCATAAAAATTATAAAAAATATATTTAAAAAAAAAAAAATCCGAGCCACTGAACTAAATTGAGTGATTTTTGGATATGTTGGTCACTCAGATCAGGGCTATCCAAGGATGTGACTCTTAAAGGGGTTTCCATGGATTTTGGGGGTACTTTTAGGGTGTTGGAAAAAAATTTTTTTTTCTGTAACTGGAGATAATTGAGTTTGTACAGTTCTTGATTCAATTATCTCTCCGGCAAAGGGGAGGAGTTTACTGTATGTATACATTATGTGACTGTGCCTGCATTAAACAGTTGACTCCCAGAATTATGTGTTGTCTAGTTACTGGGAGGGGAAAGGGTTAATCACTGTTCCAGCTTGTTCCAACATGATTCGTCAGGGAAAGTTCTTGTAAGGACTAGAGCTTCCAGGACTGTGTGTCGTCCAATCCCTGGGAGGGAATAGAGCTAGTCTACTATCCTGTTCCAGCTAGGAAGCAGTCCTTTGACAGAGGTTAACAGCCGGTTTACAGGGTCACAATCGGGCTTTAAGAAGGCTTTTGGTCACCTAACTGACGCTGGATGTCCTCACGCTATGCATGAGGACCTCCAGCATCAACGGAATCCCGAGAGGATTAAATAATGCTTTCCTGTGGGGAAATCCTACTGCAAGCATAGCCATTGCCACGCATGCGCATTAGGTCTCCCCCTCCAACATCCGTCAGCGAGGGAGAAGCGTGGGTGGAGTTGAGCCAGAGCTGCGGGCAGGGCCGGATTTAGATGAAAAGAAGCCCTAGGCTATTCCACTTATGAGGCCCTTTCACCTCCCATTTTTAAGTTTGTAAATTACATGAGAGACAATAAAATACATCATTACTGTGATATATATCAATATGTTAAATGAAACATGTTGTGATTGGTACTAACCTTTATAAAAAATGTGGCACGGATAATAAATTAAAAAAAAGTCGAGATGAGGAGGGGGTGATTGTGAGAGGGAGGGGGGTGATGAGGATGGGGGGTGACTAAAAAAATTACCATAAATCCCTGGTGGTCCAGTGGTGGCTGCCTGGTGGTCCGGTGGGGTCCCTGGTGGTCCGATGGCCCTCATTTCCGGTCTGCAGCTCCGCAGAGCTGCAGACCATGGATCTCGCGAGGCCCAATCAGAGCATTGCCATTGGTAACCTGCGGCAACGCTCTGATTGGGCAGTGCACGCGAGATCCATGGTCTGCAGCTCTGCAAGTTGCGGAGCTGCAGACCGCTGGTCTCGGCAATTGCGGCAGGAGGGGCATTGCAGTCTGCCCCGGGCACCCCCCTAGTAAGTGGCACCCAGGGCGCACCGCCCCCCCACACCCCCCTTAGTACGCCACTGGTCATATCATATGCGTAGAATTTCTCCTTATTTTCAGTTCAGTGTTTTAGTGTTCACTGTTTTTAGAATAGTGTAATTTTAATTTTGCTAACAATTTGAATGTAGGCCCCTCTTGATCTTGAGGCCCTAGGCTGAAGCCTAGTTAGCCTATAGGAAAATCCGGCCCTGGCTGCAGGACATCGGCGCTGGACCCAGGTAAGTGACAGAAGGGGTGGGTTATTAACCAATTCTGCACCATGGGGGTTGGGTGGGGTGGCTGGAGAGCTTGACAGAGGGGGAAGCTATAGTGCCAGGAATACGATATTGTTTTACTGGCACTATAGTTTCCCTTTAAAGAGCCAATATCTGTTTATCATAATAAATGTTGTGGTTCAGCACATTCACTGTCACAGCTGGAAAAAAAAAATCAGAATAATACCATTCCACCTCTGGTTATCTCCAAGGAATATCGCCCCAGCAATTAATTTAGTCACCTCATCTAATTTACAGGTTACAGGTCACAGCATACTAGCTGTTTTCTTTTTTTATTGTAGGTCTTTAATGCCATTTTGTGCCATCTGCATATTTCTGAATCTGCAGACGTTTGAATAAGATATATGTCATACACCTTTTTTGACAGAAACAAAGAAGCAAAAATTCCCAAACTGAATATAATGCTGACTGGAGATAAAGACAAAGGCATCATAGCATCCAGTGGTATGGAACAATGTAACCAGAGGGAGACCACTAAACATCTGAAGTAACAAAAAGTATCAACACAAAAATAAACTGACTCCAAATAATAATAAATACTGAACTAGCCTTCTAAGGCTACTCCCATGGCTAAGTAAGTAAGGAGATAAGGTTACTAAAAACCTAATTCTGCAATATACGTATAGGCTTTATTAGTCCTGGCCCTTTAATGCATAGGGTGTTAGTAAATCTCCACTTAGTACCTAAACACCATAAAAATTGCCAAAGCGAGAAAGGTCATTGTCTAAAAGATTGGCAACCCTAATAATCAAAAGTGGACAGACTGATAAAATAAAATAAAATAAATAAAGTCTCTCTCCTTGTGAGACTTATTAGATAGGCATAGAAGAAAAAATGTAAATCATAAATCATAACAAACTACCATGCCTAAGTAAGTGAGGAGATGAAGTGCTAAACATCTAAGTCTGCAATATAGGCTTAATTAGTCCAGGCCTTTTAATGCATAGAGTGTTAGTAGATCTCCCCTTAATTCCTGAGTAAAGTAGAGAAAGCCTCTCTCCCTGTTAAACTTACTAAATAGGCATAGAAGAAAAAAATGGAAAGGAAAAACTCATAACAAAAACATGTATCACGCAGTGAAGTGCCCATGTGTGTGCAAGTTAAAATTGACCCATACGAAAGAGCCTGACACGTATTTTGGTGCAGTATATATGTCTGACAGTACATATAGGCCTATTTAATTGGCTACTTTCCCACTCCCTTCTAAATTATATTATATATTATTTTGCCAGTTCCCATGAGGATTCATAAGCCCAAGAGACTAAGCAAAAATCAATGCATTTGCAATGCAATTTGGCATATGAATGCCTCTAATGAGTGTTCGGGAGTTTACTAATAGTGCCAATACATTTTCATGAAATTTATAGTGTTCGGGCATTTGGAGGTTCAGGGGTGATTTCGGGAGTTGTAGGCGTAAAATCAGATGAATAGAATAATTGTTCATTGCCATTTTGTGATCAATGTACGAAATTTGAAATTAATGGTTTTACTAATTTCACTTCAGGCTATTCACTATTTAGGGAACTGATTTTTATGTTAGAAAAAAGAAAAAATGGAGGTAACAGTGTTAAATAATTAAAATAACCAGGGAATCAGTTTGATGGTATGTTGAATACTATGATGTATAAGATAAAACGTCACTTTTAATCTAATAGCTAAAAACCCCTTCTTTACCGGGGGCAATACAAAGATACATACTGTTACACAAACACTAAATAAAGAAAAATAAAGAAGTGATAAAATCGAAATTATGTGAATTGTAATGTCCAGAGATCGTTCATTTAGTGTGATTTTTCCAATATTATCTGCAGTTTAATACTGACAGGTACCACTGGAATACAATTCTAAGTACAAGTTTAGTGGACGAGAATAAACCACTCAGAACAGGGCTATAATTTGATAATTTAATAATAGACCACACTTTTTCAATGTTTAGTGTGTGAAATACACATTGTTCCAAGCCAAAAGATTTTTTTTAAAAACGAGGAACCTCATTCTACAGATTTATGGCTCTAATAACGGTCTGCTGAATTCCCAGCAATTAGTTTCAATTTTTGTTGGTGGAATAACCTGAATTAATGACCATTTGATGTCCCCATCAATTGTCAGATTGTTTTCTTACATTAATCAGCCATGATGTTAGTAGACCGGCTTGCCAATGTTTGACTTTAAGCTGTTTGTAGCGACTAGCTCACACAGTGACTGTGTAACAAATGTAGCTAGTAGATGTAGGACAAAAGTGTCTAAATCATAGTAACACTGTCAACTTGTGAATACATCTGAAAATGTACTTATCAATGTGCAGCTGTTCAGTCTTAGATTAAAGTGTGGACAGTTGCGGACTAATCCGCTATTAGTTTTAAAAAGAAAAACACGTTACTGTAGACATTTATATAAGGTTGTCCGTTGGGGTTGGCCTGGTGCTGATAATAACTATGGGCAAATGTAAGGTCTTATTTACACTATACCGGTTTCCCTATTAAGGGATACAATGTGTTAATATTGAGCGTTGAAATGCTCTATATAGCCAATGTATATAGCAAATTTAAAGGACCACTCTAGGCACCCAGATCACTTCAGCTTAATGAAGTGGTCTGGGTGCCAGGTCCAGCTAGGTTTAACCCTTTTTTATATAAACATAGCAGTTTCAGAGAAACTGCTATGTTTATAATAGGGTTAATCCAGCCTCTAAATCCTCTAGTGGCTGTCTCACTGACAGCAGCTAGAGGCGCTTGCGTGATCCTGACTGTGAAAATCACAGTGAGAGCACGCAAGCGTCCATAGGAAAGCATTGTAAATGCTTTCCTATGCGACCGGCTGAATGCGCGCGCAGCTCTTGCCGCGCATGCGCATTCAGCTGAAAGGGAGGATCGGAGGCGGAGAGGAGGAGGAGAGCTCCCCACCCGGCGCTGGAATAAAGGTACGTTTTAACCCTTTACTCTCCCCAGAGCCGGGCGGGAGGGGGTCCCCACCCTCAGGGCACTATAGTGCCAGGAAAACGAGTATGTTTTCCTGGCACTATAGTGATCCTTTAAGGTCTTTTGTACACTATGCCGGTCTCCTTGTTAGAGGATACAGTGTGTTAATATAGAGCGTTAGAATGCTCTATATAGGTTAATAATGCCAGATCTATCTGCTGGTGATGCAAATATTTGAAACCTGATATTGTATTACAGGTTGCATTGACAGGGTATAGAAAAGGGGAGAGGAAAAGAATGTCTGATGTATAATAAGACTCTCCCTACTGTGCCTCTGAGGGCACCCTTTAGGCAAACACTTTCCCTAACTTGTAGATAACAAAAGGGACAGGGCATAGAGAAAGGGAGAGAAAGAGAATGTCTGATATATAATGAGACTCTCCCTACTGTGCCTTCGAGGGCACCCCTTAAGTAAACACTGATCTGGCAAAAAAGACATGAATTTCACAAGGCTATTTATACAAGTGCAACGTGGAAATGAAAAAAGTATCAAATGCACATAATTTATAAGGTGGGTCAGTTTTAGCACATATAACCCCTTTAATGATTAATATATCATAATCTATTGTTTATATTATTATAGTTATTTACAAGCAATATAGTGTTATTTAAAACATTTATTTCATGTGCACTGACCTAAATTAATAAAAAAAAAAAACAACAAAGGAGAGTGGATTTATATTTGAAAAACCTCATTACGATCTCCCCATATACTAGCAAGACTGTGTCCTGAACCAACACCATACACAAATATGAGTTAATACTTTTTCCCATGTATGGGAGAATACTGATTGGCTGAAAATGTTAAGCTACTTCCTCTTCGCTGCCATAGCG
Organism: Pelobates fuscus; assembly: GCF_036172605.1. NCBI lineage: Eukaryota > Metazoa > Chordata > Amphibia > Anura > Pelobatidae > Pelobates > Pelobates fuscus. The sequence goes on along the minus strand of NC_086326.1, from coordinate 136,441,779 downwards.
AGTATTATCAGAACATAAAGCCTTTAAAGGGGAATTAGAATTAACCCCTTAAGGACACAGCTTCAGAAGCTTGTCTTACGCTTAATGACCCAAGCGATTTTTGCATTTTCTTGCTGTATGTGTTCAACTTCAATTTGCATCTCTCTCGTTTATTGCACCGACGCATTATATATATTGTTTTTTGTACAGTTTTTGCAATAATAATGTGTGCCTAATTAGTGCAGGTTAAAGAAAGTAATTAAAAATAAATTAATTAAGTTGTTCTGATTTACAGAATATATAATGTGTCTGGTATTTTCAGTTTTTTTTGGTAGTTACAGGTCACAAAGCACAAGGAGTAAAATAAACTTTTAATACGGAGCGATTTTAGAATTTGGTATGTTTGTCTTGTAAGCTTAATAGCCATAAAAGAAAACAAAATTGCCACACAAAAGTATATATTTATATAAAGTAGACATCACAGGCTATTGTCCTATGGTTGTTTTGACACTTTCTAAGTAGCCATTTCACCACCAATCTCTGCTAAATATTGGAATCAAATTTAGTATTTTGGGGTTTTTGGCACACAAACTTATAACAAAGAACTTCTCATGTGTATTTTGTAAAGTTGGTGTGTGCTATTCCTGTACAAGGTTTTATTATGTGTTCAGTTACTTCTGCTGAGTACAACGGTACCCCCATTGTATGTCTTTGGCACTATTTCGTGAAGCTACAGTGCCATACAGGAGACCTGTCCGTTTCAACATTTACAGTAGAATTTTGAGAGGCGGATTTAATGGGCCTATGCTTCAATTTGGGGTATTATAGCAGTTTGACTGTTCAAAAAAAAAAACTCACAAAGGCCTACCATTTGTAAAAGTAGACACCTCAGGGTATCTCATATGGTGCATATTGTGCTTTAACATGCCCCCATTTTTTCACCAATATATGCCAAAGTATGTGGTAAAATATAATTTGGGACATTTTTTACATATGGATTACATTTTCGCTGGGCATTTTGTACATTTCATATGTGCCACTAAGTTCAAACCCCCCAAATTATGCTCAGCTAAGCCTTCTGAGTAAAACAATATGCCCAATGTATGACCTAGACACTATTTTGTGAAGTTACACTGCTGTAAAAGAGACATAACAAGTTAAGTTTTTTAAGTGTGAATTTTCATGGAGGGTTTTGATGCGTCCGTGTCCCACTTTGGAGCACTTGAGCAGGCTACATATTACAACTACACTATAAAGGCATATCCATGTCCCATTTTAGAGTATTTTACAAGGCTATATAATCCAATTACCCCATAAAGGCATACCATTTCTTAAAGAAGACATCCCAGGGCAATTCCAAAGGCATATTTTGAACCTTAGCGTGGGATATTTTTTCCGCTAGCTTGTACCAAGTGTAGTGGTAAAAAGCATTTTTTTCTGCCTTTTTGACACACAAAGTGAGTTTGCGCAGTATATTTTGCAAACCTTATGTGTACTACGACTGTATAATACTTAATATGTTGCTCAGCTATGTCGGCTGAGTACAGCAATATCCCCGTATGTACCTTTGCCAGGTATATGTGGACATTGAAGGGGCACATTTGAGACAGTCATTCCAGTTTTTTCCAAACTTTGAATTTTTACGCTGTGTCCATGTCCCATTTTAGAGTATTTTACAAGGCTATATAATCCAATTACTCCATAAAGGCATACCATTTCTTAAAGAAGACATCCCAGGGTAATTCAAAAGGCATATTTTGAACCTTAGCGTGGGATCATTTTTCCGCTAGCTTGTACCAAGTGTAGTGGTAATGAGCATTTTTTTATGTATTTTTTTACTTTGTAAATCTTTTTTTACTTTGTAAAATCCGTTTTTAAACTTTTTTTTACTTATTAAATGTTTTAAATTTTCTTAACTTTTTTTACACTTTTAAATTTTCTTCTAAACTTTTCTTTTACCGTTAATCCCTAACTAGCAGTAAGAAGCACTAACAGTAAATTCCCCAATTTCCCATAACCTCCACCCACCCCAGCTAGCAAAATATTTAATTATAAAATATTTAAATGAATTAATTAAATAAATTGAACCCCTGAGGGTTAAAAAAATAAATAAAAGTTAATCCTCAGGGGTTAAAAAAATTTAGATCACAGTCTAATACTGCGATCTGTATGTTGATCACTGTAGGCAGTGATCAACTGGCAGGGAAGGGGTTAATTTTTATTTAGACTGGGTAAAGGGGGGTGGTATTTTTTTTTTACTTAAACGTAAACGTAAAAAAAAATTATAATTAACCCTCAGGGGTTAAAAAAAAATCAGATGACATTAAAATGTATACCCTGCCAATTGATCACTGTAGTCAGTGATCAATTGGCAGGGAAGGGGTTAATTTTATTAAAACAGGGGAAAGGGGGGGTGGGATTTCACTTTAATTTTTTTTTCCACCAGGGGGCAGGATCAGTGAAGATCCGTCTCCCTGCACTTCACACAGAACCCAGAAGTGCAGGGAGGCGGAAGGTAAGTACATAGAGCACATGTGCTCGCTCTGACATGCTGTCAGAGTGAGCACATGAGCTGGGGCATGAGCTGGGGCAGCCCTAATACAGAGGCAGCCCTGGGGCAGCCCTAATACATGAGCTGGGGCAGCCCTAATACAGAGGCAGACCGGAGCACCGTTAACTTTAGTAAATGACGGAAATTTTCCGTCAATGGTCCTTAACTGAAGGACAAGGTTGACGGAAAATTTCTGTCACCGGTCGGGAAGGGGTTAAAGTAGTCTGTCTTTAATATTTGTTTTTGCAATACAGTTGCATTTTTTATTTATTTTTTGTGGGAGCTGTTCAACACGGGCTGTAGATATCTCATTCAGTAAAAAAAAACTATAATGTGTTATATTATCATACCTTAGTGAATGACAATGTACTAAAATAGTTTTGGTACTATGTTATTCATTTAGACATTAAATGAACATTTTTCAGTGTACTGTCCGTGGCACCTCGCCTCCACTTCCGCTCAGACTAACCCTTCCTTTTTAACCCAAGAGGCAATAGGGAAGAAGTAACATGTCACATGATCGCTCTCAGCCTATCACTGCTGCCAACTAAGTTCCCTGGTTCACATTGCACTATGCTGTTATGAATAATGTGTGGTTTCTTATAGCATCATCTGTCGCTTATCATATAATAAGCAAATATTATATTTCTTGTCATTATTGGTGTTTTATTTGCCAAAACATTGATCTTGTAATTACTGAGTCCAAAATTGATTGGCATAATTAAATACCGATATGTACCTAACACATATTTTTTTTTTACATGATTCATTGATCTTCACTTTTTTACAGATAAAAGTAAGTTAAATACTGCTATGAATACATAATAGTAGCATATGTTCAAAATGCATTGTAAGTTTAAGGTTAATTTTCAAATGACATTTTAGTTCTAATTTCAGTTTGCATTTTTTTCTTTCGAAAAAAAGAGAATAAAATAAAAGGTAGAAAAGAGGTAATTTATAGGTGTTTCAGTTCTTGTTCTCTTAAGTGTTTTCTCATCAAACACTAATAAACCACGAAGACTTCACCTTTATGAACCTGCCACTGGAACAGAGTGTTAATTTATGTATTGCTCTAATGGAATTTGACTGAAATCTGGTTATTATAACTTCAAGACAGTGAGCAATTGTATATCTGAACATTCTTTGCCAACTTTGCATAATTTAGAGATTTGGAAAAACTAAGGCAGTGTATAACTGGGTCGGTGACAAGTCTTATCTGCCAATTCCTTTAAATAATAATAGTCTGCTTGGTTTTGCCAGAAATATATTGTAGATTCAATCCAGGATATTAAACACACTATTGGAAACATTTATATAAACATTTATCATTTGGAGTAAGGTAACACGAATATTGTTTAAACATTTTATTAAAATAGGTTACAAAACTGAGGTATGAATAAAAGTAGACCTATAATGTTACAAATGTAATAATGTTACAAATATTTGGATATAGTCATATTAGCTATTATTCTGGCTATTGCAGTGTACAGATAATATAATTTACCATAAAGTTAAAGAAAGTAAAATGTATATAATTTGCAAAAAGAATAACCTTCTTATTAGGCAGTAGAAAGGCTCATCACTTTGGGAATACTACAACACAAAGGGCAAAACCCTGGCTTAACAGAAGAGAGAAAGAAAGAGAAAGAAAGAAAGAGAGAGAGAGAGAGAGAGATAGAGAGAGAAATAACTTCTGCTATAAACTTTATTATCAAAGACTTTATTCAAAAATAAGATTCACAGCAGTGAATAAGGAAAGAAACAAAGTAATCCACACATAAGCGTTCTTTCTCAAATCTCAAGTCAAGGCATATCTAGTGCCTTGACTTAATATTATCAAAATTATCTCAATGGAAATATCTCCCAAACTAATGAAACTATGGAGCTACAACAATTACATAGACAATGTAATAAGTCACAACTGGTTACCTGATTACCAAGGTAACACTGACTGAGGTAGGTAATCAATCAACATGAATAATAGGAATCCACTTATATATCACTGTGCTAGTAACTTAGAACAGACAGTATAGTTCAATTATAGATCAGTAACCTAAAACAATTTTCTTTTCTTTCTTTTGTAAATCACCAGCTAATTAATCTGCATTAAAATCCTCCCAAGAAAAGTGAGTCGATTGGCAAATAGAGCTCGACTCTGCTACAACAGCAGATAAACAATGCAAACAGATGTAATAAAAGGAAACAGAGTAACAGGCTCAGTTTCCATGGAAAATAGTGTTCAGCTTGAGCTGCATTAACACATAAGTGATGAGTGATAAAATAGTCTCTAATGCAAGATATACTCTGTGACGAAGTATTCACCCTTAATGAAAACCGAATGACTAAAAGTGAATACCTAGCACTTACAACTTTGCGAGTAGTCTCAATGAAGGTCCTATAACGCCAAACACCAAGCAGTGTTTGTCAGGCTACTAAGTAGATAGCAGGCTGTAAGTAGATAGCAGCTCAATTATTCTCTACACTACAAAGAAACTAGTCCTGCGCTAAAAGTCCCATTACTCCTGGGCGGCAGCAACAGCCATAGTACACATCAGCCAAAATACATATAGGAAAAACTAAAGAAAAAAGTTACCTGCGCTCTTTCCACATCCCTATGTATTTTTAAACAAATGTTTAAATTTTTAGTTACCTCCAATGGCCATGAGAGGGTAGGCCACCCACCTGCCACGTCAAGGCAGACCTTTTAGGTGGGTCCTACTCTAACCATTTGCATTGCTTCCTTGAGCTTCTGGCAAAAATATATTTAATGAGACAGAAAGTGGTATTTTTTATATACATCCCTACATGGGATGGGCAGCAGCATTGCAAGCTAGCTGTGTGATACAAAAGTGAATACAAATACAAAGAAACTAGTCCTGTGCTCAGACTCCCATTACTCCTGGGCGGCAGCAACGACCATAGCACACATCAGCCCCAATTTATACAATAAAAGCAAAGAAAAGAGTTACCTGAGCACTACCCCAAATCACTATGCACAGTTAATTAACTGGAGGTTTTTTAATATTACTCCAATGGCCATTAGATTGCAAGCTCACTTGAAGGCAAATTTAAAGTCACGTTATTATATTATATATCGTTCCATATATTTCACTTAATCTTGCAAGCATTTCACATGTTAACGCTAATATTTTTCTTCCTCTACAAGTTTTCAGAAAGGAACAATTAGCTGAGAATGAGACATTTTTGGATTTAAAGCAGTTGTATTCTATAATTATGTAAAATTAGTGTTTTCACTCCAGGACATGAGAGGTGATATTCAGTATGACAAGCTACGAGTTTTCAGTAGCATTTACTTTCTACGAGTATAACAGGAGAATATAGAAACAACTTGCCAATTTAGGTTTCGCTGCCCCCGTAGGTTAAATATAATAATCCCCCCTTTAAATACAATAAAGATAAACAATACAATTCTTGCCTAGACGTCACACAAAGCACTAAACCTTCAGAAGATAAGTGAGCTTGATATTTAATGTGTGGAAGAAATGTAAACATCGACATGATATGCGTGCCTATTGTGACATTTTTCCTTCGTAAATAGCTTCTCGGTATGTAATAAACCTAAACGAACAGCAGGATGTGATTTTATTGTTTATTCAATGTTTTTTTTTTCCTGTATCCTGACTTCCTTCTAGCGGCACGCCGTTTTGCTTTGTCTGCCAGTACTTTAGGGTTAATTAGTTGTGACAGTTTCACAAAAGGAGCATTAAGGTGTGAGAAGTGCATTGCTGTGGGTAGCTTTCTGTGGAATGTTGACCTAAAATGGAAGTTGCCAAATGCGACCTTTTCTGTAGATTTTGGAGCATCTGCAGCTGCCGGCGCCACTGTCAGTTGTGCGTTGCCCCCAAATCTGACATGCGGTGTTTATCATTGCATGACTTAAAATATCACAGTACTTTTCTTTTGTTATTTTAGATGCAGGTTGGTGTAGAGACTGTGTCATCTTCAAGCACTCACACCCCCTGCTGCTTGAGCTTATTTTATCTTACATCTCAGCATGTAGACACTTCTAAGTGATTTAAAAAAAGAAAATGTCCATGTGTAAAGCCCTTCACATTTAAATTTGCATTTTAAATTACTAGATTTAGGCAGATAATCTAATTCTCCTCAGGGACAGGTCTTAATTGTAACATACAACACTTTCTTTTCTGCTTTTAGCAGAACACGGTTTTATTCTCGTTAACAATTTGAGGATCAGAGAGATGTTAGGACTAATTGGAAGCAGTGCTGGTAAATGATAGCCAAGGTCAGAACTGAGGTCGATGCCGGCAGAAAACATTTTCAAATAAAGATCAAGCAGGAATTTTGAACAGGTACGAAGATGGCAAAGTATTAGCATGATCACCATCCAAGGGGTACAGGCAGTGACCCAAAAATGATGCTAAGGATCTAGGGCATGTATTTCCCTTAGACACATCTTCCAGGTCTTAAGCAATCATTATTATCCGCAGTACTGAATCCTCCCCACTGCACTAAGGAGGACTCCTCCTCAATATATATACCTTGACCACCACCATGTGACATTGATTGACTAGCACAGGGGTAAGCAACCTTTGCACTCCAGAAGTTGTGGACTACATTTCTCCCTTGATGCTTGCCATCATTATGACTGTAAGAGCATTATAGGACATTTAGTACACAACATGAGTAGCCCCAGAGGTTGCTCACCCCTGCTCTAGCACAACATTGTCATTATCCCATCACAAGCCCCTTCACTATTCTGTTCTGGAAAGTGTTGCTATGTGATAGTATATCCGTATTCCTGTCTTCTCTACACATACATTACTGAGCTCTAAAAATAATATAATTAAAAGCAGTCAGGCCTTGATCTACAAGATGCAAGTGTAGGCACTTGTCTACAGACATCCCACGGACTTAAGCCCATTGCTGGGTATTTTAAATTGTATTATTATCTAATTTTTGTTTTTAAGAGCAACTGACACCTGCAACTAATTCCTCACTGTCCTTCATACTGTGGGTGAGGGAAGGCACGATATGTATGATTAAGTCAGTCTTGTCCCATTTTTATTTTTATTCTTTTCCAGTCTTGTCCTGAGATATGTCCTCCACTGTAAAATCTGCCCCGTATTTCATTTAGGCCAGTCATCATTATATTTGTAAAGTGAAATGATCTAATTTCAACAATAATCCATGTAATGTCCTCAGGTATGGAAGAAACAAATACATTGGTGCATTGTTCCTTCCTTCAATGGTCTCTGTGCCCAGGGGCAGTTCTAACAATCTAGCATGGGTGCCAGTGAACAGATAAAAATCTATTGTTATGTTTATGACTTTAATTTTATTTTAAACTCTCCCAGAAAATATATTTTTTTCCTTACATGCCCAATATTTGGTTTATTATAAATGATTTAAAGATCTTGTTATTAAAAAAAGATCTTCAAACTATTCTCAGAGGTACAATGTATAAGAAGAGTATATTTATTCAGCTGATTAAGCTCCCATAGGGATTGCAGCACAGTGTAGCAATTATATATAATACGCAAAATATTACATGCGAGTGGATATTGAGTTTAAGTTTACAAATATGTACATCCCACTTGAAATTGAAAATTCCAGTAAAACAAAAAATATATTATGTTGTATCTAGTGTTGTGTGCACAAGCAAAATAAATCTGTTTAAATACTGTTTAAAAATCATAATGAAATGTGATTTAAAAAAATCCTGCACATATATATTTCTTTTAACAGCAAGAGTTTATTACATAAGTGAGAAAACAGCTATAGAACAGAAAAATATTGAGTAGATAGTAAAAGCGAAAATTAGGATTGAGAAGGTTTATTATCTGTGAACGGCTAGCTTAACTGGCAGTGTCTATAATTCTGATGTTGTTACACAATGACAGCCCTAGAAGACAGGACAATATGCAGAATCTGGTGGACCTATGCAAACCCAATGGGTGATGTCAGGAATTCTGCTAGAGCAGGCTCGATACCTAGAACATGCCCCAAAATCTTGACATAGTAGCTGAAGCTCTAAGCAACATCTCCAGCCTGTTGAAGGATCATCTTTAGTCCTTACTGTACCAAAATATCTGTTGCTTTTTTTTTTAGCAACAAAACTGTATGGCGGTGCCCTGGATTCCTCTATGGAGCAGGCTCCACTGAAAACAGGCAAAAAAGGCTAAATAATGTAATTTAGTTCAGAAATTGAGACATCTAAAATATATCTTCTCCAGTTTAATCTTTATAGATCTAGATAACCTATATATTTGTAACAGTGTTAAAGACTTGGAATTCAAGAGTCATAACATAATTCAGGATATACAGTAATTTCAGTGTTCAATAGAAGATATAGTAATCTTTTATTTCTGTAACCCTTTAGGGTCTCTAATAGAAAACACAACTGTAATGCTGCAAAATATGTAGCAAGGCCGTATCAAATGTAGTGGGATACAATGGATATTATGAAGCTGGCCACACTGAAGGTGACAGCTCTGGAGGTGCTGGTGGACCTAAAGAAATAGGGAGAGGGACTCTATAGCGTTACAAATACAGGTTGGTATTCCTAACGCTAAAGTGTTCCTTTTTTTCTGTCTATCAGGCAAATTTTGCCCGACAAATTGGCTTATTGAATTCAACAACTAAAAGTTGTTGATAAATATTTTATGTACTATTTGCTTGCTAGCAGCATTAGCAGCCAACAGGCAAATAGTTAAAAAAGAGCCTATGGGTGTCAATATAATAGAGATAATACAGATGTTTATAAACTGCAATAATTACCTTGCAGGGTTTAGTCCTTCTCTAGTGGCTGTCTATCAGACAACCACTAGAGGGACGTCCGGCTTCTTAAACCACGAAAAGTCTTTTAAACGATGCAGGACTTCCTCACGCCATGCATGAGGACCTCCAGTGTCGCTTGAATCCTCATAGGAAAGCATTAAATAATGCTTTCCTTTGGGGAGGTCTAATGCGTATGCGCGGCCATTGAGGCCCATGTGCATTAGTTCTCCCCCGCCGGCTGAGGTCGGCGGGGGAGGATCATGGATGGAGCCTGATCCAGCGCCAAGGGACATCGGTGCTGGATTCAGGTAAGTCACTGGGAGGGAGGGGGGGCATTGCAAGATTATGCAGTGCCAGGAAAACGGATTTGTTTTCCTGGCACTGGAGAGTTTCTTTGAAGTAATGTCTACCATTGCACACAACCATGGCCATCGGCAGGGGGATTAAAATTAAATAACATGTGGTGGACAGTAAAATCCTCTTGGATCTGATGTCATCACTAATCCCTTTTACATCAGATATGGAAGAAAGGTCACTGACCACCCCTTTGCTCCCACCCATATTAATTAAAGGCCAATAAATATACTTTTGAAGCCCATTTATTGGTGGTTTTATTTCGGTCATCTGACATTTATCGAGTTCTGCTGCTTCAGTTTTGGCTAGCATTACATCCAGATGAAATTCAATAAAAAATGGCTGATTATTGACCGGTTATTTAATTTAATAGAGGCCCAAATGCATTTTGGTGCTAAAAATGAATTAAGATCAACCACTGTAACAGGCTGCAATTATATTTATTTAGCCAAATATAAACTTGAAGATTGTAGATTTATTATGCTTTCAAAAAAATTGAGCTAATGGTAACCTGTGGGACCGTCAAGGAGACAACAGAAAATGCAGGATTTGTGAAGCATTATCCAGATTACACATTATACAATAAATGTGCTGATAAAATATCCTAAATTTATAGAGAACATGCAAACATGGATCAGCACACACCAAATATACTGTTTTAAATCAACACCCACCCCTATTTGTGTCATCCCTTTAAATCCCTATTTGATAATCCCACGTTTTACATCTGTCTGATGTCTTTATTTAGACATTCCTTATCATCAATTTTACAACTTCCCTTATTATTACCTTTCTGTTAAGTTCTTTCCACCAATCCTTCTGCTATAAGTTTTCCACTGTCCTGTTGAATTTCATATTCTTTCATCCATAATGCCATCCATCATGTTTACGAGGTGGATGAACAAGGGGATGACCTGTCCTAAACTGGAATTACTCTTGGCTCAAATCTTCAGTCATGTCTCTAACTGATACTAGCTGCCCTATTATTGTCCAATTCTCATGCCCCAGTGGGGAGTCAAGGATAATGTAGAGGTTGGAATCCTGACAATGAATTGTTCTCTGTTCTTCCAAAAGTCTTCCCAAAAAGTAGAGTTTTATCATATGCTGACATCCTGTCATTGACGATTTTTGGGAAGCCCTCTTTTCTCATGCTCCTGTCTCAAAAGTTGCCTAGCTTTCATACTATGGTGGAAATGCCTAGCACTCCTCCTTCAACATTCTTGTATGGTTTGCTTTCATAAATCACAACCTTAATTACAAGATGTAGGATGGGTGCAGCACAGTACACATCTACAAAGGAACAATATTGAATTGCTATGACCATGTGAGCAACTCTATTGGTGACTGCTAACCCAACTTGCAGATTGGTACCTGCTCTCCCAACCAATTTGACATTTGTCTGATTGCATGCAATATGTTTGCTGAAGTGTGTTTTACATTCATCACTTCAGCATGTTGTAGGAAAGATTGATTGTCCTGCAGCCCCAAATATCTAATTTCAGCCTGACATGCTGCTAAAGTTGGACCTTATCCTCTGACACCAGTGTGCTGCGAAGAAGAGTAATGTATGCTAGTAACTAGGAGCACTCCATACATTTGTGGTGAACTGCACCCACTGGCCTACAGTCTTAGCTAACTGCTCCTTCACTGGTAGCATGCAGGAACTGTGCAGTGATGGGACTATTTTAGGCTGAAAGTGAATCAAGAGGAAAGTACATATTGCAGGAGCTTGGGTCTGTAACAGTTGTCCAAAGGAATCTCCTTCTGTCATGGAAAATGAAGCTACTCCCTACAGCAATCAGCTAGGCAATTAGACAGTTGATTTTGTTAGCATGTCCCTGGTATGAAATCCAACAAAATATTCAACAATGGGCTGGTGGACCTATTCCTGGGAGTCTGTCTATGCTTGTCGCCTAGTGGCACTAGGCTCAACAACCCCCTGCTCTAACTAAGGGCGTCATACTTGACTCTGGTCTCACCTTTGAGCCTCACATCCAGCATGTTGCCAAATCCTGTAGATTCCATCTTAAACATAGCCCGCATCTTCCCCTTTCTTGCACCAGATACTACCAAGGAGCTTGTCCATGCTCTAGTAATTTCCCGCAAAAGCCGTACTGCACCCCTACAGTCCGTAATGAACGCTGCTGCTAGACTGATTTTCCTCTCTAGTTATTTCTCTCACACCTCACCCCTCTGCCAGTCCTTACATTGGCTTCCAGTATGCTATAGAAGTCAATTCAAGGTACTAACTCACACCTATAAAGCACTGAACAACTCTAGCCCCTCTTATATCTCCTCACAGATCCATAGGTATGTCCCTTCTCGGTCTCTCCGCTCTGCCCGTGACCACCTCCTGTCCGTTGTCCGCACCTGTACGGCCAACTCGCGCTTGCAGGACTTCTCGCGGGTGGCTCCCTTTCTATGGAATAGCCTGCCTACCGCCATCAGACTCTCCCCTAGTCTTGCATCTTTTAAGAAGTTCCTTAAAACCCATCTCTTTAGGAATGCTTATGGCCTCCAAGACTAACCCCTACCTCACATACCTGTCTCTCGCCCTCTCCTAAATGGCAGACCACCTTATTTGATTGCAAATTCCTGTCCTAATGTGTTTTACACCCCACCTCCTATAGAATGTAAGCTCGATTGAGCAGGGTCCTCTTCAACCTATTGTTCCTGTAAGTTTATTTGTAATTGTCCTATTTATAGTTAAATCCCCTCTCATAATATTGTAAAGCGCTACGGAATCTGTTGGCGCTATATAAATGGCAATAATAATAATAATAATAATAAGGGTGATCGTCGTGGAGAAAGTACGAATGGTTGGCTGCTTGGAATCAGATACATCATAAGTGGACCTGCTGCCTGCCAAAGTACTTTTTTCTCTTTCTGCTTCTTCCCTCAATAATACAGGTTTCTTTGCATTTGTTGGTTCAGACTTGCACTAATTAAATGCACTCTTTCCCTACTCACTTTTCTTGCCACACAGTTTGCACTTTGCAATTCACTCTTCTTGGAGGCTATCAAAGTAATGTCCACCATTGCATCCACATGATATATTATTCTCAAACCGTACCCATGTAGCTGAAGATGCAGATGGAACACTAGCCTTTACACTAGCACTTGGTTGTCTAATGCTAAAGAGAAGAGAGGTGGTATTAACAATAATCTCACTTGGCAAGCTATTTCTGGTATGGGACTGACCCTACTCTCTAGACTCTCCTCATGTAGTTACTCTATATCATAGTAAAGTTCCTCTACCATCATTACTAGATTCTTCACCAACAACACAAAGACGAGACCTTGTGATTATTACTTTGGTACTCTGCTCTACCTCTTTAGTAAAGAGTGGCACTGATGGTACTGGCAAAATATCTGCTGAGCTCTCCCTTAGTTGGTTCTTGGGGGGTAATTAGAAATAGGGACAGACAATGGCTACAAGTCCACTGATTGCACTGAACCATTGCTCTGAACACCATTAAGACAGAAGCTGTAACACTTGAACTAGCTGTGGTAGACGGAGCTGAAGTACCAGTCGAAGCAAGAGTAGAAGTTATTGCAGCATGAAAAGGATGAGAAGCTCTGGACTGTCTCATAGGTGGTGAATTACAGTTAACAGACATGCTGAAAATCCTACTACCCCAAGGCTGAATACTACTAATAGTGTGTCACGACTAGTAATGTGGTCCAGCACGCAGAAACTATGTAAATATATACATAAGAAAGAAAAGGAAAATAACAGGATAGAGCGTAAACCGGACCTTAGAATGGCCGGACTAATACGCTAGAGACAGAGAATGGTCAAAGGGAAAGCCGAGGTCAAGGAAGCCAGAAAATATTCAATACCGATAAGACAAGCCAAGTCAGGGAAACCAGAGATCAGAATAACCAGGGAAACGCCAAGGATCAGGATACCAGGAAATCAGAAACACGAGAATAGCACTTTCAGGGAACCAGGAAACTGAAACCACGACATGGCAAAGTACTAGGGTGAATTAGGGGTTTAAATACCCCTCTCTAAGCTATGATTGGTCAGAGGGCGAACGTCTGACCCCAGAACGTGCGTGTGCGTTGACGTCGTGACGTCACGCACACGTTAGTATAATTCTCGGGGGCGGGGCTATCCATAGACGCGACCACGTGGTCGGCGCCATATTGGATTCGGGCGTGATGCCCGGAAGAACTACGTGCGCGGTTCCCGGCTCGCCGACGGGCAGGTAAGCTTGTGTAGTCGGAGCGGTCGTGCCGGTCGGGCACGACCGTGAGGCTCGGCGGGCCGGTGACCGCAACAGTACCCCCCACTCGAAGACCGCGCACCGGGCGGGAAGGACCCGGCTTAAGAGGAAAGCGGTTGTGAAATGACCGGATAAGACGGGGCGCATGGACCTGGTCAGCAGGAACCCAACAACGTTCCTCGGGACCATAACCCTTCCAGTCAACGAGATAGGACAAGACACCTCTGGATAATTTGGAGTCCATGATAGAATGGACTTCGTATTCTTCTTGATCACCCACAACCAAGGGCGGAGGAGGAGTGGATACCCTGGTGTAGCGATTGCAAGTAAGGGGCTTGAGCAGAGACACATGGAAAGTATTCGCTATTCTCATATGAGCCGGTAGTGCTAAAGTATAGGTCACTGGATTAATACGTTGGGTAACTCGAAAGGGACCAATGTACCGAGGGGCAAATTTCATGGACGGGACCTTAAGCTTGATATGTCTTGTGGAGAGCCACACCCTGTCACCTGGAAGATAGACAGGATTAGCGCCCCGTTTCTTGTCAGCTTGGACCTTTGCTCGTAATGAGGCTTTTTGCAGAGCTGAATGGACGGAATCCCAGGTATCATGAATCGATTCTAAACGGGTGTTCAAAGCGGGGATTTCTGTGTCTGAGAATGCAGAAGGTAAAACAGTGGGGTGATAACCCTGATTAACAAAGAATGGACTGTGATTAGAAGATTCATGAGTGGCGTTGTTTCTGGCGAACTCAGCCATGGGTAAGAGCTCATACCAGTTAGATTGATTGGCATTTATAAAGCAACGTAAATAGGCTTCTAAAGACTGATTCGCCCTCTCTGCTGCTCCATTTGTTTGAGGGTGATATGCTGACGAAAAGGAGAGTTCGACGCCCAATTGTTTGCAAAAGGAACGCCAAAACCTAGAAACAAACTGGGTACCTCTGTCAGATACTATGCTTTTGGGTACACCGTGCAACCGAAAGATCTCTCTCAAGAATATTTGAACTAGATCTTGAGCAGATGGTAATTTTTTAAGTGGGACGAAATGTGCCATCTTCGTGAATCTATCAATAACCATAAGGACTGTATTAAACCCGTTTGAACTGGGTAGATCCACAATGAAATCCATGGCCAAGTGGGTCCATGGAGCACTAGGTATGGGCAGTGGTTGTAACAGTCCAGGAGGTGACCTAGGAGGAACTTTAGAAACAGCACATATTTGACATGCCCCAACATAATCTTTGACATCGTTTCTAAGAGCAGGCCACCAAAATCTCCTGGAGATGGCAGAGAGAGTTTTATGGACTCCAGGATGGCCCGCTGTGAGGCTGTCATGGAACAAATCTAGTACCTTCTTTTGAAACTGAGGTGACACATACAGTTTGTCCGGAGGTTTTCCCACAGGTGCCTGAGTTTGATCTGCTATTATGGCACAGAAGAGTGGAGAAGACACTTCGGAAACTGTAGTGGCAATGAGGCATTCAGGAGGTACAATAGGATATATCACCTGTTCCGGAACTTCATCTGTCTCAAACTGCCGAGAAAGTGCATCTGCCTTGGTGTTTTTAGTACCAGGTCTGTATGTAATTACGAAATTGAATCGGGAGAGGAACAATGACCACCTAGCCTGACGAGAGGACAGTCTCTTAGCGTCCCTAATATAAGCCAAATTCTTATGATCAGTAAAGATCAAAAGTGGCTCTTTGGAACCTTCCAAGAGATTCCTCCATTCCTTAAGGGCAAGTACAATGGCCAAAAGTTCCCTATTCCCTATGTCGTAATTCCTCTCTGCAGGTGTGAGTTTGCGAGAGTAAAATCCACAGGGATATAAAGGCGTATCAGGACTTTCTCTTTGAGACAGAATGGCTCCAACTCCTGTCTCTGATGCATCCACCTCTAGGATAAATGGTTTGGATGGATCAGGATGGGTCAGGACAGGTGGTGAGGAAAATAAAGATTTTAATCGTTCAAATGCCTCTCTTGCTTCTTTGGGCCAAGATATACAATTTGCTCCTTTTTTTGTTAAATTGGTTATAGGGGAAATCACGGAGGAAAATCCCCTTATGAATTTGCGGTAGTAATTTGCAAAACCTATAAAGCGTTGAGTAGCTTTAAGGCCCTTGGGTAATGGCCACTGTAAGACTGCCTCCAGTTTGCGAGGATCCATCTGGAAACCAGACGGAGATATAACGTATCCAAGGAATTGTATCTCCGTTTGGTCAAACTGGCATTTCTCCAGTTTACAGTAAAGGCCGTTCTGTAACAGGGTTTTCAGTACAATTCTCACATGTTCGTGATGTGTCTCTAGGTCTGGGGAATAGATGAGAATGTCGTCCAAATACACTAGAACGAACATGTGAAGGTACTCTCTTAGGACATCGTTAATAAAATCCTGGAATACCGCTGGAGCGTTACATAATCCAAACGTCATAACCAGGTATTCGTAATGTCCCATTCTGGTGTTAAATGCGGTCTTCCATTCGTGACCGTCCTTAATCCTGACTAGATTGTATGCACTTCGGAGATCGAGCTTGGTAAAGACTCGAGCTCCCTTCAATCTGTCAAATAGCTCTGATATAAGGGGAATAGGGTAGGCATTTTTTATGGTAATCCTATTCAAACCCCTATAATCAATACAAGGGCGTAGGTCTCCTTCTTTTTTAGAGACAAAGAAGAATCCAGCCCCGGCTGGTGAGGAGGACCTACGGATATGACCCTTTCTGAGAGCATCCTTAATATATTCCTCCAAACAAAGATTTTCCTGGGGGGACAAGGCATAGACTCCTCCCTTGGGAGGCATAGTCCCTGGTAATAAGTTTATAGTACAGTCATAAGGTCTATGAGGAGGTAACCCTTCTGACTGGACCTTGTTAAATACCTCTTTCAAATCCATATACTGCTGTGGAATTTGTGTGGTCAAGGGAGGTGTAACAGGAACATTAATGGTGCCAATAGGTTGTGGGATTTGCTTAAAGCAAACACCTTTGCATCTCTCACCCCAACTCACAATCTCTCCTTCAATCCAATCCAAACGTGGATTGTGTTTCAGGAGCCAAGGGAAACTGTAGGTGAAGATATAATTTGAAAGGTCATTTCTTCAGAGTGGAGAATACCCACTGAAACAGTGATTGGCAGAGTTTCGTGTGTGATGAAAGGCTGGGTAAGAGGCCTTCCATCAATGGCCTCGACTGCTATAGGTTTCTCTTTATGTCTTAAGGGCAGGAGATGTTTTGCAGAGAATTCTTTGTCTAGGAAATTCTCCGCTGCCCCAGAGTCAATCATAGCCTCACATTGAACAGCAGTGTTCTCGAAAGATAAGGTTACTTTGATAAGGAAACGGTTCTTAGTCAATTTAGGGGACATATACATCACACCTAAGGTCGGTCCCCGTACGTGCCTTAGGTGTGCAAGTTTTCCGGCCGAACCAGGCATGATGATCTTAGATGTCCCTTCTTGCCACAATACATACATAACCCCTCGTTACGTCTGTGTTGTCTCTCTGCCTCAGTGAGTTTAGCACTACCCAATTGCATGGGTTCAGGTTCTGGAAGAGGCGTTTGGCTACTCACCACTGGGTTAGAGAAACGAGGAGCTATGGACAAATTAGAACGTCTGTTACGTTGTTTGTTTTTCTCTCTCTCTCTGAGCCGGTTATCAATGTCTATCATGTAGGCAATAAACTCGTTAAGATTAACCGGAAGGTCTCTAGCTGCAGTCTCATCTTGTATATTTTCAGCTAAACCTTCAGAGAAAGCAGCCACCAGACCGCTATTGGTCCAATCAACCTCAGACGCTAATGTCCTGAACTCTATTGCATAATCGGCTACAGAACGACTGCCTTGCTTGATTCTCATAAGGGCTTTGGCAGCGTTCTTCTCCCTGCCTTTAGGTTCAAATGTAGCCTTAAAGGCCGTAAGAAAGGTACTGTAATCACGGGCTACTGCGTCACCACTTTCCCATAAGGGGTTAGCCCAAGTCAAGGCTTTTCCAGTTAATTGGTTCATCAGATAGCCTATTTTAGATCTATCTGTTGGGAATGAACCTGGGGAGGCCTCAAAGTGGTATTCTATTTGGTTTAAAAAAACTCTGAATTCCTTAGAATCACCTCCATAACGAGGGGGTGGTGACAAGGTTATGGACGGTGGTTTATGTGGTACGGGAACCACTACAGGTGGCGGAACCACAGGTGGTACAGGAGGGACTTCTAAATAGGCAGTCCTCTGGAGCAAGGTCTGAAATGCCTGGGCAAATTGGTCTAACCTGTGGTCCATATCCTCCACCCTATTTTCACAGGCGATCATATGTTTGCATAGTTCTGCAGGATCCATGGCCATGTCGTAATGTCACGACTAGTAATGTGGTCCAGCACGCAGAAACTATGTAAATATATACATAAGAAAGAAAAGGAAAATAACAGGATAGAGCGTAAACCGGACCTTAGAATGGCCGGACTAATACGCTAGAGACAGAGAATGGTCAAAGGGAAAGCCGAGGTCAAGGAAGCCAGAAAATATTCAATACCGATAAGACAAGCCAAGTCAGGGAAACCAGAGATCAGAATAACCAGGGAAACGCCAAGGATCAGGATACCAGGAAATCAGAAACACGAGAATAGCACTTTCAGGGAACCAGGAAACTGAAACCACGACATGGCAAAGTACTAGGGTGAATTAGGGGTTTAAATACCCCTCTCTAAGCTATGATTGGTCAGAGGGCGACCTCTGACCCCAGAACGTGCGTGTGCGTTGACGTCGTGACGTCACGCACACGTTAGTATAATTCTCGGGGGCGGGGCTATCCATAGACGCGACCACGTGGTCGGCGCCATATTGGATTCGGGCGTGATGCCCGGAAGAACTACGTGCGCGGTTCCCGGCTCGCCGACGAGCAGGTAAGCTCGTGTAGTCGGAGCGGTCGTGCCGGTCGGGCACGACCGTGAGGCTCGGCGGGCCGGTGACCGCAACATAGTGGTGGTGGTGGCAGTGGTGGATTAGGTTGCGTGGATGAGGTATCAGAAGTCCTCATGGCAGAGGAAGAAGTGTTTAAACTCTTAGAGGCCATGACACTACTGCTGATGTTGGATTGGGGATCATGACCCTTTCCTCTACTCATCTTCAATTTCTTCTTTGAATTAGGATGTAACATTGATGATGGTGGGATTATTTTTTAATTACAGAAAAATAGGATTTTCTTTCCATCAAAGCTTTAACAAAAACAAATTAACCCTTTTAATAATGGCAGATAAGAACCATTTGGCGCATCTTGTCTGCCCAATTTTCTAAATACTTTCATTAGTCCCTGGCCTTATTTTATAGTTAGGATAGCCTTATGCCTATCCCACACATGCTTAAACTCCTTTACTGTGTTAACCTATACCACTTCAGCTGGAAGGATATTCCATGCATTCAATAACAGTTTATTAGCAACCAGGTCTCCAACTAAGATCAAAGACAAAATGCCTGTCAATCTCCTATATCCCACACAAAGTTATTTAAGTTGTTTTAAGTGCCCCCTGGCAGTAGCTATCCTGTTGTACAGCTGCAAGCTAAGCCTCAGTCTCACACTAGAAACAATGACCAAGGCTAAGAAAGAGTAACTTTTCTTTCTTTTGGTACTGAACACCACACCACACCACACCACACCAAAATAATCATTTCTTTCCTCTAAACAGTTAAAGATGATCCACATTTTTTTATTTTTTTAATGTCGATGTGCCCCAAATAATTGCTTAGCTTTTTTATTTTACAAATGCTTAATTTCAACATTATATATCAGGAAAAGTAGGGACTATTTTTCCTTATGTATAACTCGAAGGTTGACAAAAGCTGACAAAGGAGTTGACAGGCCTCTTTCTCGATGAAACACCAGCACTAATCTGCTAGACAAGCAACACTTGAGGTTTTGACAGCTTTGGGCAAACTTGACATGTCCAACCAGCACTGACAACCTCGGAGGCCTACGAACACAGTAGGAGTAAAGGAAACAGCAGATTCTTCGCCTCACATTGACCAAGCTCTGTCTTCTGGTCCCTTCCCTCTCTTTCTGAACTGTTGGGGAAAATCCTGGTCTCTACTGGAGTGCTGGCTCTATAATAGCTGTAAAAACACTGCTGTTCCAGCAGAGTTCTTGGTCTGCAACACTTGTGCTAAGATGGCCGCAGAAGAGAAGCTGCAGCTCCCCAAGTTCCCACAACACGAACCTCCCTCAAGGAGCATATAAACCTGGCCTTTGAGGGTCTGTGGTCACAAATCTGGGCAAAAGAGGACCAACGAGAGGAGATGCCTAACATTGCATCTCAGCTTCAGCCTAACCCCCTGAGGGGCAGCAAACGAACCACAGTCTACAATGTGAGGACCTCGACGTGGCTAATTTTCCTTTTTTCCTGTTTCCATGTTAATCATCTAATCTTTTTATTTCTAGTGAGCAAATGTTCCGTAATATTTTATTTTGTTGTTTTACATTGCTTTGCTCTTTTATCTTTCATCATGACTAGTACCAAGTGGCAATTTCACTATATGATATACGCTTGTCTATATTCTTTTTTTCTGTTACCTTATTTTATTTTTAATACTCACCAGTTAAAACACCTAGTGCTAATAACCTTGATTACCCTTCTCAGTGTTGTCAGCTAGACTAGCACACTTGTATTATTGAAAACCAGAAAAAAGGAAGAAAGGCTGCAAGGCAATTCACCTACAGGAGTGGAGCCTATAGTGATAACTTGGACACCTACCCTATACAAGGGTCGTCTGGTCCTTATCTTTACAATTATATCACATAGATTTCGGCATATACATAAAAAGGGGGAGAGAACATAAAAAGAGATAATAGTGTAAATCTGTGTGGTTGATCTTTTCCGTGCACTGCAGAAATAAAGAATGTAAAAAAAAGTTGTCATAGGGTCCACTGCCTTTGTCAACTTTGTCATAGACCCTTTATCACTTTTCTCACCTCTTTACTGCTCATCTCAGTCATTGCTCCTAGCAAATCGCACACAATCAGCTATGGACAGAGTCTTCTATTTCAAAGTGTCGTCATATTGTCACTTGATAATGGTCTAAATAGAAGACCCGATGGGTCTGGCATAAGTACTAGTAAGCCAGTCACAGGGTCCAAAAATGAATGGGGTTTAGCAAAGGGCACAGATGCACACATTCCTGGCTTTCAGTAGAGAGATCTGTTTTGTGATCCTCTTTAAGAAAAAAAAACTGTTAATAACAGTTTATTGGTCCCTAGTTTCAGTAGAAACAAAATAATGCCAGTCACCTATCTCCCACTCAAAGTTGTTTTAATTGCTCCTGAAAGTAGCTGATACAACAGAAAACTAAACCTAATCTCACACTACAATCAATCATGCAGGCTATCTCCCACTCCCACACAGACACAGCAAAGATAAGCACATATGATCACTTCTTGCCTGTCAGCCTCAATAGGTATAGTCAAAGTATCTAGAAGAATCAAACTTGAAAGTAGAAGTTTGTTTTTGTATTTGCTCCTCCTTTGTATCTCCTCTGTGGGTGAGTTGCCACCTCAACTGTGAATAACTAACAATTAATGGCTACCCCGTGACCATCAATCATCTTTTTTTTGCTATCTCTTGATTAGACAGGAGATTGCACATAATTGGGCAAACCTCATGTCCATAATTTGGAAACTAAAAAAACAGACTATTCTTCTTTCCATCTCCCCTAAACGTGTTCAGTCTTGCACAAGTTGGCTTCCTCGAGAGTCTGGCACATTGCAGATCAGAAATTGGAATATCACCCAATCAGCCCGAATTCAGATGAATTGCAGTTTGAATGGAAATTAATCTCCATGTCTAATATATAGAGTAATAATGGGTTATCGTGGATGAAATAGAATGTATGTGAGAAATGGAGATCACTCAAGATATGAATTAAATGAATTTGATGCAATGCAAAACATTATTGGAAGCCATAATACAACTCTGTAGGGAACCATTCTTCAGGTAAAATGGCATTCTGGGCATTAGGTTAAAGTGGATCAATGAAGAGATCTCAACATTATTTTAGTTACTTCATTAAAATCTAATGATTAGTCAAGAACCAACATGAAGGCTCCAGGTAATACAAACATGTGCACACATCTATCTATCTTTCTAATTATCTAATCTGTGAAAAGAGTGCTATATGAAAAGAGAGAACCGATCCCAAAGCCTGGGGAAAGGGCTCTGGCTACCGTGAGTTGATTACTATACAGTATACAAATTATTCTATATTTATAAAATATACTGTGCTATTTTTGCATTTGTGTTGTATATGTTGGTTGAATTGAGCTAAGAGAATATACAACGATAATGTTAAGTACATGGCTTAAATGTATGAATTTAGATATTGTAAACTTTGTCATAGCATTGTGTGTAGTATAAAGTACTCATATTAGTGTATGTATCATACAAATGGTGCTCCCCTTTTTAGTTTAATATTTATGGTTTTGGAGGTTTTTTTTGTACATCTAAGGAAGAAAGCATATTCATCTTCAGGAAACGATTATTTTGAAATCTATTAGTTTATGTCCTTGCCATCACAATTTCATTTGCAGTTTGTCTTATAGAAAAGGAAGATGATGACAGTTGTGGAGATAAGTCAATACTCCAAAGACCAAGTGTTATGTGGCACATCATTTGACAGAGACCACCAAGATGCAGGCAAGTGGGGGACATAATAAGAACCATCTGGTTATTCTGTGGGTCGATTCTCTCATACTTTATCAACACAGGTCATTAAATAAAGATTCATCAATCTAGACATCACGTTTCACTATTTAAAGCATTATAGTTATATAAATCTATAATTACATATGGGAAAACAGTGTGAGTATATTCTCTTAATGTAGAATAACTTGTTCTAGTAATTCAGTCTCTGAAGGCATCATTGATGGAGTTCCAGAATACAGACAGATCTTCACAAATTCTGAAATCTATTTTTGTATATTCATAATGACCACATCAAGTATTAGACCAGTTATAAGTTAATTGGGCTGTTGCATTACTATGTTCTTTCTGGTTAGAAGAAATGATGGTCTCATTATGGCATTGAAACATTTTTTTCAGCATCAGAGAGATGAGAATCTGAGATTAAATATCTGTTCTTGAACCTAATCTTCCATGACTCTTAATACAGAGTGGTAAATTCAAGTTTCACAAGATTCTGGTAAAAGGACTGCAAGATATTTATTATACAATAAAAAAGCAAATGTAACGTATATAGCATTAAAACCAACTGAATGATATTCTGAAACATTCAGAAAAATATTACAAAATCAATACAGTAGGAGTATTTATTGAAAAAAAAAAATGAAAAAAAATGTGGATTGTACCAGTTTACTCAAAATTCCAATAATAGAAAAATAAAACAATATGTTGCAGTATTTCTTTGTATAATGAATACCAGCCCCAGGCACACACATTATATGATTCTTTATAGAGACAATACATATATGAAATTAAGCAAATTAAATGTCTATTTAACCCATTCTTGCCAATTGACATGAGAGGAATCTCTGTTAGAGTTAAGCGAACTCGGACTGTAAAGTTCGAGTTCGTACCGAACATTAGGTTTTTTGGACCCTGTAGCGTAGTAGAGGTATTATCCAAGATATCTCCGCTGGTAGACAGGAAAGGTAATCCAAGACAGGTACACGACAGGTAGCGTAGTTACAATCCCTTCCCTCCAAGAACTAGACGACACATAGCTTTGAGGTCAACTGAGGTTTTATTCACACACTCACAGTATTTATGGGAATTCCCATGCAAGGGGTTTCCCTACAGACAATTCAGGGGTGAAGAAACAGGGGACTACGTGGGGGACTGAACCAGAGGGACATTTCCCCCATAATACACTGCTGCACGAGAGGGACCCTCCCACCAGCATATACTGTTACGTGCCTTATCCCCTCGTGCAGCAGAAACAAGCTTTTACATAAAAATACATATTTGCAATATTATTCGTCAGATTTGGGCAAACGAGTGTTCGGCAGATAGCTGGGGTGGGGGCGCACATTCCCTGGAAGTGCCGCTCCGATCCCAGCTTAGATAACCGAACGCCGCATATAATACGTTTATTTTCGAAGTTCCCCCCAAACTACCGAAGGATCCCATAGAACCCGATACCGAAAGACCGGGGCTCCCGAACGGCTTGGAAGTCCAGCGGCATTCGTGCCGCCGAGTAGCCGATTTGAGTTCCAGGCACTCGACGACCAAATACCGCTGGGCTAACAAAGGATCCAAGATGGCCGACCGCCGCGTGGTCGGTAGCCGAACGACGGCCACCCGGAATCCTCTTAATTTACAGTTTGCAACAATGTTGCAACCTTTAACGAGAGCCACACGATCTCCTGAGGGTGGTCTCCATCCGGCAGTTTGTTCGTTTCACGAACAGTGATGGAAATCACTGTTTGTGGAACGATTACCTGAATGCCGACGGGTTTTTATACCGCCAGCATACGAACTCGATGTACATGCAGTACATTACAATTGCGTACCCTTGGTTCTTAAAGGGATACGTACAGGTTTAAGAAAAATACAGTTTACTAATGGCTGCTGCCGCCACAATGCTCCCCGAGAACCAAGCCAGCATACACAGTCTGATCCCAACGGATCGGCTTGGGGATGTCTGGAGGAGTACCCACAGATCATTTGTCCAGTTCAGTTTGGCGAGATAACCCGTCGGCATTTCCATTTAGCTTCCCCGGGCGATATTGGATAGTGAAATCAAATGGCTGCAGCGCCAAACTCCAGCGCAGCAGCCTGGCATTGTCCCCTGACACCCGGTTCAGCCAGACCAACGGGTTGTGATCTGTGAGTAGCGAGAATGTTTGCCCATACAAATAGGGCTGCAGTTTCTTGAGGGCCCACACCACGGCAAGGCATTCCTTTTCGATGGCGGCTTAGCTTACTTCTCGGGGTAGAAGTTTTCTGCTTAGGTAAGCCACCGGATGTTCGCCGCCATCTGCTCCGACCTGGCTCAATACTGCTCCCAATCCAAACATAGAAGCGTCTGTATGAACGAGAAAACGTTTAGTTGGATCAGGAGCAGCCAGAACAGGCGCGTTAACAAGAGCATTTTTCAAGAGTTGGAATGCCTGTTCACACTCTGGGGCCCATACTACTAACTTAGGGAGGTTCTTGCGGGTTAGGTCGGTGAGGGGTTTGGCCAGGGCACTGTAATTAGGTACGAACTTTCGATAATACCCTGCGGTTCCCAAAAAGGCTAGTACCTGGGTTTTAGTGCGGGGGGTTGGCCATTTAGCTACGGCCTCTTTTGGCCGGCTCAGGTTTTTGTTGGCCACTGCCTACTCGGTGTCCTAGGTATTGGACTTCTGCCATCCCTATATGGCATTTACTGGGTTTAAGGGTTAACCCGGCCTCCCTGATGCGGTCTAAGACAGCCCCTATGTGGTTCAGGTGATCTGTCCAGGAATAACTAAAAATCGCTATGTCATCTAAATAGGCGCACGCGTATTCTTGAAACCCATCTAATAGTCGGTCCACCATTCGCTGGAAGGTGGCCGGGGCGTTCTTCATCCCAAATGGCATGACCTTGAATTGGTACAAGCCAAATGGGGTGACGAAGGCCGATTTGGGAATAGCGTCCTCGGCTAACGGGATTTGCCAATACCCCTTGCAAAGATCAATGGTGGTTAAATATTTGCCCCTGGCCATTTTGTCTAGTAACTCGTCTATCCGGGGTTTTATCATTGAGCCTCCGGTAATCTACGCAGAAGCGGGTGGTTCCATCTCGCTTCGGCACGAGTACCACTGGGGATGCCCAGGGGCTATCCGAAGGCTCAATTACTCCTAACTGTAACATTTCTTTCAGCTCTTTGTACATGTTCCCCCTCACTGCTTCGGGAATGCGGTAGGGCGGTTGACGGAGAGGGGTTTGGTCTGGGGTTTCCACTCGGTGAGTAGCTAACGGGGTATATCCGGGGAGGTTGGAAAAAGTGGCTCCTTTTTCCCTAATTAAACTTTGGGCCTGGGCTTTTTCCTGGGGATTTAAGCGCTCTCCTAACTGTACGGCTGCTAGATCCTCTTGGAGGGTTTCCCGGGCGAGAAGGTCAGGTAGGGGTAGGTTATCTGCGTCCTCGGCGGCCGAGGCGCAGATGGCGGATACCTCCTCCGTGCGCTCGCGGTAGGGCTTCAGCATGTTCACATGGAGCATGCGTCTGCCTCCGGCCCCGGCGCCAGGGCCAATTATATAGGTGGTATCGCAGTCTTGCTCTACCACCTTGAATGGGCCCTGCCAGGAAGCCTGCAGCTTGTCAGTAGGGGCGGGTCGTAGGATTAACACCTTCTGCCCGACCTGAAAGCTGCGGTCCCTGGCTCCCCTATCATACCATCGGCGCTGTCGTTGCTGAGCCGCTTGGAGGTTTTTACGCACAGCCTGAGTTAACGCCTCCAAGCGGTTCCGGAACTCCAGCACATAGGGTACAATAGGAGTGCCGTTAGTGGTCGTTCCCCCCTCCCAGTGTTCTTGGATTAGGTCTAGGGGACCCCTCACTCTCCTTCCGAACAACAATTCAAAAGGGGAGAACCCGGTGAACTCTTGGGGGACTTCCCTATAGGTGAATAGTAAGTGGGGTAAGAACCGCTCCCAGTCTTTTTGTGTGTCTACGAACGTTCGGATCATTTGTTTCAGCGTTCCGTTGAAACGTTCGCAGAGACCATTGGACTGAGGGTGGTACGGGGAGTTCAGGATAGCTTGAACCCCGCATACTTTCCAAAGCTGGTGAGTGACCTCGGCCGTGAATTGGGTGCCCCTATCCGAAATAATCTCCCGGGGTAATCCCATACGGGTGAATATGCACATAAGGGCATCCACTATGGTCTCAGCGTGTACATTCGTCAGGGCTACTGCTTCGGGGTACCTGGTGGCATAATCCACTACGGTCAAGATATATCTCTTGCCGGAGGGGCTCGTTTTTTTCAGCGGTCCGATTATGTCTACCGCTACCCTACTAAAGGGCTCTTCGATTATGGGTAGGGTGTGGAGTTTGGCCTTGTATCGGTCCCCCCTCTTCCCAACTCTCTGACAGGTGTCACAGGTATTACAATAGTGCTTAATATCCTGGGATATCCCTGGCCAGAAGAAATTTAGCATCAGCCGATGTTTGGTTCGGCTGATCCCTAGGTGGCCGGACAGGGGGATGTTGTGGGCAATTCGCATTAATTCCTGCCTATACTTTCGAGGCACAATTAACTGTTTGATGGGAACGGGAATCGATCCAGCTACTACTTTCTCAGCATACCGGTATAATAACCCCTTATCCCAAGCATATCTCTCCCCCTCTAGACCAGTCTGGTTTTTATCTATCCGGTCTTTGTAAACCTGTAGGGAGGGGTCTAGGGCGACCTCGCTACCAAATTCTAATGGGGCATCCCAGGGCAAAACAGTGTGATTAAGAGGGGGCCGGGCTTACCTGAGCCTCAGAGTCGATGGGTGGTGCCGTGGTGCGAGCCTGTTGACGGGTGACGACCGGGTAAGTCTCCTGTGAAGGGGGTCGTGTAACAAAAGCGGAGGTTAGCTCCCCCAAATCATTCCCCAAAATAACATCCGCAGGCAAGTCCTGCATCATCCCCACTTCTATTTGCCCCGCCCCTGCTCCCCAGTCCAAATGTAGTTTAGCAGTGGGCACTTTGTAAACTGCGACTCGTACTGCAATACAGTCCCCCGTGAGATGTTCGGTGGCTACTAGGTGGTTCCGAACCAAAGTGATGGTGGCACCGGAATCTCTTAATCCCTCCATCCGCTTTCCTTCTACATGGACCACTTGTCGGTGACCTTGGCGGTTGTCAGAAGCCGCCTGCACCGGGTTCACTTCATGGAGGGTGCCTAATGGTTCTTCTATCTGAGTGGGGGTAGACGGTTGAGCCAATGCTCTTGTCTGATAGCAGTGTACGGCTGCTCGAGGTGCAGGTGGTGGCCGTTGAGGGGTCCAGGCGGGTCGGGCCCGGTTTCGGGGACAATCTCTTTGTACGTGTCCCAGCTGGTTACAGGTGTGGCACCTGATATGAGCCTGGTTGTTGTACCTGGGGGGTTGTGGCTGATAGGTCCCTCCTGGCCTGGGCGGATCTACCGGGGTAGGTCGAGTAAAGGTCGGGGTTGAGGCCACTTTAGTGGAGGAGCGCTGCTCCCGCCTGGTGTCCTGGTGCTCATCGGCTAACTTAGCGGCTTCTTGTACGGTGCAGGGTTTACGGTCCCGTACCCAGTTCTGTAGCTCGGCGGATAAGTTCGTGTAGAACTGTTCCAGCACCAACAACTGCATGATATCTTGTGGCGTGATGGCTTTCGCTGACTCAACCCATCCAGTGGCTGCACGCTGTAAGCGGTGTGCGAACTCCACATGCGAGTCCCTCGCTTGTTTTTGTAGGGCCCGGAACTGCAGTCGGTATGCCTCAGGGGTAATGGCATATCGTGCTAGTTTCACCTTCTGATAGTCCGGCTATCCTCCTCTGGCACGGCTCGGTACGCTTCTGCTGCGCGGCCAGATAGGTTACCAGCTAGCAAGGGCACTTGGTCTTGGAAACTGATGGCATGCAGCTGGCACAATCGTTCAAAGTCCTGTAAATAGCCATCAATGTCACCCTCGGTATCTATAAAGGCTTTAAATGCCTGGTATGGAACCTTCGGTTTCGCTGGCAGGGTAGGGACAGGGGTGTGACTCCCTCCCCGCTTGCTGGTTCATCTGTGACCTTCGCAGCATGATGTAACTCTGTACATCAGTGTAAACTCTGTCTGCCATCTGGTCAGCTATGGCTGGTGGGAATAGAGCCATCCTGCTCCTACATTCCTTAGTGAATTCGGATTCCTCCTCCTCTCTTGGAGGTGCTGCAGCAGCTGCGACTCTGTCTTCTTCCATGAGCTCTGCGATTAGAACAGCCTTTGCCTTGTTGCTTGCTATTCTCCCTCTCTCTTCCAGTAATTCCTTTAATGTGTTCCGTTTCAAAAGGGTATAAACCGTTTCCATTCACCGGCTGTTCGTGTGTTTCTCTGTAATCCCGAACTCTGGTTTCATCCGAATGGTCTAGCTCACGAATTCGTAATTTTCTTTCCTTCAGTTCATTTAAATTCCTGCCGGACTCTTCTGGCTGTGTAGTTAGGATCCCGTCGCTTGCCACCAATTGTAGCGGAGTAGAGGTATTATCCAAGATATCTCCGCTGGTAGACAGGAAAGGTAATCCAAGACAGGTACACGACAGGTAGCGTAGTTACAATCCCTTCCCTCCAAGAACTAGACGACACATAGCTTGGAGGTCAACTGAGGTTTTATTCACACACTCACAGTATTTATGGGAATTCCCATGCAAGGGGTTTCCCTACAGACAATTCAGGGGTGAAGAAACAGGGGACTATGTGGGGGACTGAATCAGAGGGACATTTCCCCCATAATACACTGCTGCACGAGAGGGACCCTCCCACCAGCATATACTGTTACGTGCCTTATCCCCTCGTGCAGCAGAAACAAGCTTTTACATAAAAATACATATTTGCAATATTATTCGTCAGATTTGGGCGAACGAGTGTTCGGCAGATAGCTGGGGTGGTGGCGCACATTCCCTGGAAGTGCCGCTCCGATCCCAGTTTAGATAACCGAACGCCGCATATAATACGTTTATTTTCTAAGTTCCCCCCAAACTACCAAAGGATCCCATAGAACCCGATACCAAAAGACCGGGGCTCCCGAACGGCTTGGAAGTCCAGCGGCATTCGTGCCGCCGAGTAGCCGATTTGAGTTCCAGGCACTCGACGACCAAATACCGCTGGGCTAACAAAGGATCCAAGATGGCCGACCGCCGCGTGGTCGGTAGCCGAATGACGGCCACCCGGAATCCTCTTAATTTACCGTTTGCAACAATGTTGCAACCTTTAACGAGAGCCACACGATCTCCTGAGGGTGGTCTCCATCCGGCAGTTTGTTCGTTTCACGAACAGAGATGGAAATCACTGTTCGTGGAACGATTACCTGAATGCCGACGGGTTTTTATACCGCCAGCATACGAACTCGATGTACATGCAGTACATTACACTTGCGTACCCTTGGTTCTTAAAGGGATACGTACAGGTTTAAGAAAAATACAGTTTACTAATGGCTGCTGCCGCCACAGACCCCGAACCCAAACACGGACATATCACTGTATGCTCGGGTTGGAGTTCGGTGTTCGGCGATTTAATGTCGCGTTTTGAAAGGCTGCAGGGCAGCCAATCAACAAGCGTTTGACTCGTGTGCCCTTAGAAGCCATCACAGCCATGCCTACTAATAGCATGGTTGTGATTGGCCAGTGCAGCATGTGACCCAGCCTCTATATAAGCTGGTTACTTAATATTATTAAATTATGCCCCTACTCGCTATACTGCAAGTTGGAGCAGGTCTATTAAACAAGGAAAAAAAAAATCCCCCCTCCTGAGCCCCCACCCGCCTCCACCCCTGAGCAGTGGGTGGGGCCCTAAATAACATTAAGGGAGGGAGACCTACTGTCCTCCCCCCTGCCTCCACCCCTGCGCGGTGGGTGGTGGCCCTAAATAACAATATGGGGGGGACCTACTGTCCTCCCCCATGGTCCCCACCCCAGTGCAGCAAGTAGGAGCCCTAAATAACAAAAAAACCCTAGTCATCCCCCTCCCCAAAACAATATTACCCCTACCTACCTCCCCTCACCCTAAAAATACAAATAGACTTACCATTTGCTGTCTTCTTTCTTCTGAACTCTTCTTTTTTCAGCCCCAAAAAAGGTCAAATAAAAATCCATAATAACCAACGCAATTCCAAAGAACTTTCCCACGCTGTGTAAAATGACACAGAGCACTCTTATTGGATGGATTTCAAGCTAACCAATCAAAGTGCTCTGTGTCATTTTACACAGCGTGGGAAAATTCCAAAGAACATCCCCACGCTGTGCAAATTGACACAGAGCACTCTGATTGACTGGATTTCAAGCTAACCAATCAGAGTGCTCTGTGTCATTTTACACAGCGTGGGAAAGTTCTTTGGAATTTCCCCACGCTGTGTAATTTGACTCATAACACTCTGATTGGGTGGATTAAATAACCAATCAGAGTGCTGTGACAGGTAAATGTAGAGACTTACCCGTCAGTCTCTTCATTTACCCGTCAGAGCACTCTGATAGGATGGCTTAAACCCACCAATCAGAGTTCTCTGAGCCTAATTGCAGGGCGGGGCAAGGCTTCATATGGGCTGATGGCATCCGGAGGCGTTTCTGTAAGGTATTTAAAACCTAGCCGGGCGGCAAGCGGATTCTATACAGGAGACTGGATCCTCTACTCCGAATTTACCCCTGAGGAAGTCTGTAGCACCAGACGAAATGCGTAGGGTTTGGACTATTGTATTTTTATTTTTATTTTGTTTTATTTATGTTTTTTTATTAATTTAGAATAAATATTTGAATTAGAGAGATGTTTATTCTGATTTCAATCAAATGAAAGTGTTGCCGGATTGACACCCAGTATCCTGGTCATCTGAGATTTGATGTGCCTGTATACCACTATAATCTTGTAAGTGCTTTTAATGTGTAGTGCAATATTGGTTCATTATTAGTCTACACTTATTATATTATCTCTCTCTCCTACATGCCCATAACGTGGAGAAGATCCTCTGTCAACCTTACTTTTTGATGTGCCTTCAATCAATTTTTTTCTAGTGAGTGTAACTTTGAAAATCACTTTCTAAGGATGTTTTAGATAGTACACCATGATATTTGTTTCTTTCCTGCTGTAGATCTTATATTATTTGTACATTTTGAGAGGACTGGGAGGAGTCCTATTTCTGTTAGATTCTGCAGTGTGGGGTATTACTATATAGGTAAACTTTTTATTTTGTGTATTACCTCCCCACTTTAAGTCTTTCCACTTGTGATTTGTTGGGTGATTTTTTTGTATTAAATACATACTATGTCTTATTAAAGTAAATTCCTCAATACTTTATAAGTATCCTGACCATTATCAGTTTGCCAAAATATACACCATTGGAGTATTTATTTTTTTGTCTTCACATATTTATGCTTTTGGATATACCTCCGATCTTTGGGTAGAGGATCTATATTCCCTCATTGCTGATACCAGCAGAGCTAAGATTTTTTTCTAGTTCCTCACCACGTAAGTGCTAAACCTTGTATAAAACTACTTACACCATGGGTGCCCAAAAGGTAGATCCCCAGATAAAAATTACAACTCCCATGATGCTTTACATGCCTTTCGAATGTCTTGACAAAGCATCATGGAAACTGTAGTTTTAAAACATCTGAGGCTCTACCCTTTTGACACCCCTGACTTACACTATAGATACATGTTGAGCTTTAATACATTAACTTGACATGGACCCTGTGCTCACTGTGCCTAGAGGGGTATCAGCTAAACCTCACTGACAAGGCACAAAAGAAGGCCAAAACGATTGTCTGGGGTTGCTGTATCTCTCGTGCAGAGGGAACTTGCTGGCATTTTGGATCTGGTCTGCCAGTACGGGTGGGACCAGTCTGATATGCTTCAGATATGTTCTTTCTGTAATGGCACAAGTGAGCAAAAACTATTTTGAGACCTGAGCGGGGGTTTACCGAAGGGCAAGCTATTGAGTCCCACTAAGCTCAGAGTTCTCATTCTTTCTCTTTGCTTTTATATACACATGTTTCTCTCTCTTTTTGGTATATTTTTACTACGATATCTACAAGCATAATTGCAACTTAAGATTCTCATATTTTGCATACTCTTTTACTATTGTGCATTTCATTCTCTATCTGAATGTAACAGTGTTAAAGACTTGCTGTACTCTGACACCAACATTAACTTTGAACTTACACTATATATATATATATATATATATATATATATATATATATATATATATATATATATATATATATACACAATTGTTTCTATTATTTGGGTACATTGCTATGTTCTCATATTTTAGGATAACTTTACTCTTTTACGAGTGTGTATTTCTTTCTCTAACTGAATGCAAAAAGTTTAACAGCTTTTAAAGTATTGATGCCGACTTTATTTAGTCATTTTAGTACTGTACTACTGTTTTTATTATCTATAGGCCTCCCTTTAATATTTTTGGATAAGTTATAAGAAATCATTTAATATTTTAAAAACCTATTCAATATTTTGATATAATCATTACATATATTTGTGGTTGGAAACATAATTGTAATATACATGATTCGGGTTAATGAAAAGTTGGTTGGGGTGTACCGTAACCAACATACGGGCAGGCCTCTTATAAAAGAGGGCCCACCAAAAGTAAAGGTATTAATAAAGGTATTAATAAATAAAGTATAAGGAGTGAGGTGGGTGGGATGACCAGGTAAGAGGGTAATTCGGGTTATTATAGGATAAGATTGATTCAAACTGCTCCCACAAATAAAGACCTTAACAAAGGTGAAAATAAATAAATAAAAACATAATGCTAAGCAACTTTATCATAGCCATCAGCTACATACGAAACGATCACAACACCATCCACAGGATGTTCAAAAGCTATATCCACAGTGGTCAGATACTGTATATTATGTTTAGAATTGTCGCTTACCCATCCTACCTCCCTCTATTTTATTTCTTCTGTACCCTTCCCACACCCCTTATTTGTTACAAATTGAAAATAGATTGTGTTTGGTAACCATATTGTTATATCTTTCTTGCAGACTTGTATAATGATACTGCTTTCTGGCTGTATCCACATGTGTTTTCCAGAAAATGGACAATCATACTAAATATTGTAACAGGTTTGTTAAAAAAAATTCTGATGAACTTAATGAAACACATTGAATCAAAAAAAATGAGTCCCTATTTTTTCTTATTGATTTCCAAAAAAAAAATGTGAATTTGAAAAAAAAAACAAAAAAAAAACACACAGAGAAGTGGAAGGATTACAGAAAAAAAGTAATAATTCAATGTAATGTAAAATGTCATTTGCTTAAAAAAGGAAGCAAATATGTTAAATAAGAAAAGTTGATGTTACTTTAAATTATTTACCCAAACATAATTCAATAAATTGACTAAAATGATAAATAAACAGTCAGCGAAATAAAAATGTAGTAAGGTGCACCAGAGGCTAGCTTCCTTGCCTATTTTCATCACAAATCCATTAATAAAGGCAATAAAAATCTTAGGATTGCTAAGTATTTGATATAGCAATAACTAGTAAATCCTTCTATATTGACTTATCTATCAATAGACTTTCTACTTGTTTAGTGTGAGTGGGGGAGTCAATAAGTTGAAAGAACTAATAGAAATAAAAAAATTAAAATTATATAGATAAATATATACCGTAAAGTATCTGTAGTATAAAGGGTTGAATACATTTTTATATTAACATTTTAATTTCCTTATATCTGCATGCAAATTATTCAATATTTTAAATATTTTATTACATATTTTGCTTTTTGTTGCCTTTTATTTTTTTATTGGTTGTAAAACATTGCCCCTAACGATAGATTTTGGATTTTTAGATGTCTACAGTTAACTCTAAAAGAGTTTACTTAAAGATTGAATCATTATGAAATACTCAGATTGACTGTGTTGGAATTTTACGGAAATCCCAGCCCAGTCAAAAGATAGACTGAGACAAAGTAGAGAGGACTTTGTCTCAATATTTTTCCTATGCTTGAAACCTTTTGTCAAGTTTGATCACCAGTGACAGCTGTAGGGAAAAAAGCTCTTTCTATAGAGGATACGAAAGTCTTGCAGGATCCTCCATAGACCTCAATGCTGTACTCTTGTGCAGTGCTGGAGCACCAAGAGATGAAGAAGAGGATGCCTGTGAGGGACAAGTTCAATTAAGAAAACCTCACCTTTCCTTGCCCCCCATGGTCACCGAACCCTACGGAATTGTCACCCAGTTAGGAAAGATAAAGAATTATACCGATTTAAATTGTTATCCACAATATAAAAACAAAAAAATTTATCTAGTCAGAAAACTATCTGTAGGTTTTTCTGACAGATAGTAATAAATATAGTGATATTGAGAATACAAAGTGAATCCAAAGTAAATGTCAAAATTAAAGTTAATATAGCCATACTGGAACTATACTCAGTCAGACATGCTTTCAGTTTGACTGCTGTGGCCTTAAATTTCAAATTCACTTAGAGTTTTCACTTTAGTGAATAATTTACTTAGTATTTCCATTTATGTTTTTACATTTTAATTTTTGTTGGCTTTGAGATGCTTTAGTTGTCATAATTGTGCTCCCATGCACCCCTAAATAGCTGTATAACTTTCAATAAGTCATTACAGAGTCAAGAGTTATTATAGTAAAATAACTAAAGAATGACTGGGATTTATATTATGACGCATACAGAGTCTCTATAACTCTCTCTTCACTCTATTTGGGACATCCTTATCCAGAACTCACTCCTTTATTACCCCTTAGGATCTGGAAGCTTGATGCATTCAAGAGCTGATTTAGAACATTTGGGAGTCCCTTTGTGGGAAGTCTTTTGACCATTTGATGTGCCTTTCTGGCCACTGTTAGTTATCTTGTATCATTGTATCTAACAGTTTTACACTATGTTTTGTTTTATGTTTATGATTTTAAGTGATTAAAAGCTGGAGTATCATTTTCTAACTGGAGCACTACCAGTATATTTCTGGAGACCGATAACCAGTGTATGTATATTATCTCATTGGTGATCCTCAGACGTGTAATTGTAGCACACCACACCATTTAGTTTGCCTTTTTTGTTATATTATGTTGTGCCTTAAAATAAATTAAATAAAAAATATAGGGATTTCAAATGGGCATGCCAGTTGCTCCAACAAATCAATCGTAAATTATGATTACAGTTCAGTTTACAGAGCAGGAGATAAAAACGTTTATGGTAAGTTAAAAACTGATTGGCCATGAAACCATTTTTATCATGCAAACTAAGTGAGTCGCATCCAGAGAAGGTGTAGCCAGGGCTGCAAAAACAGAAACAAAAGTAAATTAACCCCTAAATGGCAATAAATTGAGCAGTGAGACTGCAGGGGCATGATCTATACACAGAAAATGCTTCATTAAGATCAAGTTTTTCTGGTGATTATAGTGTCCCTTTAAGGCTAAATAGCTGAACCACTTTAGTTTTAAATTTAAACATTCATGTTGAATTCCAGAAATATTTGACTTAAGTGAATAACCCTCAATAACCCTCACGCTAAACTGAGAATTCAAAGTGAATTTTACGTTTAAGGCCAGAGTAGCCAAAGCATGTTAACCTTAACCCCTTAAGGACACATGACGTGTCTGACACGTCATGATTCCCTTTTATTCCAGAAGTTTGGTCCTTAAGGGGTTAAAGGGATTCTCTAGTGCCAGGAAAACAAACCCGCTTTCCTGGAAATGCAGAATTCTGGAGTCCCCCCTCCTTTCCACCCCCTATTCTACATCACAGAAGGGGTTAAAACCCGTTCAGTCACTAACCTGAATTGTCGGCGGAGGAGACCTAATGCTCGTACGCATTAGACCTCCCTATAGGAAAGCATTGAATATTGAAATTTCGGGGACGCTGGAGGTCCTCATACATGTATAAGTATGAAATTCACTTTGAAGGCTCTTCGAATTCTAACATTAATGAACAATTCTGCTTGTATCTATTTCCAAAAATTTATCTAGAGGGTATTGATGAATCTAAATACAAATGGGGGTGATATTAAGATGCTAACTACTTTACTCAAAAAAACTTGGGGGGAATGAATACTAAAGGCCACACCTGGAAACCCTCAGTAATGAAGGTGTTAATTCCTTTTGGCTTTACATGATTAATCTAGAGTTTCCTAAATAAATACAAAGAAAATATTGAATATTTTGCATAATATTGCAAAATAATATGAAAAACATCATGTGCCTGATGATAATAACACACTTCTTGTTGTAATTATCATTTTAAATATATGAATATTATTTTGTAATGTATTTCTATTTACATTTCACTTGTTATTAGTATTTATTTTAGTCATAGACCAGACCTTACATATTAATTCTGCATCTTCACATAACATTTACAATTTAGCTGTATTATCTTTATTTATACAGCTATAATTATTATTTAATTGTTATTATAACTTCAATTGTATAATTACAGTATTTAGTTTTCTTCTTTATTTAAAATAAATATGTCTTATTGTTGCATATACATACATATATCCAAATCAAGTTGTTTAACATAACAATACACTCAATGCTTAATTTGTCAGATTATTATGTTAATATTATGTTAGTATATACAAAGTGTTTTGTTTGTTCTCTTTGGCATGATTGAGGGAATGTTTCTGATTACACCGCTCATTTCATCTTACTACTCTTATCCCTTAGACACCTAATATTTGTATATATTTTTTGCAAGTTACGTACTTGAAAACTATTTCTCGATTTGTTTTATTCACTGTGCAATCACTTTTTCATTTTCGATTTTATCTAACCTGATTGCCCTTTGCAGAATTAGTTGTGTTACTTGAAATTCTAAAATGATTTATCTGTCCTTTCAGACTTAAATAATCTAAATCTTAAACCTTCCTTTATATTTATTTCTGTACAACAGTGTTTGAATTTGATATATTTATCCTCCCAGGGTTGTATATAATATTGATTGGTGTAGTTAATAAAACAATAACTTAAAGGTTGTCAATTTTTCTTCTTTTTTTTTTTTCTATTCAATTACATCTCTAGCACAGTTCATAACAAATTCAAATAAATGTTAGATTTGAGGGAATGTACAGAGGGACTAGGGTAAAAATGTATCCTTTTTGCATACCGAAAATTAACAAATGGAATCAAATTTTTCTATTTAGAAGCCTTACTTAATAAAATCAGTAAAAGCTCTAAAACAGCAAAAACATATGTAAGGAAGGCTGAACTTGAGGGACACAAGTCTCTTTTCAGCTATGTAACTATGTAATCCATTTTATTACCTAATAATATCTAAAAAACCTATTGAGGAATTCAGAATATTTTTCTCATTCACCAACAACAACATACACACAATAGAAAACAAAACAAAACATTTAACCCCTTAATCCCTTAACCCCTTAAGGACAGAGCTTCAGAAGCTTGTCTTTCACTTAATGACAACGGCATTTTTTGCATTTTTTGCTATTTGCGTTCAACTGCAATTTGCATTTTACTAATTTATTGCACCGACACATATTATATACCGTTTTTTAAAGGACAGAAAGGGCTTTAATTTGATGTAACACATATATATATACATGCTTATTTATTATAAAAAAAATACAGAAATATGCAAAAAAATGAATTTTTGTGTGTTTTTTTTACAGTTTTTGCAATAATAATGTGTACATAATTAGTGCAGGTTAAGGAAAGTAATTAAAAATAAATTCATTTAGTTGTTCTGAATTACAGAATATATAATGTGTCTGGGATTTTAAGTTTTTTTTGGTAGTTACAGGTCACAAAGCACAAGGAGTAAAATAAACTTTTTATGTGGAGCGATTTTAGAATTTGGTATGTTTGTCTTGTAAGCCTAATAGCCATAAAAGAAAACAAAATTGCCACACAAAAGTATATATTTATATAAAGTAGACACCACAGGCTATTTACCTAAGGTTGTTTTGACACTTTCTACGTAGCCATTTTACCGCCAACCTCTGCTAAATATTGGTGTAAAATTGTGTTTTTTGGGGGTTTTCGCACACAAACTTATAACAAAGAACTTCTCATGTGTATTTTGTAAAGTTGGTGTGTGCTATTCCTGTACAAAGTTTTATAATGTGTTCAGTTACTTCTGCTGAGTACAACGGTACCCCCATTGTATGTCTTTGTCACTATTTCGTGAAGCTACAGTGCCATATAGGAGACCTGTCCTTTTCAGTATTCACAGTAGAATTTTGAGAGACGGATTTAATGAGCCTATGCTTCCATTTGGGGTATTATAGTAGTTTGACTGTTCAAAAAAAACCCACAAAGGCCTACCATTTGTAAAAGTAGACACTCCAGGGTATCTCATAAGGTGCATATTGTGCCTTAACATGCCCCCATTTTTTTACCATTACATGCCAAAGTATGTGGTAAAAAATAATTTTGTGCATATTTTACATACGGATTGCATTTTTGCTGGGCATTTTGTATATTTCATGTGTGCCACTAAGTTCAAACCCCCCAAATTATGCTCAGCTAAGTCTTCTGAGTAAAAAGACACCCCCATTGTATGTCTATGGCACTATTTCGTGAAGCTACAGTGCCATACAGGAGACCTGTCCTTTTCAGTATTCACAGTAGAATTTTGAGAGACGGATTTAATGAGCCTATGCTTCCATTTGGGGTATTATAACAGTTTGACTGTTCAAAACACCCCACAAAGGCCTACCATTTGTAAAAGAAGACACTCCAGGGTATCTCATAAGGTGCATATTGTGCCTTAACATGCCCCCATTTTTTTACCATTACATGCCAAAGTATGTGGTAAAAAATAATTTTGTGCATTTTTTACATACGGATTGCATTTTTGCTGGGCATTTTGTATATTTCATGTGTGCCACTAAGTTCAAACCCCCCAAATTATGCTCAGCTAAGTCTTCTGAGTAAAAGGACACCCCCATTGTATGTCTATGGCACTATTTTGTGAAGCTACAGTGCCATATAGGAGACCAAGCCATATCAGTTTTGACCGAACTTTGAATTTTGACGCCGGGCCTATGTGCAATTTCCAAGCATCTTTGCAGGTTTTAAATTCAAACTACCCCACAAAGGCCTACCATTTCTTAAAATAGACACTCCAGGTTATTTCAAAAGGCATATTTTGAACCTTAGCGTGGGATCATTTTTCCGCTAGCGTGTACCAGGTGTAGTGGTTATAAGCGTTTTTTTCTGCCTTTTTGACACACAAAGTGAGTTTGCACAGTATATTTTGCAAACCATATGTGTACTACCACTGTATAATACTTCATATTTTGCTCAGCTATGTCTGCTGAGTACAAAAATACCCCCGTATGTACCTTTGCCAGGTATATGTGGACATCGGAGGGGCACATTTGGGACACAGCCATTCCATTTTTTTTCAAATTTTGAATTTTTACGCTGTGCCCATGTCCCATTTTAGAGTATTTTACCAGGCTATATAATCCAAATACCCCATAAAGCCATACCATTTCTTAAAGAAGACATCCCAGGGTATTTCAAAAGGCATATTTTGAACCTTAGCGTGGGATCATTTTTCCGCTAGCTTGTACCAGGTGTAGTGGTAATAAGCGTTTTTTCTGCCTTTTTGACACACAAAGTGAGTTTGCACAGTATATTTTGCAAACCTTATGTGTACTACCACTGTATAATACTTCATATGTTGCTCAGCTATGTCTGCTGAGTACAAAAATACCCCCGTATGTACCTTTGCCAGGTATATGTGGACATCGGAGGGGCACATTTGGGACACAGCCATTCCATTTTTTTTCAAACTTAAAATTTTTACGCTGTGCCCATGTCCCATTTTAGAGTATTTTACCAGGCTATATAAACCAAATACCCCATAAAGCCACACCATTTCTTAAAGAAGACATCCCAGGGTATTTCAAAAGGCATATTTTTAACCTTAGCGTGGGATCATTTTTCCGCTAGCTTGTACCAGGTGTAGTGGTAATGAGCGTTATTAAATGTATTTTTTTACTTTTTAAAACTTTTTTTACTTTTTAAAACTATTTTTTAAACTTTTGTTTTGATTATTCATTTTTTGAAAGTTTCCTAAACTTTCGTAAAACTTTTTTTTACAGATTTAACATTTTTCTAAGCTTTTTTTTTACGTTAACCCCTAACTAGCAGTAAGCAGCACTAACAGTAAATTCCCCATTTTCCCATAAATCCCACCCACCCCAGCTAGCAAAATATTTAATTATACAATATTTAAATTAGTTAATTAAATAAATTTAGCCCCTGAGGGTTAAAAAGTAAATAAAAGTTAATCGTCAGGGGTTAAAAAAAAAATTAGAACAGTATAATACTGTGATCTGTATTTTGATCACTGTAGGCAGTGATCGACTGGCAGGGAAGGGGTTAATTTTTATTTGGACTGGGTAAAGGGTTTATTTTTTTAAATTTTTTACTTAAATGTTATTAAAACTTTTTTTTTAACTTAATTTTTTAACTTTTTAAAGCTTATTTTTAAACTTTTTTTAACGTTAACCCCTAGTTAGCGTAATACTAAATCCCCCAATTCCCCACTAACTTCCACCCTCCCCAGCTAGCTAAATTTATAATTTAAAAATATTTAAATTAATTAATAAAATAAATTGAACCCCTGAGGGTTAAAAAAAAAAGAATTAACCCTCAGGGGTTAAAAAAAAAATCAGATCTTAGTAAAATGTAATCCCTGCCAATTGATCACTGTAGTCAGTGATCAATTGGCAGGGAAGGGGTTAATTTTTTATTAAAATGGGTAAAGGGGGGGGTAAAGGGGGGTGGGATTTTAATTTTACAATGTTTTCTTTCCACCAGGGGGCAGGAGCACTGAAGATCCGTCTCCCTGCACTTCACACAGAACCAGGAAGTGCAGGGAGGCGGAGGTGAGTATAGAGAGCACATGTGCCCGCTCTGGCATGCTGTCAGAGCGGGCACATGTACTCTGACAGCCCGATCCGGTGCTCCCGGTTTGCCTCTAATGCAGAGGCAGACCGGAGCACCATTAACCCCGCGATCGCCGCGATTGCGGCGATCTGGGGTTAATTTTAACGGGTGACGGACGAGGTCCGTCACTCGTCATTAACGCATTCCCCTGAGTGACGGACCTCGTCCGTCACTCGTCGTTAAGGGGTTAAGGACTGAGCCAAATGTACACGTTGTGAACAGAACAAAACGTAAACAAAACCTGGCATTTGCACTATATGTCTGTCCAAACGTAATTCACCTCTTTCATATTAAATGCACCCCCCCCCCTTATTATATATCATTTTATTCAGGGGAAACAGGGCTTTCATTTAATATCAAATATTTAGCTATGAAAAATAATTTAATATGAAAATAATGGGAGAAAATAAGAAATGTTGTTATTTTTTTAGTTCTACATGACATTTTAACTGTCAATGTCATAACACTGTTTGCTTTTACTGCAATAAAATACACATATTTGTATTCAGCAAAGTCTCACGTGTAAAACAGTACCCCCTATGTACAGGTTTTATGGTGTTTTGGGAAGTTACAGGGTCAAATATAGCACGTTACATATGAAATTGAAATTCGCCAGATTGGTTACGTTGCCTTTGAGACTGTATAGTAGCCCAGGAAATAAATTTACACCCATAA
This sequence comes from Pelobates fuscus, assembly GCF_036172605.1. Lineage (NCBI taxonomy): Eukaryota > Metazoa > Chordata > Amphibia > Anura > Pelobatidae > Pelobates > Pelobates fuscus. Next base: position 136,399,643 of record NC_086326.1, on the reverse strand, counting down.
TGTCATACCATTTGCAATAGTAGACAACCCAAGGTATTGCAAATGGGGTATGTCCAGTCTTTTTTAGTAGCCATTTGGTCACAAACACTGGCCAAAGTTAGCGTTAGTAGTTGTTTGTGTGTGAAAAATGCAAAAAACTCAAAATTTGGCCCTTGGTTTTGCACCCCTCCCTGTTACAGGTGCCTCATCTCGGGTCCCTATTTAGCCTTGTACTGCAGAGAACCTCAGATGGATTTTTTTCCCCAAGTAAGTGGGTTAATCTCATAAGAGCAGACATTAGACTGTGAGAGTAGGACCTGCCAAAGATGGGGTACATTGACGTTGTGGCAGGCTTATGCAATGTATGATCATATAGTGTAACTAAATCCCCATTATTCTTTTTGCCTAGATTAGGTGTTTTTAAAAAAACTTTAAAAACTAATAAAATCTGTCAACATTGAAGTTGCTGTTTAGTAGATAGGAGAGTGCGCTGGATCTTGTGTATTGTTTATTGTATAATATGGCCCCCAGCAGCACCCCATTTAAGCATGTTCAGGTGAGTGCAACCATCCCCCCATGTTTCATATATATATTTATGTATATAGATATATATATATTATTTCGTTCTACGTGTATTTTGATATAAATCACAATACAGTTAGAACGAAATAAAACACATCTATATATTTTTTAATTATATATATATATATATATATATATATATAAATAATTAAAAAAATATATAGATGTGTTTTATTTAGTTCTAACTGTATTGTGATATTAACATATATATATATTTATATTAAATACACGTATATATATTTTGCATAAAAAAAGTTTAATTTTAATCAGATTTTAACATACTTTACACTTTTTTATCTTTTGCTCTGTAAATGTAACTTTGTAATCATACTTAGGAGGATCCTGCAGGCACTAGAGGGCTATTAAAGCAGGAGATAAGTTATAAATGAAGCAGACTATGCAGTAAATGAACCTAGGATATCTAGGTGTGTAGGGACTTGGAGTCGGTGTGAGTGACAGCCAAGGGAGGTGTGACTAGGGCTGCATAAACACAGTGATTTAAATTCTTTATTTTTATCGTGCAAGTGTGTACAGTCAAGCTTCATATGCCACAACAGCTCTATCAAGCATTGCAAGACAAACATAGGATATCAGTAGCATGGCATTATTAGGAATTGCACATTTTTTGTAGTGTAATAACAAACAAATCACGATAGTAGAGTAATAGTTGTCAGTAGTTAAGAGAAACTCTATGGCTTAGTACTCAGGCTATCTTAACTGACGTATGTGCCCTGGGCACTGAGTGAGTGAACAAGCATAAGTGTCCAAGCTTAAGTGTATTCATAGGTAGTGATGTACCGAACTGTCCGCCGGCGAACAGTTCCCGGCGAACTAAGCGTGTTCGCGTTCGCCACGGCGGGCGGACACATGCGCAGTTCGATCCGCCCCCTATTCGTCATCATTGGGCAAACTTTGACCCTGTGCCTCTCGGTCAGCAGACACATTCCAGCCAATCAGCAGCACTCCCTCCCATCCACACCCTCCAACCTCCCTCCCAGCATCCATTTTCGATTCATTCTGAAGCTGCATGCTTAGTGAGAGGAGGGAAAGTTTAGCTGCTGCTGATTAGATAGGGAAATTGATAGCTAGGCTAGGGTATTCAGTGTCCACTACAATCCTGAAGGACTCATCTGATCTCTGCTGTAAGGACAGCACCCCAAAAAGCCCTTTTTAGGGCTATAACATCAGGCTGCTTTTTTTTTTTTTTTTTCCTGTGTAATGTAATTGCAGGTGCCTGCCTGCCAGCTTCTGTGTGAGGTTCACATTGGATACTGTGCCTACTTGCCCAGTGCCACCACTCATATCTGTTTTAACAATAGGTTAAGCTTTACATTTAAAATAAATAATTTTTTTTCACTGTAATAGAAGAGCAGTTGCCTGCCTGCCAGCTTCTGTGTGAGGTTCACATTGGATACTGTGCCCACTTGCCCAGTGCCACCACTCATATCTGTTTTAACAATTGGTTAAGCTTTAGATTTAAAATAAATAATTTGTTTTCACTGTAATAGAAGAGCAGTTGCCTGCCTGCCAGCTTCTGTGTCAGGTTGGATGCCTTGCCCATTTGCACAGTCAGTGCCACCACTCATATCTGTTTTAACAATTGGTTAAGCTTTAGATTTTAAATAAATAATTTTTTTCACTGTAATAGAAGAGCAGTTGCCTGCCTGCCAGCTTCTGTGTCAGGTTGGATGCCTTGCCCATTTGCACAGTCAGTGCCACCACTCATATCTGTTTTAACAATAGCTTAAGCTTTAGATTTTAAAGAAATCATTTTTTTTTCACTGTAATAGAAGAGCAGTTGCCTGCCTGCCAGCTTCTGTGTCAGGTTGGATGCCTTGCCCATTTTCACAGTCAGTGCCACCACTCATATCTGTTTTAACAATAGCTTAAGCTTTAGATTTTAAAGAAATATTTTTTTTTCACTGTAATAGAAGAGCAGTTGCCTGCCTGCCAGCTTCTGTGTCAGGTTGGATGCCTTGCCCATTTGCACAGTCAGTGCCACCACTCATATCTGTTTTAACAATAGCTTAAGCTTTAGATTTTAAAGAAATCATTTTTTTTCACTGTAATAGAAGATCAGTTAGTTGTCTGCAAGCGTCTGGGTGTCAGGCCTACTTCAGCGTGTGCTCTGCAGACCTGTGCCAGCGTGCTTTGACAGTTGCCAATCATATCTGGTGTCTCTTTAGCGTGCTTTTACAAAGAAAAAAGGTTTCCAGTGTAAGCTAATAGCAGCCAGTCAGTGTCCTTCAAGCGGCTCTGTCAGGCCTTCCTTCAGCGTGTGCCCTGCACAACCCTGCCAGCGTACTTTGACAGTTGCCACTCATATCTGGTGTCTCTATAGCGTGCTTTTACAACCAAAATTTTGTTTCCACTGTAATAGAAGAGCAGTTGCCTGCCTGCCAGCTTCTGTGTGAGGTTCACATTGGATACTGTGCCTACTTGCCCAGTGCCACCACTCATATCTGTTTTAACAATTGGTTAAGCTTTAGATTTAAAATAAATAATTTGTTTTCACTGTAATAGAAGAGCAGTTGCCTGCCTGCCAGCTTCTGTGTCAGGTTGGATGCCTTGCCCATTTGCACAGTCAGTGCCACCACTCATATCTGTTTTAACAATAGCTTAAGCTTTAGATTGTAAAGAAATCATTTTTTTTCACTGTAATAGAAGATCAGTTAGTTGTCTGCAAGCGTCTGGGTGTCAGGCCTACTTCAGCGTGTGCTCTGCAGACCTGTGCCAGCGTGCTTTGACAGTTGCCAATCATATCTGGTGTCTCTTTAGCGTGCTTTTACAAAGAAAAAAGGTTTCCAGTGTAAGCTAATAGCAGCCAGTCAGTGTCCTTCAAGCGGCTCTGTCAGGCCTTCCTTCAGCGTGTGCCCTGCACAACCCTGCCAGCGTACTTTGACAGTTGCCACTCATATCTGGTGTCTCTATAGCGTGCTTTTACAACCAAAATTTTGTTTCCACTGTAATAGAAGAGCAGTTGCCTGCCAGCTTCTGTGTGAGGTTCACATTGGATACTGTGCCTACTTGCCCAGTGCCACCACTCATATCTGTTTTAACAATTGGTTAAGCTTTAGATATAAAATAAATAATTTGTTTTCACTGTAATAGAAGAGCAGTTGCCTGCCTGCCAGCTTCTGTGTGAGGTTCACAGTGGATACTGTGCCCTCTTGCCCAGTGCCACCACTCATATCTGTTTTTACAATAGCTTAAGCTTTAGATTTAAAAGAAATATTTTTTTTTCACTGTAATAGAAGAGCAGTTAGTTGTCTGCAAGCGTCTGGGTGTCAGGCCTACTTCAGCGTGTGCTCTGTAGACCTGTTCCAGCGAGCTTTGACAGTTGCCAATCATATTTGGTGTCTCTTTAGCGTGCTTTTACAAAGAAAAAAGGTTACTGTGTAAGCTAATAGCAGCCAGTCAGTGTCCTTCAAGCGGCTCTGTCAGTCCTTCCTTCAGCGTGTGCTCTCCAGAACTGTTCCAGTGCACATTGCCAATCATATCTGGTGTCTCTATAGCGTGCTTTTAAAACCAAAATTTGTTTTTCACTGTTATAGATTGAATAGCAGTTACTTGTCTTCAAGCGGGTGTCTCAGGCCTACAGTGTGTGCTCTGCAGAACTGTTCCAGTGCACATTGCCAATCATATCTGGTGTCTCTATAGCGTGCTTTTAAAACCAAAATTTGTTTTTCACTGTTATAGATTGAATAGCAGTTACTTGTCTTCAAGCGGGTGTCTCAGGCCTACAGTGTGTGCTCTGCAGAACTGTTACAGTTCACATTGCCAATCATATCTGGTCTCACAGTAGCTTGCACGCATAGTACCACTAATCCCCCAAAAAATGACAGGCAGAGGCAGCCACCCCGCAGGGGCCGTCGTGGTCGTGGTGCTGTGATTCCCTTTTGCCCTAGAATAATGCCCAGTTTTCAGAAGCCACGTACCCTGAACTTGAAAAGTTCTGAGGACATAGTTGACTGGCTAACACAGAACACCCAATCTTGTACAGCCTCCGCTCGGAACCTTGACGCACCATCCTCCTCCAGCTTAGCTTCAGGCACCTCTCAAGATACCACTCACCCGCCTGCCGCCACCACCAAAACTAGCACCACAGCCGCTTTACTTGGTATGTCAGAGGAGTTATTCACACACCCGTTTGAAGAAATGAGTGATGCGCAACCATTATTGCTAGAGGATGTAGATAACAGGGATATGTCTCAGGCAGGCAGCATTAAACACATGGAGGTACGGTGTGATGATGATGATGTTGTACCCGCTGCTGCTTCCTTTTCTGAGTTGTCAGATACAAGCGAAGCGGTTGATGATGACGATGCGTCCATGGATGTCACGTGGGTGCCCGCTTGGCAAGAAGAAGAACAGGGCGAAAGTTCAGATGGGGAGACAGAGAGGAGGAGGAGACGAGTTGGAAGCGGGGGGGGGGGTCGTCGCAAGGAGCTAGTGGCACAGTCAGACAGCATGCATCGGCACCCGGGGTCAGCCCGACAGCACGCCAATCAACGCATGCTGTGTCCACCACCAGAATGCCGTCATTGCAGAGCTCAGCAGTGTGGCATTTTTTTTGTGTGTCTGCCTCTGACAACAGCGATGCCATTTGCAACCTGTGCCAAAGGAAACTGAGTCGTGGGAGGTCCAACACCCACCTAGGTACAACTGCTTTGCGTAGGCACATGATCTCACATCACAAACGCCTATGGGATCAACACATGAGTACAAGCAGCACGCCAACTCTAATCCGCCATCCTTCTCCTGATCCAGCATCTTCAGCCATGTCAACCACTGCTGTCCTTCTTGCCCCCTCTCAACCATCCGCCACTCCGTCTCCCGCCTTGAGCAGTTCCCGCTCATCTGCCCACAGTCATGTGTCTGTCAAGGACATGTTTGAGCGTAAGAAGCCAATGTCACCAAGTCACCCCCTTGCCCAGCGTCTGACAGCTGGCTTGTCCGAACTATTAGCCCGCCAGCTTTTACCATACAATCTGGTTGAGTCTGAGGCGTTCAAAAAATTTGTAGCTATTGGGACACCGCAGTGGAAGGTACCCGGCCGGAATTTCTTTTCACAAAAGGCAATCCCCAACTTGTACACGATTGTGCAAAAGGAAGTCATGGCATGTCTGGCACACAGTGTTGGGGCAAGGGTCCATCTGACCACTGATACCTGGTCTGCAAAGCATGGTCAGGGCAGGTATATCACCTACACTGCGCATTGGGTAAACCTGCTGACGGCTGACAAGCAAGGAATGCGTGGCATTGCAGAGGAGTTGGTGACACCGCCACGAATTGCAGGCAGTCCTGCTGCCACCTCCTCTACTCCTCCTACTCCATCCTCCTCCATAACCTCCTCGACTGAGTCCTCTTGTGCCGCTGCTTCTTGCTCCACATCAACGGCACCCACCCAGCTCCCCAGGTACTATTCCACATCCCGGATACGGCAGTGTCACGCCGTCTTGGGTTTGACTTGCTTGAAAGCAGAGAGTCACACCGGACAAGCACTCCTGTCCGCCCTGAACGCACAGGTGGAAAAGTGGCTGACTCCGCAGCAACTGGATATCGGCAAAGTGGTGTGTGACAACGGAAAAAATTTGATAGCGGCATTGAAGTTGGGCAAGTTGACACATGTGCCGTGCATGGCACATGTGTGTAATCTGATCGTACAACGCTTTGTGCATAAGTACACAGGCTTACAGGACGTCCTGAAGCAGGCCAGGAAGGTGTGTGGCCATTTCAGGCGTTCCTACACGGCCATGGCTCACTTTGCCGATATCCAGCGGCGAAACAACATGCCAGTGAGGCGCTTGATTTGCGACAGCCCTACACGTTGGAATTCAACACTCCTAATGTTCGACCGCCTGCTCCAACAAGAAAAAGCTGTTAATGAATATTTGTATGACCGGGGTGCTAGGACAGCCTCTGGGGAGCTGGGAATTTTTTTGCCACGTTACTGGACGCTCATGCGCAATGCCTGTAGGCTCATGCGTCCTTTTGAGGAGGTGACAAACCTAGTCAGTCGCAACGAAGGCACCATCAGCGACATCATACCATTTGTTTTCTTCCTGGAGCGTGCCCTGCGAAGAGTGCTGGATCAGGCTGTAGATGAGTGTGAAGAGGAAGAGGAAGAGTTGTGGTCACCATCACCACCAGAAACAGCCTTATCAGCATCGCTTGCTGGACCTGCGGCAACGCTGGAAGAGGATTGTGAGGAAGAGGAGTCAGAGGAGGATTGTAGCTTTGAGGAGGAGGAGGAGGAGCAAGACCAAACACAACATTCATCCCAGGGTGCTCGTTGTCACCTATCTGGTACCCGTGGTGTTGTACGTGGCTGGGGGGAAGAACATACCTTCAATGACATCAGTGAGGAGGAGGAACGGGAAATGAGTAGCTTGGCATCCAACCTTGTGCAAATGGGGTCTTTAATGCTGTCCTGCCTGTTGAGGGACCCACGTATAAAAAGGCTGAAGGAGAACGACCTGTACTGGGTGTCCACGCTACTAGACCCCCGGTATAAGCAGAAAGTGGCGGAAATGTTACCGAATTACAACAAGTCGGAAAGGATGCAGCATTTGCAAAATAAATTAAAAAGTATGCTTTACACAGCGTATAAGGGTAATGTCACAGCACAACGGGAATCTAACAGGGGGAGAGGTTAAAGTCATCCTCCTCCTCCTCCTCCCACGACCACGCCGGCAAGGACAGGACGCTTTAAAGACGTGTTGTTGATGGAGGACATGCGGACCTTTTTAAGTCCTATGCATCGCCACAGCCCTTCGGGATCCACCCTCAGAGAGCGACTCGACCGACAGGTAGCAGACTACCTCGCCTTAACTGCAGATATCGACACTCTGAGGAGCGATGAACCCCTTGACTACTGGGTGTGCAGACTTGACCTGTGGCCTGAGCTATCCCAATTTGCGATAGAACTTCTGGCCTGCCCCGCTTCAAGTGTCCTGTCAGAAAGGACCTTCAGTGCAGCAGGAGGTATTGTCACTGAGAAGAGAAGTCGCCTAGGTCAAAAAAGTCTAGATTACCTCACCTTTATTAAGATGAATGAGGGATGGATCCCGAAGGGACTGACACTGGGCGATACATTCGATTAAAAAAGGCCTGATGAGATGAGCTGCCTTGGGCTAAAAATGGTCCACACGCTGCTGTATTTTAGCTCTGAATGACGTTTGACTTGCGTGACTTATCCGCCACCAACTAGGGTTCAAGCCGCCATGTTTTAGGGCACTTTCTGCCTGTGAAACAAACATCAATTTTTCTGGCCGCTGCGGCTGCAACAATACCAATTTTTTCAGGCATGTGTACATGCCTAATTTTTAGGCCCACTGGTGCAGCACTGTGGCTTCAAAAACCAAACCAAAAAAAAATCCTCCAAGATGGCACCAATATACCAGTGGTCTAAGCATCTTCCCACTTTGGCCTAAAAAGGGGAGGTGATTCAACAATTAAAAATCTCTGCCATTTACACGTCCACTGATAGGAGACGCGGAAGGTATTAAACTGATATGAACAATACTAAACTCACCACTCCTATCTGGTGGCACATTAGCTTGCCCGCGCAGTGCCCCAAATTTCAAGTAAGAGGACCGACCAAGCATCTTCTTCCATCTCCCTGTTACATAAATCAATGCCATATCCATAGAAATTGTAGAGAATATCCAGGATAGTTTTACAGGGCCAAATCATGTCGCCTGTTGAAAGAGGTGACCTTGCTCGGGTCCCAGGTGTGCGGTTCCTAAAATGGCTGCCATATACACGTCCACTGATAGGAGACGCGGAAGGTATTAAACTGATATGAACATTTACTAAACTCACCACTCCGAGTGCCGTTATTTATTTCATTTTTTTGTGGTGAGGCTTTACAGGACAGAGTGCTTCTCCACGGGACATGTTAACTCACGGGCAGCTGGCTCATCAAGGAACCAGAGCAGCTTGAACGAGGTGACCTTGCTCGGGTCCCAGGTGTGCGGTTCCTAAAATGGCTGCCATATACACGTCCACTGATAGGAGACGCGGAAGGTATTAAACTGATATGAACAATACTCCACTCCTATCAGTAGGTCCGTCCCATTGTGATTTATGCCCCCCACCCACCGCGCAGGGTTGGGGGCCGGGGGGGAGGAAAGTAGGCCCCCCCATTGTGATTTATGGCCCCCACCCACCGCGCAGGGGTGGGGGCCGAGGGGGGGAGGACAGTAGGTCCCCCATTGTGATTTATGGCCCCCACCCACCGCGCAGGGGTTGGGGAGGACAGTAGCTCCCCCCAGTGTGTATCATGGGCTTTGAGGACAGGTGTCAATCCATACCTGCCAAGTGACCCTATGTAGGGGTAACAGTCCCTATTCTGCTCTGTGTCAGTGTGTATCATGGTCTCTGTGGACGGGGAACAGTCTCTATTCTGCTCTGTGTCAGTGTGTATCATGGACTCTGTGGACGGGGAACAGTCTCTATTCTGCTCTGTGTCAGTGTGTATCATGGTCTCTGTGGACGGGGAACAGTCTCTATTCTGCTCTGTGTCAGTGTGTATCATGGTCTCTGTGGACGGGGAACAGTCTCTATTCTGCTCTGTGTCAGTGTGTATCATGGACTCTGTGGACGGGGAACAGTCTCTATTCTGCTGTGTCAGTGTGTATCATGGTCTCTGTGGACGGGGAACAGTCTCTATTCTGCTCTGTGTCAGTGTGTATCATGGTCTCTGTGGACAGGGAACAGTCTCTATTCTGCTCTGTGTCAGTGTGTATCATGGTCTCTGAGGACAGGTGTCAATCCATATCTGCCAAGTGACCCTATGTAGGGGGAACAGTCCCTATTCTGCTCTGTGTCAGTGTGTATCATGGTCTCTGTGGACGGTGAACAGTCTCTATTCTGCTCTGTGTCAGTGTGTATCATGGTCTCTGTGGACAGGGAACAGTCTCTATTCTGCCCTGTGTCAGTGTGTATCAGGGGCTTTGAGGACAGGTGTCAATCCATACCTGCCAAGTGACCCTATGTAGGGGTAACAGTCCCTATTCTGCTCTGTGTCAGTGTGTATCATGGTCTCTGTGGACGGGGAACAGTCTCTCTTCTGCTCTGTGTCAGTGTGTTTCATGGTCTCTGTGGACGGGGAACAGTCTCTATTCTGCTCTGTGTCAGTGTGTATCATGGACTCTGTGGACAGGGAACAGTCTCTATTCTGCTCTGTGTCAGTGTGTATCAGGGGCTTTGAGGACAGGTGTCAATCCATACCTGCCAAGTGACCCTATGTAGGGAGAACAGTCCCTATTCTGCTCTGTGTCAGTGTGTATCATGGTCTCTGTGGATGGGGAACAGTCTCTATTCTGCTCTGTGTCAGTGTGTATCATGGTCTCTGTGGACGGTGAACAGTCTCTATTCTGCTCTGTGTCAGTGTGTATCATGGTCTCTGTGGACAGGGAACAGTCTCTATTCTGCTCTGTGTCAGTGTGTATCAGGGGCTTTGAGGACAGGTGTCAATCCATACCTGCCAAGTGACCCTATGTAGGGGGGACAGTCTCTATTCTGCTCTGTGTCAGTGTGTATCATGGTCTCTGTGGACGGGGAACAGTCTCTATTCTGCTCTGTGTCAGTGTGTATCATGGTCTCTGAGGACATGTGTCAATCCATATCTGCCAAGTGACCCTATGTAGGGGGAACAGTCTCTATTCTGCTCTGTGTCAGTGTGTATCAGGGGTTTTGAGGACAGGTGTCAATCCATATCTGCCAAGTGACCCTACGTAGGGGGAACAGTCTCTATTCCGCTCTGTGTCAGTGTGTATCAGGGATTTGACTATCTTTATTCAGATTCAAAAATTAAAATTCCAGGAAAAATTTAACAAACATTTACAAGAACATGTTATGCACATCATAGAAACAACGTGAACCTCTTTAAAGCCACAAACTTAAGACAAAAAGTATGTACACACAATGTGTAAGGGTTTGAAAGAATATTCTGAATCCTTACATGTTTACTTTATCGTTTGTTTGATTTTTGTGAACCATATATAAACTACAAGCAGCGTGAAAACTATAAAAACTCAAGTGGCCATGCTGATCAAATTAAATAGTATGCTTTACACAGCGTATAAGGGTGATGTCACAGCACAACGGGAATCTAACAAGGGAAGAGGTGAAAGTCATCCTCCCCCTCCCACGACCCCGCCATATCTGCCAAGTGACCCTATGTAGGGGTAACAGTCTCTATTCTGCTCTGTGTCAGTGTGTATCAGGGGCTTTGAGGACAGGTGTCAATGTTAGGTGATTTCTGCCCTTTATGGATTAAAAGCAGACTCTGCATCAACTGTGTAATTTTCCATGGGAGTTTTGCCATGGATCCCCCTCCGGCATGCCACAGTCCAGGTTTTAGTCCCCTTGAAACAACTTTTCCATCACTTTTGTGGCCAGAAAGAGTCCCTGTTGGTTTTAAAATTCGCCTGCCCATTGAAGTCAATGGCGGTTCGCGCGGTTCGCCGGTTCGCGAACATTTGCGGAAGTTCGCGTTCGCCGTTCGCGAACCGAAAATTTCGGGTTCGCGACAACACTATTCATAGGTTATGGGAATGCCTCAGGAATAAAATTCTATGCAGCTTTACATTAGGGTTGTGTCTGGCTGAGCATATTAGGATTCAACTCTAGGGCTGATAATAACTGGCTTAAGTCAGTGTCCATGGATGTAGGCTTAGTTACATGAGTCCGTCAGGTTGAGCAGGATTTAAACAGTTCTCCTGTGGTTTTCGCTGCACTGTGTTTGCTTGGTAAGTGCCGCTTGTGCCCTGGGGGTGCTGTGGAGTCATCCTGCACTGTTCATTGGCATATGGCGGTAGTTGTGGTATAATAGGCCTGGGCTGGTATGGTGGGCCAGTTCTAGCTGGAGGCAGGGAGGAGGGCTTGGTGTTCTGTCCCTCTGGCTTGTCTTGTCTGGGCTGGCATCTTTAGGGTCTGGTGGCCCCTGTGGTTCTGCTTTAGAGGGGTGGTTTAGTGGGGTCCCGTTTTGTGTATACCCCTTTGCTCCCTGGTATTATTGTGTATACCCCTTTGCTGCCTGCAGCCTGTACCTTTTTCTGCTCAGCATGGTCCGCCAACTTGAACCTGGGGCAGGCTTTCATGGTGGTCTGACGGTCCCCTTCAGTCAGTTCGATTGCGCACATGGTTGGCGTGCGGCGGCCATCTTGGATTGTCGCCTGGTGGATGTTCCTCGCCAGACGGTTGTTTAGGCACAGGTTAGTACGCTGTTAGGTGCCCTTGTAGTCCGGGATGACCCCCCCGGTCCAGAGGGGGGGAGCGAGATGCCGGCCGGAGACCCACGAGAGCGGCCGTCTCGTCCCAGCTCAAGCTCCAACAAGCTCCATGCCCCAGTCGGGTTACTGTCGGTGCCGGACCCGGTCTTAGGCGGTATCCCCGCTTACCCCAGCGTCTGGGGGGCAGTATGGTCACCGGTGTGGCTTTCTAGTTGCGGTTGACCGTCAATCTGCTCCGGCTTTTGGACCCTGAAGCGGGAGCTCAGACAGAGCACGTCTTATCCCGTCGGCGGTCAGGCCCCGCCCCTAATTATTATTATTTTATTTTTTTACGTATTTACATATTTTTTTTATATTATATATAAATATATATATAACAATAATTATATATATATATATTTAATCAGTATCAGTCTACGTGTAGTTCGATATTAATATATATATATATATATAATCATATATATATATTAATAGTAAAATACACCTAGACAGTGTATGTGTGTGTGTATATGTGTATATATAGATGAAAATGTATCCATACTTACTGTAATTTTCCTTTCCTGGTCATAGGCCATGGCAGCACAACAATGGGTTAGCTCCTCCCTATCCCTAATTAGACAGGAACAAAATTAAAATCAGGGGTTTAAATACCCCCTCCCACCAATAGTCCCTTAGTCTTGTTAACAGCAATATCCCAGGGCGGGATCTAAGTGCTGCCATGGCCTATGACCAGGAAAGGAAAATTACGGTAAGTATGGATACATTTTCATCTTTCCTGGCCATATCCATGGCAGCACAACAATGGATGATACCCAAGCAATAACCAAGGGAGGGAATAAAGAAAAACCACAGACTCAAGAATTTTTAGATGCTCGTGTATTAGAAATCACATGTGCAAATAGAAATCAATCAAGAGGAGTTGACTGCGGATAAAACTTATATGCCAAAAGAGTCTGACTGGCTGGCTTTAACGTCAATCTGGTAATGCTTTATAAACGTGTTTGGAGAAGACCAAGTGGCTGCTTTGCAAATCAGTTCTGGTGATAAATTAGCTGCTGCTGCCCAAGATGAGGAAAGGGACCTTGTAGAGTGAGCATTGAGTCCGTCAGGAATTTTCATATTCGATGCTTGGTAAGCCTGAATGATGGAGGCAACAATCCATCTACTGATGGCTATCTTAGAAGCCTGAAGCCCCCTTCTGGGACCGTTGGGGATGACGAATAGCCTTTGAGAGATCTGCCAAGCTGAAGATCTTTGTAGATAGACAGAAAGACATCTAACCGGATCTAATGGAGGAGGCAGAGATTCAGCATCCTCAGTAGAAGATTCCGAATGAAGAGCAGGGAGTACTATTTCTTTGTTGATGTGAAAATCTGAAACAACTTTAGGACAAAATTCGGGAATAGTCCGCAAAATAACTCTGTCCTTATGAAAAACTGTAAAGGGCTCCTTTGATGATAAGGCATGGAGTTCAGACACTCGTCTATCTGAGGCTAAGGCCACCAATAGAACAGTCTTAATGGTGAGTAACTGAGGAGAGATGGATTCAAGAGGCTCGAAAGGAGAATTGGCCAGAGCCTTTAACACCAAGGGAAGATCCCATGGTGGGGTGAAGGGCTTGATAGGAGGCTTGATTTTCAAAACTGCTGCCATAAATCTGATCACATCCGTGTTCAAGGCCCATCGTTTATCTGTAAGGGCCGAAAGAGACGAAATATGCACTTTCAGGGTATTGTAGCTTAAACCCTTGTCAAGACCGGATTGTAGAAATTCCAGGATCTCTTTGGTGGAGATAGACTTAATATTCCTGTGGTTGGATGCAGCCCAGGAGGAAAAAAGTACCAGATTCTGTAGTAAGTGGAAGAAGTAGAGCGTTTCCTTGCTTGCAGTAGAGTCTCAATGACCGAATGAGAAAACCCCTTGCAGTTCAACCTTTCCCTTTCATTTTCCATGCCATCAGCTTAGGGGGGCAGGGTCTGGGTGGAGGACAGGACCCTGATGTAGAAGGGAAGGAATGTTTGGAAGCTGCCAAGGGTCTGCACTGCAAAGGCTTAATAACAGAGGAAACCATGGCCTGCGAGGCCAAAAGGGGGCTATGAGGATGATGGATACCTTCACCTGCCTCAATCGTCTCAGAAGATGAAAGACGAGGGGTGTAGGAGGGAATGCGTAACCTAGGTGAAATTACCAATCGATTGAAAGAGCATCTCTTCCCGATGCCTGGGGATCGATGTTTTTTGAAAAGAAGTGCTTCACCTTCCTGTTCTTGTGTGTTGCCATAAGGTTGACTTGTGGCATGCCCCATACTTGTGAGATGTCCTTGAACACCTTGTTTGACAGACTCCATTCCCCTGGATCTAATTCCGCTCTGCTCAGGAAATCCGCTATGGAATTCTGGACTCCCGGAAGATGAATGGCCAATAGGCCCGCTAGATGTTTCTGGGAGAAGGACATTAGAGGCTTCATGATAGACATCATTTTCTGACTCCTTGTTCTCCCTTGATGGTTTATGTAGGCAACTACAGTGGAATTGTCCGATCTGATCTTGATCCACTTGAAGCGTATGAGAGGAAGGAGAACTTCTAGAGCTTTTAGAACTGCCAAAAGCTCTAATTGGTTGGAGGGCGTCCCTGTTGCTGGAAAGGACCATTTCCCTTGGATAAACTGATCTAGTAGGTGAGCACCCCATCCCCACTGGCTTGCGTCCGTGGTAATAACCGTTCATGCAATGTTCCCCAACGGAAACCCTCTGAACAGGGATTTCTTCTGTAACCACCAAATCAGGGATTGATCGACCTGAGGGGGAATCTTGATAGGCTGAAGTGGATTTCTCATTCTGAATTGGAGGATGAAATTCTTCTGGAAAATCCTAACAGCCTAACAGGCTCATGCATTTTACTGCTGAGGTTGAAGGGATAGAGAGAGTCAATAAATGGTTAAATCTCATCCATTTATTATACTATATTTTTCTAACATTTATAAAGATTTACACAAGAGCTAAAAACCAGACTAACCACAGGTTATTTTTGATTTATAACTTCTGCTTTGCAACAACAGACGCATCCGCAAGTTGACCTGATGCTTCCGAGAAGAAGTATCATGAATAAACAGACGTGCTTGACCACGAGGTTGTGGTTCTGCAAGATCAGCTATTGCCACATTTAGCATAAACATTTATCTTTTGTAAGCACATTTATTGCATTTTATGTAAGTCAAAGTTCATATCCGATACTGTATAAATATAACTGTCTATCCCTAATACATTTGAAGTACGTTGGACAGCAAACTGTGTGCGTGTCATTATTTGCTCCATCGTCCTTCCCTGAATTCAGCCAACAACGGAGACCAGAGAACGACTAAGTGGGACCGAGTCACTTAGGATAGAAGTTGCCTTTCAGCTTGGTGGCAGCGGTGGGATGAAGCCAAACCATTACGGGTGAGTAGTAATTCCTTGTGTCTATTATTGACGCCCTGAATCTATGATCCCCATGGTTTTGTAAGACTACATCCATTTAGGAAAGGCTATTTAGTATTGTATATTGTATTGTGACTCAGTTTACATAAAGGTCCAAATCTAGTAAGGGAACTAGACAGGTCTAGTAAGGGAACTAGACTGTGGTAATTCAAGGTACCTATAAAGAGATATAGGTGATTTCTTAGTATATAAGTGAATATACAAGAGTTAGAGATAAGTGTACACAAGCAATATCACTTGCCTTCTCTGGTCCCTAGTTGTCATTTTTCAAAAGTTTATTTTATCTGTTGTGGTAAAATTGTATAGGACAGAGATTTTGTGAGTAGATATCTGTCCTATAACCTTGGTCCTAGAATGGGAAATAACCAGTCCATTTGCTACCCTCCACCACACCCTGGGGAGTCATGTATAAAATATGTGTCCAAAGTCAGTCCCACTGGTGGCTTCTATACCATGCCATTCGTGGCCAACCTTGCAGGTTGGACCGAGGCTATGGAATCCGCCAATCCCTTCCCCAGATTAGGAGCTAATGATGAATATCACATGAACATGATCAAAGGATTATGTCTTGGTGATAAAATGTCTTGGCCATGGTATGGTCCGGACCCAGATTGGGATAAAGAATATATGGAACAAGGTGGCATAAATTGGCTCCGAGTAGCCCCACATTGGTATCCTACTAACCCTGATGGTAAAGTATTGAAAGGGAAAAGAAAGAAGGAAGCTTCAAGTTTAGGCACAGGTACACCTATTACATCCCCTACAGCAAACCAGATCCCTTCCCAGATCCCTACTGCACCTCCACCTCCCTATGCCTCAGCCATTCCTGCCTCTACTGGCACATATCCATCCCTCAAAGGTCTTACAGGACCTACCAATGCTAATGAAGATGATGAATATGATGAGCTAGTTTTTGCCAGTGTAGCTGTAGAAGGCATTAATGAAAAAGAGGGAAAGAGACCCGGGGGTAGCAAGGGTTGTTCTTCTTTAAAATATTCTACAGTACCAGGGGCTAGCAAAATTTTGCTTCACGACAAGACACCCAAGCACATGTTAACTAGGGCAACGAGTAAAGTAGAGCTGGTAGACAAGAATTCCGACTCAGCCCAAACCTCTCAGTCTACAGATATGACAGTGAGTGATGTAGGTACATATCCTTTCATGACCATTGGCTCACAACTTATAATAAAACCCCTGGCCCCTAATGTACTTAGAGAAATTGTCAAGGGTGCCCCAAATCCCAGAAAGAACCCTTCTGCATGTCTCTTGTATTTGAAGAGAAGTTGTCAAGGTCAAAATATGACCCAAATTGATATGAGACTAATCATAGATGGCATTCTGGGATATGACTCAGAATCTGGATGGAACTGGTCTAACGTCCCTTCCATTAATACTCCAGATCTCAGTACTACTACCCCTGCTGACCAAAAAGAAGAGCCATTTAAGTTAGCCACAAGGGATGGGATTGAGAAAATGTGGGAAGAAATTGAAGAGGAATTAACAAGATTGTATAAAAATAGTTCTTCCATGTCTACTGCTTTGTCATGCAAACAGACAAAGGGGGAAGATGTTGTAATATATGTAAAGAGATTCTTTAAATGTTGGAAAGAGGAGGCAGGATTGTCATCCACTAAAGAGATGGATGTATTAAAACTACAGACATGCATAGGAAACATGATACCTTCTATTGGTCTCCTGGTTAAACAGTTGATCTCTGAATGGCCATCTCTTACTAGTCAGGAATTTCTTGTGAAAATCCAAGAAAAAGACAATGCAGGATGTTTTACATCCCCACCCCAGTCCACTAAACCCAGTACCTTTGTGGTACAAGGGTTAGCACACACTCAACCCTACAACTCTAGACCCCGAGGATGGGATGGGACACATAGGGCTAGACCCAGAGGTGGTGGTTTCCAAAGAGGGGGCCGTCCCCAGAGGGGAAGGTATCAGCACCAACAACAGTACCCTGACCGCAATACATGCTTTAACTGTGGCCAACAGGGTCATTGGCGAAGTGCCTGCCCTTTTCCCCCTAAAGCCCTGTCAAATTCAAATATGTCCCAAAACCATAATGCACAAACTACTACCCAAGACTCTGCTGCTCCGATGACATTCCCAGCACCTCCACCCCCTCAATTTCCCTTTCCCCCTCCTCCTCCACCTCCTCCGTCCCAACCCCAGCATGCCCATCACATTCCATGGCCACAATAGGGATGCCCGGAAGGAGACACTCCTGTTTTTCTCCAACTGTCCAGTAATAGTATGGCTCAACCCTTTTATGTGTTACACATTGAAGGTACCCCAATTCCTTTTCTTGTGGATACTGGAGCAACTTGCTCCAGCATATGCACTGCCTACTACGAAGGACCCAGGTCAAAAGCAGAACCTTCTGTGGGAATTAATGGAGTGTCTGTTCCAACATTCTGTACCCCCCTGCTTTCTGTCTACTGTCCTCTTAATTTTTCCCTAACCCTCCACTCTTTCCGCCTAATCCCTAACTGTCCTGTAAGCCTTTTGGGGAGGGATCTCTTGGGTATCCTGGGTGCCAAGATTTTATGCACACCTCCAGGGGGTTTAGATCTTACCATGTTAGCACAACAAGAAGAACAGATAGACCTGTCATCCATCCCCTCCACAGTTTGGGCCTCCTCTAAGTTAGACGTGGGTTTTGTTAACTGCACACCATACAAGGCTAAACTTAGGTTTACCAACCCAATCTACCTCAAACAATACCCATTGTCTGACCAAAAGGTCCATGCTGTCCGCCCAATGATAGAGTCCTTTTTGACCCAAGGAATCCTCACTGTAGCTGTCTCACCATACAACACCCCCATTAATCCGGTCCCTAAAGGTGAAGGATACCGTTTTGTACAAGATTTCAGAGCCCTGAATACACTAATAGTCCCAATAGCCCCCATTGTCCCAGATGTGGTCTCCCTCATCACTGCCATTCCACATGACGCCACATGCTTCACAGTTATAGACCTCAGCAATGCATTTTTCTCTATACCTGTACACCCTGAGACTCAGTTGTTGCTAGCCTTCACTTTTGAAGGACGCCAACTGACATGGACAAGACTTCCCCAAGGCTATGTGGATTCACCAGCTGTTTATTCTCTGGTACTCCAGCATACTCTCATGGCATGGCACCCCAGTCATGGTTCAGTCCTGTTACAATATGTTGATGATTTACTAATCTGTAGCCCAAGCCGTGTTGCATGTGTTAGTGACTCTATCAGTTTGCTCAAGCATCTGGCAGCTGAAGGTCACAAGGTTGCAAGGCATAAAATGCAGTTGTGTTTGCCTCAAGTTGTTTATCTGGGATTTGTTCTGGCAGCTGGAACCAGACAATTGAGTCCTAAGAGGATAGAGACAATTCAGAGAATCCCTATGCCCGTCACAAAGAAGGAGTTGCTCACCTTCCTTGGCATAATTAATTACTGCCTTCAATGGATTCCTGAATGTTCCCATTATGACTCAATGCTCAGAAAATCCACCTCCTCAGATAGCCCTGACCTTGTTCGTTGGTCCCCAGACATGAAAAATGCCTTTATGGTTTTGAAGGTGTCAATTGTTCAAGCTCCGGCTTTGGGTCTCCCTGTGTATACCAAACCATTTCATGTGTATGCTAAGGACAACTGTAAAACTATGGCTGCTGTGTGTGCCCAAGAGCATGGAGGTGGTTTACGCCCCATAGCATTTTTTTCTAAAGTCATGCCTATCCCCGTGCAAGGAATGCCGGCCTGTCTCAGGGCATTGGCGGCATGTGCCATGACTGTTGAAACTGCTGCTACTATCACTCTGGGCCACACTACAATCCTACATACATCACACCAAGTCCAACACCTAGTTAAGCATTTGACAACCCAACACATGACAGCACAACGTCTTAGTGGCTATGAAATCATACTTCTCAACTCACAGAACCTTACCATAGAATATACACCACAAGGGTCAGGTCTCATGGCTGTTTTGCATGCTATTCTTTCCTCCCTGTCTTCTTCCTCTCCAAACTCAGTTCCCCCTGCAGCCCTCGAACATGACTGTCTTTCTGCAATTCACCTGCAAACCTCACCCCGCCTTGATCTACTGTCTACCCCTCTTTCTGATTCTGATGCTGTTTCTGTGTTTGTTGATGGGTCCTGTTCTAGACCCTCTGATGGCTCATACCTCACAGGTTATGCTGTAGTCCAATTACCTGATATCATTGTAGAATCAGGTTCTTCCCCCGTAGCATCAGCCTAAGCTGCTGAGCTGATAGCTCTCACACGTGCATGTCACCTATTCAAAAATTGCAAAGTTAACATCTACACTGACTCTCGTTATGCTCATGGGGTAGTGCACGATTTTGGAGTTATATGGCAAAGACGGGGTTTTGTAGGAGCAGATGGCAAACACATTGCACATAGCAAACTCATCACTGAACTCCTCACAGCTATCCAATTACCTTTACAGATAGCAATCATACACTGCAAAGCACATACACAAGGTAAAGATGTTGTGTCCCAAGGTAACGCCTTCGCAGACAGAGTAGCTAAGGAAGCTGCAAGTCTAACAATGGACCCTACAGGGCATTTGGACTGTTTTCTTTTATTGCCACCTACTTGTCCCGATCAAACTCTCCTCTCCCAGTTACAATCTTTTGCTTCCCCTTCTGATCTTGATTACTGGTCCAGGGAAGGATTGATTAAAGATCAGTTTGATCTTTACTCTAAAGAGGGGAAAGTAGGAATACCAGAGGCAAGTTCAGCTGTTTTTATCAGCCAGGCTCATGGTCCCGGACACAAAAGTATTCTTCATACTTTTAAAACTGTCCAAGATACATTTTACATCAATAATCTCCGCACACAGGTACAACAGTTCATACAATCCTGTGAACCATGTATGAGATCCAATCCCAACATTCCTAACAAATCACAACACGATCACCTCCCTCCACCTACTGCACCTTTTACACATCTACAGATTGATTTTACACATGTTCCAAAGACAGGAACTAGGCAACAGTATTTGTTGGTCATTGTAGACCAATTTAGTCGTTGGCCCGAAGCATTTGTAACTAACAAAGAAGATGCTAAGACTGTAGTGAAGATCCTAACCACAGATATTATCCCACGATATGGGTGCCCGCTTCAAATCAATTCAGATAATGGTCCTGCATTTGCAAGCAAAGTTACACAAGAACTAGCCAAGTGGCTACAGATAACGTGGAAGTTTCACATTCCCTATCACCCACAGAGTTCAGGGGTTGTAGAGCGAATGAACAGGACTATAAAAGATAAGTTGATGAAGGCGACTGCTGGCACTTGGGTTAATTGGACAAAATATCTTCCAGCCATTTTGGCTGAGATAAGAATGACTCCCCATAAAGTGACTAAATTATCTCCATTTGAAGTTCTTATGGGACGCCCATTTCCCACTCCTTGGGCCAGGGAACCTTTGGTAATTATGCCTGGTGATTTACACTTAATACAAGAACAGTATGTGCATGAATTGTTGATCAAATTGAATGGTATATATGGCGATGTTTCTTCGCAGTTTCCTTTGCCTTCACAGGAACCTACACATTCTTTCAAGCCTGGAGATACCGTATACATTCGACAACTCAACCGAAAAAAGAAGGGTGGATATCCTTTTGGCCCACCAACTACCGTCATCGCTGTGACTCGGACGGCTGTCCTCACAGATTCCCAGGACCTCTGGATCCATGCATCCCGAGTGAAAGGCAAAGACAAAGACAAAGACAAAGATAAAGGCAAAGACAAAGACAAAGTGAAAGGCAAAGACAAAGATAAAGATAAAGATAAAGGCAAAGACAAAGACAAAGACAAAGACAAAGAGATCGATAAAGGCAACAATACAGACAAAGACGAGAATGCCGACACTGATGACCGGCGATGCCAGATTAATGCTCCTGATACTGATATGTTTACTATGTATTTTTCTCCCGATTTATTTGATTAGTGACTGTTTATATCCTTCCGCTAATCCTATACTGCCTTTTTGTAAACATACACAGAAATATTCTCAGACAGGGTTTACCAACAATACCAACTACACTCATACTCAAAATGATAACCCTAACCCTAACATTCCTTACAATTCATCTTATAGCCTACCAAGGAAAGTAAGTATCCTCAAACGTAAGCCCCGTAGTCTCTCTTCTGATAACAAACCTCAGGTAACCATTATTAAGGGAGCAGATGACATTTTCCAGTTTTGGTTTAACTCATCCAGTACATCAGTAGCAACATTCACATTTGATTACTGTGACATAGTACCCTGTAGTCCTAAGGAACGTACTAATGAATGCATTCTATATACTCCACCAAGCCAACAATACATTTGCATTACTGATAACTACTGGGGAAACAATTGTGATCACTGGGGCTCGGTAGGCTGGAACACTGGTACAGATTGGGGATATAGACCATATAGTGCTATGACCAGAGTAGACAAATCAGGTGTACCACTTAAGGAACGTTTGACCCTAACTAGAACTGATCCTAAGCCGAACATATATTCCTGTTATAGGAAGAAATTGGGTAAACGAATGCCCTTGATACTTAACCTAGAAAACCCCAATAAAAATGATGAAGGTCTATACATATTATCTACCTATATGGATATGGTTTCTCCTGCCACTAAAGGACAGTTCCAATTTAAGGATATGTGGAACTCAGCAGAATGGGAAAAGCTTACTTCACATCAGACACTTGTCAACCCCCTCAAACCACATATACACACCCTTGGAGATATGATGGCCATAGCAGATGCAACTTTTGAGGATACTGTTGCCCTAGAAACAGGATACACCGACACTAATCTCTGGTTGGAATGGATGAGATATAATGCTCATTCCAATAACAGGTCCAATTGTTATGTGTGCGGCAGTTCCAGGCCTCATTTAGGAACAGTCCCACTCTTTGTCCCTGATGAATATTGGAACTGTTTTCTTAGTCTATTCACTGGTACAAATGATTCTACAGATGGTTGTGAGACCTGGAAAGTAATTCATCCTTTAGGCGAGTCTAAAGTTAAATTACACGATGCCGTCTCCATTTACCCTGGTAATTATACATGCTTTAGAGGTAACAATACTGATAACAAAGGAAAACAATTTGGTAATTTTTCCAATGGTTTTTGTCTCCATTATAGTAACATCACCTTACTAAACCAAACTTCATCAGTTGGAGACGTATATTGGATCTGTGGGGATATGAAGATTAGATATAGGCTCCCCACTCCATGGAGAGGTGAATGCACCCCAGCTAAAATCATTATGCCATTACACATCTTTAGTGATTCTCTTTCCGTATCCAAAGCAATACCTGTCTCCAATCGCAGGAAGAGGGCAGTGCCCATTGGTAACCTTGATCCACACATTTATTTAGATACTATAGGTATCCCCCGGGGTGTTCCTAAGGAATTTAAGGCAAGAGATGAAGTGGCAGCCGGATTTGAATCCCTATTCCCTATGATTACCGCCAATAAAAATGTTGATTGGATCAATTACATATATTATAACCAGCAAAGGTTTATCAATTATACTAGAGATGCCCTACAAGGCCTTGCTGAACAATTACAAGCCACTTCACAAATGACTTTCCAAAATAGAATGGCCCTGGACATGATTCTAGCAGAAAAAGGGGGAGTTTGTAAATACATTGCCTCAGGGGTATGTTGCACCTATATACCCCAGAATACTGGCCCCAATGGAAAAGTAACTTTAGCTATACAAAAATTGGAAGATTTAGCAAAGGAAATGAAAAGCAACTCTGGGATAGCTAACTACTGGGGGGATTGGTTTAATTTCTTTTCCATCCTTAATACAATAAAAACCTTAGGTCTGATCTTAGTTATGGGTGCATCTATATCTCTCTTCTTTTATGTACTCACAAGAGTGATATGCTGCATCTACAAAGCCACACCACCATCACGTCCAATACCTCCACCACCAGTTTATGCAGAATTCTTACAATTCTACATGCATGAGAGTAATGTTCCTGAGAATGTCTACATGTGATCTATATTAGCCAGGGTAATTGCCGTGGGAATAGTGGCCGAAGAAATAATGAAAGTCCTGCAGAATTGGCTAGCAATTCTGAATATACCATGATCAGTTACCCTGGCTAAATTAACCTTAAACCCTAAAAAGGGTGTGAACAAGTTTTGTTCAAAGAGGGGAAATGAAGGGATAGAGAGAGTCAATAAATGGTTAAATCTCATCCATTTATTATACTATATTTTTCTAACATTTATAAAGATTTACACAAGAGCTAAAAACCAGACTAACCACAGGTTATTTTTGATTTATAACTTCTGCTTTGCAACAACAGACGCATCCGCAAGTTGACCTGATGCTTCCGAGAAGAAGTATCATGAATAAACAGACGTGCTTGACCACGAGGTTGTGGTTCTGCAAGATCAGCTATTGCCACATTTAGCATAAACATTTATCTTTTGTAAGCACATTTATTGCATTTTATGTAAGTCAAAGTTCATATCCGATACTGTATAAATATAACTGTCTATCCCTAATACATTTGAAGTACGTTGGACAGCAAACTGTGTGCGTGTCATTATTTGCTCCATCGTCCTTCCCTGAATTCAGCCAACAACGGAGACCAGAGAACGACTAAGTGGGACCGAGTCACTTAGGATAGAAGTTGCCTTTCAGCGGTCACATTGGATGTCAACACGTCTTTGACCTTGTTCATCAACTCTGTACCTCTTTCTGGAGACAGTTGTACCGTGCCTGCTAGAGTGTTGAATATGGCCCCCAAATATTTCATATCCTGAGCCGGCTGAAATTGGCTCTTGTTCTCGTTTATCTTCCAACCATGACGGTGTAGGAAACTTAGACAAACATGCCCATGGGTCTGAAGGGTGTCTGTGTCTTCTGCCAGGATGAGGATGTCGTCTAGGTAATGGTAAATGGCTATGCCCTTTTTCCTGAGCTCCGCAATTAAAACAACCAAGACCTTGGAGAAAGTTCTTGGAGCTGTGCTGAGACCGAACGGTAGGGCTCGGAATTGAAAATGCCCTTGTTCCACCGCAAACCAAAGGAATTTCTGATGTTCTGGAGCAATGGGGATGTGGAAATAAGCGTCTGCCAAGTCTATAGAAATCATCCATTGGTGTGGAAAAACGACCTTTATGATGGATTGAATAGACTCCATCTTGAACTTCCGGATGAGGAGGTGCTGATTTAGTCTGCCTAAGTCTAAGATAGGCCTCCAACCACCTGAAGCCTTTCTGGTGAGAAACAGGTGAGAGTAGAACCCTTGACCTTGCTGTCGCTGAGGAACTGGAATGATGACATTTCCTTCCTGGAGTTTAGAGATGAAATCTTTTAAGGCCTGTCTTTTTTCTGCTTCTCCTGGCCATCTGGTCGTCTGAAAGGAGTAAGCTGGAGGGGGTCTGAAGAACGCTAAACAATATCCTCTTCTTATGATATCCAACACCCATTTGTCTGTGGTGGATTGTTCCCATACGTCTAGGAAAAGTGACAGACCTGCCCCCACTCCTGGAGACTGGGGGGGAACCCGTCATAAAGATCTGGGATTCTTGTGGAACGAGGCGCCTCTAGATTTACCGCCTCTGGCAGATGACTGACCACCTCTCCAAGGATGGGATCTTCCATGCTCTCTACCTAGCTTGTAAGATCTGGCCTCTCGGAAGGAAAAATAGTCTGGATATCGTTTGGATTGCAAGGAACCTCTGGGTTTATGATCCTGTGGGAGAAAAGCTCTTTTGCCTTCGGCAGCTCTTTTAATACATCATCCAAGTTCTTCCCAAACAACATGTCTTCGTGGAAAGGTAAAGCACATAAACTAGATTTAGAAGAGGTATCTGCTATCCAGGACCTTAACCATAAAGCCTTCTGGCTGAAACGGAGAGGGCCATATTTCTGGCAAAGGCCTTAACCAGATGCATCCAAGCGTCAGAAGTAAAGTCTACTGCAAGCTTTATATCTTTGAGACTGTCAAGAAGACTGGATCTGCTCCTGACTCTTTGGATGTCTGCCTCTAGATTTTCCATCCAGATTTGTAAAGCTCTGGAAACTGAAGTAAGAGCGACTGCTGGATGTAGGCCTGAGCCTGCAGCCACGTAAGCCTTGGCGAGGTTTAGATCCATTTTTCTATCCATGGGATCTCTAAATGAGCCTGCGTCGTCAACCGGTAGGGTAGTGTGTTTGCCCAGTCTTACTACGGCCGCATCTACCTTAGGAGCCGAATCCCAACAGCTGGAGTCTTTTCTCTCAAATGGATACAGACGAGCAACTCTGCCTTGAGATGTCAGTTTTTTGCGAGTATTAGACCATTCATCTGCAATCAGCTCCTTGATTGTCTCATGAGCTGGAAATGTGGCTCTCTTTTTCTTTAGATCTGCAAAATATCTACTGGAAGTAGAAGGTTGCTCCGAGGATACTTCCTTGAGGCTCAAGGATTTACGAACTCTGGCTATTAAATGATCTACTTGAGCAGGCTCCATGAATTCCGGGACATAAGATTCTTCTACTGAAGAAGACAGCCCTTCCCTGTAGGAGTCCATGGACTCATCTGAGGATTCCTCCTCAGAAAACCCCCAGGGTTCAGTGAATTTGGGCCTCTTGTGGAATTTCCCAGCTTCTCTGATGCCCTGGGAGACCGCATGCTTGATAAACTCCATCATATCCGGAGTAGGAGCAGTAGTAGAAGCTCCGGAGGCTGTAGACAGGCAATCCGCACAGTGACGTTTCCCTTCTAGCGGTTTATTGCTGCAGGCTTCGCATCTCTTCTTCATAGGCGACTTGCCTTTGGAGGTTCTGGATGTTTTAATTCCCGTAGAGCTGTCATGATAGGGAAATACAATTAATCCAGACACTCTTTTGTTTGGTGTAAATAGAGAGAGAGAAAAAAAAAATAGAAACTATATGGTACATACAAAGTCTTCATTTGGAAGGGGGAATATATGGCACATACAAAGAGGTGGAAGGGGGAGACCTGACAGCCATGTAATATAATACATGAATATGTATATAAACTTACTGTGCCTGCCAGGTAGAGAAAAGAAGAATCTTCTGAAGATGAGGTTCTTCTGCCACTTCCTGCTACCGCTTGGTTACTGCAGGGAATGTTCCTTATTGGTAATATTTTATCTTGCTACCCCTAGGGTCACTGCAAGCGGCTCCCGGTCACTAAAGAAGCATCTCCAGGCGGTTATCCTTTGCGCAAGGCCCCGTACTGGAGACTTCCCAAGGACGAGAGGCTGAGCTCCCTTGGGGCCGAAGGTAAAAACCCTCAGGTAAGCCCCCCCCCAAAAAGTGTGTTCACAGTCTATACTGACTGGAGTCCTATAGGGATAGGACAGGAAAAAAAAAGACTATGGGACTATTGGTGGGAGGGGGTATTTATACCCCTGATTTTAATTTTGTTCCTGTCTAATTAGGGATAGGGAGGAGCTAATTGTTGTGCTGCCATGGATATGGGCAGGAAATATACATATACTTAGATTATATATGTATTAAGGCAATTTGCCTGGATTTGTGGGAGGGGCTGGTTTGCTACCTCTAGCCTACTTAAGGCACTCCCCTTACCTTGCTCATTACCATTCGAGGTCAGAGTTGAATGACCCTCCCACCACTCCACATTTTAACATTTATTTCCTTTCTATTTCTTTTCCTGGGTAGGCCCTCTTCTTTCTCAGGCCTACCTCATCGTCGGTTCCAGCACACCACAACCGACTTGCTCTTTTATTATCCTACATTTATCTATGGTATTTCACACTGTACTATCATAAGCACCTAACACAAACATAATATATATATATATATATATGATCTAAGTATATAATTTATTTTTTACACTTATTTTAATTCTTTTTATTTTGTTTCCAGCCAGCAGGGGGACTAACTGTCATTACAGTTAGTCCCCCTGCTGGCAATGCCTGAGCCAGCTAACCCGGCCATGTGATTGTGAGGTCCTCGCAAGGACCTCACTCTCACATGGCCGGGGGGGGGGGCTTCAGGATGTCGGATGTGCCGCGGGGGGCTCCCAGGGAGTCCCCCCAACCGCGATCGTCGGCGTGGGATCGCCGGCGACCGGGTAAGTAACAAAAAAAACGTAGGGCGTACAATTACGCCTGGCGGCGTTTAGAGCCGCTTAAAATAGGGCGTAATTGTACGCCCTCCGGTCTTAAGGGGTTAAGGACCCAACTTCTGGAATAAAAGGGAATCATGACGGAATAGTTCCGTCATGTATCCTTAAGGGGTTAAAAAGGCCACTAGCACAATGTGTCTATACTCAACTCCTATTCTACACAAGTACTCACCTGGTGGAGAATTCAATAGACATGTGCAATTAGTTTCATTTTGTTGTGGACATGAAATATTACTCTAATTTTTCTAGTTAGTAAAATGTCTATTTACTTTATATAGTTCTTAATCAGCATTTATAACTTCATAATGTGATTTACTTAGTTTACCTAAAATGGCCGATAGGGCCAGGGAGTTTCCCTTAGTCATCGAATAACATCCTCACTAACAAGATGGCGCTGTGAATCTGGGGGAGACCCGCAAGATGCCAGTGACATCACACCCGGTAGGACGAGCAATGAATCAACCACTTAACCCCTAACCAATTATTGATGTATAAATCAATGTTATCTCTGACAATGCTTATGATGTAATTTTGCTTTATAAGGGGCATGCCACCCCCTCTAATAAACATTCCTTAAGTTTTTCATTAACGGTGTGAATTACTTCAGGAAGCGTGCACGCACTGTTTCTTTAATTTGGCCAGGGGCAGATACACAAAATAATCAATTTATTGATTGATTTCCACTTCACATTTCGAATGTAAATTCGGATAAATTTTGGCAATTCTGACATTCGGATGCTTCCAAATGTCCAAATTCCTGAATTGCCGAATTTTGGAAGTGCCGAACCAAACCGAATTTCCGAAGTGCGAATTTCAGAAGTGCCAAAGTGCTTCATATTTCTGAAAAGGGGCAAAACAAGATAGGGAGGGAAAATTACGGGAATAATGACAGGAATCTAACCCAACCAACAACCCCAACCCTACTCCTAATCCTATCCCTACCACTAACCCTAGGGTTGGGGTAGGGTTAGGGTTAGGGGTTGGGGATAGGGTTAGGAAATTGCCATAGTCCTGAAGTGCCGAAGTCCCGAATTGACGAATTCCCGAAGTCCTAAATTTCAGAAGAACCATTTCAAAGTGCCAAATTGCCAAAGTCCTGAATTTTGGAAGTTCCGAGCCAAATTTTTTGCCCATGCACAAACCCTTAGATTCTTCTGTGGTCTATGTTATCAGTCATCAGGGCCCTCTTTATCTTTTGTTTCTTTTAACATTACTTTATATGTCAATACTTGCCTTATATCCCCAATGAATTATTGTAAAGTGCTTTAGAATATGTTGGTGCTATACTAATAGTGATGTAGAATTATTAAAATCTTTATTGAACTTGTACTGAATTATTGTACTAACCCCATATTAACCTCACATTGTGACAGACCCTCCATTTTGTCCTCATTACCTGACAGATCCTCCATTTTGATCCATTTCAAACTACATTACATGACAGAGTTTCCCAGCACATTTAATACAATGAACAGAGACTGTATTCTCTATAAAGACATGACTAACTCAGGAACTGCTGAATTTCCCTATAACTTGCAACATAGTATAATTTGAAGGCCATGAGAACACTGTACTAATGAAATGTTCTATTCATAAGAGAACCTTGCACCTGACCACAAGACCTGACATCACTGACTGTGTAAAATGACGCTCAAGCCCCGCTTTCCACCGAGTAAACCTCATGCTAGGGAAGATGGCGCTTGAGCCCTCTGTCCCCACCCGTGTCCAGAACAATACCACCTATCGGTGGGTGGACACTTAGCTAACCACTTAGTTTTTGAGCCAATTAATTATATTGATAGGTTGACACTAACACAGACACTTAACAATTAATCCAATTAATCCAATTAATGATGTCTATTTACTGATATCTTGATAATCAATGATGACGCAAAATGCCTCTTAAAAGGGCCTGCGAGCCCGCTCTTGCTTCATTTGCCAATACATTTCCTCGAAGTTATTTTAACCTGAACTCCGTGTGTCAGTCTGAATTACTTCAGCGTATATACGCAATTTAATTTTCTCTAATTTGGACAGGAACAGATAGACATTTAAACATCTTTGTTTATTTCTAAATTATACTATAACAAATTTGGCGCCCAACGTGGGGCACCGGGCGTCCTAAGGAAGACGCTGTTGGACGGAGGAATCCGGGGGGAAGGAAAGGAGACTGATCACCTCCAGGTACACGGTAGAGACTTCTGCAGAGCCACCGGTATGTTCTGGCCCCTTTGATTGACCCGTACACGTGTCTGTGACTGCTTCCCGGGAGGACATCAAAGACAGGTAATATCTTGCCCGGTGTCTCGTTACTCACTTGTTTACCTGCATTTAGTCTATCTGTTGCCTGGGCGTGTTTGAATTGGCCTGTTTTAGTTAAGTGCCCGGGTTGAGTGTTATTTGTTTCCCCTTTTTGGGATAAAAGGGGAGTGGACCTGTGGTAGTTTGCCTGGGGGTCCTGTGTTTGTCTGTTGCCCCTTTTGGGATAAAGGGGGGGTGGACCCGGGGGATTTGCCTGGAGTCCTGTTGCCTGTTTACTCCTTTTAGGAGCCACGTGGCTGTGGCTGTAGGGAAAAAGGGGGGTGGACCTGTGGAAGTTTTCCTGGGGGTCTTCTTTACCTGTTTACCTCTTTTAGGAGCCTTGTGGCTGTGGCTGTATGGAAAAAGAGGTGTGTTGGAACTGTGGAAATTGTGTAGACTCATAGTTTCCTGTGATCCTTCTTGTGTCACTTTGATAGCCTAGCTAGCCTCATTGTGCACGTAACTCTGCTTGCAGAGAGGTGGTAACCCACAGCTTCGAGCGCTGAGGCTGGTGGAATTCCAATTTTTTTATTTGTGGCGGGCGGATTCAAGCAGGCATTGCTTGTCTCCAGCACCACGTAGTAGTGAGACTTATGAGTGGGTTCATAGGGGCGCTACGGGAGTGAGGATAGAGGTGGCCACACTTAGTGGACTGCTGTAACGAGGGAGGCTAGACAGGATTCGGGTCGGAGAGGATTGCTGTTTCCTGTGGCCGCTGGTAGTGAGACTTGAGGAAGTCGTTCTCCGAGCGGAGACACTACGGGGTTGAGGGAGGTGACTTCGGTCACACGAGTAAAGGAAAGGGGTTATTGTTGATTTTATTTGAACTGTGATGCATGCACTGTATTTCAATTGTATTGTTGCATTGTTTGTTTAATTAGGAGTCATTCAAACTCCTGTGTCTGTCTCTAAATTTCTCCTTACTTTTTACCTTTCCTACACTTCCTGTATTATTACTCTATCCACTCCTATTTCTCTTGCTAGAGAAGTGATTGGTCACACACTTCTCACCCCGCTCCAATCCGTGTCTACCACCTCGGGTAGGCGGATTCAGTGACTAGTCTACGTTTTGGGAAGACGCACTTGAGGGGGACCCACCCTTCTTGAGTGGCAGTCGAGCATTGTAGACGTTCTGTTTCATTTTTCTTTCCCTATATCTGGGACGCCTGTATAGGGGGGAATATGGGGCAGGAATTGAGCAGGCCCAGTAAGGGCTGGCTCGCATGTGATTTAGTTGAAGACAGAGAGGGAGAGGAGATGGTTAAAGGTGTTGAAAGGATTGCTAAAGTGTGTAAAATTGCTGTGCCTTCATGTGGTAGATTGCAGCCAGAAAGCTGGCGTAGATTACTGACAGAGAAGAAAGGCAAGCTTACAGATAACGGTTTAATAAAGACTGCTGAAGCGCGGTACAGAGTAGCGAAGGCTATTCAGCAGGAAGGTTGGGTTGAGGAAGAAATAAATCACAAAGGTGTGAAATTGTTTGTGTATCATAATAACTGTGTTGCTGGGGTGTTCCCCCAGCCAGCGCCCCAAAATGGTGCCCAGGGGATGTCTATCCCCAAGGTTCAGTCAGCAATAGGTGATAGCCAGCTGTAGTGGTAGTGTGCTGGTGCAGCGCTAAAAGTTTATATAATTTTAACAGTTGTGGATATTACTGGTAACACTTGTGAATCAACTTAAAATGTGGGTATATACATGGACAGTACCTTTTGGTATACAAAGAATGTCCTAAGTAGATATTCAATACCTTAAAAACAAAATATACAAAACATAGTGTAAACTGTGACAAAAAAGTGAATTTCAATTAAGAGTGAAAAGTTCCCACTCACACTTTGGAGAGCTAATAGTATATAGCTCAATTTGATAGCTTGTGGGGTCCGTGAAGGCGACCCTATCCCTTCTTTTTGGCTGGATATTCTTTAAATTCTGAAATGTTGAAACATATATATGGTGCAGTACCGTATGGTTCCAAATATGTATAAAAAAGAAGAACAGGTGGGTACTTACAGACACAGAGCCATCCACATCGGCTCTGATCAAGGGTATATGTGGTTAAGGACCACACACCTTCTTTAAAAGAGCAGGAACAATGCCAGCAGTGTTATAAAAATATGAGTATATTTATTAGCATAAAACTATATATAACAATATAAAAAACTATGTAAAGCAATATAAAAACACTGGATAGGCATATAAAAAGTCCAAATATATAAAGACCGGTGTATTCCAAGCTCCAGGACGCGTTTCGCTGTAACAGCTTCTTCAACTGGATAAAAAAGTCTTTATTTCTTCTTAGGGACCAGTTCCTGCTTTTATACCTCTTTAAAAGTCCAATCCTAGATTATGAGTCCGTAATTCCGCGGGCTTTCTCCATGGAAACGTGACGCCCTGCGATTCACGTCTCGTTTTCGTTTGTTTCCTGGTTTTTCGCATCACTTCCGGTCACGTGTCGCTCGGCCGATACGTCATGCGTTCCACCTTGCGGTTCACTCGGCCGATACCCGGAAGTGTGCGAAATCATTTTATAACAGTGGGAGGTAGACATGGGAGATTGATTAGGCGTTTTAAATACATAGCAGTACAAATAGTATCTTTTTGTTCCTCTCAATGAGAGGAATCTATGGGTATCTAGTAATTTATTTTATCATGAGGGAAGAAAAACCAATATATAATTTCTATTTCAAAAAATATATATATTCAGGAGATCTTATATGTATTAAGGGAACATGAATTATAAACATATAAATATGTAAATAAATGTCAAACAAGTCATAAAGTGCATATGTGATGTTGTAGGGGGTCCTAACTTAAGGCAGTAAGCAAAAGCATTTGTTAATACATCTGTTAAATAAAATATACAATATAAAGGAACTATAAAAGGCATATAAAAACCCCAATATAAAATGCAACATATAAACAGTACCTCAATGAGAAATAAAACATATATTTATTTTAAAAAATGGCACATCTCAAAGTCCGTATTAAGACCATATGGGATGAGCGTATTTAATTTAAAAATCCATTCCATCTCGTTCTTACTCATCTTTGTATCAAAGTTTCCTCCTCTCCAATCTCTTTCTAGTTTTTGGATCGCAAAAAATTGGGTACCAACCATTTCACAATTGTGGTGAATTTTGTAATGGGCCGAGACACTATGGTTCTCAAACCCTTTAGTTATATTTCTTCCATGTTCTTCTATTCTTGTATGTAATGCCCTTGTGGTCTTACCTATATATTGCAAACCACAAGGGCATACCACACAGTAAATAAGGTTATTAGAATGGCAAGTAAGTAGTTCTTTAATTTTGTATTTGGTTCCGTCTTTGCTAAAAAAATGGTTTATATGTCTCTTTCTGCTGGTAGTTCTTTTACATGCTAGACAATTTCCACATCCAAAAAAGCCTTTTTCTAAATTTAAAAATGTATCATTAGATTTTCTTTCTTTTAAAAAGCTGGATGTAAGTGCCGTGCGTAGATTGTTCACTCCTCTATGTATAAATCTGGGTCTTTCAGGGAGGAAGGTTTTTGCTGCAGGGTCTTGTAGGAGGATGGGCCAGAATTTGGACACAATATTTCTGACTTTACGATTTTGTGTGCTGTAGTTGCATACAAAGGGAATTTCTTTAAATTAGTTAACCTTTTTCTCTTTATATTTTAAAAGCTTCTCTCTCTCCATTATTTTTACCTCTCTTCTAGCATTCTCTAATTTCGTTTCCTCATAGCCTTTGTCTAAAAAATCTCGTTTTATCTTATCTGATTGAGTTTCAAAGGTGGTAAGGTCAGTGCAATTCCTGCGGAAATAGGTGATAGCCAGCTGACTATGTTCACCACTCCCAATCCTCCCGATGCCCATCCCGTCACCTCCCCTGTCTGCCCGGTCCTGAATTCTGATGGATCTTTCTTTTCCCCTTCCCCATCCCTAACATTCCCATCATCCTCATCCATCCCCACACTACCTTCTGTACCTAATCCTAATATTTCATCTGCCACTTCTTCTCTACACTCCCTCTCCGTTGATAATCCTACCCTCCCATCTGCATCCGCCCAACTAATTAACCCCTCCTCCCTTGCTGCCGCTAATCCTACTACACCCGCTCCGGCTCCTCCTTCTACACCCACCTCTACTAATCCCTCTCCGTCCTCTCCTTTACCCGCCCCTACCACGGCCCAAGTTCCCACCCCCTTCCCTAATCCCCACCCAACTCTCCTGCCCTCCCCAGCCTGACCATACCCTTTCCCATACCCCATGGCCCTGCCCTATCCAAATTATCCATACCCCCTTCCCCAAGCCACTCCCCAGGTTCCGGTCATGCCCAGTCCGGCACAGTCTGCCCCGGATGTGCCCACATCCAACATGGCCGCCACTTCTTCCCTTAACCCCAATGCAGCTTCCTTTCACGCCCCCAATATGGCGGCCCCCCAGTCATTCAGCACCCCTGATGCCGGTACTTCCCGGTGACTACTTATCCCAAGACTATGACCCACTAGCCACCCCCGCATCTGGGACTCCCTCCCATCCCCCGGTTCTGTCACCTCAGGCGGTCCCCTCACGCAGAAGGGCCCAGATCGTAGAAATAGAGGAGGAAGAGGATGACAGGGTATCCCAGGACTCACTGGAGGCTGCGGGGGTCTCGGCCCACCGTTCCATCGATGATCCTTTTGGACATAAGGGTCGGGGAGAACGGGCCCCTCCTAAATAAGCTAGTGCTTTAATGAAGTCACTCCCTGACCCAGAAAAGCATGGCCCGCCACCTCAGTACAGATCTGCTTGTAAGTGATGTTGATTACCCTTCCGGAGTAACTTTTTGCAACCAATTGAAAGACTGGGCTAAGGACAAACTTGCAGATCAAGCTGCTGGCCTTACTGATATTATACAAGATAAAGGAGAATCAGTGGAAAGGTTTCATGCAAGACTGTATCAAATGTTTACAGATTTGGGGTTTGATCTTACTGACAAGATTCATTCACAAATGCTGTCAGGTGCGTTTGTCCAAGGTGTTAGAGACTCCATACGTAAGGGAATCATTGCTGCACGCCCTGAATATAAGGTTGTTCCTCTGGATACTTTACTCTTAGTTGCCAGAGGTCTGGAATCTGCCCAGACCCCCAGGAGACCCACCTCAGCTCCCCTCATGGTGTCCCGCTCCACTCCTGTCCCAAAAGGCACCAAACCTGAGGATGGACATTGCTTTAATTGCGGGGCTAAGGGACACTTCAGAAGTGATTGCCCTGAACCCAAGAAAGAACCCAAGAGGCTGCCTAAGCCTGCCCTGGCTCCCAAAGCCACTAAAATAGTTCCAATAGTTGAGGAACCAGATGATTAGTAAATTGGCAAGCCTGTGTCATTAACCCCTGTCATGGCAGTGTCTACAGGGGACAAGGGGGGGCCACTTGCTACAGTGACTTTACCCATTGAAGGCCAACCCACCACATTTCTTGTTGACACAGGTGCAGCCCGAAGTGTTCTACGCGAACAAGACCTGCCAGACCCATCTTTTCTGTCAAATATTGATGTCTCTTGTGTTGGAGTGGATGGCCAGCCAAGACACAGTCCTTTAACAACTCCACTACGAGTTGGCACTAGCCTGCTTGCTCGGTTTGTGGTATCCTCCACATGCCCAATTAACCTGTTAGGCGCTGATGTCCTCTCACGCCTGCAGGCATCTATCACCTTCACTCCAGATGGACAAGTAGAAATGTCTACACCTCTATCTGAATCAGATACCTCAGCCTTATGCTCCCTACCTCTGATGCTGCATTTAGAAGAACCCCGTGGGGAAACAGCAGAACAGAGGTCCAACTTTCCAGATATGTTAAAAACAAAGGTGCCTGCTAAATTATGGTCCTCAGGCCCAGAGGACATAGGTCACCTAAATGTCCCACCTGTGGTGGTAAAGCTTATTCCAGGAGCTAAGTTACCAAGAAAACCACAATATCCTTTAAAACCAGCACAGGCTGCAGCCATTTCAATTCAAATCAAAGCACTCTTGGAGAAGGGTGCTCTAGTGAAATGTAAATCAGAATGTAATACTCCATTATTTCCTGTGAAGAAGAAAACTCCAAAGGGTGAACCAGAAAAGTACAGGATGGTTCAGGATCTCCGTGCTGTCAATGAAGCAACTGTCCTGGACACCCCTCTTGTACCAAACCCTCACACTCTGCTCTCTGGAGTCCCACCATCTGCAAAGTATTTCACAGTCATTGACCTGGCTAATGCCTTTTTCAGTGTTCCACTGGATCCAACCTGTCAATACTTGTTTGCTTTCACCCATGAAATGCAACAGTATACCTGGACTGTCATGCCCCAAGGGGCACAAAATTCTCCAAGTCAATTTGCAAGAGCCATGTGCTCCATCCTTGACCCATGGCAAGCTGAACACCCAGAAGTTGTCCTGCTCCAGTATGTGGATGATTTACTGCTCTGTGGAGATGATATACCCACAACTGAAGACTGTTCAATTAGTCTCCTTTGCTATTTAGCAGAACAAGGATGCAAAGCTTCACTCCTCAAGCTGCAGTTCTGTCAACCTTCAGTAATTTTCCTTGGTCATTGCCTATCTCAAGGTACCAGACATCTCACTCGGGACCGAGTAAGAGCAGTACTGGATATCCCACCTCCAAGGACTTCAAAATCTCTTCATGCCTTTTTAGGCCTCATTTCCTACTGCAGAGCATGGATCCCAGAAGCCTCTCTGCTTATGCAACCTCTCTATGATGCACTCAAGTCAGACCCATTCTGCCTGACTAATGAAGCTCTGGATAATTTCAACTCTCTAAAACGTGCCATTGCTTCTGCTCCTGCTTTGGGCCTACCAGACTATACCAAACCCTTCAAATTATTTGTCTCTGAAAGGCAAGGCCATGCTACAGGAGTTCTTACCCAAACTAATGACTTAAGAGGCCGCCAAAGGCCTATTGGATATTTTTCCTGCCAGCTGGATATTGTGGCCAGAGGGACTCCTTCCTGCCTTAGGGCTTTTTTTGCTGCAAGAGAACTTATTGAAAGAACTGCAGACCTGGTCCTCGGCCACCCTCTGGTTGTTTTGGCCCCTCATGACATCTCTGCCATTATCAACCAAGTCCAGCTCAAGCACGTGTCTCCTGCCAGACACCTGCGTCTACAATGTCATCTTCTTCTGCCTGACAACATTTCCATACAAAGATGTCAAGTTCTTAATCCATCCACTCTTCTTCCACTCCCTGAGGGGGGTATCTACTATGGGCTTATCATGGATGAAACCTAAATCTACCTTCTCTGCGGGTGCATCAAGAGGATGCATCCAGATTTAATATATTATGAAGAAAATACACCTCTTTGTGAAGGCCCGGATTACGCCTTCTGTACCATTTGGTACAAGCCAAACATTACTCCTGAACCTTGCTATGAAGATGAGCTTTATCACTGGATAGATGTGAAGCTCACTGCTCAAGATTTCTATTGTGACTCTGAAGGCAATAGCATGGTCCTGATCCAACTACCTCCAGAACTCAATTACCTGTACCGTCATTGGGATACTGCTATCCCACATGTCCCCATTACCAAGTTAAAAACAAGGTCATGGAATGATCTTGGGCCCATGGCAAAATTATGGGCCACCATGGATGAATCACAGCTACAGGAAAATGGTATTATCAAATACCCAACAACTGACCTTCTTGAAGCATGGCCACGCCATTTCCTGGAAAAAGAATTTCAAGATCTGGTCATAGTGAATGATTATGACCCAGAAACACCTCATGACTGTTTTGAACAGATGAAAATGGAGACAATCCACTTACCAACTGTGCATGAGAATCCATTACCAAATCCAGATTTTACCCTGTTTGTGGACGGTTCAAGGTATGCTGATGAAGAAGGAAAATACCATACAGGATATGCCGTAACCACAACAGATGAAGTTATCAAGTCCTCATCTTTACCGCCAGCAATGTCTGCGCAAGAAGCTGAATTACAAGCCCTGACTTCAGCATGCAAAATTTCCGAAGGAAAACGTGCCAACATCTATACAGATTCAAGGTATGCTCTGGGTGTGGCACATGACTTCGGCCTCATTTGGAAGACAAGAGGATTTCTTACCACTGCCGGTACACCAGTCAAACACAGCTCTGCAATCAAGGAGCTAATGGATGCCCTCCTACTCCCTGAAGAAGTGGCCGTTTTGAAAGTCAAGGCACATGGGAAGTTGGATACAGATGAAGCAAAGGGCAACCATTTGGCTGACCAGGCTGCTAAGCAAGCAGCCAGAGATTTGCAGGAAGTGGATGAAGAAGTGTCCGGACAAGTAGAAGAAGTTCCTATTTTTACCCTACAAACCCTTCCTACTGATCTAAGAATTTTGCGAGAACAGCAAGCTGCAATTACCCCTGAAGAAATCCAGAAATGGAAAAAGAAAGGCGCTATCCTAAAGGACGGAATATACTACAACAACTTCAAATTCTGCCTTCCGAAAAATTTATATCCAGCAGTTGTCCAATGGGCACATGGACCTGCACATTTGTCAAAAGACCTAATGGCCGCCCTCATACAAAAGTATTATGAAGCACCTGGAATCACAACATTGATCAACAGCTTCTGTAGGGCCTGTGTCATTTGTGCAAAATGCAATCCAGGAAAACCAATCAAGGTGCCTTCAAAACACCTGGCAAAACCCATGTACCCATTCCAGAGAATTCAGATTGACCATATCCAAATGCCCAAGAGTGGGCCTCATGAATATGCACTAGTAATAGTGGACATGTTCTCAGGATGGCCAGAAGCCTACCCAGTGGCCAATATCACTGCAAACACAACCGCAAGACGCCTACTTACAGACATTGTATGTAGATTTGGACTTCCAGAAGGCATTGAAAGTGATCAGGGCCCAGCTTTTACGGCAACAGTGACTAAAGAAATTTGGACTGCTCTGGGGGTGACCCTAGCCTTTCACACCCCTTACCACCCACAAAGTAGTGGTAAAGTAGAGCGCATGAACGGCACTTTAAAAGCCAGAATGTTAAAAATGTCACAAGAAACAAAGATGCCCTGGCCAGAAAGCCTGTCAATAGCTTTATTCAGCGTTAGGCACACACCTAGAGGGAAGCACTCATTATCCCCATATGAGATTCTATTTGGAACAGCACCCAGACTAGGTTGTTATTATCCGCAACAGTTACAGCTTCAATCAGATGTTTTAGTAGACTATGTAACTGAACTTGCAAGTGCCTTAAACAAAATACATGCCCAAGTTTTCTCTTCAATTCCAGATCCCGATTTGGATACAGGTGCCCACAACCTGCTTCCCGGAGATTGGGTTCTGGTCAAGAAATTTGTGCGGAAAAATACCCTGGAACCAAGATTTGACGGTCCATTCCAAGTTCTCCTGATCACCGCAACCTCCGTCAAATTGGCCGGCAGGCCACATTGGATCCACGCTTCCCACTGCAAGAAGTCTCCTGCCCCAGAGGAAGCAGATACCGCACAACCATGTACCTCTGGTACATCATCTCCTTAATTAGCCTAATTAAGGCCCAGCAGGTAGCCATCACCAAAGATGTTAGTGGGTACACCTTCTGGTATAATTCATCATGCACCCATGTGGCTACCTATACCTTTGACTATTGTGATATCGTAGAATGCCCATTCCCTACATCACAAATTCAGAATATCTATAGAGATATCCCTCATGCAAAAGACCCATATGTTTGTGTAGTTGACAAACAATGGGGGCACAATTGTGACCATTGGGGGGCGGCGGGATGGAATGCCGGGCCTGCCTGGGGTTACAAACCAAAAAGTGCCTTATCTAAAGTAGATGATCATGGTAGATCCCTTCTCCAGAGAATGACTTTGAGAAAGCCTGGGGGAGGGGGTACACCAATGAAATTAATCCTCAATATTGAGCATCCAGGTCCAACAGATGCAGACCAATATGTAATGGGAATGTATTGGAAAAAGGGTTCCTATAACAAGTTAGGGCATTTCTACCTCAAAGATATGTGCAACTCTTCTGAGTGGCAAGGGGCCACCCATATGGTCCCTAATCCATTAAAACCACACATCCAGACCTTTCAAGACATGATGGCCATTGCTAACCCCACCTTTGAAGATACCATGGCCGCTGAAACAGGTTTTAATGATGTTAATTTATGGTTAGAATGGATGAAATATAATGCCAATAAGCATAACAAGACCGCATGCTATGTGTGTGGCGGTGCCCGGCCTCATCTGGGCACCGTGCCTTTAACCCTGCCAGTAGATATAGAAGAATGTGTTTTGAGTCTTTTTGCCTATCACTACGATTTCAACAGGTCCATATGTAAAGCATGGACAGTAGAGTATCCTCTTCTAACCAAGGATGTCAAACCCCCAGATGGTATTACCGTATATAAAGGTAATTACACTTGTTATGCTAATTATGATGGAATTGGTAGATTCTTGGGCAACTTCTCTAAGGGGTATTGTGCTACCTACAGAAATGTCTCCATGAACTTGTTGCAGTTTCATACTAGATCATTAGGGGATATTTACTGGTTGTGTGGGGATTTACAGCTAAGATCCAGAATGGACAAAGAATGGTGGGGGGAGTGTACTTTGGCTAAAGCCATCATGCCCATACACATTATCTCGGACACACACCTCAACACCCATGAGTCCAGACACACCCCAGCTAAGGTTAAGCGCGAAGCCCCAGTAAAGGGAAGTTTTGATCCTCACATTTATATTGATGCCATTGGGGTGCCTAGGGGGGTGCCCAATGAATTTAAAGCAAGAGATGAAGTTGCTGCAGGATTTGAATCACTTTTTACCATAGTTACCGCAAACAAGAATTTAAATTGGATAAATTACATCTATTATAACCAACAGCGCTTTGTTATCTTCAAAGGTGGGGTTAGCAATGGCCATCATGTCTTGAAAGGTCTGGATGTGTGATTTTAATGGATTAGGGACCATATGGGTGGCCCCTTGCCACTCAGAAGAGTTGCACATATCTTTGAGGTAGAAATGCCCTAACTTGTTATTTGAACCCTTTTTCCAATACATTCCCATTACATATTGGTCTGCATCTGTTGGACCTGGATGCTCAATATTGAGGATTAATTTCATTGGTGTACCCCCTCCCCCAGGCTTTCTCAAAGTCATTCTCTGGAGAAGGGATCTACCATGATCATCTACTTTAGATAAGGCACTTTTTGGTTTGTAACCCCAGGCAGGCCCGGCATTCCATCCCGCCGCCCCCCAATGGTCACAATTGTGCCCCCATTGTTTGTCAACTACACAAACATATGGGTCTTTTGCATGAGGGATATCTCTATAGATATTCTGAATTTGTGATGTAGGGAATGGGCATTCTACGACATCACAATAGTCAAAGGTATAGGTAGCCACATGGGTGCATGATGAATTATACCAGAAGGTGTACCCACTAACATCTTTGGTGATGGCTACCTGCTGGGCCTTAATTAGGCTAATTAAGGAGATGATGTACCAGAGGTACATGGTTGTGCGGTATCTGCTTCCTCTGGGGCAGGAGACTTCTTGCAGTGGGAAGCGTGGATCCAATGTGGCCTGCCGGCCAATTTGACGGAGGTTGCGGTGATCAGGAGAACTTGGAATGGACCGTCAAATCTTGGTTCCAGGGTATTTTTCCGCACAAATTTCTTGACCAGAACCCAATCTCCGGGAAGCAGGTTGTGGGTACCTGTATCCAAATCGGGATCTGGAATTGAAGAGAAAACTTGGGCATGTATTTTGTTTAAGGCACTTGCAAGTTCAGTTACATAGTCTACTAAAACATCTGATTGAAGCTGTAACTGTTGCGGATAATAACAACCTAGTCTGGGTGCTGTTCCAAATAGAATCTCATATGGGGATAATGAGTGCTTCCCTCTAGGTGTGTGCCTAACGCTGAATAAAGCTATTGACAGGCTTTCTGGCCAGGGCATCTTTGTTTCTTGTGACATTTTTAACATTCTGGCTTTTAAAGTGCCGTTCATGCGCTCTACTTTACCACTACTTTGTGGGTGGTAAGGGGTGTGAAAGGCTAGGGTCACCCCCAGAGCAGTCCAAATTTCTTTAGTCACTGTTGCCGTAAAAGCTGGGCCCTGATCACTTTCAATGCCTTCTGGAAGTCCAAATCTACATACAATGTCTGTAAGTAGGCGTCTTGCGGTTGTTTTTGCAGTGATATTGGCCACTGGGTAGGCTTCTGGCCAGCCTGAGAACATGTCCACTATTACTAGTGCATATTCATGAGGCCCACTCTTGGGCATTTGGATATGGTCAATCTGAATTCTCTGGAATGGGTACATGGGTTTTGCCAGGTGTTTTGAAGGCACCTTGATTGGTTTTCCTGGATTGCATTTTGCACAAATGACACAGGCCCTACAGAAGCTGTTGATCAATGTTGTGATTCCAGGTGCTTCATAATACTTTTGTATGAGGGCGGCCATTAGGTCTTTTGACAAATGTGCAGGTCCATGTGCCCATTGGACAACTGCTGGATATAAATTTTTCGGAAGGCAGAATTTGAAGTTGTTGTAGTATATTCCGTCCTTTAGGATAGCGCCTTTCTTTTTCCATTTCTGGATTTCTTCAGGGGTAATTGCAGCTTGCTGTTCTCGCAAAATTCTTAGATCAGTAGGAAGGGTTTGTAGGGTAAAAATAGGAACTTCTTCTACTTGTCCGGACACTTCTTCATCCACTTCCTGCAAATCTCTGGCTGCTTGCTTAGCAGCCTGGTCAGCCAAATGGTTGCCCTTTGCTTCATCTGTATCCAACTTCCCATGTGCCTTGACTTTCAAAACGGCCACTTCTTCAGGGAGTAGGAGGGCATCCATTAGCTCCTTGATTGCAGAGCTGTGTTTGACTGGTGTACCGGCAGTGGTAAGAAATCCTCTTGTCTTCCAAATGAGGCCGAAGTCATGTGCCACACCCAGAGCATACCTTGAATCTGTATATATGTTGGCACGTTTTCCTTTGGAAATTTTGCATGCTGAAGTCAGGGCTTGTAATTCAGCTTCTTGCGCAGACATTGCT
Source organism: Pelobates fuscus (assembly GCF_036172605.1). NCBI lineage: Eukaryota > Metazoa > Chordata > Amphibia > Anura > Pelobatidae > Pelobates > Pelobates fuscus. Next base: position 136,356,904 of record NC_086326.1, on the reverse strand, counting down.
GGCGGTAAAGATGAGGACTTGATAACTTCATCTGTTGTGGTTACGGCATATCCTGTATGGTATTTTCCTTCTTCATCAGCATACCTTGAACCGTCCACAAACAGGGTAAAATCTGGATTTGGTAATGGATTCTCATGCACAGTTGGTAAGTGGATTGTCTCCATTTTCATCTGTTCAAAACAGTCATGAGGTGTTTCTGGGTCATAATCATTCACTATGACCAGATCTTGAAATTCTTTTTCCAGGAAATGGCGTGGCCATGCTTCAAGAAGGTCAGTTGTTGGGTATTTGATAATACCATTTTCCTGTAGCTGTGATTCATCCATGGTGGCCCATAATTTTGCCATGGGCCCAAGATCATTCCATGACCTTGTTTTTAACTTGGTAACGGGGATATGTGGGATAGCAGTATCCCAATGACGGTACAGGTAATTGAGTTCTGGAGGTAGTTGGATCAGGACCATGCTATTGCCTTCAGAGTCACAATAGAAATCTTGAGCAGTGAGCTTCACATCTATCCAGTGATAAAGCTCATCTTCATAGCAAGGTTCAGGAGTAATGTTTGGCTTGTACCACATGGTACAGAAGGCGTAATCCGGGCCTTCACAAAGAGGTGTATTTTCTTCATAAAATATTAAATCTGGATGCATCCTCTTGATGCACCCACAGAGAAGGTAGATGTAGGTTTCATCCATGATAAACCCATAGTAGATACCCCCCTTAATAATGCTAAAAATAATAATAATAATAGAACCATGCATGGCTTTGTTGCAGTGCGAGTTTAATGACTTTGAGGGACCAGGGCTGCCAATTATATATCATTTTTGTACACATAAAAGATAACAGGAAAGGCTAGGAACTAGCAGAACAGAAGGAGGAAATGTCTGCTATCATATTAAACCAGCCTTGCAAATTGCATGAATTTTAAAGGTCATTTAAAATACAATCTCCAATATCATTACCATTTTTAGAGCCTGGATGGGCTTGTCCAGAAAGGGCAAAAATGTATTCCTTATAGAAATATATCAGGCATGTGTAGGTATATCTATAATTTACAAATTTCAGAAATCAATGATCTGTATTAAACACATACAGCGATACACATTACATAGAGGTAGACAGCTAAGATGAGTATATAGATGAGACTATAACAGAAAACAAGCAGCAAATTCAAAACATAAAGGGGAACTCTAAGCACCACAACCACTCTAATACACTGTAGTGATTATGGTGCCAGAATTAATTTAGTGCTGTCCCATGGTAAGTAAATATTTTGAAATTGATTGACACTTACCTGGGTTCCTGGTATAAGTGCACTGTAATGGTTATGGTGCTTAGTCTGATCTTAGTCTTAAGAGTGAGAAATTTAGTTAATACACAAAACAGATAATAGACAGTGCTAACATTACATTAAAGTAATGGTATATAGAAATAAAAGATTTAGCAACTGTTTACACTGATGAGACATAACATTAAAACCACCTGCTTAATATCATGTAGGTCACCCTCATGCTGCCAAAACAGCCCTGATGCATCAAGGCATGGACTTAATGCACCTCTAAATGTGTCATGTGGTATCTGGCACCAAAATCTATGGAATTAGGAGGCCAAGACAACAACCTGAATTCTGTGTCATATTCTTCAAACCATTACTATACCATTTTTGGAGTGTAGCAGGGTGCATTATCCTTCTGACAGAGGCCACTGCCTTCAGAGAGCACCATTTCCAATAAGGGGTGTACGTGGTGGTCAGCATTCTCTAGGTAGGTGGTACATGTCAAAGTAACATCCTCATGAATGCCAGAATCCAAGGTTTCCCAGCAGAATACTGCCTCAGCTGACTTTCCTTCTCCCCATAGTGCATTCTGCTGCCATCTCTTCCACAAGTAATTGATGTTCATGCACCAGGCCATCCACCAAATCTAAAAGAAAATGTAATTCATCAGACCAGTCAATCTTCATCCAATGCTCAATGGTCCAGTTCTGATGCTTACATCCTCACTGAAGGCATTTTTGGTGGTAAACAGGGGTCATCATGAACACTCTGACCGGTCTGCGACTGCTCAGCCCTATATATGCAGCAAACCGTGATGTAGACTGGCTCAGGCTTTGCTCTCCACGTGCATCAATGAGCCTTGGGTGCCCATGACACTGGTTGTCCTTCCTTGGTAGGTACTAACCACTGCACTCCACAAGACTTGCCATTTTTAGGAGATGCTCTGAACCAGTCATTTAGCCATCACTATGTGGCCCTTGTCAACGTCACTCAGATCTTTTTACTTAAATTGACAATTTTTCCTGCTTCCAATACATGAAATTCAAGAACTGACTGTTCACTTGCTGCTTAACATTTCATGTATTGGTAGCAGGAAAAGTAAGCATGTAAAAAGGTCAGAGTGAGTTTGACAAGGGCCAAATAGTGATAGCTGAATGACTGGGTCAGGTCTTAATTAAAGTGGTCTGGGTGCTCACAGTGTTCCTTTAAATATATAAATATATTTTATAGTGATGTCTGCTAACAGCTCATGCATTCAGTGTACCAGATTTATGCAGTGATGAATTCAGTTAACTAATCCAGAATGCAGTGAACTGAAATTTCTAAATGTCCCCATCCATATACATTAAAAGGCAATCAAATTGCAATTAGGTTGCCATTAAACAGCCAAATTCATATCCTTTAAAAGTCAGCTTATATTTCAGCAGGCTCTGAATCAGTTTAGAAATCCCTGGTCAACACATTTGTTTGCACTCAAAATGAGATTAACAAACAATCCAGTTAAAACAGTCTAGTTATTTTAAAAACATAAAAATATTTTTTTTTTAGGACACAACCCCAAAATTAATTTTAGGAAACAACCCCATTAGTTTGCCAACAAATTTTTTAGAACATTGTAACGGAGCTCCACTGGTCTGGCAGTGTCCCTTGGGCAACGACCTGCTGGGGAAACAATGGGACAGGAAAAAGTGGGCTGGGGAGAGACACAGACAAGCAATACGCCCGCACCTCCCACACCTCACCCTTCTGTCAGTCCCTACATTGGCTTCCTGTAAGATATAGGGCTCAATTTAAAATTCTGGTTCTTGCTTTCAAATCTCTACATAATTCTGCTCCCACCTATATATCCTCCCTAATACACAAGTATGTCCCATCTAGGCCCTTACGCTCTGCTGAAGACTTACATCTATCTTCTGTCCATACTCCCACCTCTGATGCTCGCCTTCAAGACTTCTCGAGGGCTACACCGTTCCTGTGGAACTCACTTACCTCCTCTGTTAGATGCTCACTCAGTCTCCACTCTTTCAAAAAAATAATTAAAAACCCACTTCTTCATAAAAGCGTATCAATTAAACTGTTAATTGCTCCCGATTGATTCCTCTCTTGCAACTGTCATTAGTCTAATACTGTCCTTACCTTTTGTGTCATTTTACCCCATTCCCTCTAGCATGTAATCTCATTGAGCAGGGCCCTCAACCCCTCTGTTCCTGTGTGTCCAACTTGTCTGTTTACAACTACATGTCTGTTCGTCTACCCATTGTAAAGCGCTGCGGAAGTTTTTGGCGCTATATAAATAATAACATAATAATAACATACCCTGCACCAACAATGGGCACAGGGTGACCAAAACACAAAATGAATTGGGGGACCCACAAATACTGTCTGTCTTCCATCCTCAGTGACAGTGACTACCGTCACAAACATAAAGGGCAAAATAAAACTTTAATAATTAATAAATAAAAAAATTAATTAATAAAAAAATAATAATTTTGTGGTCTTTCCTACTGATTCATTGCAAATAGTGGAGGTCTGAGCCAAATTAAAATAAGAGAAAAACAAAACAAAACATAAACATACGCTGTCAGACCTAAATTATGTCCCATCTAATAATCAGAATAACTATAATTTAAATGTGTGTAACTAAACAATCAAGACATCAAGTGTATGATTTAAATATATTTGTTGTTTTTCTCCTTTGCAAAGTCTGGCTATTTTCAAATAGAAATTGATCTCAAATTTAATTTGAGTTTCATATTGTATCTCTAAACTACAAAATATTGTATAACTTTATAATGTCCATTAACCCCTTAAGGACAGAGCTTCGGAAGCTTGTCTTTCACTTAATGACAACGGCATTTTTTGCATTTTTTGCTATTTGCGTTCAACTGCAATTTGCATTTTACTAATTTATTGCACCGACACATATTATATACCGTTTTTTAAAGGACAGAAAGGGCTTTAATTTGATGTAACACATATATATATATAAATGCTTATTTATTATAAAAAAAATACAGAAATATGCAAAAAAATGAATTTTTGTGTGTTTTTTTTACAGTTTTTGCAATAATAATGTGTACATAATTAGTGCAGGTTAAGGAAAGTAATTAAAAATAAATTCATATAGTTGTTCTGAATTACAGAATATATAATGTGTCTGGGATTTTCAGTTTTTTTTGGTAGTTACAGGTCACAAAGCACAAGGAGTAAAATAAACTTTTTATGTGGAGCGATTTTAGAATTTGGTATGTTTGTCTTGTAAGCCTAATAGCCATAAAAGAAAACAAAATTGCCACACAAAAGTATATATTTATATAAAGTAGACACCACAGGCTATTTACCTAAGGTTGTTTTGACACTTTCTACGTAGCCATTTTACCGCCAACCTCTGCTAAATATTGGAGTAAAATTGTGTTTTTTGGGGGTTTTCGCACACAAACTTATAACAAAGAACTTCTCATGTGTATTTTGTAAAGTTGGTGTGTGCTATTCCTGTACAAAGTTTTATTATGTGTTCAGTTACTTCTGCTGAGTACAACGGTACCCCCATTGTATGTCTTTGGCACTATTTCGTGAAGCTACAGTGCCATATAGGAGACCTGTCCTTTTCAGTATTCACAGTAGAATTTGGAGAGACGGATTTAATGAGCCTATGCTTCCATTTGGGGTATTATAACAGTTTGACTGTTCAAAAAAACCCCACAAAGGCCTACCATTTGTAAAAGTAGACACTCCAGGGTATCTCGTAAGGTGCATATTGTGCCTTAACATGCCCCCATTTTTTTACCATTACATGCCAAAGTATGTGGTAAAAAATAATTTTGTGCATATTTTACATACGGATTGCATTTTTGCTGGGCATTTTGTATATTTCATGTGTGCCACTAAGTTCAAACCCCCCAAATTATGCTCAGCTAAGTCTTCTGAGTAAAAGGACACCCCCATTGTATGTCTATGGCACTATTTCGTGAAGCTACAGTGCCATACAGGAGACCTGTCCTTTTCAGTATTCACAGTAGAATTTTGAGAGACGGATTTAATGAGCCTATGCTTCCATTTGGGGTATTATAACAGTTTGACTGTTCAAAACACCCCACAAAGGCCTACCATTTGTAAAAGAAGACACTCCAGGGTATCTCATAAGGTGCATATTGTGCCTTAACATGCCCCCATTTTTTTACCATTACATGCCAAAGTATGTGGTAAAAAATAATTTTGTGCATTTTTTACATACGGATTGCATTTTTGCTGGGCATTTTGTATATTTCATGTGTGCCACTAAGTTCAAACCCCCCAAATTATGCTCAGCTAAGTCTTCTGAGTAAAAGGACACCCCCATTGTATGTCTATGGCACTATTTTGTGAAGCTACAGTGCCATATAGGAGACCAAGCCATATCAGTTTTGACCGAACTTTGAATTTTGACGCCGGGCCTATGTGCAATTTCCAAGCATCTTTGCAGGTTTTAAATTCAAACTACCCCACAAAGGCCTACCATTTCTTAAAGTAGACACCCCAGGGTATTTCAAAAGGCATATTTTGAACCTTAGCGTGGGATCATTTTTCCGCTAGCGTGTACCAGGTGTAGTGGTTATAAGCGTTTTTTTTCTGCCTTTTTGACACACAAAGTGAGTTTGCACAGTATATTTTGCAAACCTTATGTGTACTACCACTGTATAATACTTCATATGTTGCTCAGCTATGTCTGCTGAGTACAAAAATACCCCCGTATGTACCTTTGCCAGGTAAATGTGGACATCGGAGGGGTACATTTGGGACACAGCCATTCCATTTTTTTTCAAATTTTGAATTTTTACGCTGTGCCCATGTCCCATTTTAGAGTATTTTACCAGGCTATATAATCCAAATACCCCATAAAGCCATACCATTTCTTAAAGAAGACATCCCAGGGTATTTCAAAAGGCATATTTTGAACCTTAGCGTGGGATCATTTTTCCGCTAGCTTGTACCAGGTGTAGTGGTAATGAGCGTTATTAAATTAATTTTTTTACTTTTTAAAACTTTTTTTACTTTTTAAAACTATTTTTTAAACTTTTGTTTTGATTATTCATTTTTTTAAAGTTTCCTAAACTTTCGTAAAACTTTTTTTTACAGATTTAACATTTTTCTAAGCTTTTTTTTTTACGTTAACCCCTAACTAGCAGTAAGCAGCACTAACAGTAAATTCCCCATTTTCCCATAACTCCCACCCACCCCAGCTAGCAAAATATTTAATTATACAATATTTAAATTAGTTAATTAAATAAATGTAACCCCTGAGGGTTAAAAAATAAATAAAAGTTAATCGTCAGGGGTTAAAAAAAAAAAATTAGAACAGTATAATACTGTGATCTGTATTTTGATCACTGTAGGCAGTGATCGACTGGCAGGGAAGGGGTTAATTTTTATTTGGACTGGGTAAAGGGTTTATTTTTTTTATTTTTTTACTTAATTGTTATTAAAACTTTTTTTTTAACTTAATTTTTTAACTTTTTAAAGCTTATTTTTAAACTTTTTTTAACGTTAACCCCTAGTTAGCGTAATACTAAATCCCCCAATTCCCCACTAACTTCCACAACTCCCCAGCTAGCTAAATTTATAATTTTAAAATATTTAAATTAATTAATAAAATAAATTGAATCCCTGAGGGTTAAAAAAAAAAGAATTAACCCTCAGGGGTTAAAAAAAAATCAGATCTTAGTAAAATGGAATCCCTGCCAATTGATCACTGTAGTCAGTGATCAATTGGCAGGGAAGGGGTTAATTTTTTATTAAAATGGGTAAAGGGGGGGTAAAGGGGGGTGGGATTTTAATTTTACTATGTTTTCTTTCCACCAGGGGGCAGGATCACTGAAGATCCGTCTCCCTGCACTTCACACAGAACCAGGAAGTGCAGGGAGGCGGAGGTGAGTATAGAGAGCACATGTGCCCGCTCAGACATGCTGTCAGAGCGGGCACATGTACTGGTGCAGCCCGATCCGGTGCTCCCGGTCTGCCTCTAATGCAGAGGCAGACCGGAGCACCATTAACCCCGCGATCGCCGCGATTGCGGCGATCTGGGGTTAATTTTAACGGGTGACGGACGAGGTCCGTCACTCGTCATTAACGCATTCCCCTGAGTGACGGACCTCGTCCGTCACTCGTCGTTAAGGGGTTAACATTCTATTTTTTTTTCTACCATGATTTGTCTAAATCATACGTTACCCAATGCAATTTTATACACACAAACGTTGGAGCTAGTTACTGTGCTGCATCAATCCCATTTTTTCATCTTTCTTCAGTATTGAAAAGGCTGCTTTGGCTCATCCCTAATCACGTCATCTATTTATCAATGTCGCTAACTAAATAAGCAGAAAGGAATAAGCCGTGTACACACATTCAAAGCTTGAGAATAAACTATTTCTCTGTGGACTTCAGTAAGTGACAGAAATGATTGGATAATAATTTAGCTGTGGTTTTATGCAATGCCCAAATGAAATTCTATCTTAAATTGTTATAATTACTGGCAAACATTAAACAATGAAAGCTAAATGTGCACAGGTGCCTCAAAATTATCTACTTTGTTGTCTAAAAGAAAAAAATATATAAAGCCTTTGCCTTTTGAGGCATTCAGTTTTATAATTCACATTTCTTCGGTTCCAACTATCTGCCTTCGAGAAACTGATGATATGATTAAAAAGTCTAAATAGACTCTGAGCTGTGATAGGGTCTCTTGAGTCCCATGTTATCAGTTATGAGCTGTATTTTTTTTATTTATTTTTTAGATATGGCAATGGGTTGATGAATAGCAAATCATGGAAAAATTGTGATTTTATTTCCTACTTCAGTTGACAGATTTGAATTGACACCGTTGTTTTCTGTGATGTGCATATATAGAGAATCTTATTATTTACTGCTTAAGTTTCCATGATGTTTTTAAACATGTTAAGGGATTTTATTAACCAAGAGCATAACTAGGAACCTCAGGGCACTGTGATGCAAGAATCAGAAAAGGGCCCCTCTCACACTAATACACATACCCGGACTTACATGACACACACTGACTGACAGACACACACACCATCAGATGCACATATACTGACATACACACACTCATTAAAATAACAATTGAGTAAGGAGCACAACCATCAATAGTAATAAAACAATCTTTATTAAGTGGGTATACTCTATAAGAATATCACATAACATAAAAATCCAAAATATAGGATCATGTCACGCTATACAGCAATGATCAGAAAAATTCTAAATATTTTAGATATGAACGCCAAAAGCGTGTTATATGAATAACAGAGTCTCAATATACAGATATAGAGAAATAGAATCCCACAAACATAGATATAAATATACCCAAATATATAACAATAAGCATACCAGACCTAGTGAGAAGCAAGGACAGTGTTTTTGTGACTGACTGTCCCTGCTTCTCACTAGGTCTGGTATGCTTATTGTCAGGGGTCAAGTCCTGGGGAATAAAGTGTGGGAACTCACTCGAGTTCCACCCTCACCCCACCACCAGAAAAAACTAAACTTGCATGCATATATATATAAACACGTACACACACACTCAGGTGCACACACACACTCACAGACACACACACAGACTCACAGACACACACACACAGACTCACAGACACACACACAGACTCACAGACACACAGGTACACACACACACACACATACATACATACACTCACACACACACACACACACACACACTCACATACACATACACTCACACACACACACACTCCCAGACACATACACTCACAGACACACACTCCCAGACACACACTCCCAGACACATACACATGCACTCACACACACACACACTCCCAGACACACACACACACACACTCCCAGACACATACACTCCCAGACACACACACATACACTCACAGACACATATACACACCCACAGACACACACACACACTCCCAGACACATACACACACACACTCACACATCCACTCACAGACACACACACACACTCACAGACACACACACATACACACACATACACTCACAGACACATACACACACATACTCCCAGACACACACACATACACTCACAGACACACACACACACTCCCAGACACACACATACACTCACAGACACACACACACACATACACACAGACACACTCCCAGACACATACACAGACACACACACATACACTCACAGACACACACACACACACACTCACAGACACACATACACTCACAGACACAGACACATACACACACACTCACAGACATACACACACATACACACTCCCAGACACATACACAGACACACATACACTCAGACACATACATACACTCACAGACACACACACTCACATACACAAAAATTATTTGTATTTTTTTTTTTTATTTAAAAATGTCCACACAGCCTCCCTACCTGGAGAGCTGGCGTGGACCTGTCCCTGGGGTCCAGGGGGGCTTCAGTGCGGCCGGCTCTTGTCTCGCTGTCAGACGCGGCGAGGGAGCTGTGTCCTCTCTGCTCCCTCTCGCCGCGCGGGCTGTCTGCTGATGCCGGGAGCCGGAAATGACGTCATATTCCGGCTCCCAGCATCAGCAAACGGCGCGGCGAGAGGGAGCAGAGAGAACACAGCTCCCTCGCCACGTCTGACAGCGAGACAAGAGCCGGCCAGGGGGGATCCTTCAGGTGGCCATTCGGCCACCTCTTGGGCCCCCCATGACAGGGGGAACACGGGGACATTTGGGGGCGGCATTTTTTGCCGGCCCCTGAGTGCCTGCAGGACCATAAACGGGAACGGCGTTCCTGCACTAAAAAAAGTGCAGGAACGCCGTTCTCACGCGTTCCTGCAGGACTCGAGCCCTGCTTATTGTTATATATTTGTGTATATTTATATCTATGTTTGTGGGATTCTATTTCTCTATCTCTGTATACTGAGACTCTGTTATTCATATAATACGCTGTTGGCGTTCATATCTAAAATATTTAGAATTTTTCTGATCATTGCTGTATAGCGTGACATGATCCTATATTTTTTATTTTTATGTTATGTGATATTCTTATAGGGTATACCCACTTAATAAAGATTCTTTTATTACTATTGATGGTTGTGCTCCTTACTCAATTGTTATTTATATGTTTTGGGGCTTTTGGGGATAAAGCCTTATGTGAGTGAGCACCCCATATTGTATTTTCATAGAGCTCCATTTGTGAGCTTACATATATTTCTTATTGAGTGTGCCTACCTTATTTAATTTTTATACACACACTCATTGACAGACACACACACACACACTGACATATACACACTGACATATACACACTGACATATACACACTCTACTGATTTGACACACATTGACAGACACACACACTCACCGAATTGACACACACTGACAGGACACACACAAACAATGACAGACACACACTCTCACTAATTTTACACACACTGACAGGACACACACACTGACAGGACACCTTCATAGACTGACAGGACACACACTCACTGATACTGACACACTCACTCATATATACACATTCTCTCACAAACACACACAATTTTTTTGTTGAGGCCCATCCCTACCTTTTGGAAATCTTGTGTGGGTCCTCTCCTAGAGGTGGGGATCCAGACCATGGGGTCCAGTATCTTCTTTAATCTTCATGCTCTTCTTCACTGCTTCCTTGTATGCCTTTAATTTAGGTTAGGGCTGGAGTGACGTTATGTCCCGGCTCCTTCAATGCAGAGAGTGTGAGAAAGCAATAAGGAAGTGGAAGAGTATCAGTGCTCCCTCACCATTGTCTCCTTTCCCTCCCCCAGACACTGTATTTAGGCAGAGTAGGTGCCTGCCATCTGGGTAAGCATGTGCCCACTCTGCCTTAATCGATATCCATCCAACTTTACCAACTTTAGTTATTTTATCCACCAAAATAAAGGAAGCAATGAAAAATAACATGTGATCCTTGCTTTAATTGTTAAATGGATCGTCTAGGCACTAAAATAACTTTGGCTTCATCAAGCAGTTGTGGTGTTTACATCATGCCCCCGCAGTTTCACTGCTCAATTATTTGCCATTTTGGAGTTAGCTCACTTTTGTTTACACAGCACTAGCCACACCTTCCTTGGCTGTGACTCACACAGCCTCCACAAAGAAAAAGATTCATTTTTGTATCACAGTGTTCAATTACCAGAAGTTACCTTATCTACTGTTCTGTTAATTGAACTTTAATCACACAGGATGCTGCTGTATATTCTAGCAGACAATTAACAGAGTCGGAAGTAACAAATTAAACACACTGTGCAAGAAGGGATGCTAAAATAAATGTAATCTCTTTTAAGGAAGTGTGTATGGAGGTTATGTGAGTCTCAGCCAGGTGATGCATGGCTAGGGCTGCATAAACAAAGGTATTTAACTGCCTAATTATCTGGCATTTAAGAGTTAGACTTCAGGGGCTAGATGTAGACACCAAAATCAGTTCATTAAAGGTTACTCCATCGCTTTGGAGGGGGACCTTTTTGTGTTCTTCCGTTTGAAGTAAAACCTGCAAAAAATATATTTGCTTACATGTAATCCAGTTTTAACAAAAAGCTCTCTGTGCGGACTTCTACGCCTCCTCCTGATGGCAGTCAGGGCCTTCTGTGGTCTGATCACAAGTATCTAGTAGAGGAGGGAGGGGAGAAAAACACTTTGGTAGCTGACGATGAACACATTTTATGCACAGAATTGACATTAGATAGCTTGGAACAGATTTCTGGGCTGCCTAAGTGATAGTAGTCCCTGACACACAAGTGCAGATAACTTAGTAAGTGTAGTGTTTTACTACAACCAGGACCAGTTCCAATAACTGAAGTGGTCACTGGTGTGTTTAGCCCAAGGCAAACTAGGCATTGGCATTGGGCGGCACTAACCCCCTGGGGTCCAGTGGGGCTGCTGGGAGGCGTGCTGCTGTGTTAAAATCAGAGGCGGTGAGGGAGCTGTAATCTCTCTGCTCTGCTCCCTTGCACCTTGCACACCGTATACTGACGCTGGGAGCCAGAATGACTCTGTAGTACTCCTTTAAAAGGAGTAGGAAAAGGTGGAGTCTAAAGAGGAAGGGGTGGGTTCTTAATCAGGAAGAGGAGCGGCCTTGACAGGAAGGAGTGGGGCAAATTTAGATTTAGGTCTAGTCATGCCTAGGGCAGCACAAAACCAAAATACATAACTGGAAGTGTTCATGATGGTTGGAGTAACACTTTAAGCTACGATTTATATGGTGCTTATCTCCTTTGATAAAATTTGCTGTTAAGTAAGTAATTAATTTACATTTTATGACCTAACATCTCTGCCAGAAAACAAAGCCATGCAGTTAGGAATAGATGGATGTTCAAATTAATTATTATTAAAAATTAAAGCTTCTTGAGACACTATGCACTCCACATGCCCTATACAACTGGTATGTGTGTCTATGTTTTATACTCATAGTCTGCAAAGTGATGTCCAGTTCTGATGAGCATAGGTAAAGACTTCACATATCAAACAGCGGCAAAACTACCATTGGTGCAGCCAGTGTGGTGACACCAGGGCCCGCATGATCTGGGAGCCCACCGGGTTGCCCATCCTCTTAAAGCTGTCCGATGGATATTGATGAACATGGGTCAGGATGGGGAAATGGTGAAGCCCCAGTTCGCATAACATTGTGGGAGTTCAACAGATGGAAATCTTTTGGACTCAGGCTTCAGGATACAGGAAACAGGATACAGAGAGCAAGGCTGGAGGCTACAGGATATAGTAGGCAATATAAACAAATGAGGGAAACAGCCAAACCTCAAAAAACAAGCCTGAAACAAAAATGATTTGGCAACCAAGAAGGATAAGGACTAGAATAAATAAAGAGATGATTAACAAACTGGGGCTAGCAGGGGACAGAGTCAGGTCTCTTCAGTCTGGGTTGCACAGCCTGCAGTAAGTTAGTGGCACTTTGATTTACTGCATCAGACTTAAAGATCAGAACACTAAGGGGTCCACATAGAATCCTGACACCCAGTGCCACAAAATCTGGGGTGTGCAAAACTCAATATACAACAAAATATACAACAGTCCAGTAACAACAAAGATTTGAGAAAGCCCCATAGTCTTGGTGAAACACGTCAGCTGTCACACCACTACGTAGAATGCTAAAATCATGTGCATTGGCTAAAGCCCTGATCTGATCAGAGAGCCAAATGTAAAAACAGGCAAAATTGCAAATTTCAGCTGAAACAACGACCTGTGATTAAAGGTTCAAGGAAACTAGTTTGGAGGGCAGGACAGATTCTAAAAAAAGCCACAAATTCCAAGAGAATGACAACCCTTAACTGAAAGCTATAGGAGATTTGACCAATTTGGAGGAGAGAACACATTTAGGGTGGTGAATTTTAAAGTTGAAGGGATTTGTGCTTAAGTGCTATGAGTGGGTTTAAAACCGGTGAAGGTTCCACCTACTTTTATGTAAACGTTTTTACATTGTTTTGAAAGTGGTTTTGAATAAATTGCATTACACTATGATTGTTTTTTATGTTCTCCTGATTTCACATAATTGTTTTCTTTTCTTTTCAACTAGCTTATTGACTCCCCTCCATTTATTTACTTATTCTGGCCATTCTAAATTAATCTGCACCTTTCACTCACAGGCACATCTTCTGCTATTTATGATACCCCACTCTCACCCCCACCCATTCTCTAACATCAGTTGTTTTAAGTTTGACCAGTATTGCTTCAGACATGAGGAAGAGAGGAAAACTCTTGAAAGAATTATGTTAGTTCAATAAAAACGGTATCGTTGCATACTGCTGTGATATTTTGGCATCTTGTCTACTGGACTAACACGGCCAATCCAATATATATATATATATATATATATATATATATATATATATATATATATATATATGGATTATCCAAAGATTGGTTTACTCCACACATTATTTTATTCCATGCCTGGTGCTTGTCAGTAAAAATACAAAAATACAATACAAGACACCACTCAATGTTTCAGTTTGTCCCCCAACTTTCATCAGGATCTTGGGGACAAACTGAAACATTTATACTTTTAAAGTAAGCAATAGATGCTAAATTTTACTGGATTAAGAAGGCCTTGGAGTACTGTCTTGTATTGGATGTATGTGCATATATATATATATATATATATATATATATATATATATATATATAATATATATGTGTGTGTGTGTGTGTGTGTGTGTATAAAGTATCAGGATCAGTTCTGTTCTAGCACACAGGTCTTTCTAAAATCTGTTTTTGCAGTTGATCCGGAAGAAGGCAAAAAACACAGTCTAAAGTGCTTTCCAATATCGGTGGGTCCTACGCTAATTAGTGCAGGACCTAACGACATCAGGGTGCTGTGAAGTAGAAATGGGCAGAGCATGGAGACACTGAACATCTGCCCCAGGAAGCACCTCTAGTGGCCGTCTGAGGAGTGGCCACAACAGATGTTCCTAGGCAATAAAGTCAATGCAGCCTTTTCTATGAAAAGACAGTGCTTACATTAAAATGCCTGCAGGAACTTACTATACTCATCTTAACAACTACATTAAGCTGTAGTTGTTCTGGTGACTATAATGCCCCTTTAACTAGGAACAGGGGCACTACAGCTTTATTAATACAGGTGTGTATTCTAAAAACTGTAGTGTTTCTTTGAGATAATATCATCAAGCCTCATCAAGAATTTCTCAACATAAAGGTTGTTTTTTTTGTGTTCCTAAGCATACGGCATAAAAGGCAATATCAAACAAAATTTATAAATAAAAGCATTTAATATGTTTCATTTTATCTTTAGAGTTATTTTTTCAGGTTAATATCTTGCCAGTAAAACATTCAATTCGGCTAACACAAAACAGATAAATAGTTGTACAGTATGCTTTTATGCTTTCAATATTCATTAAGTATGCACATTCATAATTCCAATGTGGCATTTGTCTCTAGTCATGGCATTTCTTGCATAATAAGTCACAAACAGGAATTTCTGTGTAAGCTTCATTCTGTTTTCCTCATAAAAAAAATAAATAAATAACTACAATTCTGACAATAGATCAGAAAGGAATTTTAGATATAAATTGACAACATAGCGTCCATGTAACATTCTTTTTTTTACATACAGTCAAATGAAATCATATAAAACTAACTTCTTTGAGAGTTCCATTATACTTGAGATTTATGTACCAAGTTATATATGGAGCAGATTCATAATGTATCAATAGTTTCACAGGAGGCAGGGAGATTTACATTTTTTTTGCATATTACTATGCTTTTATTTAACTTCTACTTACCATCCTTGCTATTTACATCCCTATTGTATTGTAATTATTGTATATATTTATAGTTTGTTTTTGCAGCTTTAACACACCTGTGGTTGGGGCATCTGCAGGCGGGTCTACAGGCACATCTTGTGTTAGGAACTATGAGGAGAAAGGCATGTTCGTCCTGCTTACAATTATAAAGTGAATGTTGTAAGGTTAATTACAGAGTGAACTCACCGCTCTCTGATGTAAGTCTTTTTAATTCTTTAATAGCATGTTATGAAGATATAACACTATTGCTAACCCCCTGGTTCTGTTTCATGTTTTATTGCTGCAGAAGACTTGTTTTAAATATATAGACTACTGTGGGGCCTTAACAACTCTCCTTGCAAACAGAGGCATATCTACTGAAATTGTGCCCTTTGTGGCCCTTCTCCAAACATTTGACACTTTTCATTTGTCACCCATCTTTTAGATAACTTTACCATTAAATCAGCTCAAAAATGCAAACTGTATTTTATATATGTGTGTGTGGTATATTGTCTGTTTGTGATGTGTGTGCCATGTGTGGTGTGTGTTGTTGTGTGTGCTGGGTGTATGTGACAAGTTGTGTGTGTTGGCTGTATGTGACAAGTAGTGTGTGCTGGTTGTATGTGATGTGTGTGGCTGTGTCCTTTGTACCCCCCTCCTAACTGGCTTTCTTTAAGGAAGGGAGGCTATGATCTATGATGGTCCAATGGGGGAGTCATACTCCCTGGTGGTTCCATGTGGGTTAGCTCTGCCTGGTAGTTTATCAAGGGTTCTGAGTCTCTGATGCAGGAGTGGAGCATGAGGTTTGCAGCAGCGGGACAAAGTGCAATCTGGGACCATCCGCACGCTGCGCACTCACTCACTAGAGAGTGCTAGCTCCAAAGGCAGCCCTTACTGAGAGAGGAAGGTGCAAACACTGCCAGCTCTGATCTCTTCCACAAAGTCAGCCCTGCCACTTACCCATGGCAGGGCAAAAAGAATAAAACTAACTGCTTACCCGCAACTGCTCAGTGGTGCCAGAGCTGGATTAAGGTTGCCCAGGACCCTAGGCAGCATGCCACTTCACAGTGCTCTGGGATCTGTGAGTGTTGTTTGTGTGTAGTTACTGAGTGTTTTGTGTGTTGAGAAGACTAAGAGTCAGGAGTCAGAGTCAGGAGAAATCAAAATGTGTGTGTGTATGTGTGTGTGTCTCAAGCATTATGTACCTGTGTATGTGTGTCTGTGTGTGCATTTTTGTCTGAATGTGTCTGAATAGGGGCTCAACTGGCCAGACACAATTTAAAAAATTAGCAGAGGAGAGAAGCAGCACCTTTGGGGTATCTTCCAATCCAAATTTAGATAGGTGAATATGTAAAATAAAGGAGGATAAAGTGCAAAATATAGTGTGACGTTTATGAGAATTAAATAAAAAGTAATTAACTTACAGTTTTCTGTAGCTGATAAATAGCTCCAAATGTATGTGTCTGGCCGGTGTAATCCCCGCCTGTGGATATACTTGATGTATTGATCCAATGAGGGAACTCTGAATGGTATAGAACATAAACAGAAACAATCAATATAGTGCAGAATATTCAATACAACAGAATACAAAGTATTTATGTGGATGTACACTCACAATGTACTAAACCCCTTATTGGCTCTTAGTGATGCACATGAAATGGGGTAGTTTACACACTCCAAAGTACAAATCCCCTGCTTGCTGCAAGTGTGCCGCTGAGTGAGAGAGTGCTTGGAGGGCTAGGGGAACCTGCAGAATATGCACCAGCAAAAGCAAGCTGAGGCCTAACTCATTGCATATATTTACTGTCAGGGACTCTCTAATTCCACTTGCATGTGGAAATTTTAAATGAAAGGTTAAAGTTTTTGCTTTTTCTGAAACAGGAAACAATTTAACTCTTCCAGTAAAGGTTTGAGCTAAGTTGTGTATTGCTTTTTATTGTATTTTGCTTTGTGGTCAATCAAGCAGAAGGGTTGAAGCCTAGCTCCTCACCATCTAAGGATGTCACCAGTTGCCACTGCTATTATTTTGCATGCCAATAACTTCTTGTCATTTATCCATATTCCATAATTGTAAAGTGCAGTGGAAAATGTTGGCAAATATAAATATTGCTACTACTAATATAACTGTTATACAACTTAAAATTATTATTATTTTGTACAACACATACAGAATGAGTTAGTAGACACAGGGCTATTATCAAGGTATTATATGTTACATGCGCATGTCGAATGTGCTATTCAGAGGCGCAACTCGCTTCTATATACCAACACTTTACTTGGTCTACCTCAATACAAAAAGAAAGCAGCCTGATCCTCTTCCTCCTACAGAGCGCCACGATTGTGGAACGACCTCCTGCACAATTCAAAATCTTCCCCAAGCCTAAAGTCCTTTAAGAGATCCCTCTACATACCTCAAAACAGAATGCACCTGTCATGGTTGATTATATATGTCCTACCTGTTCTATGTTAAATTTTGTATTTATCGTGTATTAATATTGTTTTTGTATTTTATTGTACCCTAATGTAACAATGCAATGATGTGTGGACCCAGGGCGTACTTGAAAACAAGAGAAATCTCAATGTATCTTTCCTGGTAAAATATTTTATAAATAAATAATATAGTAATTCAGATAGAACGCTCTAAGGGCTTTTAAGTGCCTTCAAAGGGTGCTACATCACTTTCGGTTCTAACTTGGTCGCGCCACCCAAGCTGCTTTATTTCTGCACATCAAACGTGATGTGGATCATTCAGAACCTAGGTAACTATTAAATCTTGGTTTGTCCGTAGTTCTGTGCCCGATCATGGGTTCAATCTTGGTTCCAGATTAGTGCGTTCCTTAAGCATTTTCTGTGTGTTTTCCGGTTTTGAAATTAGCTAGTTTATTGGAATTTTGAGTACCACTAGTACCCTGAGCTGACTTAGTCTACGATTTATTTTCTTTACTTTTGACTTGGCTAGTACCTTTGATTAGCCATCTATCTGTATTCATGACTTTGGCTAGTATTTTGACTTATCTTTCTTTATTTTATACGATCACCGCTCCCATGTCAGCCCTGCATTGGATGGAAATGATTTCATATCTCTTCTTCGCAGATCACACATGATGCAATACAGGATGAAAGGAAGCAAACAAACTGTTCTGTCTGTAATCACTGGACCTTATTAAAGCCACCCACCAACATTCAAATATGCGTGAAAACAGATGGGTTGCTCAAACATGCATTTTATTTATTTCTGAGTGTGTGTATTTGTGTGGGTAAATGCCAGAGTGTGCCTATGTACATGTGTCATTGTTTATCACTATATGTGACAGAGTGTGTATTTGTGTATCTGTGATAGTGTATATCTAAATGAGTATGACAATGTGTGTTTGTGTGAGGCAGTATATATCTGGGAATATATGATTCTTGCAGACTATATCCCTTCAAATGCTGCTACTCCCATGTCTTCCCCAAGTCAACAGCACTACCAGCAGTACCTTACAGGCTCGCTGCCTTGGCGTTCCAACCTGTCATTCACCTCTCACATCCAGTCAATCGCCAAATCCTATCACTCCCATCTCAAAAATCATAGCCCACATCTGTCCATATCTAACACCAGATGCAGCTAACGTGCTCATACATCCCACCAATGTTTCCTAACCTGACTACTTCTATCCACTTCTTAGCGGTGTTGTGCACTCCCAGCTTGCCCCACTACAGTCAATAATGAATGCTGCGGCAAGGCTCATCTTGCTGTCCTCCCAAAATAGCCATGCCTACTCCCTCTGTAAGCCTTTTTATTGGCTTCCCATCTCTTCATAACACTGACCCTGTCTACCTATCCTCACTACTATGTTTGAACATTTATAAAAAAAAATAATCTTGTTCCTCTAAACTAATTAAAAGTTATTTTTAATTAAAACAAACAAACAAACAAACAAACAAACATATCTGGTAAAAAAAAAGCAACAACCCATTACATAGACATTTCCATTACACAGACACAATACATGCAGATTCACACAGACACTACCACAGGGATGGTGAAAGTTTTTTTTTTTTTTACCACTGCTGGGATAATGCTTTTTGGCCTCTAGTGCCATGCAAAGATGAAGACATACATCTTCGGCTAAAGATAACCTAAGGTAAGTCATATTTTGTTATTATATTCCTTAGTCACTATATAGGTATTCCCTATTAAACAACACAGTGTTTGATAAATATAATTTGTTACCTGAGGAGCAGAAAAAAAGATACACAATGCAAAATGTTCCATTGGAGACCAACAAAGTACATTAAATGTCGTTTCACAGTGAATTTATTTTCTTCATTATAACTCTGTATTCATGAGAAAGTACAATTTAATAAGCAGTAAACACGTCTTCTATACTTTCACAGTGGTGACCGCTAATTTGTCACTACAGTTTTGTTCAGCAGATGGGAAAAGCCAAAATGTTAAGTAGTTTCACACACACAATACGGCTCTGTGGAAGCCATAAAGTGTTGGATGTTTTCCAGATTTCCTGTTGGATTTTACTCCCAGAAGCAGTAAGTGACAAAAGTTAATGTGAACTATAGTTCATTTTAGCTATGTAGGTTCCTACAGAGTTGGCTGGCATTCCACAATGTGGGTTGATGTTTTCAACATATATTATGGTTGAAAAACTAATGGTGCAGTGTGTATTGAAATTTAGAGAAGGTCCCTTGCCATTCGGGCAGTCAGTAAGAGAAAATATAAAGTATTTGTTTAGATAGCTTAACATATTTATAAATGGAGTGAGAATAACTAACAGTGAAGCATGGTATGATGGGAATATAATGCTGTCAATCTGATGACATCATAACAGACCTATTATAAAAACAGTATTTCACAGCTCTGTGTTTTTTATATTGCAAAATGTTTTAGGTGCTAGAAAACATATACAGTCATGTGAAAAAGAAAGTACACCATCTTTAAATTATATGGTTTTACATATCAGGACATCATAACAATCATCCGTTCCTTAGCAGGTCTTAAAGTTAGTTTAATATAACCTGAGATGAAAAACAACACAAGGCACTGGATATTGGAGGGGCCTGGCTGCCTGCCTCCTACCTGCTGACTATGGCCCCTGGAAAATTGGTACGTTTGAACTATATTTGGGCATGTTGTGTTTTATATTGCTGCTGCTGGCATATTGGGACTTTTGGGAATAATGTCCCTTTAAGACTTTGTAGCATATTGCAGTAATACTGTCTTAATTATATATGTATGTTATTATGTGTTCGGTTAAATTGTATTCATGTATGCAGCATTCTACTGATTGTTCTGTAGAATCACTCCATTCATTATATTGAGTGAAACTACCGAACAACCAGACCACCCAGGAATAAGTGTGCCTCCAATTACCGTTTGCAACAATGTTGCAAACGGGTAATTGGCAATCAGTGCAGTGTGGTCTTTGTCCTCTGGGTGGCCGCCATTCGGGAAACAAACACGTGGCGGCGGCCATCTTAAACTACCGAACAGCGGTGTTTTGCCGTCGAGTGTCTGGAACTAAAATCAGACACTCGACTAGGCAAACACCGCTGAGACCTCCAGACTTCCAGTATTTAGTGTAGAAATTACCGAACGGCCCGCCGTTCAGTAGAAAGAACCCCACGAACTAGGGGATTCATTTGAATCCTCCCCAGGCTCCATAACCCAGGCAATTCGTGTGTTTTTATTCCCTTTTCTGTGACCGACCGCAGGGCCAAAATACATGGAACTATTTTCGGATACTTTACCCATGCGGTCGGTCAAATCTTTGCCTGCCCATAACTCCCGAACCCCTGGCCCGATCTGGGTGATTTTTGAGTATGATGTTCACCCAGATCAGGGCTATCAGGGGAGATTTTTAGAGGTGTATCATATATATTTGGGGTACATCCAAGAATTGGGGAAAAGTGTGTACTGTATAATTATGTTAAGTGTTAATCTAAGGGGAGGAGATGTGTGGGAGGTAACATCTATGGGATTGGCTATTGTAATAATTATTGTAAATCCTTCCCTTGCATGGGAGAATGTCTTAAAAGGAGGTTGTGTGAATAAATCTGGAGTTCCTGTTTTAACCCTCAAAGTGAAGTGTCGCCTTATTCTTGGGGGAGGATTTATTGTATGCTGTTCCACTTTGACTGCTAGGAGTGTAAACCTATTTGAATGGTTTCCTATTCAACTGTCTACAGCATTCATATGCTTGAGAGGATTCATGTGCTTCTCAGATTTGGTGATTGTGGTGTCTGCCAGAGTGCTTGGAGTCCTCAGGAAACACTAGGAGCATCCTTTAACGGAGGTACTCAGTCGGGGTGCCAGGCGATCTGTTACACATGTCATGATTTATTTAACAAAAATAAAGTCAAAATGGGGAAGCCATGTGTAAAAAACTAAGTACACCTTATGATTCAGTAACTCATAGAACCACCTTTAGCAGGGTTTAGGGCATTTTGGTCGCATGCATTTTGGTCGCATGCATTTTGGTCGAGGCAATCTGGTCGCCATGCATTTTGGTCGCATGGCATTGTGATTGCATGGATTTTTGTCGCCATTTTTACCATAACAAAAAATTTTTTTTTTTATTGGTTTTGAACATATTTTAAGGTTGAATATAGTTAGGGAAGTAGTTTTGTAACGGGTTTTGTAACCCGTAACCCGGAACCCACTACCCCTAACCCTAACCCTATCCCTATCCCTAACCCTAACCCTCTAACCCTAACCCTAACCCTAACCCTAACCCTCTAACCCTAACCCTAACCCTAACCCTATCCCTAACCCTAACCCTAACCCTAACCCTCTAACCCTAACCCTAACCCTCTAACCCTAACCCTTACCCTAAGATAGTGACACCTTATATTACCCAAATCTGGCCCTTACCCTAAGATATTGACACCTTATATTACCCAAATTTGTCACGACCAAAATGCATGCGATCAAATTGCATGCGATCAAAATGCACAAACAGTGTAATTCGACCAATTTGTCACGACCAAAATGCATGCGACCAAATTGCATGCGATCAAAATGGTTGTTACCCTTTAGCAGCAATAACTTGATGTAAAATTTCTGTATGACATTATTAGTCTCATTGTAGATGAATTTTGGCCCACTCCTCTTTACAACTGCTTCAGTTCATTAACGGTGTCCTAGTATTTGATTATGCAAAGCTCTCTTAAAGTTTCACCACTGCATTTCAATCAGGTTGGAGTCTGGGCTTTGACTGGGCCATTGCAACACCTTGATTTATTTTTCTTTTTTAGCCATTCTGTTCTAGATTTGCTGGTGTGCTTGGGATCATTGTCCTGTTACATGCCCCAATTATGGCCAAGCTTTAGCTTTTGGACAGATGGCCTTATAGTTGACTCTAGAATACTTTGGTATACAGAGGAGTTCATGGTCGACTCCATGACTGCAAGCATCCCAGGTACTATGGCTGCAAAACAAGTCCAAATCATCACTCATTCACCACAGTGCTTGACAGTTATGAGGTGTTTGTGCTGATATGCTGTGTTTGGTTTTCGCCTGTGCATCGTGGCCAAGCATATGCAGTTTGTCTCATGTTTCCAGAAAGACATTGTTCCAGAAGTCTTGTGGTTTGCTCAGATGCAACTTTGCAAAACGAAGCTGTGCTGCCATATTCTTTTTAGAGAGAAGAGGCTTCTCCTAGCAACCCTTACAAACAAACCAGACTTGTTCTGTCTTTTTCTAATTGTACTGTAATGAATTTTAACATTTAATATGTTAACTGAGGCCTGTAGAGTCTGAGATGTAACTCATGTTTTTTTTTTTTGCATTGCACAGTCTGCCCTTGGTGTGAATGTGATGGGACGTCCACTCCTGGGAAGATTGGCAACTGCCACTTGCAGGAATGGAATTACGAATTCTATATATTATTAACGAATCATGACTCCTTAATGTTTGGAATCACCAGCTTTTATCCAAGTATATTCTGCCTTTTGCTAAAATCAATTGATTTAATTAAATTAAATAAAATAAAACCAGCATAATTACCAGTTATGTTGTAGAAATTCTTATCAGGTGTGTAGATATGTCCCAGGAATTTTGAATGCAAGCATGATGAGAGAATTGTATGAAAATAGAAAAGTTTTCAGAGTTCTGAAGTTGTGTTAGTTGGAAAAGATACTAAGAATTAGGTGTGTCCAGCTTTGACTCCAGATGTCAGACCTTAGATGTTAGGTGTTTGTTTGAGGGAGCGTGAGGGTTTAAGAGTCTTTGAGAGTGTGAGTATGAATCCCAAAGTGTCTCTCTTCCCTTTGTCCTTACTTTTTAAAGGAGAAAATTATCTGCACGTCACTAGTTGATAGGACCAATAGGGAACTCTGGGCGTGTCTTCCCTAGAGACTATGATCTAGATTTTGGTCAGTAGATGGTGCAATTACATCACCAACATTTTTTTATCAGAGGGACCATTTACCTTTTTGTATAATGGGTTAACTGTATTTTGTGATGTGTTTGAAGTCATTTTCATTATCTCTTATGGCTACTATACATCAAAGAAGCTGTCATCTTCAAAGCGTTTGGTTCACTCTTACCCAGACTTGTGTCTGCATGTTAGTGTCATATACCTTTATATTTTAGATTTCTGGCACATCTTAAACTGTTCTTCACCTCTCCTTACAATGCAAATTTGTAAGATTCCGTTTTTTTTGTTTTTTTTTTTAGAAAGTAAAATTAATTACTTAGTGTTATCTGTCATTTGGTGTCTGCTTCTCTTGTGTGAAACTGATTAAGAGTACACATATTTCACTAACATTAGTGAATAATATGACATTTCTTCAGTGATATTATATCCATATTATGTACATACTACTAATTATATATGTTATGGTACTTTTTAGCAGTAAACCAAAATGTTTAAATGTCTATCTGTTCCTGTCCAAATTAAGAAAATTGAATTGCGTATATACGCTGAAGTAATTAAGTCTGACACACGGAGTTCAGGTTAAAATAACTTCGAGAAAATGTATTGGCAAGTGAAGAAAAGCGGGCGCGCAGGCCCTTTTAAGAGACATTTTACGTCATCATTGATTATCAATATATTAGTGAATAAACATCATTAATTGGGTTAATTGTTAAGTGTCTGGATTAGTGTCCACCTATCAGTATAATTAATTGGCTCAAAAACTAAGTGGTTAGTCCCGTGCCCACCCACCAAGAGGTGGTATTATTTTGGACACGGGTGGGGACAAGGGGGTCTGGAGCGTCATTTTACACGGTCAGTGATCTCAGATCTCGTGGCCAGGTGCAAGGTCTCTTATGAATAGAACATTTCATTACTACTGTGTTCTCATGGCCTTCAAATTATACTATGTTGCGAGTTAGGGGAAAGTCAGCAGTTCCTGAGTTAGTCATATCTTTATAGAAAATACAGTCTTTGTCCATTGTTAGATGTGCTGAGAAATTCTGTCATGTAATGTAGTTTTAAAATGAAGAAGTTAGGTTATGAGGACAAAATGGAGGAATGAAGAAGTCAGGTTAGGAGGACAAAATGGAGGATTTGTCACAGTATGAGATTAAAATGGAGTTAGTACAATAATTCAATACAAGTACAATAAAGATTTTTAATAATTCTACATCAGTCCCCCCTATGAAATGTTAGATTCTAAGAGATAAAACTTTATTTGTTAGTATCAGAAGACGTGTTAACCCAAAGGCACAGAAACCCCGTGGCCGCTAGCTAGGTGTTAATGCAAAGTGCAAGTCTGTCCCTAGAGCTGACCCTAATAGGCTAACTCATCGTCAGTATGGCTCTCGAACACTTCACTCCCATGGGTGGCCCATGATGGCTTACCCACCACTTCTCCACACGGGGTCTTTACCATTCACTGACAGATGCTGTCCCTAAGCTGGTCCCTTCCTAGAATTCTCGCACTTTATCAACAAAAGGGATAGTTTGCAGCGGTAAACAGGGTGAGTTGAGATCTTGGAAATCTTGGTCATCAACTTCGAGATGTGTGAAAGTGGGTGCCGCTTGATCAACAGTCTTCATGAGGGATTTTCTCAGACAAGGGACGATACAACAAAAGAGAAGAGCAAAGATAAAAAGAAAAATTAGTATTGCCATACCAATATGCATTAAAGCTTTTTGCCATCCTGTCATCCAACCAAACCATCTTTCCCAGGTATCTTTTATCCCAGAATTCCTTTTTAACTCTTCAGAAAGGTCATTTAATTTTTCTATGGCTAATGTAACTTTACCATTAGGGCCTGTGTTTTCTGGGATGTAGGTACAACATGTCATGGTGTCAGGCAAAATTTTACATACCCCTCCTTTTTCGGCTAAGATCATATCTAAGGCCATCCTATTCTGGAAGGTCATTTGGGATGTGGCCTGCAACTGTTCGGCCAATCCCTGGAGGGCATCTCTGGTATAATTAACAAAACGCTGTTGATTATAATAAATGTAATTTATCCAATTTAAATTCTTGTTTGTGGTAACTATGGCAAAAAGTGATTCAAATCCTGCAGCAACTTCATCTCTTGCTTTAAATTCATTGGGCACCCCCCTAGGCACCCCAATGGCATCAATATAAACATGAGGGTCAAAACTTCCCTTCACTGGGGCTTCGCGCTTAACCTTATTGTGTCTGGACTCATGAGTAATGAGGTGTGTATCAGAGATGATGTGTATGGGCATAATGGCTTTAGCCAGAGTAAACTCTCCCCACCACTCCTTGTCCATTCTGGATCTTAACTGTAAATCCCCACACAACCAGTAAATATCCCCCAATGACCTAGTGTGAAACTGCAACAAGTTCATGGAGACATTTCTGTAGGTAGCACAATACCCCTTGGAGAAGTTACCCAAGAATCTGCCAATTCCATCATATTTAGCATAACAAGTGTAATTACCTTTATATACTGTAATGCCATCTGGGGGTTTGACATCCTGGGTTAGGAGAGGATACTCTTTCGTCCATGCTATACATATGGACCTGTTAAAATCATAGTGATAGGCAAAAAGGCTCAAAACACATGCTTCTATATCTACTGGCAGGGTTAAAGGCACAGTGCCCAGGTGAGGCCGGGCACCGCCACACACATAGCATGCAGTCTTATTATGCTTATTAGCATTATATTTCATCCATTCTAACCATAAATTTACATCATTAAAACCTGTTTCTGCAGCCATGGTATCTTCAAAGGTGGGGTTAGCAATGGCCATCATATCTTGAAAGGTCTGGATGTGAGGTTTTAATGGATTGGGGACCATATGGGTGGCCCCTTGCCACTCAGAAGAGTTGCACATATCTTTAAGGTAGAAATGCCCTAACTTTTTATAGGAACCCTTTTTCCAATACATTCCCATTACATATTGGTCTGCATCTGTTGGACTTGGATGCTCAATATTAAGAATTAATTTCATTGGTGTACCTCCCCCAGGCTTTCTCAAAGTCATTCTCTGGAGGAGGGACCTACCCTGATCATCTACTTTAGATAAGGCACTTTTTGGCTTGTAACCCCAGGCAGGCCCGGCATTCCATCCCGCCGCCCCCCAATGGTCACAATTGTGCCCCCATTGTCTGTCCACTACACAAACATATGGGTCCTTTGAATGAGGGATATCTCTATAGATACTCTGAATCTGTGATGTAGGGAACGGGCATTCTACAATATCACAATAATCAAAGGTATAGGTAGCCACATGGGTACATGATGAATTATACCAAAAGGTGTACCCACTAATATCTTTAGTAATGGCTACCTGCTGGGCTTTAATTGAGCTAATTAAGGAGATTATGTACCAGAGGTACATGCTTGTGCAGTATCTGCTTTCTCTGGGGCAGGAGACTTCTTGCAATGGGAAGCGTGGATCCAATTTGGCCTGCCGGCCACTTTGACGTAGGTTGTGGTGATCAGGAGAACTTGGAAGGGACCGTCAAATCTTGGCTCCAGGGTATTTTTCCGCACAAATTTCTTAACCAGAACCCAATCTCCGGGAAGCAGGCTGTGGGTACCTGTATCCAAATCGGGATCTGGAATTGAAGAGAAAACTTGGGCATGTATTTTGTTTAAGGCACTTGCAAGTTCAGTTACATAGTCTACTAAAACATCTGATTGGAGCTGTAACTGTTGCGGATAATAACAACCTAGTCTGGGTGCTGTTCCAAATAGAATCTCATATGGGGATAATGAGTGTTTCCCTCTAGGTGTGTGCCTAACGCTGAATAAAGCTATTGACAGGCTTTCTGGCCAGGGCATCTTTGTTTCTTGTGACATTTTTAACATTCTGGCTTTTAAAGTGCCGTTCATGCGCTCTACTTTACCACTACTTTGCGGGTGGTAAGGGGTGTGAAAGGCTAGGGTCACCCCCAGAGCAGTCCAAATTTCTTTAGTCACTGTTGCTGTAAAAGCTGGGCCTTGATCACTTTCAATGACTTCTGGAAGTCCAAATCTACATACAATATCCGTAAGTAGACGTTTTGCTGTTGTTTTTGCAGTGATATTGGCCACTGGGTAGGCTTCTGGCCAGCCTGAAAACATATCCACTATCACTAGTGCATATTCATGAGGCCCACTCTTGGGCATCTGTATATGGTCAATTTGAATTCTCTGGAATGGGTACATGGGTTTTGCCAGGTGTTTTGGAGGCACCTTAATTGGTTTTCCTGGATTACATTTTGCACAAATGACACAGGCCCTACAGAAGCTGTTGATCAATGTTGTGATTCCAGGTGCTTCATAATACTTCTGTATGAGGGCGGCCATTAAGTCCTTTGATAAATGTGCAGGTCCATGTGCCCATTGGACAACTGCTGGATATAAATTTTTTGGAAGGCAGAATTTGAAGTTGTTGTAGTATACCCCATCCTTTAGGACAGCTCCTTTATTCTTCCATTTCTGGATTTCTTCAGGGGTAATTGCAGCTTGCTGTTCTCGCAGAATTCTTAAATCAGTAGGAAGAGTTTGCAGAGCAAAAATAGGAACTTCTTCTTCTTGTCCGGACACTTCTTCATCCACTTCCTGCAAATCTCTGGCTGCTTGCTTAGCAGCCTGATCAGCCAAATGGTTGCCCTTTGCTTCATCTGTATCCAACTTCCCATGTGCCTTCACTTTCAGAACGGCCACTTCTTCAGGGAGTAGGAGGGCGTCCATTAGATCCTTGATTGCAGAGCTGTGTTTGACTGGTGTACCGGCAGTGGTAAGAAATCCTCTTGTCTTCCAAATGAGGCCGAAGTCATGTGCCACACCCAGAGCATATCTTGAATCTGTATAGATGTTGGCACGCTTTCCTTCGGCAATTTTGCATGCTGAAGTTAGGGCTTGTAATTCAGCTTCTTGCGCAGACATTGCTGGTGGTAAAGGTGATGACTTGATAACTTCATCTGTTGTGGTTACGGCATATCCTGTATGGTATCTTCCTTCTTCATCAGCATACCTTGATCCGTCCACGAACAGGGTAAAATCTGGATCTGGCAATGGATTTTCATGCACAGTTGGTAGGTGCACTGTCTCCATTTTCATCTGTTCAAAACAGTCATGAGGTGTTTCGGGGTCATAATCATTCACTATGACCAGATCTTGAAATTCTTCTTCTAGGAAATGGCGTGGCCATGCTTCCAGAAGGTCAGTTGTTGGGTATTTGACAATACCATTTTCCTGTAGCTGTGATTCATCCATGGTGGCCCATAACTTTGCCATGGGCCCAAGATCATTCCATGACCTTGTCTTCAACTTGGTAACAGGAATATGTGGGATAGCAGTATCCCAATGACGGTAGAGGTAGTTAAGTTCTTGAGGTAGTTGGATCAGAACCATGCTATTGCCTTCGGAGTCACAATAGAAATATTGAGCTGTGAGCTTCACCTTTGTCCAGTGGTATAGCTCATCTTCATAGCAAGGTTCAGGAGTAATATTTGGTTTGTACCACGTGGTACAGAAGGCGTACTCCGGGCCTTCACACAAAGGTGTATCTTCTTCATGAAATGTGAGGTCTGGATGCATTCTCTTGATGCACCCACAGAGAAGGTAGATGTAGGTTTCATCTATGATAAACCCATAGTAGATAACCCCCTCAGGGAGTGGAAGAAGAGTGGATGGATTAAGAATTTGACATCTTTGTATGGAAATGTTGTCAGGCAGGAGAAGATGACATTGCAGGCGTAGGTGTCTGGCAGGAGACACGTGCTTGAGCTGGACTTGGTTGATAATGGCAGAGATGTCATGAGGGGCCAAAACAACCAGAGGGTGGCCAAGAACCAGGTCTGAGGTTCTTTCAATGAGTTCTCTTGCAGCAAAAACAGCCCTAAGGCATGAAGGGGTCCCCCTGGCCACAATGTCCAGTTGACATGAGAAATATCCAATAGGCCTCTGGCGGCCTCTTAAGTCATTAGTTTGGGTAAGCACTCCTGTAGCATGGCCTTGTCTTTCAGAGACAAATAATTTAAAGGGTTTGGAATAGTCTGGTAGGCCCAGTGCAGGAGCAGATGCAATAGCACGTTTTAGGGTGCGGAAATTGTCCAGAGCTTCATTGGTCAGGCAGAACGGATCTGACTTGAGTGCATCATAGAGGGGTTGCATAAGCAGAGAGGCTTCTGGAATCCATGCTCTGCAACAGGAGATGAGGCCTAAGAAGGCATGAAGAGATTTTGCAGTCCTTGGAGGTGGAATATCCAGTACAGCTCTCACCCGGTCCCGAGTGAGATGTCTGGTACCTTGAGATAGGCAATGACCAAGGAAAATTACTGAAGGTTGACAGAACTGCAGCTTGAGGAGTGAAGCTTTGCATCCTTGTTCTGCCAAATAGCAAATGAGACTAAGTGAACACTTTTCAGTAGTGGGAATATCATCTCCACAGAGCAGTAAATCATCCACATACTGGAGTAAAACAACTTCTGGGTGTTCTGCTTGCCATGGGTCAAGGATGGTGCACATGGCTTTTGCAAATTGGCTTGGAGAATTTTGGGCCCCTTGGGGCATGACAGTCCAGGTATACTGTTGCATTTCGTGGGTGAAAGCAAACAGGTATTGACAGGATGGGTCCAGTGGAACACTGAAAAAGGCATTAGCCAAATCAATGACTGTGAAATACTTAGCAGATGGTGGGACTCCAGAGAGCAGAGTATGCGGGTTTGGTACAAGAGGGGTATCCAGGACAGTTGCTTCATTAACTGCACGGAGATCCTGGACCATCCTGTACTTCTCTGGCTCACCTTTTGGAGTTTTCTTCTTTACAGGAAATAATGGAGTATTACACTCTGATTTACATTTCACTAAAGCACCCTTCTCCAAGAGTGCCTTGATGTGGATTGAAATGGCTTCAGCCTGAGCTGGTTTTAATGGATATTGTGGTTTTCTTGGTAATTTAGCTCCTGGAATAAGCCTTACCACCACAGGTGGGACATTTAGGTGACCTATGTCCTCTGGGCCTGAGGACCATAGGTGAGCAGGCACCTGGGTCATTAATATTTCTGGGAAATTGGACCTCTGCTCTGCTGCTTGCCCATGGGGTTCTGCTAGCTGCAGCATCAGAGGTATGGAGCATAAGGCTGAGGTATCTGAATCAGATAGAGGTGTAGACATTTCTACTTGTCCATCTGGAGTGAAGGTGATAGATGCCTGCAGGCGTGAGAGGACATCAGCGCCTAACAGGTTAATTGGGCAAGTGGAGGATACCACAAAACGAGCAAGCAGGCTAGAGCCAACTCGTAGTGGAGTTGTTAAAGGGCTGTGTCTTGGCTGGCCATCCACTCCAACACAAGAGACATCAATATTGGACAGAAAAGATGGGTCTGGCAGGTCTTGTTCTCGCAGAACACTACGGGCTGCACCTGTGTCAACAAGAAATGTGGTTGGTAGGCCCTCAATGGGTAAAGTCACGGTAGCAAGTGGCCCCCCCCTCTCCCCTGTAGTCACTGCCATGACAGGGGTTAATGACACAGGCTTGCCAATGTCCTAATCATCAGGTTCCTCAACTAGTGGAACCGTTGTCTCGGCCTTAGGGGCCGGTGCTGGCCTGGACGGCTTTCTTGGCTCTCTTTTAGGTTCTGGGCAATCACTTTTAAAATGTCCTTTGGCTCTGCAATTGAAACAATAACCATCCTCTGGTTTGGTGCCCTTGGGAATAGGGGTGGTGTGGGACACCATGAGCGGAGCAGAGCTGGGCCTTCTGGGGGGTTGGGCAGATTCTAGACCTCTAGCAACCAGGAGTAAAGTATCCAGAGGAACAACCTTATATTCTGGGCGTGCAGCAATGATTCCTTTGCGTATGGAATCTTTAACACCTTGGACAACATCTGTGAATGGATCTTATCAGTAAGATCAAACCCCAAATCTGTAAACATTTGATACAGTCTTGCATGAAACCTTTCCACTGATTCACCTTTATCTTGTATAACATCAGTAAGGCCAGCAGCCTGATCTGCAAGCTTGTCCTTTGCCCATTCTCTTAACTGGTTGCAAAAAGTCACTCCGGAGGGGTAATCAACATCACTGGAGAGTAGATCTGTACAGAGGTGGCGGGCCATGCTGGGCCAATATGCATCCCCTGCTTTAATCGCACAAATGCTCAGCAAATCACGCCATGCGGCGGAATAAGTCTTTTGAATTTGGACTATCCCTCGGTAAAAAGGCATAGGTTGTTTTTCTGGGTCAGGGAGGGCCTTCATTAAAGCACTAGCTTGAGTGGGGTTAAAGGCAACATATTTAGGAGGGGCCCGTCCTCCCCGACCCTTGTGTCCGAAGGGATCATCGATAGAACGATGAGTGGAAACTCCCGCAGCTTCCAATGAGTCTTGGGAAACCCTGTCATCCTCTTCCTCTTCTATTTCTACAATTTGAGCCCTCCTACGTGAGGGGCCCGCTTGAGGTGTTAGGACCGGGGGGTGAGAGGGAGTCCCAGATGCAGGGGTGGCTAGCGAGTCATAGCCTAGGTAGTCGCCGGGAAGTACCGGCATCAGGGCTGAATGACTGGGGGCCGCCATATTGGGGGCGGGAAAGGAAGCTGCGTTTGGGTCAAGGGAAGAAGCGGCGGCCATGTTGGATGTGGGCACATCCGGGGCAGACTGTGCCGTACTGGGCATGACCGGAACCTGGGGAGTGGCTTGGGGAAGGGGGTATGGATAGTTTGGATAGGGCAGGGCCATGGGATACGGGAAGGGGTATGGCCAGGCTGGGGAGGGCAGGAGAGTTGGGTGGGGATTTACATTTAAGGAGGTGGGGTATTGGACCGGGGCGGAGGCGGGCACGGGAGAGGACGGAGAAGGATTGGTAGGGGTGGGTGTGGAAGGAGGAGCCGGAGCAAGAGAGGAGGAGGTAGTTAGTTGGGCGGATGCAGAAGGGAGGGTAGAGTTGTTAACGGAGAGGGAGTGTAGAGAAGAAATGGCAGATGAAATGTTAGGATTAGGTGCAGAAGGTAGTGCAGGGATGGATGAGGATGATGGGAGCGTTAGAGATGGGAAAGGGGAAAAGAAAGATCTGTCAGAATTCAGGACCGGGCAGACAGGGGAGGTGATGGGATGGGCATCGGGAGGATTGGGAGTGGGGAACATAGTCAGCTGGCTATCACCTATTGCTGACTGAACCTTGGGGATAGACATCCCCTGAGCGCCATTTTGGGGCGCTGGCTGAGGGAATGCCCCAGCAACACAGTTATTATGATACACAAACAATTTCACACCTTTGTGATTTATTTTTTCTTCAACCCAACCTTCTTGCTGAATAGCCTTCGCTACTCTGTACCACGCTTCAGCAGTCTTTAATAAATCGTTATCTGTAAGCTTGCCTTTCTTCTCTGTCAGTAATCTACGCCAGCTTTCTGGTTGTAATCTACCACATGAAGGCACAGCAATTTTACACACTTTAGCAATTCTTTCAACACCTTTAACCATTTCCTCTCCCTCTCTGTCTTCAACTAAATCACATGCGAGCCAGCCCCTACCGGGCTTGCCCAATTCCTGCCCCATATTCCCCCTCCCCCCTATACCAGCGTCCTAGATATAGGGATAGACAAGGGAAAAGGAACAAGAGCGTCTACAATGCTCGACTGCCACTCGGGGTAAGGGGTGGGTCCCCCCCAAGTGTGTCTTCCCAAAACGTAGACTAGTCACTGAATCCGCCTACCCGAGGTGGTAGACACGGATTGGAGCGAAGTGAGAAGTGTGTGACCAATCACTTCTCTGTCAAGAGAAATAGGAGTGGATAGGATAATAATAATAAAGGAAGTATAGAAAAAGGAAAAGGCAAGGAAAAATCCTTAGAGACAGACACAGGAGTTTAAATAACTCCTCATTACACAGACAAAACAACAATACAATTGAAATACAGTGCATGTATCACAGTTCAAATAAAATCAACAGTAAACCTTTCCTTTACTCGTGTGCTTACTCCAAAGTCACCTCCCTCAACCCCGTAGTGTCCCCGCTCGGAGAACGACTTCCTTAAGTCTCACTACCAAAGGCCACGGAAAACAACTGACACCGGTCCGAGATCCGTTAGCCTCCCTCGTTACAGCAGCCCACTGAAAGTGGCCACTTCTATCCTCACTCTCGTAGTGCCCCTATGAAACCCACTCATAAGTCCCACTACCCCGTGGTGATGAAGACAGCAATGCCTGCCCGAATCCACACACCACAAATAAAAAATTGGAATGGCTCCAGCCTAGCGCTCAAAGCTGGAGGGTACCACCTCTCTGCAAGCAGAGTTACGTGCACAATGAAGCTAGCTAGGCTATCAAGGTGACACAAAGAAGGATCCCCAGGAAACTATGAATCTACACAATCTCCACAGACCCAACTAGCCTCTTTTTCCATACAGCCACAGCCACGAGGCTCCTAAAAGAGGTAAACAGGCAAAGAAGACCCCCAGGCAAATCTCCACAGGTCAACCCCCCTTTTTCCCTACAACCACAGCACCGTGGTTCCTAAAAGGAGTAAAACAGGCAACAGAAGACCCAGGCAAATCCCCTCAGGTCCACCCCCCTTTATCCCAAAAGGGGTAAAATACAAACAGATAGACAGACAAACTGAAGACCCAGGCAAATCCCCTCAGGTCCACCCCCCTTTATCCTAAAAAGGGGAAAACAAACAAAACAGAGAACCCCAGGCAAATCCCCTGCAGGTCCACCCCCCTTTATCTCAAAATGGGGAAACAGGCAAACAATTCAAGCATACCCAGGCAACAGATAGACTAAAATGCAGGTAAACAAGTGAGTAACGAGACACCGGGCAAGATATTACCTGTCTTTGATGTCCTCCCGGGAAGCAGTCACAGACACGTGGACGGGTCAATCAAAGGGGCCGGAACATACCGGTGGCTCTGCAGAAGTCTCTACCGTGTACCTGGAGGTGATCAGTCTCCTTTCCTTCCCCCTGGATTCCTCCGTCCAACTGCGTCTTCCTTAGGACGGCTCAGCGGCCGGACATAGCCCGATGCCCCACGTTGGGCGCCAAGTTGTTATGGTACTTTTTAGCAGTAAACCAAAATGTTTAAATGTCTATCTGTTCCTGTCCAAATTAAGAAAATTGAATTGCGTATATACGCTGAAGTAATTAAGTCTGACACACGGAGTTCAGGTTAAAATAACTTCGAGAAAATTTATTGGCAAGTGAAGAAAAGCGGGCGCGCAGGCCCTTTTAAGAGACATTTTACGTCATCATTGATTATCAATATATTAGTGAATAAACATCATTAATTGGGTTAATTGTTAAGTGTCTGGATTAGTGTCCACCTATCAGTATAATTAATTGGCTCAAAAACTAAGTGGTTAGTCCCGTGCCCACCCACCAAGAGGTGGTATTATTTTGGACACGGGTGGGGACAAGGGGGTCTGGAGCGTCATTTTACACGGTCAGTGATCTCAGATCTCGTGGCCAGGTGCAAGGTCTCTTATGAATAGAACATTTCATTACTACTGTGTTCTCATGGCCTTCAAATTATACTATGTTGCGAGTTAGGGGAAAGTCAGCAGTTCCTGAGTTAGTCATATCTTTATAGAAAATACAGTCTTTGTCCATTGTTAGATGTGCTGAGAAATTCTGTCATGTAATGTAGTTTTAAAATGAAGAAGTTAGGTTATGAGGACAAAATGGAGGAATGAAGAAGTCAGGTTAGGAGGACAAAATGGAGGATTTGTCACAGTATGAGATTAAAATGGAGTTAGTACAATAATTCAATACAAGTACAATAAAGATTTTTAATAATTCTACATCATATATGACTAATACAATATAAGTAAGTTATATGTGGATAGTGTATTGTCTCTGGGTTGTAGCATTCAACCCCCCTTTTGCTGTTAGACATCATGCCTTATCTCAGGTTTTATCTCTAATGTTTATGTTGCATTCCTCAGCTCAGACATGAATGAATAGTGTTACAGAGAGAGAATTTGTGACTGTCTTAGCCTTGTAATACAAAATGGAGTCACCTCTGTTCTGATGGTGACTTGCAGTATACACTTTTAATTTCTGTCTTAACACAAAATGTCTGCCAGTATAAATATACTGACAGTATGCGCCTGGGCGGAATAATCCCCGCCTATGGATCAAGTGCAGATATAGGTGTAGTAGGGGGTAGCCTTATAAAAATTAAACAAATAAAAATCATATATGGTGAAGTATGTAGAGATATGGATCAAGGGTAGATAAAAACTATAAAATGTACACTCACGTGTAAAGGAGCCGTAAAACCTGGCTCCTATGATAGCGCTTGAAATGATCCCAACTCAAGGATACAGGTGTAAATATAAATTCTTCCATCCATGTATATGTGGAGATAAACAAACAGAACCACAATAGTGTACACTGTAACAAGGAGTAATAAGTATAAGTTAAACCTACTCACATGCTAAAGAGCAAATTCCTTTTTGCTCAATCCAAAGCGCTTGGGTGGCATGATCCCCACTCCAATCAGTAGCAAAGTTAGGTCCAATTAAAAAAAGTACTTTAATATTAAAAAATAATACAAGTAATCCAGTATATAATAAAATAAAACAGTGATAAAAAAGTTATAAACAATACACTTAACGCGTTTCTACTTGGATAGGCTTTATCAAAACTAACAGAAGCGTTTTCCTGGCACTATAGTTTCCATTTAACCCCTTAAGGACCAAACTTCTGGAATAAAAGGGAATCATGACATGTGTCCTTAAGGGGTTAAGCTGTTACACAGCACCCAGTTACAGCTCTTTAAATTGGTAAGGTTGTGATAAATTTTCCTTTATCCCACACAGCAAATAGCACACCAAATATCATGGCATTGCAGGGAAGTCATCAGACCCTGTGCTTGCTAGGTACCTTATAGCAATGGCAGCCCTAATTGCAGGTCTCATATTAAAGTCAGTAGTGAAAACTGACTCCGCAAATCTTGTGGAAAGCTGTGCCAGATTTCTCGGGATTTACTTTTTTATATAAATAATTGTGGAATCCTTTTTATGGTAACTCATGTAGACTTCAGAACCCCTAGCTAGTTTATCATTTTTATTACACTCTCATTCCATTGCTTTAGGATAGGTATCGAATTCCCATCTATTATATCAACCTCTATAGACACAGGAAAAAGGAAAGACACGTTGTTGAAACTTTACCTGTTACTTAGTGTCTTCGACAACTTTTTTATTTTGGCGTAGCCATGACAGATTCTTCGATTAAGATGAGTGTCCTGCGGATTTAAAACATTGACACAAACATAAACAGTTATTTATAAGCTTGATAAGAGTTAGATTAAGTTTTTCAGTGAAAAACCTATTTTCTTGCTACTGCAGAGCTGAAAGAATGTATGGTGCCGGTTGTACATTAGTGGTGAGCACTTACAAAATGTATGTTTCATTATCACTTGGTTTGCAAAAAGATGAGAACCAGAATCCCCAGTTTTATGTGTTCTACAAATTCATATGTATACTTAATTTCCAATGCAAAATCCATCCATAGCACATTTTTTATTAAATACAGTACATCTTGGCATTATTCTTGTTTATTGCCAGGAAAAGGTTAATGGATTGGTTGCCATCCCAGATTTTCTGTCCAGCCGTGTTTAAGCAGATGAATAAAGACTGGACCTCTGCCTGTATGTTCTGCAGCTGTTTGATAATTCTGAACATTCACCTCTCATTGATGACAATAATAGGCCAACTCATCCTCAGCACCCACAGGTTAACATTACTGTCACAGACTGGAGGGGTTTGGACAGATAATGTAAACATAAGTGAATATTGTGTATTATCTGAGTAGCTGTGACTTTGGGTGCAAGTGAGGGCCCACAGTTTTTGTGAAACTCAAAGACTCATAGCACCATAACCACTAACATAGCTGCAGTGGTTATTGTGGCCAAAGCCCATTTAAATAAAAAAAAAAAGTTTTAATAAATAGCAACTGCTTTCACATTATCTGCCCTCCAAATGTATTTTGCAGTCCACTATTTTTGACATATGTCCTTATACTCTACAAACATCACTAATATATATTACCCCAAGCAAATATCCAGCACCAGATTGTCTCTATATTGTAATATTCTTTATATGCTTTCATATTGTCCCTCATAATACGTAAAGTTGCCCTCCCATGTACAGACACACCTGTAGCTCCAGCTGATACTCAAATACTACTTGGACAGAGGGATGCACTCTCTATATCTCTTTCTCTCTGACCACCTTGCTGGCACAGCTGAATCCTTGTTCAATTTAATGAATTTCTACTCTCACTGCTACTGCTTCCTCATGTGCTTCTCACTTGTAATAAATACATTTCATTTGAAAGTGGTTTATTCCTGTATACATAGTTTTACATGATGTGTGCATACACATTATGTATATACAGGTGTGTAAGGTATAGCAATTTAAATGGGCTCTCTACTGCCCCCCCAAAAATAAATAAATTCAAATCACGGTTTTATTCACAATAAAAACATGCATGTATCTAATTATGTTTTTTTTTTTTACTGTGGCTATATCTAAAAAATTACTTTCAATACCTGCTGACCTGCTGACCTGCAGTAGGTCCCCCCCCTCATTATTTTTATGGATCCCACCCACCGCGCAGGGGTGGGGGCGGGGGGAGAACAGTATGTATCAGGGTCCCCACCAGTGTGTATCAGGGTCCCTGAGGACAGGTGTCAATCCATATCTGCCAAGTGACCCTATGTAGGGGGAACAGTCCCTATTCTGCTCTGTGTCAGTGTGTATCAGGGATCCTTAGGATAGGTGTCAATCCATATCTGCCAAGTGACCCTATGTAGGGGGAACAGTCCCTATACTGCTCTGTGTCAGTGTGTATCAGGATCTCTGAGGACAGGTGTCAATCCATATCTGCCAAGTGACCCTATGTAGGGGGAACAGTCCCTATTCTGCTCTGTGTCAGTGTGTATCAGGGATCCTTAGGATAGGTGTCAATCCATATCTGCCAAGTGACCCTATGTAGGGGGAACAGTCCCTATTCTGCTCTGTGTCAGTGTGTATCAGGGTCCCTGAGGACAGGTGTCAATCCATATCTGCCAAGTGACCCTATGTAGGGGGAACAGTCCCTATTCTGCTCTGTGTCAGTGTGTATCAGGGTCTCTGAGGACAGGTGTCAATCCATATCTGCCAAGTGACCCTATGTAGGGGGAACAGTCCCTATTCTGCTCTGTGTCAGTGTGTATCAGGGATCCTTAGGATAGGTGTCAATCCATATCTGCCAAGTGACCCTATGTAGGGGGAACAGTCCCTATTCTGCTCTGTGTCAGTGTGTATCAGGGATCCTTAGGGTAGGTGTCAATCCATATCTGCCAAATGACCCTATGTAGGGGGAACAGTCCCTATTCTGCTCTGTGTCAGTGTGTATCAAGGTCCCTGAGGACAGGTGTCAATCCATATCTGCCAAGTGACCCTATGTAGGGGGAACAGTCCCTATTCTGCTCTGGGTCAGTGTGTATCAGGGTCTCTGAGGACAGGTGTCAATCCATATCTGCCAAGTGACCCTATGTAGGGGGAACCGTCTCTATTCTGCTCTGTGTCAGTGTGTATCAGGGATCCTTAGGATAGGTGTCAATCCATATCTGCCAAGTGACCCTTTGTAGGGGGAACAGTCCCTATTCTGCTCTGTGACAGTGTGTATCAGGGATCCTTAGTATAGGTGTCAATCCATATCTGCCAAGTGACCCTATGTAGGGGGAACAGTCCCTATTCTGCTCTGTGTCAGTGTGTATCAGGGATCCTTAGGATAGGTGTCAATCCATATCTGCCAAGTGACCCTATGTAGGGGGAACAGTCCCTATTCTGCTCTGTGTCAGTGTGTATCAGGGTCCCTGAGGACAGGTGTCAATCCATATCTGCCAAGTGACCCTATGTAGGGGGAACAGTCCCTATTCTGCTCTGTGTCAGTGTGTATCAGGGTCTCTGAGGACAGGTGTCAATCCATATCTGCCAAGTGACCCTATGTAGGGGGAACAGTCCCTATTCTGCTCTGTGTCAGTGTGTATCAGGGATCCTTAGGATAGGTGTCAATCCATATCTGCCAAGTGACCCTATGTAGGGGGAACAGTCCCTATTCTGCTCTGTGTCAGTGTGTATCAGGGATCCTTAGGGTAGGTGTCAATCCATATCTGCCAAATGACCCTATGTAGGGGGAACAGTCCCTATTCTGCTCTGTGTCAGTGTGTATCAAGGTCCCTGAGGACAGGTGTCAATCCATATCTGCCAAGTGACCCTATGTAGGGGGAACAGTCCCTATTCTGCTCTGGGTCAGTGTGTATCAGGGTCTCTGAGGACAGGTGTCAATCCATATCTGCCAAGTGACCCTATGTAGGGGGAACCGTCTCTATTCTGCTCTGTGTCAGTGTGTATCAGGGATCCTTAGGATAGGTGTCAATCCATATCTGCCAAGTGACCCTTTGTAGGGGGAACAGTCCCTATTCTGCTCTGTGACAGTGTGTATCAGGGATCCTTAGTATAGGTGTCAATCCATATCTGTCAAGTGACCCTATGTAGGGGGAACAGTCCCTATTCTGCTCTGTGTCAGTGTGTATCAGGGATCCTTAGGATAGGTGTCAATCCATATCTGCCAAGGGACCCTATGTAGGGGGAACAGTCCCTATTCTGCTCTGTGTCAGTGTGTATCAGGGTCTCTGAGGACAGGTGTCAATCCATATGTCAAGGTGTCAATATGTCATATGTCAGGTGTCAATCCATATCCATTGTGATTTAGGAATGTTAGGTGATTTATGCCCTTTATGGATTAAAACCAGACTCTGCATCAACTGTGTAATTTTCCATGGGAGTTTTGCCATGGATCCCCCTCCGGCATGCCACAGTCCAGGTGTTAGTCCCTTTGAAACAACTTTTCCATCACTATTGTGGCCAGAAAGAGTCCCTGTGGGTTTTAAAATTGAAGTCTATGGCGGTTCGCCCGGTTCGCCGGTTCGCAAACGTTTGTGGAAGTTTGCGTTCGCCGTTCGCGAACCGAAAATTTTGTGTTCGCGACATCACTAATTAAAATATACTTGAAATAAGATTTTACAATTTTCCTAGTCCTCAGCACATGCCTTAGATTTTGTTTTGCTTTTTGCTTGAAAATTTATCTAGTTTCACCTTTTTTTTCTTAACAGTTTTTTTTTTTTCACAGTTTTCTTAATGGTGGAATGATCACCTTCGAGGCAATGCTTCCTGATATTATAGCATACTATACTATGAAATGAAAATTTACACTATGAATATCAATGGTATCAGATAATAGTTTGTGACAGAATAATTTTCAAGAGAAAATACCAACTACCTAAAGTGTGATCTGTCCAAAAAAATATATTTTTCTCTTTCCTGTTATCTAATTTAGTTGACTTAGCTAATATGCTTTATATAAGAACAAACAAGCATGTTGGAAAAAATATATATATTAATTTTCTTTTCAATATAATCCATTGCAGCTTTGATTTCTCTGAACATATCAGGTTTTAAAGACCTATTGTAAGGGTAGACAATCTTCGGCTGTCGAGATGTTGTGGACTATGTCCCCCTGATGCTTTGCCAGCATTATGTCTGTAAGAGCATTATGGGAGAAGTAGTCCACAACATCTGGAGTGCCAAAGGTTGCCTATTCTTAACTTATGCAATGGTTGCTGAATAAATATGGAGAGGGAGTTCCTATGCCACTGTGTTATTTTATCTCATTGAATTGGTCATAGTGCCTGGAGTGCCCTGGCACTGTCCCTCCATTCAATGTCAAACCGTTTAACACTGAATAAGGGTACTTGGATACCTCTGGATGTCAGGCCTCACTGGAGGACACGTGCCTCTGATATGGAAGTTCGCAAGCCTGCTCTCTGTCTCTCTGCCCAACACAGTCGGGTTGCATCCCAGGAGCAGACCGGGATCATATCCACCAGTCCAAAGGAGGGGAGGGAGCTTGAAGACTAGTGGATCTGCGCTACCAATACGAAAACAGGGAAATCGTCCACCTCTCACCAGCTCTGTTACCCGCCAGCCGCGTCCAGCCACCTCTCCAGTTGTCAAAAATGCTCGGAGAGGGTATCAGAAAGTGCACCAGACTTGGGCAATGCCCTTTAGTGATTGTACAGGCTAGTATTTCCGAGTATGCCCAAAAATGTGTCTATTTTGGGGAGCCGAGCCTCTGCAATATATGCGTCTATTCAGCTAGTAGGTCATTCTCCGCCCCCATTGTTAGGATATTTTATGATTAAAATATTTCATGTTCATATGCAGCAATTTGAGTTGTGATTTTATCTAGTAATTATTTAATACTGTTGCTATAGTATGTTATAAGTGTATTAATTCATTGCTCTTGAGTGTAAATGTGTGTAAAGGAAAACAGAGGAAACAAAAGTGAACAGTAGTGATGTCCCGAACAGTTCGCCGGGAACCGTTCGCCGGCGAACATAGCGTGTTCGCGATGTTCGGTCCGCCCCCTATTCGTCATCATTGAGTAAACTTTGACCCTGTGCCTCACAGTCAGCAGACACATTCCAGCCAATCAGCAGCAGACCCTCCCTCCCAGACCCTCCCACCTCCATGACGAATAGGCGGCGGACCGAACACTATGTTCGCGGGCGAACGGTTCCTGGCGAACTGTTCGGGACATCACTAGTGAACAGTATTTTATCAATAAACAACTTTTAATTCAGATTCTCACTTGTGAATCATGGTATACACCTGGTTCCCTTACCATTATTACTCCTTCACCCTACTTGCCATTATCTCTCTGTCTATCATCCTATTGGTCAGCTTACCTTAGATCCCACCTTGCTTTCTATTGACCTCTCTCCCATTCACCCTGACCTGCTTTGCCTTGGATTGGTTGGCTGCTGTTTATTATTTACCCCCCTTTATTAATATGTTCTTTATATCTGCCTGTGCAGAGCATTTACTATCTCTTCTCCCCAGCAAGCTGCTGGTAATTATTTTTAACACTGTCAGTTCCAGATGTATCTGTTGGTAGTGTTTGATTAGCATGTTTGAGTAGCACCAATGTGAGAAGTCTTGTTGTGTATACTCCCCTGTCTGGGGGTGTGTTGAAACACTTGAGTGACTTAGAGATTTATTAATGTAAGAGGGAATTGAGAAATTAATTGTAAAATTAAGGCTAAAATAGCAGATAAAATATAGCTACTATTTTTCCATGCCTGCAATTTTCCATGTCGGCGATTTTCAGTGTGGGCATTTTTCAGCTTGGGCATTTTTCCGTGCCTGCGATTTTCAGTGTGGGCATTTTTCTTGTGCGCTTTTATGACAGTGGGGGGTTTTCTGTGAGCAATTTTCATGTGCGCTTTTTTCATAGATGAATATTTTGCAGTATGCTGATAAGCACATTCCCACCATCTGGTACAAGTAAAAAAGGAGAACCAGTAATTTTATATTTATGCAGTGCACAAATCTACATTTCACAAGACTGAAATTAATTCCATGAACCATTAGGCATACTTTGCCACTTACAGAGGCCCCATTGTCCTAAAATCTAAGATCAGTAAACAGTGTTATAGATAGGCGTTAAGGCAGGGGTTTTCAACCCAGTCCTCAAGGGCCCCTGGGTGTGTCTAAGGTGTTTAGAGTCTTAGAGTCTAAGGTGTTTTTTAATTTTTCTAAACAACTTAGACACACCCAGGTAATCCCTAAATCCTGGACTGGTAGGGGGTCATTGAGGACTGTGTTGAGAACCCCTGCGTTAATGTATTTGTTCTGGGGAGTATAATCATTCCCTGCAGTCTTTTCATGCAAACACTGCCTTTTCAGAGAAGAGGCAATGTTTACATTGCCCCCTAGAGACACCTCCAGTGACCACTCCTCAGATGGCTACTAGAGGTGCTTCCTGAGACAGTGCTGCACAGTAACTGGATTTTCCTCATAGAGCTGCATTGATTCAATGGTGCTGATTGGCCAAAACTGTGTTTGACGCCGCCCCCATCCTGCCTCCTTGACGATTTCAGCCAATCCAGTGCTTTCCCTATTGGAAAGCATTGGATTGGCTAAAGCGCCTACATTCTGATGAGGTCACCAAGGAGGCAAATCGGGGACAGAAAGCACCCCTTCTAAGGGGGCTAAAGGGGGCAAGCCACCTAAATGGTGGTTTTAACCCTATAGGGTCAAGAATACATGTTTGTCTTCCTGACCCTATAGTGTTCCTTTAACCCCTTACGGACATATGACATGTGTGACATGTCATGATTCCCTTTTATTCCAGATGTTTGGTCCTTAAGGGGTTAAATGTCCATACCTGCTGCCCTTTGCTCTTATAAGGAATGAGATTAAGACTGCAAAAGTACAGGGTTTCTCCATAGTCGATTCTTACAGGCACACTTATGAACACAGGAATCTCTATTCAATTATTATTGTAAGACCAAACAACAAAGGATAACGCAACTGCAAAGCTGTTCATGTTTCTAATAAAAAAACTTCAGTCTTTCCATACTCAGGCAAAAGCAGTATTGCCAAAGAGCCATAACCTTAAACTAGTTGAGCTGAAGACAATGCTTCAACTCAAATGAAAGATACATGTTCAAGTCTTACTCTTCACATATAATGCAGTGAAGAATTCTGATTTTGAGCCCAGGCTTCACATTACAAATTGGTAGACAAGAACTACAACAAATACAGGATTACTGACTAAAGAGGAAATTGTAAGAAAATCTAATTCACTTTGAATGGTATGATAATGACTATAATCGTATGCTACCTGGGATGACTTACACCCGCTATTAGATGTAATCTATATGTCTGGATAATTATAGGCTCAGTTGGCAAAGGGAAACGTGTAGAGATGTGTTTGTAAAATTTCTAAAGTATATTTTACCTTATTTGTCCTAAATTTGTTCGATTTTGGTTGTAAATGTAAAGACTGATTTATTAGCAATTATGGTGGAAAAACTTGCCAATGTCACAGCAAGTAA
Organism: Pelobates fuscus; assembly: GCF_036172605.1. Lineage (NCBI taxonomy): Eukaryota > Metazoa > Chordata > Amphibia > Anura > Pelobatidae > Pelobates > Pelobates fuscus. The sequence continues at coordinate 136,312,030 of NC_086326.1, read as the reverse complement.
ATGAGTTGGTTAGTTTGTAAAATAGCACTGGAGCTTGTAAATTCCAAACTTGGAGGTGTATGTAAAGCTAGAGACTGCAGGCTTGGTGATGTAAAATCGGTGCTTTGCAGGAGGGAAATCAATTAATACAATGGGTGGACTAACAGACACGTAATTGTAACCAGACAAATGGACGTACAGAAACAGAAGGGTTGAGGGCCCTGCTCAATGAGCTTACGTGCTAGAGGGAGTGGGGTATAGTGACAGTAACAGAGGGATTGAGAGCCCTGCTCCATGAGCTTACGTGCTAGAGGGAGTGGGGTATAGTGACAGTAACAGAGGGATTGAGAGCCCTGCTCAGTGAGTTTACGTGCTAGAGGGAGTGGGGTATAGTGACAGTAACAGAGGGATTGAGAGCCCTGCTCAATGAGCTTACGTGCTAGAGGGAGTGGGGTATAGTGACAGTAACAGAGGGATTGAGAGCCCTGCTCCATGAGCTTACGTGCTAGATGGAGTGGGGTATAGTGACAGTAACAGAGGGATTGAGAGCCCTGCTCAGTGAGTTTACGTGCTAGAGGGAGTGGGGTATAGTGACACAGTAACAGAGGGATTGAGGGTCCTGGTCAGTGAGTTTACATGCTAGAGGGAGTGGGGTATAGTGACACAAAGGCTATAAGTAGGGGTAATGAAATAGGTTGCTAGAAAAATATTCACTGAGAACTTGGGTTATTTTTGACAGTTGCAGGAGAGGAGTCATGGGGGGGGGGATGAAAACCCGCTAACAGTTTAAATTATATGCTTTCCTGAAGAAGTGTGTTTTCAAAGATTTTTGGAAGGAGTGGAGAATAGGGAATCAGCTAAATAATGATAAAATAATATTATGAGGATGCAGCAACCCACAAGGACAGAGGCGGCTCTCTAATTAGGCGGTTTAGGCGGCCGCCTAAGGCCTCGCGCTGGCGGGGGCCTCACGGCCGCCTAAACCGCCTGTGGGCAGAGTGTGTCAGGTCCTCGGTCTGTGACCGAGGACCTGACACCAGGAGGGGGCCCGGCGGCTTGCCCGGTATGCCGCCGGGTGCGAGGCCCCTCCTGGCTGCCCGGCCACCATCGCAGACACTGGTCTGCAGCTCCGCAGTGTGCAGAGCTGCAGACCATGTGACTCGCGAGAATTGGCCAATCAGAGCGTTGCCGCGGGTTACCACGGCAACGCTCTGAAATCTCGCGAGATTACACGGAAGCAGTGGCCACCGGACCACCAGGGAGCCCACTGGACCACCAGGGAAAGGTAGGCTCTCCCTCACCATCACCCCCCACCACCCTCACCATCACCCCCCACCACCCTCAGCCTCACCCCCACCACCATCCTCACCCCCCACCCCCTCAGCCTCACCATCACCCCCACCCCCCTCAGCCTCACCCCCCACCCTCACCATCACCCCCCACCCCCCTCAGCCTCACCCCCCACCACCCTCAGCCTCACCATCACCCCCACCACCCTCACCATCACCCCCACCCCCTCAGCCTCACCATCACCCCCACCCCCCTCAGCCTCACCCCCACCCTCACCATCCCCCCCACCACCCTCACCATCACCCCCCACCACCCTCACCCTCACCATCCCCCCCACCACCCTCACCATCACCCCCACCACCCTCAGCCTCACCATCACCCCCACCACCCTCAGCCTCACCATAACCCCCACCACCCTCAGCCTCACCATCACCCCCACCACCCTCAGCCTCACCATAACCCCCACCACCCTCAGCCTCAGCCTCACCATCACCCCCACCACCCTCAGCCTCACCATCACCCCCACCACCCTCAGCCTCACCATCACCCCCACCACCCTCACCCCCACCACCCTCACCATCACCCCCACCACCCTCAGCCTCACCATCACCCCCACCACCCTCAGCCTCACCATCACCCCCACCTCCCTCAGCCTCACCCCCCACCACCCTCAGCCTCACCCCACAGCCTTACCATCACCCCCACCACCCTCAGCCTCACCCTCCCACCCTCACCATCACCCCCCACCACCCTCAACCTCACCATCACCCCCGCCCCCGAAGCCTCACCATCACCCCCCTAAGCCTCACCATCACCTCCCACCACCCTCAGCCTCACCATCACCCCCCACCCCCTAAGGCTCACCATCACCCCCCTAAGCCTCACCATCACCCCCACCACCATCACCCCCACCACCTTCAGCCTCACCCCCCACTACCCTCCCCATCACCCCCACCACACTCATCCCCACCCCCTACCACCATCCCCACCCCCAGCCTCACCCCCACCCCCACCCCCCTCTGCCTCACCCCCCCACCCTCACCATCACCCCCCTCCCCCCTCAGCCTCACCCCCCACCCTCACCATCACCCCCACCCCCTTCAGCCTCACCCCCACCACCCTCACCATCACCCCCCACCACCCTCACCATCACACCCTCACCACCCTCAGCATAACCCTCCGTCACCACCCTCAGCCTCACCCCACTCACCATCACCCCCCTCTCACTCTCACATTACCCCCTCTGACATTACCCTCTCACTCTCACATTACCCTCTCACTCTCACATTACCCCCCCTCACTCTCACATTACCCTCACTCTCACATTGCCCTCACTCCCACATTACCCCCTCTCACTCTCACATTACTCCTTCTCACTCTCACATTAACCCCCTCTCACTCTCACATTAACCCCCTCTCACTCTCACATTACCCCCCTCACTCTCACATTACCCCCCTCACTCTCACATTACCCCCCACTCTCACATTACCCCCCCTCTCACATTACCCCCTCTCACTCTCACATTACCATCACCCCCCTCCCTCTCACATTACCATCACCCCCTCCCTCTCACATTACCATCACCCCCTCCCTCTCACATTACCATTCATCCCCCGCTCCCTCTCACCATCACCCCCGCTTCCTCTCACCATCGCTCCCTCTCACCATCACACCCCCGCTCCCTCTCACCATCGCACCCCCTCTCCCCCGCACCATCGCACCCCCTCTCCCCCGCACCATCACACCCCCTCTCCCTCTCACCATCGCACCCCCTCTCCCTCTCACCATCGCACTCCCTCTCACCATCGCACTCCCTCTCACCATCGCACTCCCTCTCACCATCGCACTCCCTCTCACCATTACCCTCCCCTCTCCCGCTCACCATCACCCCCCCTCTCACCATCACCCGTCTCTCCCTCTCACCATCACCCCCCCTATACACACAACACACTTCAAGCAGCTACCCCATACACATAGGGTCTCAGACAAAAACGCAAACATGCTCACAGAGACATACATTCACACACACAAAGATACTCTGTCAGACACACTCTCAGGCACATACACAGGTAGACAGTGCATCAATGTGTATATGTGACACTTTTTTGTTGGTGGGGCCTCATGTTTGCATTTCGCCTAAGGCCTCATAAAGTCTAGAGCCGCCTCTGCACAAGGAGTTCTGATATAAATAACCTCCACGAAATCAAGGATAAAAATCCAAAAGGTGCAGGTGCGCAATGTTATTTGGAAAAATAGTAACCAGAGAAATATACTTGAACAGATAATATGTGAAGTATACCAATATATACACACAAGTATATGCAGAAAAAAAAACAAGATCAGTGAGCAGCTGAAGCATGCATAAAACACCAAGTGGTCAGGCAAAATATATACAATATAATGTAAACAGCAAATTTATACTTGCACTTGTACTTGTACACAGGAACAGCTTAATCTAAAATACATAAAAACAAGAACCTAGTGCAATATTGTAAAACAGTCTTTTGTAGGGTATATGTAAAAGTATAAAACTCACAATTGTGGAGATGGTATTTCGGCCTACTGTGAATGGGGAGGCATATTCTAGTAATCGTAGGTCACATTTAGAATCAGTGAGAATTTGCATAATTAAATATAATAAATAATACTTTATCTCTGTGCTGCTGAGAAAACACGTTTTATAAATAATGCATTAAGATTAAAAAAACACAGGACTGGGAAAATTTATATTGAATTATTTTTATGTTTAATTTTCAGCTTAATTTGGTAGAAATCCACCTTTTTTTACTCTCTTCTGTTTCCCTAGTTTTTTTGCTAGGTTTATTACACTGTTTTTGTCTGTTTTCAGTTCTTTTTTTTTATTTGCTTTGAGGCTTTTCCTGGCAGTCATCTTAGTATACCCAGTATCTTGTTAGACATCTTGGTGCACCCACGATGGCATTCTGAGGGGAATTTGTTTTACTGATGTATCCACAAGATATTCACAGGGTATCCTCCTTTCTGTCTCCCTTTTATGGCAGGCTCCTCTTGGTCTCTTCTCTTCTTTATGCAGCCAATGGTAGCCAAAGCTTTATTTAAAAAGGGTGCTGTCCACAAGACTCTCTGCTCTGCCCCCTCATGCGCCGGTTAATGAGGCCTGGGGCTGGAATATGACGTCAGTGCATCTCTATGGGGAATGTTCAGCACCTCCATGCAGAGTGTGTAGATCCTGAACACAGGAAACACCTCAAGTGGCCTTCTCGTCCGAGTGACAGCCACTAGAGGTGTTACTAGGAAGCAATGTAAACACTGCCTTGTCTCTGAAAAAGCAGTGTTTACATTGAAAAGCCTGCAGGGACAGGCTATAGACCCCAGAACCACTACATTAAGCTGAAGTGGTTCTGGTGACTATAGTATTCCTTCAAGAATTGTATTTTTGTCATTGAATATAAAGCTTAGTAAGTTTTAAAAAAAAAACCTGGCTCCTAACTTTTTTAGCTGGCTCCTTGATTCAAAGCAAATTTGTCAAGCCCTGATATAATGTATACATTTTGCAGTTTACTGATTGGCCAATTTTCACAACCTCTTGGTTCATCTGAACCATTTCCCCCAATATGATTGCATGGACAACATTCTCTAAGCAGTCAAATGGACAAATTTCAGATGAACTGATTCACCTGATTCACCTGAATTATCTTGCTTTTTGTTAGTGTAAACAAATGCACACACCTACACACCCTGGGAAAAAATCTGAAAAGAACACTCCAAACACCCTAACCACTATAGCCCAATGTAGTAGTTATGGTGTCAGGAGTGTACTAATGCTCTTCCAGTTTAAGTATTTGAATGTTTCTGAACAATTTGACAACTTACCTTGGGTTACCCGTTGCTTTGACCACTAATCAGATACAGATAAACCTAGCTGTTCTGTCCACTCTGATCCTATTAGAAGCAAACACTTTTGACTTATGGCAGTATAAATAGAATTATTATTGAATATTACACACATGGACAGGGAGTCCCCCAAAAAAAGATGTCTAGGATTTTATTTTAGGTGGGTGAAAGATTTAGGGCTTTAAACGTCATGGCCTAAGTATGTGACAGCTGGGAAAACTAACCTTCAACAAGACAGCACAGTGAGGGTATTTTTATGATAAGCAACTTTATTAGGAGATGCACTACCATTGAGTCTTCTGTAATCTGCATCTTCTAATGTAGTATTTGAGAAAAAAATGTGCAAGATTCAATTTATTTCCTTGTCTTTTTCATGCCACAATATGTAAACGTTAATAGCCAATCAGAACTTAATTTAATATTGTTGGATAAGCTTTCCAAATCATTAAATATTTTTAATATTTTTGGATACATTTTTAAAATAGCTTAATAGTATTAAATATATTTTAATTATGTAACCCCTTAATTAAAAAGGCAATTGTACAAGTTCTGACTAAAAAAAAAAAAATAAATCCTGGAATTTGATCTATATGTCTGTTCAATCGTAATTTACCTCTTTCATATGCACCCACACCTATCATATATCACTTTGTTCACGGAAAATAAGGCTTTTATTTCACATCAAATATTTATATATGGGACATAATTTAATATGAAAAAAATATAAAAGAGTATGAGAATTATTAAAAGGTCTGCATGGCATTTTCACTATGAATGTCAATACTCAGCATTTACTGCGATAAAATACAAGTTTGTGTTCAGCGATGTCTCACAAGTACAACAGTTTTCCTTATGTACAGGTTTTATGATGTTTTGGAAAGTTACAGGGTCAAATATAGGAATTTCCCATTTTCAGTTTATACACATTGAAATTTGCCAGATTGGTTTGCTGGGCCTGTGTCGCCTTTGAGACCGTATGGCAGCTGAGAAATGAGAATTACCCCCATCATGGCATACCATTTGTAAAAGTAGACAACCCAGGGTATTCAAAATGGGTTATTCCAATCTTTTATAATAGTCACTCAGTCACAAACCCTAGCCAAAGTTAGTGTTTATAATAGTTTTTTGCATTTTTCACACAAAAACTACATTTTCACTAATGATATCATTGTCATTATACATTTCACTGCTCTAAAACACTCATATTTGTGTTCACTTATGTCTCATGTGTACAACAGTACCCCATGTAAATGTTTTATAGGGTTTGGGAAAGTTACAGGGTCAAATATATGACTTGCCCATTTCAATATTTATACCTGTAAATTTGACCAAATGATTCTCAGTGCCTTTGAAAGAGTACGGCAACTTGGTTAATAACATCTTCACTATTAACAGGGCACCTGTTCTAAAGAAGGATATTATTGCACTAGAAAAAGTGCAGAGGCGGGCTACAAAATTAATAAAAGGAATGGAACATATCAGCTATGAAGAAAGGTTAACAAATTTAAACCTATTTAGTTTAGAAAAACGTCGCCTGAGAGGGGATATGATAACATTATACAAATATATTCGAGGCCAATGCAAACCATTGTGTGGAAATCTATTCACAAACCGGACTTTACATAGGACACGAGGTCATGCGTTTAGACTAGAAGAAAGAAGATTCCGTCTAAGGCAAAGGAAAGGTTTTTTTACTGTAAGAACAATCAGGATGTGGAATTCTCTGCCTGAAGAAGTGGTTTTATCAGAGTCCATACGGATGTTCAAACAGCTACTAGATGCATACTTGCAAAAACAGAATATTCAAGGATATAATCTTTCCATGTAGGGTAATAACTGCTTGATCCAAGGATAAATCTGACTGCCATTCTGGGGTCAAGAAGGAATTTTTTTCCTAGCTTGTTGCAAAATTGGAAGTGCTTCGAACTGTTTTTTTTTTTGCCTTCTTTTGGATCAACAGCAAAACCATATGTGAGGAAGGCTGAACTTGATGGCCGCAAGTCTCTTTTCAGCTATGTAACTATGTAACTATGTAACTATGGCATACCGTTTTCAAAATTAAGCAACCCAGAGTATTCCAAATAGCATATTTTGAGATGTTTGGTGTTGGCACTTTATCACAAATACAGGCCCCATTTGGTGTTTATAGTTTTACATGCCTCTCAACCATCCCAAATTCATCAGGACAGTCACGATTTCCATGTCCTGTCCTGCAGTCCATCCTTAGTTCCCTGCTGTCATGCCTTTGGGGACACTAAGGAACTGCCCCTAACAATCAAAGTATAGGTGCATCATAAGACTCACTCGCACTATGATTAGGGCATTTGAATCTGGCAGGAAGCACTGGGGCAGTGCTCCATGAATGTCCTGCCCTCAGTGGGCAGGCCTGCATGATTGAGTTAAAGGCTGACCTGATTGTGTTAATGGTGTATTTTGAGATATTTGATCTAATCATTTTATCACATATGCAGGCCTCATTTGATTATACTTTTTCACACACATAAACTTCGTTTTCACAAGCCATTACATATTCCAGATATAACTTAGAGAAATAAAACCTCAGTATTGTGATTTAACATTGTCTCCTAAATATAACAATACCCCCATGTACCGCTTTTCCATTTTTTTTTTTTGAGTAGTCACAGGGCCAACTATATCAGATTGCGATTTCAAAGTTGGAAATGTGTCAAAGTGATTTTCTGGGCCTATGTCAGCTTTGGTAGTAACATTTCCACCATTATGGTATACCATTTTCAAAAGTAGGAAACCCAGAGTATAACAAATGGCATATTTTGAGATGTTTGGTTTAGTCACTTAATCACAAATACAAACCCCCCATTTATTTGTGTCACACACATAAATTAAATTTACCATAAGTAGGAGACACAGCCTAAAAAGGGAAACAATTATGACTGGTCCATGGACTCCTATCGAAGTAAGTCACAGGGCAGGGCCCCTCCAGCAAAAAAGCAGAAGAAAGGGGTGAAGAAAGCTAGATTTATGGGGTGTCTGTAGACATATACTGAAGCAACAGCATACATAGCTGGGTACACCTTTTGTCATCTCTTGCTGCTTTTAGAGACTCCATTTCATATATCTTATCTACATTTGATTTTTCACTGCCAGAGGGTGGGAGCAGCCAAGGTTGTTATAATGGCCTTGGCTGCATTGAATAAATGTCTTGTAAAAGATTATTTGTATTTCTAAACTGGTAGGGGTAAAAAGTAGAGCAGCATAAATTCACAAATTGGGGGGGGGGGGGGGGGAGGAGGTTGTAACAAGGTTTATTAATGTGTAAATTTCAAATTAAAAAAATAGGACACACTCTTTAAAGATAAAGCATTTCAGCAAGCTAAAGTGCTTTAGGGGTCTGGAGTGTCCCTTTTTTAAGTTATGAGTAATTATATAGACTATTAAACATGTTGAACAAAAAAGTGTCATATTTTAACAGCCACATTTTCAGTTGTAAATGCATAGCTTAGTGACTATAATTCCAGTAATACAACACAAAACGCGACTCTATACGACAGAAGGCAGTATAAGAAAATGATGGACATTTCCATTTACCTGTCCCAATGAAATGTTGGGATATATAATAATGACATGAGGTCCCCCGTAAGATAAACAGATGTTTCTCATAAAAATGACAAATGCATATACATTTTAGTTACAGACTGAGATGATGTGTCTCACCAGGGTGATAAGAGATCAAACCATATGTATCTTTGTCATCGGGCCATGTACATCAATCCAATGAAATCTGCTGTGCATAGGACTTTTATACAGCTTTTCACACAAAATGAACAGAAACTGGCTTGTGATTAGCTTACACATTGCAAACTTGTAATGGTTACTCTAGATTGGCAATAGGATACCTATGTTGTATTTAACCATTTTACTTAAGATTCTGTTTACATACAACAAAGCAAGGACACTTTAATTATTATTATTATTTATAAAGCGCCAACAAGTTCCGTAGCGCTGTGCAATGGGTGGACTAACAGACACGTATTTGTAACCAGACAAGTTGGGCGCACAGGAACAGAGGGGTTGAGGGCCCTGCTCAATGAGCTTACATGCTAGAGGGAGTGGGGTAAAGTGACACAAAAGGTAAGGTTAGGGTAGAAAAGTAGGTTGCTAGGATAATATTCATTGTGGGCTTAGTGTTTTGTTTTGATGACAGTTTCATGAGAGGAATCAGGGTGCGGAGAGGGAAAGCTGTTCACAGTTTAATTGATATGCTTTCCTAAAAAAATGAGTTTTTGAAGATTTTTTGAAGGAGTGGAGATTGGGTGAAAGTCTAACAGAGAGGGGAAGGACGTTCCATAGGAATGGTCTTTAAGGTGAGCATCAGGGGTAGGAGTACAAACAGAGGTTAGACTTAGGTCTCCGGAAGAGCGTAGGGCCCAAATGGGACATATTTGTGTATTAGTGAGGATAAGTAGGTCGGAGCAGCATTGTGTAGAGATTTGTAAGCAAGTATCAGGATCTTAAATAGAGTCCTATATCTTACAGGAAGCCAGTGTATGGACTGACAAAGGGGACTGGCATGGGAGGTTCAGGTGGACAAGAAGATGAGCCTCGCCGCCGCAGTCATTATAGACTTAACAGGGCAAGTTGGAAACACGTAAGACCACTGAGAAGGGGATTACAGTAGTCAAGGCGAGAGAGGACAGAGGCATGGACAGGCACTTTTGCCGTATCAGGCATTAAATAGGGTCGGATGCACGCAATGTTTTTGAGATGGAAGCGGCAGGATTTGGCGATTGATTGGACATGAGGGGTGAAGGAGAGGTGGGAGTCAAAGAGAACACTTGGACAGCGAGTCTTAGAGGTAGAGCGGATGGTTAGCGCTATTGACTTGGAGGGACACAGACAAGGGAGTAGCAAAACTTGAGAGAGGGAAGACCAGAAGTTCTGTTTTGGACAGGTTCAGTTCAAGGAAATAAGCAGCCATCCAGTTGAAAATAGCAGAAAGGCAGTCAGAGACACGAGTCAAGAGGGGGGGTGAGAAATCAAGGGAGGACAGATACATTTGCGTGTCATCTGCATAGAAATGATAATGGAAGCCGAAGGAGTTGATGAGTTTACCATGGGAGACAGTGTAGATTGAGAACAATAGGAGACCAAGGACAGACCCTTGGGGGACACTGACAGAGAGGAATTGGGAAGAAGAGGCAGAGCCAGAGAAAGAAACACTGAATGAGCACTGGGAGAGGTAGGAAAAGCACCAGAGAAAGAAACACTGAATGAGCACTGGGAGAGGTAGGAAAAGCACCGAGATTAAGGAGGATGAACAGAAGCTGTTGGTGATCAACAGTGTCAAAAGCAGCAGAAAGGTCGAGGAGAAATAGGATAGAGTAGTGGCCATAGGATTAAGCAGAGATAAGATCATTGTATACTTTTGTAATAGATGTTTCAACAGAGTGTTGAGCACAGAATCCAGATTAAAGCGGGTCAAGCAGAGAGTTGGATGCGAGCAAGTCTGTCAATCTCCCATACACAACTCTCTCAAGGATCATGGAAACAAACGGCAGTAGCGAGATAGGGATGAAGTTGGATGGGGAATTAGGGTCAAGTTTGGGCTTTTCAGAATGGGGTTACTGTTGCATGTTTAAAGGGTAGAGGAAATGTGCCAGATGAGAGGGAGAGATTAAATATTTTAGTGAGAGGCAGAGCAAGAGAAGGAGGCAAAGTGCAGATGAGAATAGGGAATAGGATCAAGGGAACAGGTGGTAGGGCGAAGGAACGGAGAAGAGCAGAAACCACTTGTACTGTAGTGGGTGCAAATGAGCATAGGACAGCTGAGGGAATGTGGTTAGGGGAAAAAATGGTAGGTGATGGAGAGAGATGAGAGATCTCTTCTCTGATTGTAGAAATCTTCTCAGTGAAGTGAGTTGCAAAGTTTGTGGTGGTCAAGTTGGTAGGAGCAGGAGGCATGACAGGGTGAAGAAGAAAGTTAACAGCAGTTTGGGCTCGCAGGAGAGTGTGGTTATGAGTGTATTGAAGTAGTTTGTTTTTTTTGAAGAGGAAAGAGCCAGACTGTAGGAGCGCAGCATAAATTTATAGTGGAGGAAGTAAGAAGCAGTGTTCAGCAGTTTTGGAACATTTTTGGAGGTATCGGGTCAACTTGATGTGCCAGGACTGTAATTGGGGGCACTTAGTGTGTTTCAGTGTAGGAGGTGCCATGATGTCTAGTTGAGAGGAGAGAGTGGAGTTGTAGAAGGAGGTTGCAGTGTTAGGGAAGCTGATACTTGAGATGGGTGAAAGGAGACTTTGGAGGTTGGTGGATAATTGCTGAAGGTCAAGACAATGGAGGTTTCTGCAAGACTGATGTGGTGAGGGTTGGTGTTTTATTGGTAGGGGGTATGCGGATGTCAATGGACAGCAGATGGTGCTCAGATAGAGGAAATTAAACATTGGAGAGATTAGAGGTGGTACAGAGGTTGGTGAAGATGAGGTCAAGAGTGTTTCCTGCTCTATGAGTTGATGAATTAGACCACTGTGTGAGTCCAATGAAGGAGGTTATATAGCAGATGAGAGGCATCAAGGCAGTTAGGGTTGTAGATTGGGATATTAAGTCCCCAAGAATGAGGGAAGGAGTGCTAAATGGGAGGAAAAGGGTAGCCAGGAAGAAAAGTGTCTTAAAGTAATCTGTCAGATTGAATTCTATTATATTTGATGTAATGCCATATAAAATACATAGATATCAGAAAAATTTTCTTCATATTTGAATATGGCTTGACAGAAAAACAAATTAGCTTAAAGGAACACTGTAGGCACCCAGACCACTTCAGCTCATTGAAGTTGTCTTGGTGCTGTGTCCCTATTGCACTTATTGATGCAATGTAAATATTGCAGTTCTCTAAGTCTGCCCTCAGTGGCTGTCTGCCAGACAGCCATTAGAGGGCTTCCGGAATCGAAACTGACTTTTGGTTCATTATCTGGTGCTGGACGTTCTCATGCTCTGCATGAGGACCTCCAGCGTCAGATTTTCCCCATAGGAAAGCATTGTAGGGTTAGAGGGATTTAACCATACTCACACTGCAATCACCCTGTAGGGTAAAGAGTTGTTTGCAATGCTAGCTTCCAGCACTGCAAGCAACTCTTAAAAAAATGGCTCCAAGTAATGTGTGGTGTGTTCCTGGATATTACAGAGCCCCCAGTAATGTGCAGTGTGTACTGGGATATTACAGAGCCCCCAGTAATGTGCAGTGTGTACTGGTATATTACAGAGCCCCCAATAATATGCACTGTGGACTGGGATAATCCAGAGACCCCAGTAATGTGCAGAGTGTACTGGGATATTACGGAGCACCCCCCAGTAATGTGCAGAGTGTACGGGGATATTACAGAGCCCCCAGTAATGTGTAGGGTGTACTGGGATATTTCAGAGCCCCCCAGTAATGTGCAGTGTGTACTGGGATATTACAGAGCCCCCCAGTAATGTGCAGTGTGTACTGGGATATTACAGAGCTCCCAGTAATGTGCAGTGTGTACTGGGATATTAAATGTACCACCTACCCTTGTTGCAGACCACATGGAAAAGGCACGTTTCTTTCCAAGCCAGTTTAGTGAATGCGGATTCACTGATTGGCTGAGAGCGTTAGCTGACCACTCTTAGCCAATTAGCAGCACCACTGCACTTCCTGAATCTAAAAAAGAGGATGCTGCCTAGGGAGTGGACATCGCTGCTGGAGGCAACTTTGGGGTTTACCTATTCAAGAACGGTTGAACCCCTTGAGTTGCAACTGAAGGGCCTCTTGGCACCATCACAAATTAATTTAGATTAAATTGTTTTGGTGATGGAGTGTCCCTTTAAGGTTTGAAAAACAGGCAGTGCCATGTGAAATTAGGTAGTGGTACATTTTGGTAAAATAATAAAGTTTCTGGTAAAATGTTCTAAAATTATATAATATTCCATTTTATATCCTAAATTTTAAATGACTAACTAATCCTAAATTCAAAAGAGTGCATAAAATTCCCCCGTGAAACATATATTCATGTCATGAAGCAAACTATAGTAAAAGCAAGTCACGAGGAGTAAATAATACATGAAAAAACAAGCAACATAAAATCAAAAGAGTGTTTGAGAAACAAAATTGTAAAGTGGCTCTGTCACCTCAAACTTACCTTTCTCCAATTGTTTCCTCTAGTCTTTAACTTTCAGAATCTGTTCTTTTCTTCATTTCTGATCTATTTTTCTTTAAAACCCAATGTCTAATGTATTTTTCCTACACCTGACAAAGCTTGACAAACATTGGAGTTTAACAATTAATAAGCTTTTGATGAATTGTTACAAAATATGTTTACTGTGACTTCTTGTCCCTTTTGGTGTTGAGTTTGCTTAGGGTATGACAGTTGTATGAATGTGTCAATAATAGAGATGTCCCGAATAGTTCGCTGGCGAATAGTTCCCGGCGAACATAGCTACGGCGGGTGAACATATGCGATGTTCCGTCCGCCCCCTATTCGGCATCATTGAGTAAACCTTGACCATGTACCTCACAGTCAGCAGACACATTCCATCCAATCAGCAGCAGACCCTCCCTCCCAGATCCTCCCACCTCCTGAACAGCATCCATTTTAGATTTATTTGGAAGCTGCATTCTTAGTGAGAGGAGGGACATGGTAGCTGCTGCTGATTTAATAGGGAAATCGATAGCTAGGCTAGTGTATTCAGTGTCCACTACAGTCCTGAAGGACTTATCTGATCTCTGCTGTAAGGACAGCACCCCAAAAAGCCCTTTTTAGGGCTAGAACATCAGTCTGCTTTTTTTTTTCTGTGTAATCTAATTGCAGTTGCCTGCCTGCCAGCGTGTGTGTCAGGCTCACAGCGTATACTGTGCCCATTTGCCCAGTGCCACCACTCATATCTGGTGTCACAATAGCTTGCATTTTAAAAAAAACCAAAACTTTTTTGACTGTAATATAATAGCAGTCAGTTTCCTTCAAACGTTTGCGTTTCAGGGCCTGCCAGAGCACAGTGTCACACCAGTGCAACTCATATCTGGTGTAACAGTAGTGTACATTTAAAAAAAACCTAGAAATTTGACTGTGAAATAATAGCGGTCAGTTTCCTTCACACATGTGCGTTTCAGAGCATGCCAGGGCACAGTGTAACACCAGTGCAACTCATATCTGGTGTAACAGTAGTGTACATTTAAAAAAAAAATACTATTTTGACCGTAATAGATTAAATAGCAGTTAGTTGTCTGCAAGCGTGTGTGTCAGGCCTACAGCGTCTACTCTGCCAACTTCTGCCAGTGCACAGTGAAACTCATATCTGTTGTCACAGTAGCTTGCACGCATAGTACCACTAATCGAAAAAAAAATGACAGGCAGAGGCAAGCCACCCCGCAGGGGCCGTCGTGGTCATGGTGCTGTGATTCCCTTTGGCCCTAGAATAATGCCGAGTGTTCAGAGGCCACGTACCCTGAACTCGAAAAGTTCTGAGGACATAGTTGACTGGCTAACACAGGACACCCAATCTTCTACAGCTTCCGCTTGGAACCTGGACGCACCATCCTCCTCCAGCTTAGCTTCGGGCACCTCTCAAGTTACCACTCGCCCGCCTGCCGCCACCAACAACACTAGCACCACAGCCGCTTCACTTGATCTGTAAGCAGGGCCGGACTGGGGATACAAAGCAGCCCTGGAAAAAAAAATCTATGCCAGCCCCATAAGTCATTGCGCCATATATTGTCGCATGTAATATGTAGGGCTATGTCTTGCCACCCCAGATGATTGATATATATATATATATATATATATATATATATATATTGCTTTTTCCAATATAAAGTATTGGTCCTTTCAGAGTAAAACATTTAATTATACAGTAAGCATACTCACATGCAGACACAGACAATCTCACTGACACTTATTGATACACAGCCTCATAGACAAACAATTTCACTAATATACATAAGCTCATTGGCATAAAAACACAAGCTCACTCACTAGCAGGCACACACACACATGCAAGCAAGCTCACTCACTAGCAGGCGCACACACACACACACACAGTTTAATGTAGTGGTTCTGGTGTCTATAGCCTGTCCCTGCAGGCTTTTGAATGTAAACACTGACTTTTCAGAGAAAAGGCAGTGTTTACATTGCTTCCTAGTGACACCTCTAGTGACAGACACTCAGACGATCACTAGAGGTGCTTCAGAGTCGGAGGCGTTCCAAAAATTTGTAGCTATTGGGACACCGCTGTGGAAGGTACCCGGCCGAAATTTAGTTGCACAAAAGGCAATCCCCAACCTGTACTCGATTGTGCAAAAGGAAGTAATGGCATGTCTGGCACACAGTGTTGGGGCAAGGGTCCATCTGACCACTGATACCTGGTCTGCAAAGCATGGTCAGGGCAGGTATATCACCTACACTGCGTATTGGGTAAACCTGCTGACGGCTGCCAAGCATGGACTGCGTGGCTCTGCAGAGGAGTTGGTGACACCGCCACGACTTGCAGGCAGGCCTGCTGCCACCTCCTCTACTCCTCCTACTCCATCCTCTTCCATAACCTCCTCGGGTGAGTCCTCTTCTGCTGCTGCGTCTTGCTCCACATCAACGGCACCCCCCCCCCAGCTCCCCAGGTACTATTCCACATCCCGGATACGGCAGTGTCACGCCGTCTTGTGGTTGACTTGCCTGAAAGCAGAGAGTCACACCGGACCAGCACTCCTGTCCGCCCTGAACGCACAGGTGGATCAGTGTCTGACTCCGCACCAACTGGAGATCGGCAAAGTGGTTTGTGACAATGGAAGAAATTTGTTGGCGGCATTGAATTTGGGCAAGTTGACACATATGCCGTGCATGGCACATGTGTGTAATCTGATCGTACAACGCTTTGTGCATAAGTACCCAGGCTTACAGTACGTCCTGAAGCAGGCCAGGAAGGTGTGTGGCCATTTCAGGCGTTCCTACACGGCCATGGCGCACTTTTCCGATATCCAGTGGCGAAACAACATGCCAGTGAGGCGCTTGATTTGCGACAGCCCGACACGTTAGAATTCAACACTACTAATGTTCGACCGCCTTCTCCAACAAGAAAAAGCCGTTAATGAATATTTGTATGACCGGGGTGCTAGGACAGCTTCTGGGGAGCTGGGTATTTTTTTTGCCACGTTACTGGACGCTCATGCGCAATGCCTGTAGGTTCATGCGTCCTTTTGAGGAGGTGACAAACCTAGTCAGTCGCACCAAAGGCACCATCAGTGACATCATACCATTTGTTTTCTACCTGGAGCATGCCCTGCGAAGAGTGCTGGATCAGGCCGTAGATTAGCGTGAAGAGGAAGAGTTGTGGTCACCATCACCACCAGAAACAGCCTTATCAGCATCGCTTGCTGGACCTGCGGCAACGCTGGAAGAGGATTGTGAGGAAGAGGAGTCAGAGGAGGAATGTGGCTTTGAGGAGGAGGAGGAGCAAGACCAACCACAACAGGCATCCCAGGGTGCTCATTGTCACCTCTCTGGTACCCGTGGTGTTGTACGTGGCTGGGGGGAAGAACATACCTTCATTGAGATCACTGAGGAGGAGGAACGGGAAATGAGTAGCTCGACATCCAACCTTGTGCAAATGGGGTCTTTCATGCTGTCGTGCCTGTTGAGGGACCCTCGTATAAAAAGGCTGAAGGAGAACGACCTGTACTGGGTGTCCACGCTACTAGACCCCCGGTATAAGCAGAAAGTGGCGGAAATGTTACCAAATTACAACAAGTCGGAAAGGATGCAGCATTTGCAAAATAAATTCAAAAGTATGCTTTACACAGCGTATAAGGGTGATGTCACAGCACAATGGGAATCTAACAGGGGAAGAGGTGAAAGTCATCCTCCTCCTCCCATGACCACGCCGGCAAGGACAGGACGCTTTAAAGACGTGTTGTTGATGGAGGACATGCAGAGATTTTTAAGTCCTACGCATCGCCACAGCCCTTCGGGATCCACCCTCAGAGAACGACTCGACCGATAGGTAGCAGACTACCTCGCCTTAACTGCAGATATCGACACTCTGAGGAGCGATGAACCCCTTGACTACTGGGTGTGCAGGCTTGACCTGTGGCCTGAGCTATCCCAATTTGCTATAGAACTTCTGGCCTGCCCCGCTTCAAGTGTCCTGTCAGAAAGGACCTTCAGTGCAGCAGGAGGTATTGTCACTGAGAAGAGAAGTCGCCTAGGTCAAAAAAGTCTAGATTACCTCACCTTTATTAAGATGAATGAGGGATGGATCCCGAAGGGACTGACACTGGGCGATACATTTGACTAAAAAAGGCCTGATGAGATGAGCTGCCTTGGGCTAAAAATGGTCCACACGCTGCTGTATTTTAGCTCTGAATGCCGGTTGACTTGCGTGACTTATCCGCCACCAACTAGGGTTCAAGCCGCAATGTTTTAGGGCACTTTCTGCCTGGGAAACAAACATCAATTTTTCTGGCCGCTGCTATAGCAGCGGCTGCAACAATACCTAATTTTTCAGGCATGTGTACATGCCTAATTTTTCGGGCCTCTGGTGCTGCACTGTGACTTCAAAAACCAAACCAAAAAAAAGGCACATAACAGGGATTAAACTGATAGGAATAGTACTACTTAACACACCACTCCTATCTGGTGACACATTAGAGTGCACACGCAGTGCCCCAAATTTGAAGTAGGAGGACCTACCAAGCATCTTTTTTCATCTCCCGCTTCCTAAAAACGATGCCATATACACGTCCCCTGAGAGGGCGCCAGCTCGTTATTCTCTTAGGCGCCAGCTCGTTATTCTCTTTTTCAGTTCACTAGGGACACTTTACTGCACTATGGGCACTTAGACCCACTCTTTGTCTTGCACAGTGTTATTCCTAGCTAGCATCTGTGATGGGAAATCAGGCAGTCATCTAAACGTTTAGATTGAGCTTTAGCTTAAAACACCCTTGAAGGTGTTTAATGAGATTAGGGCTAGTTTAGAGGATTATTCTTAGACCTCTGAGTCTTTATAGTCCTTCTACCTATCGAGCATTTCTGGAAACTAGCTAAGAGAAAGGGTGGCTGTGTGTCTGTGATACATTTAACTTGACATCACCTTATTGACACTTTATCACTCCGGTCTCCATACTCTCTGCCTATACCCATTTATTTAGAGGGAATTTCCTTGCCCTTGCCAATATTATATAATAGGTAATAGTATTACCATTATTACACAATTAGCCACTATAGGGGAATGAGTATAGTATCCCTTTGTTATTTATAAATGATACAATAAAGACTTTTGTCCATTACTCTGCTTTCCCTTTCTCCCTCTATTATACACCTATTCTCACTAGGATTTGTAGGTATCACTTTATTATAGTTGTCTAACCTTTTCCTATGCCAGTTTAGATCTCCTTCTTGGGAGATTTTTTCTTTTTTCATTTATTAGCATACTTTCGGGGACCCTTGTTGTTGTACGTGACTGGGTGGAGGAAGAGACCTTCAATTACATCAGTGAGGAGAAGGAACGGACATGGCTAGCTTGGTATCCAACCTTGTGCAAATGGGGAGTTTGCGGTTGTGCAAATGGACTGTTTGCGGTTGTTTGCGGTGCGTTAAACGGGGAGTTTGGTCTGTCACTGTGAAGCGGGCGTAACCCTTACACTACCTGATCGATACAACATCATACAGTAGGTCCCCCCCCTCATTATTTTTATGGCCCCCACCCACCGCTCACAGGTGGGGGCGGGCGGGAGGACAATAGGTCCCCCCACCATTGTGATTTATGGCCCTCACCCACCACGTAGGGGTGGGGGCCAGGGGGGAGCACAGTAGCCCCCCCCCTTATCCTTATTTACTGAATATTCCCCTGTATAACAATGTTTGGCATTTAGTGAATATTCCCTTTTCTGCTCTGTGTCAGTGTCTATCAGGGTCTCTGAGGACAGGTGTCAATCCATATCTGCCAAGTGACCCTATGTAGGGGGAACAGTCCCTATTCTGCTCTGTGTCAGTGTGTATCAGAGGCTCTGAGGACAGGTGTCAATCCATATCTGCCAAGTGACCCTATGTAGGGGGAACAGTCTCTATTCTGCTCTGTGTCAGTGTGTATCATGGTCTCTGAGGACAGGTGTCAATCCATATCTGCCAAGTGACCCAATGTAGGGGGAACAGTCTCTATTCTGCTCTGTGTCAGTGTGTATCAGGGTCCCTGAGGACAGGTGTCAATCCATATCTGCCAAGTGACCCTATGTAGGGGGAACAGTCCCTATTCTGCTCTGTGTCAGTGTGTATCAGGGATCATTAGGATAGGTGTCAATCCATATCTGCCAAGTGACCCTATGTAGGGGGAACAGTCCCTATTCTGCTCTGTGTCAGTGTGTATCAGGGTCTCTGAGGACAGGTGTCAATCCATATCTGCCAAGTGACCCTATGTAGGGGGAACAGTCCCTATTCTGCTCTGTGTCAGTGTGTATCAGGGTCTCTGAGGACAGGTGTCAATCCATATCTGCCAAGTGACCCTTTGTAGGGGGAACAGTCCCTATTCTGCTCTGTGTCAGTGTGTATCAGGTTCTCTGAGGACAGGTGTCAATCCATATGTCAAGGTGTCAATCCTTATGTCATATGTCAGGTGTCAATCCTTATCCTTTGTGATTTAGGAATGTTAGGTGATTCATGCCCTTTATGGATTAAAACCTGCATCAACGGGGGGCGGAGCCTGCTACCAGACCCGAACGGACGCCATTTCAATTAGCTCCCAACTATCTCAGCCTAATCCTACCGATATCACGATTTCCAGCGCCCATCCAGCCTTGCCACCTACCGCACGGGCACAAGCACGACTCACGGTACCACCCGATGCCTTTTTTCCAGCCGCAGCGACTACAGAAAAGGAGACGTAAAAACGGGGCCTACCAAACGCCGTCGAGCCCCGGCCTCGCGGAAATCCTACGCGGACACCCGGCAGAACTCGGGGATTCCACCTACCCGTGGGAAATACCCACCATCCCTGCCCACACACCAGCCATGGGGCGCCGGTCCCAAAAGCCACAAGGTACGTCCGGGGACAGGGATATAGGGGCCATGCTGCAACGGCCTGCTACCTCTAAGCCAGCTACCATGCCAGACAGGCCGGACTTAGCCCGGGCACCCAACACAGCCCACCTGAGCCCCAATCCAACTGGCCTCCCTCAGAACAGACAGCAGGACAAGGCACCCAGCATAAGACAGCCTGAACCTGCCTCCCCTGAGCCCCTCCAGGCACCAACACCCGCAAGGCCGCAAACCCGTGAAAGCCTGGGCTCTGACTCTCAGGAGCACCCCCAGGCTCTACAGCAGATAAGTGCACACATCACAATGTTGCACAGACCTGACTCCCCAGGGCCTTCACAGGAGCCACTGGCACGTCCACTGGAGTCCACAGATGACTCAGCTCCAACCACCAAACGAGACCTCAAAATTCTCCTAGCAGAGATCCACAAACTCCTGGCAGCCGACTCAGCCATCCTCAAGACTGAATTACACACAGTCGCAGAAAGGGTGCGAGCCACGGAGGAAGAAGTGGTGTCGGTTCACACTCACATGAACCAGATGGAAGACACCATCAGACAACTCCAGCAACAACACACCTACCTGGCGATTAAAATGTCGACTTTGGAAGACCGACAACGCCGTTCCCACATTAAAATCCGGGGCATACCCATGGCGATCTCTGCCGACGAGCTGCCGCACTATGTCAGGCGCCTCTTGAATACTGTGTTACCACACTCACTCGTAAAAAAAATCATAATCGATGGAGTATACCGCTTACCCAGCGCCCCACATATAAAATCTCCACCAGCCAGAGATGTTATCCTCAAATGTGTCTCTATACAAGATAAACTACACATAATGACGGGGCTGAAAGGCAAGACACCACTGCTATTTGAGAATTCATCATTGACATTCTTCCAGGACCTGTCGAAAGCTACTCTCTTGTGGCGCAAATCCTATGGACCACTCACCACACAGCTACGTTCAGCGAATATCGCCTACAGATGGGGCGCTAACGGAACTTTGGAGATAACACATAAAGGATGCACTCATGTCCTGACCTCAGTTGAAGGAGCAACACCCCTCCTGGACACCCTGGGACTGACTAGCTCCATGAACGCTACACGACACAGACCTCAAATAACGGCCGAAGACCCGGAGAACACCGACCCGTTTGAGCCGGGACACAGCGGATCACAACACCCCGTCCCATGACCGGTGTGAATTGGCACCACCTGCCTCTCTAACACAACAGTGGCATACCTTCCCTGTTCGGACATTAATGTTTGATATTGTTTATTGTCTTTTGCTTTTTCGTTCTGGTTCTTTAACTTACACTCACTACCAGCGCTTTAGGTATACTTAGGCTTCACAACTACAGGTCCAAGACCGCTTAACCTTCTACCAGAGGGCCACAAAACGGTTAGCACCATAAGATTCAGCACAACCTGTGCCCACACATTTGGCGTCTTCGCATCCAACCTCCCCCCCCCGTTACCCCCTTGGTTAGGGGTACTCAATCAATGCTAAAGCACCACCTGCGACAGACTCCCTCACTCAGCTCCACATAAAGAGCTAGACTTACGAACTCGGTGTAAGCGCAACACAGGCACACCATAACCGCACTAACGCACCACCGCCCACACGGAGCGCCAACACCAGCAGACCCATAACCCGCACGTGCTGACACCAATCACTCAGCTCCACCCTACTCACGAGGGTATACAAAACATACGAACACATCTAGATAGCGCCTCATATACAGTTTCATATGTTGATGTTATTTCTGACTACGTTATTGCTTGACCCAAAATTTGGTGCAAACCTTAAACGATATTCTATCAAACTGTTTTTTGGAGCACTCACGTGCACACATGTCTATGAAACTAAAATATCTTGCACCAAAAATTATAAATAAAGAATTTAAAAAAAAAAAAAAACCTGCATCAACTGTGTAATTTTCCATGGGAGTTTTGCCATGGATCCCCCTCCGGCATGCCACAGTCCACTTGAAACAACTTTTCCATCACTATTGTGGCCAGACAGAGTCCCTGTGGGTTATAAAATTCGCCTGCCCATTGAAGTCAATGGCGGTTCGCCCGGTTCGCCGGTTAGCGAACGTTTGTGGAAGTTTGCGTCCGCCGTTCACGAACCGAAAATTTTGTGTTCGCGACATCACTAATTAGCAGTAGAAAGAGGGAAGTGCTCATGCCATTGTACAGAACACTGGTGAGACCTCACTTGGAGTATTGTACACAGTACTGGAGACGGTATCTTCAGAAGGATATTGATACCTTAGAGAGAGTTCAGAGAAGGGCTACTAAACTAGTTCATGGATTGCAGGATAAAACTTACCAGGAAAGATTAAAGGATCTTAACATGTATAGCTTGGAGGGAAGACGAGACAGGGGGGATATGATAAAAACATTTAAATACATAAAGGGAATCAACACAGTAAAGGAGGAGACAATATTTAAAAGAAGAAAAACTACCACAACAAGAGGACATAGTCTTAAATTAGAGGGACAAAGGTTTAAAAATAATATCAGGAAGTATTACTTTACGGAGAGGGTAGTGGATGCATGGAATAGCCTTCCAGCTGAAGTGGTAGAGGTTAAAACAGTAAAGGAGTTTAAGCATGCATGGGATAGGCATAAGGCTATCCTAACTATAAGATAAGGCCAGGGACTAATGAAAGTGTTTAGAAAATTGGGCAGACTAGATGGGCCGAATGGTTCTGTCACGGCTAACTATGTGGTCCAGCACGCAGAAACTATGTAAACATATACATAAGTAAGAAAAGGAAAATAACAGGATAGAGCGTAAACCGGACCTTAGAATGGCCGGACTAATACGCTAGAGACAGAGAATGGTCAAAGGGAAAGCCGAGGTCAAGTAAGCTAGAAAATACTCAATACCGATAAAACAAGCCAAGTCAGGGAAACCAGAGATCAGAATAATCAGGGAAACGCCAGGGATCAGGATACCAGGAAATCAGAAACACGGAAATAGCACTCTCAGGAAATCAGGAAACTGAAACCACGACAGGGCAAAGTTCTGGGAAAAGCTAGGGGTTTAAATACCCCTCTCTAGGCTATGATTGGTCAGAGGGCGACCTCTGACCCCAAAACGTGCGTGTGCGTTGTGTCAGGATCGGGACAGGGATCCAACACGCAGAGTACAAAGAGTGGAAAGGTACGTATACCGGGCCTTAGAATGGCCGGACTAACGTACCGAGAGTAATAGAGAATAGTCAGAGACAAGCCGAGGTCGAGGGAACGGGAAGACAGATAAGCGAGAGACAAGCCGGATCAAGGGAGAACAGAGAAGCAGGGAAGTACAACAAGCCGAGTCAAAACCAAATAGAGCAAACTAGAATACCAGAGCACTGAGTGACTAGACAAGCTAGAACCACGACAGGGCAATGAGCTGAAGAGAGAAGTAAGCTTAAATACCCTGGCTCCGGATGGTAAGCACGCCTCTGACAAGTGCCGATTGGATATCGGACACTTGAGTGACAGGTCGCTCGTGATAGCGTCATGACGTCACGTATTGAGCGTCCTGCTAGAAAAGGATGTGGATTCCTCGCGGCCGGTGTTTAAGTGTCTGGATGAACCGCGAGGAACGGAGGAAACAGCTCGCCTGGACGGATAAACCACCAAGTCTCTACCTCCCTTAGAGGTAGAGACCTCAGGTACCCTGACAGTACCCCCCCTCTCAGATACGCCCACCGGGCGGAAGGAACCGGGGCGAGATGGGAAGCGGAGGTGAAATGCTCTGCGAAGGCGAGAAGCATGAACGTCCTCCTGAGGTACCCAACTCCTCTCCTCAGGACCATATCCCCTCCAGTTGACCAGATATTGCAATTTTCCCCTTGAAATTCTGGAATCAACGATGGAGCTTACCTCGTACTCCTCCCGACCCTCCACCTGAACAGGACGAGGCGAGGAGACCTTAGAGGAGAATTTGTTGCAAATAAGAGGTTTCAACAAGGAGACATGAAAAGAGTTAGGAATGCGTAAGGCAGGTGGCAGAGCAAGGCGATACGCAACCGGATTGATACGAGTGAGAACCCTGTAAGGACCTATGTAGCGAGGAGCAAATTTCATAGATGGAACTTTAAGTCGAATATTCTTAGTACTTAACCATACCCTATCCCCAGGAACAAAAACAGGAGCCGCTCTTCTATGCTTGTCAGCGTGCTTCTTGAACAACGAGGAACTATGTAACAGAATTTGCCGAGTCTGATCCCATAATTTCTTCAGGTTGGCGACATGATCATCAACCGACGGTATCCCCTGAGAAGAGGAAACCGAAGGAAAAATCGAAGGATGAAAGCCATAGTTCATGAAGAAAGGGCTAGAGCGAGTTGAATCGCAAACAAGGTTATTGTGTGCGAACTCCGCCCAAGGAATCAGACCGACCCAATCGTCCTGGTGTTCGGAAACAAAGCAACGCAGATACTGTTTGATCTTTTGATTGGTACGTTCAGCAGCTCCGTTAGACTGAGGGTGATAGGCCGAGGAGAAGTTCAATTTGATGCCCATTTGAGAACAAAAGGATCTCCAGAAACGTGAGACAAATTGAGAGCCTCTATCAGAAACTATCTCTGAAGGAATCCCATGTAGGCGAAAAACCTCTCTTGCAAAAATCTCCGCCAATTCAGGAGAAGTCGGAAGTTTAGGTAATGGCACGAAATGGGCCATCTTAGTAAATCTATCCACCACCGTGAGAATAACAGTCTGTCTCTTGGAAGCAGGCAAATCAACGATAAAGTCTATGGACAAACAGGACCAAGGTTTCTCAGGAATGTCCAAGGGGTGTAACAGGCCACATGGAGATGTATGAGGTAGTTTAGTCTTGGCACAAGTTTCACAAGCTGCGACGAACTCCTCAATATCTTTTCGAAGTGAAGGCCACCAGAAATCCTTGGATATCAAAGAGTATGTCTTGCGAATACCAGGATGACCAGCTATTTTACTTTCGTGAAAACATTGTAAGAGCTCCAGTTGAAGTTCAGGAGGAACAAAGTTTCTTCCCTCAGGAGTGTCTCCGGGAGCTAGATGTTGTGACTTCAAGATCTGGTCAAGTAGCGGAGAATGAATTTTGAGACTGGTATTAGCAATAATATTGCATTTGGGTACAATGGAGGACATAAGTGGTTCAACTGAAGCAGAGGGCTCATATTGGCGAGATAGCGCATCGGCTTTAGAATTCTTTGACCCAGGTCTGTAAGTCAGAACGTAATTAAAATGGGTAAGAAACAACGACCAACGAGCCTGCCTGGAGGACAACCGCTTAGCCTCTCCGATATAAGACAAATTTTTGTGGTCAGTTAGAATGGTAACAGGATGTAATGTACCTTCCAATAAATGTCTCCACTCTTTCAAAGCCTTGATAACCGCTAGTAATTCTCTGTCACCAATGTCATATCTGCTTTCAGTACCGGTCAATTTTTTAGAGAAAAATCCACATGGATGTAATGGTTTATCAACCCCCAACCTTTGAGATAGGACAGCACCTAAACCGGTCTCTGATGCGTCTACCTCAAGTAGAAAAGGCAGAGAAGTGTCGGGGTGAACTAAAATTGGAGCGGAAGCGAAAAGCTCCTTGAGAGTTTTGAACGCAAGGAGAGCTTCAGTAGTCCAATTCTTAGTATCAGCCCCCTGTTTGGTCATATTAGTGATAGGTGCGATAATGGAAGAATAGCCCTTAATAAAGCGCCTATAATAATTAGAAAAACCAATAAATCTCTGTACGGC
Organism: Pelobates fuscus; assembly: GCF_036172605.1. NCBI lineage: Eukaryota > Metazoa > Chordata > Amphibia > Anura > Pelobatidae > Pelobates > Pelobates fuscus. The sequence continues at coordinate 136,286,137 of NC_086326.1, read as the reverse complement.
TTTAAGACCTTTGGGTAAAGGCCACTCTAGAATGGATTGGAGCTTATCCGGATCCATCTTAAATCCCTCCCCAGAGATCACATAGCCGAGAAAGGTTACCTGGGTTTGATCAAAGCTACATTTCTCCAACTTGCAGTACAAGCCATGCTGGAGAAGCTTGTGCAAAACCCTCCTGACTTGCTTGTGATGAGTCTCAATCTCACTAGAATGAATGAGTATATCATCTAGGTATACAATGACGCACTCTTGCTGAAATTCCCTAAGAACCTCATTTATCAGATCTTGGAATACCGCTGGTGCATTGCATAACCCAAAAGGCATAACCGTATATTCATAGTGACCATAGCGAGTATTGAATGCCGTCATCCACTCATGTCCCTGCTGGATTCTCACCAAGTTATATGCCCCTCTGAGGTCTAACTTGGTGAAAATTGTAGAGCCCTTCAAACGATCGAAGAGTTCGGTGATCAAGGGAATCGGGTAGGCATTTTTAATGGTTATCTTATTCAAGCCTCGATAATCAATACAAGGTCTCAAAGAACCATCTTTCTTTTTAACAAAAAAAAATCCAGCCCCGGCAGGGGAGGAGGACCTCCTGATGAATCCCTTGTCTAAATTCTCGTGAATATACTCCTCTAGAACTGAGTTCTCTTTCGTAGATAATGGGTATACATGACCTCTGGGGGGCATGGTACCAGGGAGTAGGTTAATTTTGCAATCAAAGGACCTGTGTGGGGGTAAGGTATCGGCTTTCTTTTTGTCAAATACTGCCTTTAAATCTAGATACTGAGGCGGAATTTGTGTCTCTGTAGGATTGTCAGAGGTAGTCGATGTGTTAGTTAATCCGAGAGGTAAGACCTTCCGCAAGCATTTTTCTTGACAATTCTTTCCCCACGAAACTATCTCCCCTGACTCCCAATTAATAATAGGGTTGTGTCTCCTCAACCAGGAGTACCCCAGGACTATGGGAATAGACGGAGAAGAAATGAGCATTAAGGATATATCCTCTTTATGTAGGATGCCAACAGTTAAGTTAATCGGTATGGTCTCATGGAAAATAACAGGCTCAAGTAACGGTCTACCATCGATGGCCTCAACAGCCAGTGGTGTCTCTTTTAACTGGGATGGGATAGCATGCTTGGCAACAAAACCCTGATCTATAAAGCTCTCAGCAGCTCCAGAATCGATTAGTGCCATAGTCTTTACTACTCCCTTCTCCCACCTCAAAGAAACGGGTAACAGAAGCCTGAACTCTTTGTAGTTGTGAATAGAGGACAAAGTAGAAACACCCAAGGCCTGTCCTCTAGAGAAACTTAGGTGCGAGCGTTTCCCGAACGATTAGGACAATTTAGGCGTAAATGTCCTCTGACTCCACAATACATACATAAACCCTCCCTTCTTCTGTACTGTCTCTCTCTCTCTGTGAGATGAGTACTGCCTATCTGCATAGGTTCAGAAATACGTAAGTCCTCGAACTCAGAATTTTGAAAGGTAGGCGCTAGTTTAAAGGAGGGTCTACGGGTCCTATCTCGAGTGTTCTGCCTCTCTCTTATGCGTTCATCAATACGAGATATAAAAGAAATTAAATCCTCCAAATTCTCAGGGAGTTCTCTAGTAGCGACCTCGTCAAGAATTACATCTGATAACCCATTCAGAAACACATCTATATAAGCCTGTTCGTTCCACTTAACTTCTGCCGCCAAGGACCTGAACTCTAGTGCATAGTCCACAAGTGTTCGATTGTCCTGTCTAAGGCGCAACAGTAATCTAGCTGCATTGACCTTTCTACCAGGAGGGTCAAAAGTTCTTCTAAACGCAGCTACAAAGGCATTATAATTATAGACTAGTGGATTATCATTCTCCCATAAAGGATTGGCCCATCTCAGAGCTTTCTCAATGAGTAAAGTAATAACAAATCCAACCTTCGCTCTATCTGTAGGATAAGAGCGGGGTTGTAATTCGAAATGGATGCTAATCTGGTTCAGAAAACCACGGCACTTTTCCGGTGACCCGCCATAACGTACTGGTGGGGTAATACGGGAAGAAGCACCTACAGTGGCTACCTCTAGACCTGAGACTGCAGGAGAAATAGAAGGAGTACGTGTCTCCTCAGGTGGGTTACTAGCACGAGACAAAAGTGCCTGTAGTGCTAGAGCCATCTGATCCATCCTATGCTCCATGGCGTCAAACCTGGGATCAGAAGAACCAAGCTGACTGTTTGTACCTGCAGGATCCATTGGCCCTGTCGTAATGTCAGGATCGGGACAGGGATCCAACACGCAGAGTACAAAGAGTGGAAAGGTACGTATACCGGGCCTTAGAATGGCCGGACTAACGTACCGAGAGTAATAGAGAATAGTCAGAGACAAGCCGAGGTCGAGGGAACGGGAAGACAGATAAGCGAGAGACAAGCCGGATCAAGGGAGAACAGAGAAGCAGGGAAGTACAACAAGCCGAGTCAAAACCAAATAGAGCAAACTAGAATACCAGAGCACTGAGTGACTAGACAAGCTAGAACCACGACAGGGCAATGAGCTGAAGAGAGAAGTAAGCTTAAATACCCTGGCTCCGGATGGTAAGCACGCCTCTGACAAGTGCCGATTGGATATCGGACACTTGAGTGACAGGTCGCTCGTGATAGCGTCATGACGTCACGTATTGAGCGTCCTGCTAGAAAAGGATGTGGATTCCTCGCGGCCGGTGTTTAAGTGTCTGGATGAACCGCGAGGAACGGAGGAAACAGCTCGCCTGGACGGATAAACCACCAAGTCTCTACCTCCCTTAGAGGTAGAGACCTCAGGTACCCTGACACGTTGACGTCGTGACATCACGCACACGTTGGTATAACTCTCGGGGGCGGGGCTATCCATAGACGCGACCACGTGATCGGCGCCATATTAGATTCGGGCGTGATGCCCGGAAGAAGTGAGTGCGCGGTTCCCGGCTCGCCGACGAGCAGGTAAGCTCGTGTAGTCAGTACGGTCGTGCCGGTCGGGCACGGCCGTGAGGCTCGGCGGGCCGGTGACCGCAACAGGTTCTTATCTGCCGTCAGATTCTATGTTTCTATGTTTCTATGTTCTATATACATACATATATATATATGGAAAGAAGAAAATGTATTCATACTTACCATAATTCTCTTTTCTTAGTTAAAGGCCACACAACAATGGATAACTCCTCCCTATCCATAATTAGACAGGAGCTAATTAAAATAAGGGTGTAAGTACCCCCTCCCACCCCTCCTGCCATCACTCTTGTTTACCAGCAATATCCCAGAGCGGGATCTTTGTGTTGTCATGGCCTATGACCAGGAAAAGAAAATGACGGTAAGTATGAATACATTTTCCTCTTTCCTGGCCATATCCATGGCAGCACAACAATGGGTAATACCCAAGCAAAACCAATGGAGGGAAAAAAATACACAGATTCCAAATATTTTCTCAATGCAATCCAATGGCAGCTAAAACACCAAGTGCAGAGTCTCTCTCTTCTGATAAAGCTGGAAGCTAGGTGCAGCGTTGAAAAAGATCCAGCAGCAGCAGCAGCAGCAGCAAAAGGTCCAATAAAAAAGTACTTTAATATAAAAAACAATAAAAACGGTAACAAGGTAAAAAAGTATGAAAATACACTTAACGCGTTTCTCCTAATACAAGTCTATGTATTAGGAGAAATGCGTTAAGTGTATTTTCCTACTGTTTTTTTTTTTATCTTGCTACTGTTTTTATTGTATTTTATATTAAAGTACTTTTTTATATAACCTGGATCTTTTTCGGCTATATCGTTGGTGGGGATAATACCACCTAAGCGCACTGGATTGAGCAAACCACATTTTGCTCTTGAACATGTGAGTAGGTATTTTATCTTTTTTATTGTGTTTTGAACTACATATTATGGTGTACACTGTTGTGGTTTTATTTGTTTCCTCCTATATATATATATATATATATATATATCCATGGAGAACAACTATTTGCACCATATACTTGAGTGGGGTTCATACCACTTCATACGCTATACTTGGAGCCATATCTATGGCTTCATAACATGGATGTGCACATTTTTATCTATACCTACTCCTGCTCCATAGCGCAACATACTACACCATATACTTTTATTCTTACATTTCTTTTATCTTTTTATTTCTATGAAGATACCTCCCACAACTACAACAATACAAAGAATCACCCCTGCACTTAATCCTTAGGTGAGGATCATTTCGCTCAGGGGCATAAGTTGGAGCTGTATCTAATCTCCAGAAAAGGGTGAGTGGTCATTTTTTATCTTATTAACTCCAACCGAAGTTTTAAATACTACACTATTATAGTTCCCATTTTTTCCTTTTATACCTCTATGAGGACTACTTAGGCTCTGAACCTACCTCCTGTTTTTTATCCAGTTAATAATGTCTCATGAAGGTGTTAACCGAGGACCAAGTTGCTGCTCTGCAAATTAGCTCTGGTGAGACTTTAGCTGTTGCTGCCCAGGAGGATGAAAGGGACCTGGTGAAATGCACTTTTAAACCATCTGGAACTGGAACCCCTCTGGATTGGTAAGCTTGGATGATGGCTGAGACAATCCATCTACTCATGGCTTCTTTTGAGGCTTGGAGACCCTTTCTCGCCCCATTTGAAATGATGAACAGATGATCTGAAGAACATCAGCCAACTGATCTATCAATACAGATTCTTAAACATCTGACCAAATCACGGGAAGAATAATTTTCTTTCCTGCTCCTTTTCTCCTTGCATTTCCATTTTTTTATGGAAAAAAATTGTTACCGTGGGGCGAAATCCAGGGATGGTTCTTAAAATCACCCTGTCTTTGTGAAATACAGTGAAAGGTTCTTTAACCCCTTAAGGACCAAACTTCTGGAATAAAAAGGAATCATGACATGTCAGACATGTCATGTGTCCTTAAGGGGTTAACCGATAAAGAATTGAGCTCTAACACTCTTCTCCCTGATGCTATTAAGATCATGAATACTGGTTCCTGCTGAATACTTCTCAGAAGTGGGAACATAAGAGTGGGAGGAAATGCATATCCCTTCATGAACAGCCACTTGCATGATAGGAAATCCATTTCCAGGGCCTGTGGGTCGTGTCCTCTGGAGAAGAACCCCTGTACTTTATTGTTGCTGCAGGTTGCCATGATGTCTACCTGAGGAAGGCCCCATATATTTACAATCTTTTTGAAGACCTTGTCTAAGAGGCTCCATTCTCTTGGGTCTATCTCCACTGCTTAAAAAGACTGTCACAGTGTTCTGTACTACTGCAAGGTGAAACGCCACTAGACCTGAGAGATCCTTCTGTGCCCAAGACATCAGGGGATTAATCAATGTGATCATCCTGTGACTTCGAGATCCTCTTTGGTGATTGATATATGCTACTACAGTAGCATTGTCTCTGCTTTTTTTCACCCACTTGTATTGTAGTAGATGCTGAAAGTGTTTTAGTGCTCTGAATACAGCCAGTAGCTTCAGGAGATTGGAGTGTGTTTTGTGTGCAGAAAATGCCAATTTCTCCTGTATAAAATTGCTTTGAAGGTAGGCTCCCCAGTGACTGGTGTCTGTATTAACCACAGTCCAGGGAATGTTCCCCAGAGGGAACCCTAAAAACAGGATTCTCTTGCGTATCCACCATGTCAAGCCTAGGTGGACTTGAGCGGGAATCCTTATGGGCTGAAGTTGACTCTCTCTGAACTGGGAAAGGAAGTTCTTCTGGAATGCTCTCATTTTCCACTGTGTCCATCTCGTCAGGCCTATGGTCGATGACATGGATCGCTGCAGACTCCTGACTTTCTCCGATGTGAGATTCTTACTTTCATCATCTCTTCCACCTTCATCATAAGCCTTTCTCCTCTCTCTTGTGAGAGCTGAAGCGTACCTAGAGCTGTGTTGAATTGATCTTCCAGGTAAAGCACAAACTGTGAAGGAAAAAGGTGACCTTTTGTTGTATTTATCTTCCAGCCGTGCTGTTGTAGAAACTGGATGCAAATATGTCCATGTTGTCTGAGGGTGTGCCTGTCTTCTGACAGAACCAATGTATTATCCAGATAGTGAAATATGGCAATGCCCTTCTTTCTCAAATGTGCAATAAGGACCACCAGGATCTTGGAGAAAGTGAGAGGAGCTGTACTGAAGCCAAAGGGAAGTGCTCTGAACTGGAACTGACCTCCTTCCACTGCATATCTGAGATACTGTTGATAATGAGGAGCGATTAGAACATGAAAATAGGTGTCCTACAGATCTATAGACATCAACCATTGTCCTGGAAAGACTGCCTTTATGATGGACTGAAGGGATTCCATCTTGAATCTTCTTACATTTAACAGCTTGTTGAGCCTGTAGAGGTCTTAGATGGGTCTCCATGCTCCTGAGTATTTTCTCTTAAGGAACAGATGAGAGTAAAATCTGTGTGTTCTTTCTACTTTTGGAACTTCTACGATGACCCCTTCTTGTTGAAAAGATGTGATGAATTCCAGTAGAGCATCTCTTTCTACTTTGTCCCCTGGCAATTTTGTCATCTGGAAACTACGACGAGGTGGGGTATTTTTTAATTCCAGCAGATATCCTCTTCTGATGCTGTCTAGCACCCACCTGTCTCTTACAGATTCTTCCCATGTCTTTTGGAATAGGAGCAGGAGTCCCCTTACTACTCCAGGCTGGGAGACCAACCCGTCATAAAGCTCTCGTATTCTTGTTGAATGAAGAGCCTCTGGACTTTCCTCCCCTGATAGAAGACTCTCCGTCTCTCCAAGGTTGGGATCTTCCATACTCTCTTCCTGGTCTGTAAGATTTATAATCATGCAAGGAAGAGTGCTCTGAGGGTCTTTTGGGCCGAAATGATCTCTTTGGCCTGCGAACTTGAGGCAGAAATGCATTCTTGCCATCTGCAGCATTCTTTATACATTCATCCAGGTTGAAGGCAGGATCAATCAGGTAAATACAAAAACTGAAGATTTGAGGTAGAATGGGGTATACTAATTGATGGTTGTGCCTGGCCCATACCTGCTACCCCTAGGGTCACTGCAGATAGTAGGGAAGTGGCGTCTTGAACTTTTTACCCCTAGGGTCACTGCAAGAATCCCCTGGTCACTAAGGGGTTCTCCAAGAGGACACTTTTGCGCAGGGCCGTATACTAGAGCTTCCCAAGGATGAGAGGCTTAACTCCCTTGGGGCCAAGTGTAAAGATCCTTAGGTAAGTCATAAAATAAAAAGTTCTTAGTCTAAGAAAAGACTGAGGGTAGGAGGCGTAGGGGAGTACTTATACCCTTATTTTAATTAGTTCCTGTCTAATTTGGGATTGGGATATTTGGATATTTCCAATAAAGATTTAGATGTAAAAAATGACTCCAATATAGATGAATGCATCTATCTATTTATATGTATAACATATAGCATATTTATTGCACATGTGGACAGAGTTTAAATATATATATATATATATTAATTATGTTTCATAAACAGGGTTTTACTACATAAAATTTGGCAGTGATATGTACTGCAATAATAGCTGCTTATGTCCAATTACTCCCCTTCCACTTTCTTTAAATACCCACTGTAAGACTCATAAGGACTCACTCTCATAGCCATCGAGCAGAGAGTAAAGCATGCTTAATCGTGTCCACGGCGTGATGACCCGAGTTGGAGGTGACTAAGAATCATGCAGGCTCTGGCACCCGAAATGAGGTGACACGTGTGACGTCATCACATGGGTTGCTCAATGATGTCAGAAGGTGTGAAATTATAAGGAAATCGATAAAAACTTTGAAGGAAGAAATCATCAGTGGATCAATCAAGAGGGGTTTAAAAAGTGTGGTAGGGATGTTCATATCCATAATTCACTTGTAATTGCAGATTTGTCCCTGAGGAAATCCCTGGTGGGATGAAACGCATATGACTGCTATTAATAACTAATGTTTTTACTTTATGTTGTCCACATTGGAATTGAGTTGAAAAGACTCTTCATACCAGCACTATTCTGAAGGCACATTTTTGGCTAACAAATTGTGAGTGGCCAATTAAAAAAATCTATATTGTTTATATTTTTCTACTGTTTTGTAGTAAAAATGTTGTGACATTTTTATACTTTATCGTTTAGCAAGATCACCCCATAGTATTGAATATGTATCTGTTCTTTCTACACAACATTTTCAGACATTAAGGAGATGCTATAGTCACCAAAACAACTTTAACTTAATGAAGCACTTTTGGTGTAGAGATCACACCCCTACAGTCTCACTGCTCAATTATCTGCCATGTAGGATTTAAATCACTTTGTTAATGCAGCCCTAGGCACACCTTCCTGCATGTGACTTACATGGCCTTCCTAAACACTTCCTGTAAAGAGTCATCTTTTGTTTACACTTCCTTTATTTCAAATTATGTTTAGTTTAGAATTTCTTGTCTCCTGCTTATAACTTGCTAGACCCTACAGGAGCCTTCTGTGTGCAATTAACGTTCAATTTACAGCGCAAGAGATAAAAACTTTTAGTCTCTTACACATAACCTAATTCCCACAGATAGCATGCACTCTGAAGAATTTAATTATACTACACCAGGATGCATTTTTTTATATTTTGTTGTTTTTCTTTGTTGTTCCACAACAGTATAACACTAAAGATGATGATTGCAATTATAGGTAATTATATATAGAAAAGCAATCTCTTATCATAATGTTACAATGTCATACTGCAGGAGGTATACACATTTTTTCTTTCTCAATAATGCTGATTTTTCACGCTTCTTATGCAACAGATTTTTCATGCAGAGCTTTGTAAAGCATATACATGCGTTGTCTCCATCAAAGAAATTGTACCTCCTGTTACTAAGTCCTCCTCTTCAGTTCAGCAGTTCAGAAACACAAATATTGGAAATTCACTCTGAATAAATAAATCCAATCAATAATTTATGTGCTTCATATACTGCTACTATAAATAATCTTGAATTTTATGCATGTTTTACTTATGGTTTTTCTCTATCCATGCGGATATTTTACACTGCTTTAATATCATGATCCTACGGACTTTGCTTCTGTCTTTAGAGTCAATGAATGCTTTGCAATAATGTGTTTTATTATTAATCAGTTACAGGTAAATGGAACACTGGAGGGAGCCCTAGAATGAAGAATTATTTGAATGGCTTTCCACTGCATCGTGTAAAGAAAATGCAAAAAAAAAAAAAAAAAAAAAACAAGACACAAGGCCTCTGGAAAGCCCGGGGTATTAAAACAAAGTAGACATCCAGATGTTCAGTGAATATTTCCATTAATGCTTGGAGATATATATTCAGTGAAATCATGAAAAATGATATAATTTATACTGACATATTGACTTAATTAAGGTGAGGATATAACCCATTGAAGAGTAAAGTAAAATAAAGTAAAAAGTGGTGAATATCTCCAATTTCTGTATTAAATTTATTAGAATGAAAGAATTAGTGATATCAGAAATATGTGCCAATGGATTGAGTTAATGCACTATGCTTTATGAAGCTATGTGCAATTTACATTTCTATTTTACAGTGACTAACAAGGTTACCATAACATAGATTTCTAGCTATCCCTATACCACAGGTTTCATAAGCCACACGGATTTATTGAAAACTAAACCACAGTATATGTGTGCGTGAATATTTTAGACTAAATGTTGCTCCAATGCAGTGTTTAGAAAAACAAAAAAAAACTCTCAGTAATTTATTGGTTGGAATCATGATAGGAGCTTGCCATATCCTCATGGCAAACAATTGAAAGGAACACTTTAGTCATTAGTCAACAACTTTAGCTTGATGATGCAATTTTGGTATATAGAGAAATGCCCTTTTACTCTCATTGCTTAATTCACTGCCATTTAGGAGTTAAAACACTTTGTTTAAGCAGTCCTGGTCACACCTCCCTGCATGTGACTTACACAGCCTTCCTAAATACTTCCTGTAATGTTTATACTTCCTTTATTGTAAATGTTGTTTAATTTAGAATTTCGTATATCCTGCTCTGTTAATAGCTTGCTAGACCCTGCAAGAGCCTCCTGTATGTAATTAAAGATCAATTTACAGAGCAGAAGATAAAAGCTTTTAAAGTAAGTTACATTTGATTAAAAAAGAAGCCATTTTGTTTTCATGCAGTCTGTGTCAGTCACAGCCAGGGGAGTTGTGACTAGGGCTGAATAAACAGAAACAAACGTGATTTACCTCCTAAATGGTAGTGAGTTGAGCAGTGAGACAGCAGGGGTGTGATCTATACAATAAAACTGCATCATTAAGCTAAAGTTGTTTTGGTGACTTTAATGTCTCTTTAATTAAAAAAAAAAAAAAAACTGGAACTAGCTCTTGGACATCCAAATATTAGGTTCATAAAGGTACCGTTTTTAAATTACTTGTTAAGATAATCCTATGTCAAATTCATTGCAATAAAGATAAATATTTAACTGCAATTAACTGTCTAGCTGATTAAATAACAGTGTCCCTGGCTTTAGTACATGACAGAAATGCAAACAATCATTTTTAAGCACACCTATTCTTTAGTTAGTCAAACACTACATGTTTTGTTTACCAGGCGGCGTACTTGGAGATTGCAAGTTTTAGGTCAAATTAAAAAAAAACGAATCAGATTTTTTTTTCCAATTTATCTTACAATTCTCAGTGTATTGAATTAAGTCCTATGCTGTTATTTCCATAACCTGTGTAATGTCCCCACCTGCTGCATTAACTATTGTATGTTAATATGGAAAAAAATGTGCAACTTTGTTTATAGTAATATGGGTATCATCAGTACTGTTAAACAAAAAGTATTTCAGAATAAATTATATGACTAAGAGTTCACTCTAGTTTTGGAAGTTTTTAGATCACAAATAACACGGATATGTTTTTAATATCCTTCATTTTATTTGGGCCCTGGGCCCTTAAAAGCCCTCCAAACATTTATCAATTTTGAGCATATAACTTATTCCAGTTTCACTTGCACATTGTGCGGCTCTCTGCTACAGTACTGAATAGGTTAATTTTCCAGGAAGAGCTCGCCAAGTGAAAACTTACAAAACAACCAAAGAAAAAAAAAAGAGTTATCTGTGCACTAGCCCAAATCAGTATTCATATTTAACCCCTTAAGGACACATGACATGTCATGATTCCTTTTATTCCAGAAGTTTGGTCCTTAAGGGGTTAAATAAATGGAGGTTAGTTAGTAACTCTGATGACCATTAGATGTAAGTCCACTTGCCACGTCAAGGCAAACCTCTTAGGTGAGTTCTACACTAACAATTCACCTTGCTTCCTTCTGCTCCAGGCAAAGAAATCTCTAATGAGACAGAGAGGGGTATTTTTCTAAACCCCTACATACTTATTAACCCTTAATAGGGAATACAGGGGATGGGTGGCAGCATTGTAATGAGATAGTGAGATCTTTCACCTGGTATCTTCAGGTGCCGTATTTCCGACAGCTAAACGTTTTTTTGAAGCCTTTGAAAACAAAATATAATTTAATGAATAACAATTGATATTGTCTTTTCTATAGTTTCCTACGGAGCACACGCACCCTGGTCGGAAGCCTTTTTAAAAACTGACCATTGCAAAGTAATAGTAAATTACTTACAGTCACGTAATGTCATTTTGGAGTAAATTTGCAGTAACACCCATTGTTTCATTTCTCCTCTTTTCTGTATGTTTTCTCTTTGCTGTCTGCCACGTGCAAAGTACAGAGCTTGAAACAATGATTGAAAAGGAGCTAAAATGATGGCGCCCAGTTGCAGGATAAAAAAATGTGAATTTCTACATTTAATTACAATTTTTACACCTGACAAATACATACTTGTTTGATACATGGTGTTTCAGGTACTTTTTACCTAAAACCAGACTATAAAACAATAGTTCTATATTTAAGATGGGTACATCTCTATTGTTAAATGGAAACCAGAATAAAGACAATTTTTAGAATATTGTCATTTAAATGTTGCTATAAATGTAAAACAGAACAGCACCTGCTTGATAACCGTATAAAATATGTAATATGCTTTACAGATCGTCTGTAAACACAGTTTCTGCATGAACTGCATTAAGAAAAAGAAAAAAATATATATCTATTCTATTCGTTTAGTCTAAAACATACACGCAATGAGAGGATTTCACTTTCTCCACTGATTTCCCCAGAGAAAAAATCATTAACCTGAAAATATTCATGGATTTGAAAATTAAATGGGAAGCCTAGTGGTGTAATAAGTCACTTGAGAAAAAGGTAGACGCAGTTATTTATTTTTCACTTCTTGTAAGACGAGCAAATACACAGATGAGCTGTCCGTGGTGCTGTTCCTGATTTCTATAGTATGATAGGAGATGGACATTACACATATTTTTCTTCAGTATTTGCAAAAACAAGCTATGGCTTGAGAGTCCTTTTGTTTTCCAGGTGAGAATTTTTATTCTGGATATTTAAGTTTTTTGTAAAAACCAGAAAAGCTTAGAGAACAAGTTCTGCCCATCTAACTGTCCCCAATAAAGGATTTTTTTTTCATAAAATTTGTTATGAAATGGGACAGACGTGAAAAGGTAGTGATATAGTCAATCTGGGATTCAAACCTTGGTTTACCAATGCTCTAATTATCTAATATACAAAGTTAGCAGAACATTTCACTGTGTGATTTCTGGAAGGTTATTTAAAATAAATAAGCCAATGAATTTAGGGTTTCTGATGAAATTAATACATTTTGTATATTGCTTTCAAATCTCTACATAATGCTGCTCCCAGCTATCTATCCTCCCTAATACACAATTATGTCCCGTCTGGGCCCTACACTCTGCTGAAGACTTATGTCTATCTTCTGTCCGTACTCCCAGCTCTGATGCTCGCCTTCAAGACTTCTCGAGGGCTGCACCGTTCCTGTGGAACTCGCTTCCCTCCTCCGTTAGATGCTCACTCAGTCTCCACTCCTTCAAAAAATCATTAAAAACCCACTTCTTTATAAAAGCGTATCAATTAAACTGTTAATCGCTCCCGACTGATTCCTCTCTTGCAACTGTCATTAGTCTAATACTATCCTTACCTTTTTGTGTCACTTTACCCCACTCCCTCTACATGTAAGCTCATTGAGCAGGGCCCTCAACCCCTCTGTTCCTGTGTGTCCAACTTGTCTGGTTACAACTACATTTCTGTTCATCAACCCACTGTAAAGCGCTGTGGAATTTGTTGGCGCTATATAAATAAAAACATAATAATATTGGGGGCGGGGCCTGACAGCCAAGATGGCCGGACGCACAGTCTCAGAGCTCCAGCAAAACTAACCACAAATCAGCGACAACCGACCGGTCCGTTAACGCTGGCAGCTCCAGGTAACCATAATCCATCTCACGAAACCGAGAGGAACAGAATGATACCAGACTGGCACCAAAGTGAGGCGGAATGGCCCGGGCAGACCATGCGGCCTGTAGTGGAACGGATCCTACGGCCCGAGGGAGACGGCCGATCCCTCGGCAGGGGACCGACACAAAAGCCCAGATACAGCATAGCCCTGCTGCCCCCCCCTCTGGACCGGCGGGGGATATCCCGGTCCTCGATGGGGGCGAACACCCCCGCAATCAACCATGACCATGCAAGGGCACCCAAAGCAAGTCAGGCCTGCCTGGACCCAAACAAGATGGCGTCTCACTCACAGCCGACCCTCACACGTGTGCGCATTAAGCCTCCTGCGGATACATGGATGTTCCATGACCAGATGCGCGCCGGCCTCTGGGCCAAGCATTATTCCGAGGTACGGACATACAGATGGGCGATGAGGAAGGTGGAAGCTTGGATCCGCCCAGCAACCCGGAGGCTCCTAAGCGGGAATGCCCCTCGTGCCTCCAAGATGGCTCCCAGGGGACGACGATGCCGAAGAGCAGCAGCACCAGATACCCGAGGCGCCAACGGGCACGTCCCCACGCCTCAGGGAGCAACATGCCGACTCAACGGCACCCCAGCAACCCTCACCCGGCGAGGCGCAACAAAGCACCTGCAAACTTACGGTGTCGGCCGTAAAGAAGAACAGGGGGCAGCGAGACTTGATGCCGGCGGGAGGCATAGTTGGAGAACCCCTCCGTGGCACACAAGTGGGAGAACACTGGCCCAGGAGGCTCACACACAGCGACCACAGCCCAGCAGAACAGGCGTCGGCTGACTGACCATACAGCCTGCCAAGATCAGATGGCCCACAAGAGGTGTAGGATAAACGGACAGCACGTAATGTACACCAGTTCTCTGGCAGAAAAACTAACTGTTCCCTAAGAGTCTTTACAGTGCGACCCTAAAGCAAGCTTAATGTACAACACTGCACTGAGCTTAAGTGGACAGTGTGCTTTCAATTAATTGTAATTTTGTAATACCTGGCCTTACTGTTTTTATGTCTTGTTTATCTCACTCTCCTGGTATTGCTAGGTCTCAGTCTCAACTACCTAGGCTTACACTCCAGTCGCCTTGCAGTTTAAAGCGCGCAATATATAATAATACTCTAGGCTACTGATACGAGTCAAGTTCTTGACATCACTCTTATTTTTTTTTCGCAATCATTCCCCCATACACTTGATTGTGAGGGATTGATTTCTAGTCCAGCCTAATTGCTACACATTGCTGCACCACGCTACATGTTTTCACTGTCAGTACGAATATTCTGATTATTCAATCTTAGGTTTTACTACTGCCTGACATACTAGTCAATGGGTCGTGATTGCTATAACTCTAATTTTACTGTAAAAATGGTGGATCACATATATATTACTGTAATAGCACTTGCGAGTTAGATAGCACACTTACTCTTAATATAGCATGCCTAATCATACATTCACCTATTTAGCACACCTTTATCCACTCCTATACCCCTAAGGAGCAATGTACGTTTCGTAATTTAAGCCTGAAAACCACGACGAGAACCAGTACAATAGACGCCATTACTCAGCTGGTATTTAGCTTGCTTTATAACTTTGATGCAAACGCTACCAACTGTACTAATATAATCTCAAGTTAAACTGTTCTAGACAGCATGTATAGCCTGACTGTTATTTCTATTTTATTTTGCCAAGCCTGTCTATGCTTATTAATATTATAAAAATGTGCCTTGATTACGAATGCCATGACATGTAATGCCAATGATTGCCTATTCTATTGGATGCCGCTGTTGTGGCGCATACCAGCTATCTGTTTATTCTGTGCACACCCAAAATAAAGAATTACAAAAAAAAAAAAAAAAAAAAAGCTTCTGCACTACAAAAATAAAGAATAAAAAAAAAAAAAAAAAAAAAAACATAATAATATTAATAGTAAGAATAATGAATGTACAAAAGGTATTTATCTTTAAATGACGAATACTTTTCCAAAGTATGCATTCCTCTACTTGTGTGAAAATTACCATTTTAAGTATGGCTAGAGCTGGGATAGAAGTATCCCTCTTACAGCTTTGCTAATATACTTTTACTCTAGAGCTCAAATCTTACTTGACATTCAAATTTTAAAATTGCAAAACAAACGTATCAGTAGTTTCACTTAGACTTATAAATTATACGGTTCTATTCCTGCCTCATGGTGCAATATGATTTCATTGTGGGAAAAATAATATAGAAAGGCTCTAGGGCGGAACTACTTAAAATGTTATCTTTATTCAAGTGGGAATACTGTTATATTAAAACATAAATTTATTGAAGAAAACAAGAATGTAGATATATAGATTTCAACTGCATTGTAAAGGTGGTTCCAAGAAAGTAGTTGTTCAAATAAGTAATAAAAAAGTCTATAGTGTACAGTGTAAAGGTATACAAATAGAATACACATCCATAATGTATGCATATAAAGAACACTGAACAAAGACTATAATTAAAGTGAGGCTACTCATTTATTGCATAAAGAAATAAGAAAAAAATAAAATAAATACAATATAGAGTCAGGCTCATAGCAACATTTTCTATTGAAAACAACAAGATGCACATAGGCTGTACTACAACAGTCCCCATAATAATATAAAGCAATAAAAAATTGCTGCATAATATATACACAGTAGCATACCAAAATAGAAATAGGAAGGAAAAATAATATATAATAAACTGGGACGCTTGCAATAGCCAAAAGGGCATCACTTCAATAATTCTTTGAATACAGAAAAAAAGAGAAGTTATAAACAAATACACAACATTAGTTATAAAACATCATAAAAGCCATGTGAGATCGAAATCACCAGTTATCCATTGTATTCTAAGCAATCACGCATGTCAATCCAGAAGGCTTCCAGATCTACACCCTGTTCCAAATTATTATGCAAATTCTATTTAAGTATCACAAAGATTAAATATATTGTTTTTCAGTTTAACTCATGGATGGCATTGTGTCTCAAGGCTCTTTTGATCACTGAAAACAATCTCGGACACCTGTGATTATTATATTGCCAGGTGAGCCCAATTTAAGGAAAAACTACTAAAGGAGGGTGTTCCACATTATTAAGCAGTGCACCATTTTCATGCAATATGGTGAAGGAAAAGGATCTCTCTGCTGCCGAAAAGAGTTAAATAGTTCAATGCCTTGGACTAGGTATAAAAACATTAGATATAACATTAGAAATTTAAGCGTGATCATCGCACTATTAAGAGATTTGTGGCTGATTCAGAGCACAGACGGGTTCGTGCAGATAAAGGCACATTGAGGAAGATTTCTGCCAGACCTATGCATCGGATCAAGAGAGCAGCTGCTAAAATACCATTACATAGCAGCAAACAGATATTTGGAAGAGGAAAGTAAAACTGCAGCACTGCAATGGTCTGAAAGCCACACCACACAAAGATTGCACTCCGAGGCGATTCTAAACCTGCAAAGGAAGTTGGAGGATCTGCCACTCATTGAAGTAGAGGACTGGACTGGTCTGTCGGACTATTCTCCCAAGCACTTACCGCAAAAACCCAGGTGGCAAAGAACACCACGGAAACGCAGGTGACAGATAACACCAGGAGCTGACACTCCCTCCACTCCTAGAGATAAAGTGATCTGAGGACTATTACTGGTGATCCTATATATCCTTTACGCAAAACCCATCCAAGATCTGGTGAACCTTAGTGTTCACAATGTTTATACATCCTCTTTTTTGTGTTGCCATTGTTTCACACTCCTGTTGTTTATATGCACTGGCTGGGCTCTTGAAGCCCTAGACTGAAGAGATGATATGTCCTAGGTGGGGATAAAGGGAACCACAAGGGCTCAGGCTCCGGGTACAAATACACTATTTACTTATGATGCACACCTGATTCAGGTTGCAACAGTTATGTCTAGCAATGTTACGATTCTCCCCTAGTTCCCCTTATGGTAACTAGGTCACTCACCCCCAGAGAGGTGTCTTAAACCTACTTGTGGACACGTAAGTGTGACCCACAGGTGTGGCAACATTCCCACTGCTTATATGAGCTACCTTGGTCAAACATTTGTGCATAGTTTCTATTTTCCCTTTAGTCATTGTTTTTTTTTTACTACTTTCCATCCTGCACCAAATCTCATGTTATGGTGACATCTTAGGGGTTCATTACCTAATGCAAGGTATACCACACCACTCCAATGGCATGGATTCATTTGATGTCCCTGAATGTAAGAGGTTTCAATTCCCCAGAGAAACGCACTAACGCAGGAACTAGACAGGCAGGGGGTCGATATTATGTTTATCCAGGAAACCCACTACAGGGGTGACTTCCAACCACAACTCAGATCTAAACAAATATAACAGACTTATTACAGGAGGGGGAAATCTAGGGAGGTTACAATCCTACTGGCGTCCCATATTGCTTTCACAGAGGTCAGTAGAAAAACAGACGCCGGAGGGAGGTTCTTGTTTGTAAAAGGAAAATACAATGGCCAACTAGTCTCACTAGCGAACATTTATGCCCCAAACTCAGACCAGGCTTCTTTCACCTGCTCTTGCCTGAGCAAGTTAGAGAGATTTGCAGAGGGGGTGCTAATTGTGGGGGGAGATTGGAACATGGTTTTAGACCACTCGCTAAACAGCTCATCTACAGCCAATGATGCTAGTAGTCACCTCAGTATGTGGCAGCTATAGGTCAATCTCTCTTATAAATCTAGATTTGAAGTTAATCACTAAACTTCTTGCCAATAGGCTCAAGCCCCTTCTGCCTGGACTGATCCACCCTGACAAGGCTGGCTTTGTTCCCGGGCGAGAGGCCAGGTACAACACCACGAAAATCCTCAGCATTATACATGGGGTGACCTTAGCTAAAACCCCAACATTGCTATTAGCAATCAACGCAGAGAAACCTTTCACTCTCCTTAAGTAGGGTAGGAGGAGCTTTAGATATGGCTTATTTATGTTCAATGTTCAAGGTATACACAGTTGGTTGGTATTGCTTCCGATTAATAGAGATTTACTTATCTAGTATTTTCTGTGTTAATCAGTTCTAAACATTTCATCCAAACAGATACTTTTTTACTTAATTTTTGTTTACTCAACATCAACTCCATTTTTATCTGAAACTCAAATTGTTTTTTTACTTTCTTCCAAGGGACCATCTTGCCACAACTATTTTAACAGCTAAAAAAAGATGTATGAGAATTGCTTTTAATTCATACGCCATAGGTGGCCAATTTAAATGTAGCAAAACGACCTCTGGGGAAATTTTCAACTCCAGTTTTAGATTTTTAGATATAAACTTTTGTGTTGACAACCAAAGATTTCTTAATATATAACAATCCCACCAGATATGTCTAAAATTACCTCTTACATATCTACATCTCCAGCAAACCGGATTAGTTGAGGGATATATTTTATGTAATTTATCCGCTACCAAGTACCATCTGTTTAGGACTTTAAAGTGTGTTTCTAGCAAGTTTAATGAATGTATATTCTTCATGACATCCATCATTGAAGAACCCCATTATTTCATATTGATATCGATATTTAAATCTTTTTTCCATGCAAATATAGCTGTTGGATTTATATCCTTGACACTTGCTTTGCTCAATATTAAGGCTTTAGAAAGTGGTTTATTAATTTTTTTTAAGTAAATAGTAAATCAATCAGATTGCTCAAATTAGATTTTGATGTAATTAAATGTGTAGTCATGTAGCTTTTAAGTCTTAAAAAATTAAACAACTCCCTAGATGGAAGGTTATATGCACATGTTATTTGAGCGAAAGTTTTGATTGTTCCTTCTGTCAATAAATGTTTTAATCGTAATAGCCCTAATTTTTTCCAGTTATTGAGGTTTAAATCTTCTACTTGATTTTCCACAGTATTTAATTCCAAACAACTCTGAACTTTTTTTTCAATATTTAATGCTTTCTTTATTTTAGACCAATTGTTTAATAACTGAGTGAAAATAACATTAGGATAATCTTTTTTAGAGGTTTTGTCTATATTCCAAATTAAGCAATCCAAACTAGAAACTTCCCCTG
Organism: Pelobates fuscus; assembly: GCF_036172605.1. NCBI lineage: Eukaryota > Metazoa > Chordata > Amphibia > Anura > Pelobatidae > Pelobates > Pelobates fuscus. Next base: position 136,266,746 of record NC_086326.1, on the reverse strand, counting down.
CCCTCATTTCCATCTTATACCATCCTTCATTTTTATTTTCTTCTACTTGCATTTTATAAATATGTAAGATTGTGGCTGCTTTAAAGTTGTTCATTATTAATGGATAAGCGAGTCCGCCCTTATTTACCGTATTTACTCGAGTATAAGCCGACCCGAATATAAGCCGAGGCCCCTAATTTGACCCCAAAAAACTGGGAAAACTTATTGACTCGAGTATAAGACTAGGGTGGGAAATGCAGCAGCTACTGGTAAATTTCTAAATAAAATTAGATCCTAAAAAAATTATATTCATTGAATATTTATTTACAGTGTGTGTATATAATGAATGCAGTGTGTGTGTATGAATGTAGTGTGTGTGTATGAGTGCAGCGTGTGTGTATGAATGCAGCATGTGTGTATGAATGCAGCGTGTGTGTATATGAGTGCAGCGTGTGTGTATGAGTGCAGTGTGTGTATATGAGTGCAGTGTAAGTGTGTGTGATGCAGTGTGTGTTTGTGTATGTGTTGCAGAGCCTTGGTGGGGGGTGGGCATTTTTATTATTATTTTTTTAAATTATTATTTATAATTCTTTATTTTTGTTGTGCATATGATTGGCATACATGTGTGTGTTGCCACAGTTTAACGCATTTTAAAACATAGTAAAACAGAAGCAATTCAAATTGTAAAGCATTGTGGCACATGAGGAAAAATGCACAGGTATTTTATTTTAAATTTATTTTAAATTTTAAATTTTATTTTAAATTGTTCCAGTCAGTGGTTGCTTGATCAAGAGAGGTTTTAATTATTATTTATTTATTTTTTTGTTATATTATTTTTTTTGTATTATTATTTTTATTATTATTTTATTATTATTTTATTATTATAATTTTTTTTCGTCCCCCTCCCTGCTTGATACATGGCAGGGAGGGGGGCTATCACTACCTGGTGGTCCAGTGGCATTGGTAGTTCAGTGGAGGGGGCTGGCAGAGCTTTTACTTACCTCTCCTGCAGCTCCCTCCTCCTCCCCGGTCCGTTCAGCACCTCTGTCAGCTCACACTGTAAGTCTCGCGAGAGCCGCACTATGACCCCGCGGCTCTCGCGAGACTTACAGTGTGAGCTGACAGAGGTGCTGACCGGACCGGCGCGGAGGAGGAGGGAGCTGACAGGAGCTGCAGGAGAGGTAAGTAAACGCTCTCTGCAACCCCCACAGCCCCCTGTCTGTATTATGGCAATGTAAATTGCCATAATACAGACAGTGACTCGAGTATAAGCCGAGTTGGGGTTTTTCAGCACAAAAAATGTGCTGAAAAACTCGGCTTATACTCGAGTATATACGGTAGTTT